>NW_028274839.1:0-1200000 GCF_037043125.1 Eumetopias jubatus | reverse complement strand
TGAATCATGGGACACTACACCAAAACAAATGATGTAGTACATGGTGATTAACAAAGCAATAAAAAACAAAGACTGTAATAAGAGATGAAGAAGGACACTATATCCTACTTAAAGGGTCTATCCAAGAAGAAGATCTAACAATTGTAAATGTCTATGCCCCGAACATGGGAGCATCCAATTATATAAGGCAATTTAGAAGAAAAGCAAAGAAAGACATTGACAACCATACAATCATAGTGGGGGACTTTAACACCCCCCTGACTGAAATGGCCAGATCATCTAAGCAAAAGATCAACAAGGAAATAAAGACTTTAAATGACACACTGGACCAAATGGACTTCACAGACATATTCAGAACGTTCCATCCCGAAGCAACGGAATACACATTCTTCCCTAGGGCCCATGGAACGTTCTCCAGAATGGATCACATCCTAGGTCACAAATCAGGTCTCAACCGGTACCCAAAGATTGGGATCATTCCCTGCACATTTTCAGACCACAATGCTTTGAAACTAGAACTCAATCACAAGAGGAAAGTCGGAAAGAACTCAAATACATGGAGGCTAATGAGCATCCTACGAAAGAATGAATGGGTCAACCAGGAAATTAAAGAAGAATTTAAAAATTCATGGAAACCAATGAAAATGAAAACACAACTGTCCAAAATCTTTGGGATACAGCCAAGGCAGTCCTGCGAGGAAAGTATATAGCAATACAAGCCTTTCTCAAGAAACATGAAAGGTCTCAAATACACACCCTAACCCTACACCTAAAGGAGCTGGAGAAAGAACGGCCAATAAAGCCTAAACCCAGCAGGAGAAGAGAAATCATGCAGATCAGAGCAGAAATCAATGAAATAGAACCCAAAAGAACAGTAGAACAGATCAACGGAACTAGGAGCTGGTTCTTTGAAAGAATTCACAAGATTGATACACCCCTGTCCAGGCTGATCAAAAAGAAAAGAGAAATGACCCAAATCAACAAAATCATGAATGAAGGAGGAGAGATCACAACCAACACCAAAGAAATACAAACGATTATAAGAACGTAATCTGAGCAACCCTAGGGCAGCATATTCCATAACCTGGAAGAAATGGGTGCATTCCTAGAGATGTGTCAACTACCAAAACTGACCCAGGAAGAAAGAGAAAACCTGAACAGTCCTATAACCACGAAGGCAATTGAAGTAGTCATCAAAAACCTCCCAAGAAACCAAAGCCCAGGGCCAGATGGATTCCCAGGGGAATTCTATCCGACATTTAAAGAAGAATTAATACCTATTCTCCTGAAACTGTTCCAAACAATAGAAATGGAAGGAAAACTTCCAAACTCATTTTATGAGGCCACCATTACCTTGATCCCAAAACCAGACAAAGATCCCATCAAAAAGGAGTATTAGAGACCAATATCCTTGATGAACATCGATGCAAAAATTCTCACCAAAATACTAGCCAAGAGGACCCAACAGTACATGAAAAGGAGTATTCACCATGACCAAGTGGGATTTATCCCTGGGCTGCAAGGCTGGTTCAACATCCGCAAATCAATCAACGTGATAAAACACATTAACCAAAGAAAGAACAAGAATCATATGATCCTCTCAATAGATGCAGAAAAACCATTTGACAAAGTAAAGCACACTTTCTGGATCAAAACTCTTCAGAGTACAGGGACAGGGGGTACATACCTCAATATCATAAAAGCCATCTACGAACAACCTACAGCGAATATCATTCTCAATGGGGAAAAGCTGAGATCTTTTCCCCTAAGGTCAGGAACGCGGCAGGGATAGCCACTCTCACCACTGCTATTCAACATAGTATTAGAAGTCCTAGCCACAGCAATCAGACAACAAAAAGAAATCCAAGGCATCCAAATCAGCAGAGAGGAAGTCAAATTCTCACTCTTTGCAGATGATATGATACTTTATGTGGAAAACCCAAAAGACTCGACCCCAAAAATGCTACAACTCACACAGCAATTCCGTCAAGTAGGAGGCTATAAAATCAATGCACAGACATCAGTGGCATTCCTATACACCAACAACAAGACAGAAGAGAGACAAATCAAGGAGTCGATCCCATTGACAACTGCACCCAAAACCAGAAGAGACCTAGGAATACATTGAACCCAAGAGGCAAAGGATCTGTACTCAGAAAACTACCAAATACTCAGGAAAGAAATTGAAGAAGACACAAAGAAACGGAAAAACGTTCCATGCTCATGGACTGGGAGAACCAACATTGTGAAGAGGTCAATGCTACCTAGAGCAATCTACACATGCAATGCAATCCCCATCAAAATACCATCCACTTTTTTCCAAGAAATGGAACAAATAATCCTAAGATTTGAATGGAACCAGAAGAGACCACGAATAGCCAGAGGAATATTGAGAAAGAAAAGCAAAGCTGGCGGCATCACAATTCTGGACTTCCAGCTCTATGACAAAGCTGTCATCATCAAGACGGTATGGTACTGGCACAAAAACAGACAGATAGATCCATGGAACAGAATCGAGAGCCCAGAAATGGACCCTCAACTCTATGGTCAACTTATCTTTGACAGAGCAGGAAAGAATGTCCAATGGCAAAAAGAGAGTCTCTTCCACAACTGGAGTTGTGGAAATTGGACAGCCCCATGCAGAAGAATGACACTGGACCATTTCCTGACACCACACACAAAAATAGACTCCAAATGTTTGAAAGACCTCAGTGTGAGACAGGACTCCATCAAAATCCTAAAGGAGAACACAGGTAGCAAGCTCTTCGACCTCAGCCGCAGCAACTTCTTCCTACAAACATCACCAAAGGCACGGGAAGCCAGGGCAAAAAGGAACTATTGGGATTTCATCAAGATAAAAACCTTTGGCACAGCAAAAGAAACAGTCCACAAAACCAAAAGACAAACGACAGAATGGGAGAAATTATTTACGAATGACATACCAGATAAAGGGCTACTATCCAATATGTATAAAAACGTATCAAACTCAACACCCAAAGAACAAATAATCCAATCAAAAAATAGGCAGAAGACATGAACAGACATTTTTCCAAAGAAGACATCCAAATGGCCAACAGGCACAGGAAAAAGTGCTCAACACGGCTCGGCATCAGGGTAATCCACATCAAAACTTCAATGAGATACCCTCTCACACCCGTCAGAATGGCTCAAATGAACAAGTCAGGGAACGACAGAGATTGGCCGGGATGTGGAGAAAGGGGAACCCTCCTACACTGGTGGTGGGAATGCAAGCTGGGACAACACCTCTGGAAAACAGGATGGAGGTTCCTCAAATAGTTGAAATTAGAGCTACCATCCGATCCAGCAATTGCACTCCTGGGTATTTACCCCAAAGATACAAATGTAGGGACCCGAAGCGGTACGTGCACCCCATTGTTTATAGCTGCAATGTCCACAATAGCCAAACTGTTGAAAGAGCCAAGATGTCCATCGACAGATGAGTGGATAAAGAAGAGGTGGTATATATATATACACAATGGAATATTACGCAGCCATCAAAAGGAATGAGATGTTGCCATGGACAACGACGTGGATGGAACTGGAGGGTCCGATGATTAGTGAAATAAGTCAATCAGAGAAAGACATGTATCATATGACCTCACTGATATGAGGAATTCTTAATCTCAGGAACAGAGTGAGGCTTGCTGGAGTGGTCGGGGGTGGGAGGGATGGGCTGGCTGGGTGATAGACATTGGGGAGGGTATGAGCTACGGTGAGCGCTGTGAATTGTGTAAGACTGTTGAATCACAGATCTCTACTTCTGAAACAAATAACGCATCATATTTTAAGAATAAAGGAAAAGAAGCAGATAGCAGGAGAGGAAGAATGAAGGGGAGTTAGTGAGAGGGGGAGACAGACCAGGAGAGATGATGGATTCTGAAAAAATATCCGAGGTTTCTAGAGGGGAAGTGGGTCGGGGGATTGGTTAGCCTGGTGATGGGTATTAAAGAGGGCACATTCTGCATGGAGCACTGTGTGTTCGGAACAAACAATGAATCATGGGACACTACACCAAAACAAATGATGTAGTACATGGTGATTAACAAAGCAATAAAAAACAAAGACTGTAATAAGAGATGAAGAAGGACACTATATCCTACTTAAAGGGTCTATCCAAGAAGAAGATCTAACAATTTTAAATGTCTATGCCCCGAACATGGGAGCATCCAATTATATAAGGCAATTTAGAAGAAAAGCAAAGAAAGACATTGACAACCATACAATCATAGTGGGGGACTTTAACACCCCCCTGACTGAAATGGCCAGATCATCTAAGCAAAAGATCAACAAGGAAATAAAGACTTTAAATGACACACTGGACCAAATGGACTTCACAGACATATTCAGAACGTTCCATCCCGAAGCAACGGAATACACATTCTTCTCTAGGGCCCATGGAACGTTCTCCAGAATGGATCACATCCTAGGTCACAAATCAGGTCTCAACCGGTACCCAAAGATTGGGATCATTCCCTGCACATTTTCAGACCACAATGCTTTGAAACTAGAACCCAATCACAAGAGGAAAGTCGGAAAGAACTCAAATACATGGAGGCTAAAGAGCATCCTACGAAAGAATGAATGGGTCAACCAGGAAATTAAAGAAGAATTTAAAAATTCATGGAAACCAATGAAAATGAAAACACAACTGTCCAAAATCTTTGGGATACAGCCAAGGCAGTCCTGCGAGGAAAGTGTATAGCAATACAAGCCTTTCTCAAGAAACATGAAAGGTCTCAAATACACACCCTAACCCTACACCTAAAGGAGCTGGAGAAAGAACGGCCAATAAAGCCTAAACCCAGCAGGAGAAGAGAAATCATGCAGATCAGAGCAGAAATCAATGAAATAGAACCCAAAAGAACAGTAGAACAGATCAACGGAACTAGGAGCTGGTTCTTTGAAAGAATTCACAAGATTGATACACCCCTGTCCAGGCTGATCAAAAAGAAAAGAGAAATGACCCAAATCAACAAAATCATGAATGAAGGAGGAGAGATCACAACCAACACCAAAGAAATACAAACGATTATAAGAACGTAATCTGAGCAACCCTATGGCAGCATATTCCATAACCTGGAAGAAATGGGTGCATTCCTAGAGATGTGTCAACTACCAAAACTGACCCAGGAAGAAAGAGAAAACCTGAACAGTCCTATAACCACGAAGGCAATTGAAGTAGTCATCAAAAACCTCCCAAGAAACCAAAGCCCAGGGCCAGATGGATTCCCAGGGGAATTCTATCCGACATTTAAAGAAGAATTAATACCTATTCTCCTGAAACTGTTCCAAACAATAGAAATGGAAGGAAAACTTCCAAACTCATTTTATGAGGCCACCATTACCTTGATCCCAAAACCAGACAAAGATCCCATCAAAAAGGAGTATTAGAGACCAATATCCTTGATGAACATCGATGCAAAAATTCTCACCAAAATACTAGCCAAGAGGACCCAACAGTACATGAAAAGGAGTATTCACCATGACCAAGTGGGATTTATCCCTGGGCTGCAAGGCTGGTTCAACATCCGCAAATCAATCAACGTGATAAAACACATTAACCAAAGAAAGAACAAGAATCATATGATCCTCTCAATAGATGCAGAAAAACCATTTGACAAAGTAAAGCACACTTTCTGGATCAAAACTCTTCAGAGTACAGGGACAGCGGGTACATACCTCAATATCATAAAAGCCATCTACGAACAACCTACAGCGAATATCATTCTCAATGGGGAAAAGCTGAGATCTTTTCCCCTAAGGTCAGGAACGCGGCAGGGATAGCCACTCTCACCACTACTATTCAACATAGTATTAGAAGTCCTAGCCACAGCAATCAGACAACAAAAAGAAATCCAAGGCATCCAAATCGGCAGAGAGGAAGTCAAACTCTCACTCTTTGCAGATGATATGATACTTTATGTGGAAAACCCAAAAGACTCGACCCCAAAAATGCTACAACTCACACAGCAATTCCGTCAAGTAGCAGGCTATAAAATCAATGCACAGACATCAGTGGCATTCCTATACACCAACAACAAGACAGAAGAGAGACAAATCAAGGAGTCGATCCCATTCACAACTGCACCCAAAACCAGAAGAGACCTAGGAATACATTGAACCCAAGAGGCAAAGGATCTGTACCCCGAAAACTACCAAATACTCAGGAAAGAAATTGAAGAAGACACAAAGAAACGGAAAAACGTTCCATGCTCATGGACTGGGAGAACCAACATTGTGAAGAGGTCAATGCTACCTAGAGCAATCTACACATGCAATGCAATCCCCATCAAAATACCATCCACTTTTTTCCAAGAAATGGAACAAATAATCCTAAGATTTGAATGGAACCAGAAGAGACCACGAATAGCCAGAGGAATATTGAGAAAGAAAAGCAAAGCTGGCGGCATCACAATTCTGGACTTCCAGCTCTATGACAAAGCTGTCATCATCAAGACAGTATGGTACTGGCACAAAAACAGACACATAGATCCATGGAACAGAATCGAGAGCCCAGAAATGGACCCTCAACTCTATGGTCAACTTATCTTTGACAGAGCAGGAAAGAATGTCCAATGGCAAAAAGAGAGTCTCTTCAACAATTGGAGTTGTGGAAATTGGACAGCCCCATGCAGAAGAATGACACTGGACCATTTCCTGACACCACACACAAAAATAGACTCCAAATGTTTGAAAGACCTCAGTGTGAGACAGGACTCCATCAAAATCCTAAAGGAGAACACAGGTAGCAAGCTCTTCGACCTCAGCCGCAGCAACTTCTTCCTACAAACATCACCAAAGGCACGGGAAGCCAGGGCAAAAAGGAACTATTGGGATTTCATCAAGATAAAAACCTTTGGCACAGCAAAAGAAACAGTCCACAAAACCAAAAGACAACCGACAGAATGGGAGAAATTATTTACGAATGACATATCAGATAAAGGGCTACTATCCAATATGTATAAAAACGTATCAAACTCAACACCCAAAGAACAAATAATCCAATCAAAAAATAGGCAGAAGGCATGAACAGACATTTATCCAAAGAACACACCAAATGGCCAACAGGCAAATGAAAAAGTGGTCAACACGGCTCGGCATCAGGGAAATCCACATCAAAACCTCAATGAGATACCCCCTCACACCCGTCAGAATGGCTCAAATGAACAAGTCAGGGAACGACAGAGGTTGGCGGGGATGTGGAGAAAGGGGAACCCTCCTACACTGGTGGTGGGAATGCAAGCTGGTGCAACCCCTCTGGAAAACAGGATGGAGGTTCCTCAAATAGTTGAAATTAGAGCTACCATCCGATCCAGCAATTGCACTCCTGGGTATTTACCCCAAAGATACAAATGTAGGGACCCGAAGCGGTACGTGCACCCCATTGTTTATAGCAGCAATGTCCACAATAGCCAAACTGTTGAAAGAGCCAAGATGTCCATCGACAGATGAGTGGATAAAGAAGAGGTGGTATATATATACACAATGGAATATTACGCAGCCATCAAAAGGAATGAGATGTTGCCATGGACAACGACGTGGATGGAACTGGAGGGTCCGATGATTAGTGAAATAAGTCAATCAGAGAAAGACATGTATCATATGACCTCACTGATATGAGGAATTCTTAATCTCAGGAACAGAGTGAGGCTTGCTGGAGTGGTCGGGGGTGGGAGGGATGGGCTGGCTGGGTGATAGACATTGGGGAGGGTATGAGCTACGGTGAGCGCTGTGAATTGTGTAAGACTGTTGAATCACAGATCTCTACTTCTGAAACAAATAACGCAACATATTTTAAGAATAAAGGAAAAGAAGGAGATAGCAGGAGAGGAAGAATGAAGGGGAGTTAGTGAGAGGGGGAGACAGACCAGGAGAGATGATGGATTCTGAAAAAAAATCCGAGGTTTCTAGAGGGGAGGTGGGTCGGGGGATTGGTTAGCCTGGTGATGGGTATTAAAGAGGGCACATTCTGCATGGAGCACTGTGTGTTCGGAACAAACAATGAATCATGGGACACTACACCAAAACAAATGATGTAGAACATGGTGATTAACAAAGCAATAAAAAACAAAGACTGTAATAAGAGATGAAGAAGGACACTATATCCTACTTAAAGGGTCTATCCAAGAAGAAGATCTAACAATTGTAAATGTCTATGCCCCGAACATGGGAGCATCCAATTATATAAGGCAATTTAGAAGAAAAGCAAAGAAAGACATTGACAACCATACAATCATAGTGGGGGACTTTAACACCCCCCTGACTGAAATGGCCAGATCATCTAAGCAAAAGATCAACAAGGAAATAAAGACTTTAAATGACACACTGGACCAAATGGACTTCACAGACATATTCAGAACGTTCCATCCCGAAGCAACGGAATACACATTCTTCTCTAGGGCCCATGGAACGTTCTCCAGAATGGATCACATCCTAGGTCACAAATCAGGTCTCAACCGGTACCCAAAGATTGGGATCATTCCCTGCACATTTTCAGACCACAATGCTTTGAAACTAGAACTCAATCACAAGAGGAAAGTCGGAAAGAACTCAAATACATGGAGGCTAAAGAGCATCCTACGAAAGAATGAATGGGTCAACCAGGAAATTAAAGAAGAATTTAAAAATTCATGGAAACCAATGAAAATGAAAACACAACTGTCCAAAATCTTTGGGATACAGCCAAGGCAGTCCTGCGAGGAAAGTATATAGCAATACAAGCCTTTCTCAAGAAACATGAAAGGTCTCAAATACACACCCTAACCCTACACCTAAAGGAGCTGGAGAAAGAACGGCCAATAAAGCCTAAACCCAGCAGGAGAAGAGAAATCATGCAGATCAGAGCAGAAATCAATGAAATAGAACCCAAAAGAACAGTAGAACAGATCAACGGAACTAGGAGCTGGTTCTTTGAAAGAATTCACAAGATTGATACACCCCTGTCCAGGCTGATCAAAAAGAAAAGAGAAATGACCCAAATCAACAAAATCATGAATGAAGGAGGAGAGATCACAACCAACACCAAAGAAATACAAACGATTATAAGAACGTAATCTGAGCAACCCTAGGGCAGCATATTCCATAACCTGGAAGAAATGGGTGCATTCCTAGAGATGTGTCAACTACCAAAACTGACCCAGGAAGAAAGAGAAAACCTGAACAGTCCTATAACCACGAAGGCAATTGAAGTAGTCATCAAAAACCTCCCAAGAAACCAAAGGCCAGGGCCAGATGGATTCCCAGGGGAATTCTATCAGACATTTAAAGAAGAATTAATACCTATTCTCCTGAAACTGTTCCAAACAATAGAAATGGAAGGAAAACTTCCAAACTCATTTTATGAGGCCACCATTACCTTGATCCCAAAACCAGACAAAGATCCCATCAAAAAGGAGTATTAGAGACCAATATCCTTGATGAACATCGATGCAAAAATTCTCACCAAAATACTAGCCAAGAGGACCCAACAGTACATGAAAAGGAGTATTCACCATGACCAAGTGGGATTTATCCCTGGGCTGCAAGGCTGGTTCAACATCCGCAAATCAATCAACGTGATAAAACACATTAACCAAAGAAAGAACAAGAATCATATGATCCTCTCAATAGATGCAGAAAAACCATTTGACAAAGTAAAGCACACTTTCTGGATCAAAACTCTTCAGAGTACAGGGACAGCGGGTACATACCTCAATATCATAAAAGCCATCTACGAACAACCTACAGCGAATATCATTCTCAATGGGGAAAAGCTGAGATCTTTTCCCCTAAGGTCAGGAACGCGGCAGGGATAGCCACTCTCACCACTGCTATTCAACATAGTATTAGAAGTCCTAGCCACAGCAATCAGACAACAAAAAGAAATCCAAGGCATCCAAATCGGCAGAGAGGAAGTCAAACTCTCACTCTTTGCAGATGATATGATACTTTATGTGGAAAACCCAAAAGACTCGACCCCAAAACTGCTAGAACTCACACAGCAATTCCGTCAAGTAGCAGGCTATAAAATCAATGCACAGACATCAGTGGCATTCCTATACACCAACAACAAGACAGAAGAGAGACAAATCAAGGAGTCGATCCCATTCACAACTGCACCCAAAACCAGAAGAGACCTAGGAATACATTGAACCCAAGAGGCAAAGGATCTGTACTCAGAAAACTACCAAATACTCAGGAAAGAAATTGAAGAAGACACAAAGAAACGGAAAAACGTTCCATGCTCATGGACTGGGAGAACCAACATTGTGAAGAGGTCAATGCTACCTAGAGCAATCTACACATGCAATGCAATCCCCATCAAAATACCATCCACTTTTTTCCAAGAAATCGAACAAATAATCCTAAGATTTGAATGGAACCAGAAGAGACCACGAATAGCCAGAGGAATATTGAGAAAGAAAAGCAAAGCTGGCGGCATCACAATTCTGGACTTCCAGCTCTATGACAAAGCTGTCATCATCAAGACAGTATGGTACTGGCACAAAAACAGACACATAGATCCATGGAACAGAATCGAGAGCCCAGAAGTGGACCCTCAACTCTATGGTCAACTTATCTTTGACAGAGCAGGAAAGAATGTCCAATGGCAAAAAGAGAGTCTCTTCCACAAGTGGAGTTGTGGAAATGGGACAGCCCCATGCAGAAGAATGACACTGGACCATTTCCTGACACCACACACAAAAATAGACTCCAAATGTTTGAAAGACCTCAGTGTGAGGCAGGACTCCATCAAAATCCTAAAGGAGAACACAGGTAGCAAGCTCTTCGACCTCAGCCGCAGCAACTTCTTCCTACAAACATCACCAAAGGCACGGGAATCCAGGGCAAAAAGGAACTATTGGGATTTCATCAAGATAAAAACCTTTGGCACAGCAAAAGAAACAGTCCACAAAACCAAAAGACAACCGACAGAATGGGAGAAAATATTTACGAATGACATATCAGATAAAGGGCGACTATCCAATATGTATAAAAACGTATCAAACTCAACACCCAAAGAACAAATAATCCAATCAAAAAATAGGCAGAAGACATGAACAGACATTTTTCCAAAGAAGACATCCAAATGGCCAACAGGCACAGGAAAAAGTGCTCAACACGGCTCGGCATCAGGGAAATCCACATCAAAACCTCAATGAGATACCCTCTCACACCCGTCAGAATGGCTCAAATGAACAAGTCAGGGAACGACAGAGATTGGCGGGGATGTGGAGAAAGGGGAACCCTCCTACACTGGTGGTGGGAATGCAAGCTGGTGCAACCCCTCTGGAAAACAGGATGGAGGTTCCTCAAATAGTTGAAATTAGAGCTACCATCCGATCCAGCAATTGCACTCCTGGGTATTTACCCCAAAGATACAAATGTAGGGACCCGAAGCGGTACGTGCACCCCATTGTTTATAGCTGCAATGTCCACAATAGCCAAACTGTTGAAAGAGCCAAGATGTCCATCGACAGATGAGTGGATAAAGAAGAGGTGGTATATATATACACAATGGAATATTACGCAGCCATCAAAAGGAATGAGATGTTGCCATGGACAACGACGTGGATGGAAGTGGAGGGTCCGATGATTAGTGAAATAAGTCAATCAGAGAAAGACATGTATCATATGACCTCACTGATATGAGGAATTCTTAATCTCAGGAACAGAGTGAGGCTTGCTGGAGTGGTCGGGGGTGGGAGGGATGGGCTGGCTGGGTGATAGACATTGGGGAGGGTATGAGCTACGGTGAGCGCTGTGAATTGTGTAAGACTGTTGAATCACAGATCTCTACTTCTGAAACAAATAACGCATCATATTTTAAGAATAAAGGAAAAGAAGGAGATAGCAGGAGAGGAAGAATGAAGGGGAGTTAGTGAGAGGGGGAGACAGACCAGGAGAGATGATGGATTCTGAAAAAAAATCCGAGGTTTCTAGAGGGGAGGTGGGTCGGGGGATTGGTTAGCCTGGTGATGGGTATTAAAGAGGGCACATTCTGCATGGAGCACTGTGTGTTCGGAACAAACAATGAATCATGGGACACTACACCAAAACAAATGATGTAGTACATGGTGATTAACAAAGCAATAAAAAACAAAGACTGTAATAAGAGATGAAGAAGGACACTATATCCTACTTAAAGGGTCTATCCAAGAAGAAGATCTAACAATTGTAAATGTCTATGCCCCGAACATGGGAGCATCCAATTATATAAGGCAATTTAGAAGAAAAGCAAAGAAAGACATTGACAACCATACAATCATAGTGGGGGACTTTAACACCCCCCTGACTGAAATGGCCAGATCATCTAAGCAAAAGATCAACAAGGAAATAAAGACTTTAAATGACACACTGGACCAAATGGACTTCACAGACATATTCAGAACGTTCCATCCCGAAGCAACGGAATACACATTCTTCTCTAGGGCCCATGGAACGTTCTCCAGAATGGATCACATCCTAGGTCACAAATCAGGTCTCAACCGGTACCCAAAGATTGGGATCATTCCCTGCACATTTTCAGACCACAATGCTTTGAAACTAGAACTCAATCACAAGAGGAAAGTCGGAAAGAACTCAAATACATGGAGGCTAAAGAGCATCCTACGAAAGAATGAATGGGTCAACCAGGAAATTAAAGAAGAATTTAAAAATTCATGGAAACCAATGAAAATGAAAACACAACTGTCCAAAATCTTTGGGATACAGCCAAGGCAGTACTTCGAGGAAAGTATATAGCAATACAAGCCTTTCTCAAGAAACATGAAAGGTCTCAAATACACACCCTAACCCTACACCTAAAGGAGCTGGAGAAAGAACGGCCAATAAAGCCTAAACCCAGCAGGAGAAGAGACATCATGCAGATCAGAGCAGAAATCAATGAAATAGAACCCAAAAGAACAGTAGAACAGATCAACGGAACTAGGAGCTGGTTCTTTGAAAGAATTCACAAGATTGATACACCCCTGTCCAGGCTGATCAAAAAGAAAAGAGAAATGACCCAAATCAACAAAATCATGAATGAAGGAGGAGAGATCACAACCAACACCAAAGAAATACAAACGATTATAAGAACGTAATCTGAGCAACCCTAGGGCAGCATATTCCATAACCTGGAAGAAATGGGTGCATTCCTAGAGATGTGTCAACTACCAAAACTGACCCAGGAAGAAAGAGAAAACCTGAACAGTCCTATAACCACGAAGGCAATTGAAGTAGTCATCAAAAACCTCCCAAGAAACCAAAGCCCAGGGCCAGATGGATTCCCAGGGGAATTCTATCAGACATTTAAAGAAGAATTAATACCTATTCTCCTGAAACTGTTCCAAACAATAGAAATGGAAGGAAAACTTCCAAACTCATTTTATGAGGCCACCATTACCTTGATCCCAAAACCAGACAAAGATCCCATCAAAAAGGAGTATTAGAGACCAATATCCTTGATGAACATCGATGCAAAAATTCTCACCAAAATACTAGCCAAGAGGATCCAACAGTACATGAAAAGGAGTATTCACCATGACCAAGTGGGATTATCCCTGGGCTGCAAGGCTGGTTCAACATCCGCAAATCAATCAACGTGATAAAACACATTAACCAAAGAAAGAACAAGAATCATATGATCCTCTCAATAGATGCAGAAAAACCATTTGACAAAGTAAAGCACACTTTCTGGATCAAAACTCTTCAGAGTACAGGGACAGCGGGTACATACCTCAATATCATAAAAGCCATCTACGAACAACCTACAGCGAATATCATTCTCAATGGGGAAAAGCTGAGATCTTTTCCCCTAAGGTCAGGAACGCGGCAGGGATAGCCACTCTCACCACTGCTATTCAACATAGTATTAGAAGTCCTAGCCACAGCAATCAGACAACAAAAAAAATCAAAGGCATCCAAATCGGCAGAGAGGAAGTCAAACTCTCACTCTTTGCAGATGATATGATACTTTATGTGGAAAACCCAAAAGACTCCACCCCAAAACTGCTAGAACTCACACAGCAATTCCGTCAAGTAGCAGGCTATAAAATCAATGCACAGACATCAGTGGCATTCCTATACACCAACAACAAGACAGAAGAGAGACAAATCAAGGAGTCGATCCCATTCACAACTGCACCCAAAACCAGAAGAGACCTAGGAATACATTGAACCCAAGAGGCAAAGGATCTGTACTCAGAAAACTACCAAATACTCAGGAAAGAAATTGAAGAAGACACAAAGAAACGGAAAAACGTTCCATGCTCATGGACTGGGAGAACCAACATTGTGAAGAGGTCAATGCTACCTAGAGCAATCTACACATGCAATGCAATCCCCATCAAAATACCATCCACTTTTTTCCAAGAAATCGAACAAATAATCCTAAGATTTGAATGGAACCAGAAGAGACCACGAATAGCCAGAGGAATATTGAGAAAGAAAAGCAAAGCTGGCGGCATCACAATTCTGGACTTCCAGCTCTATGACAAAGCTGTCATCATCAAGACAGTATGGTACTGGCACAAAAACAGACACATAGATCCATGGAACAGAATCGAGAGCCCAGAAGTGGACCCTCAACTCTATGGTCAACTTATCTTTGACAGAGCAGGAAAGAATGTCCAATGGCAAAAAGAGAGTCTCTTCCACAACTGGAGTTGTGGAAATTGGACAGCCCCATGCAGAAGAATGACACTGGACCATTTCCTGACACCACACACAAAAATAGACTCCAAATGTTTGAAAGACCTCAGTGTGAGGCAGGACTCCATCAAAATCCTAAAGGAGAACACAGGTAGCATGCTCTTCGACCTCAGCCGCAGCAACTTCTTCCTACAAACATCACCAAAGGCACGGGAATCCAGGGCAAAAAGGAACTATTGGGATTTCATCAAGATAAAAACCTTTGGCACAGCAAAAGAAACAGTCCACAAAACCAAAAGACAACCGACAGAATGGGAGAAAATATTTACGAATGACATATCAGATAAAGGGCTACTATCCAATATGTATAAAAACGTATCAAACTCAACACCCAAAGAACAAATAATCCAATCAAAAAATAGGCAGAAGACATGAACAGACATTTTTCCAAAGAAGACATCCAAATGGCCAACAGGCACAGGAAAAAGTGCTCAACACGGCTCGGCATCAGGGAAATCCACATCAAAACCTCAATGAGATACCCTCTCACACCCGTCAGAATGGCTCAAATGAACAAGTCAGGGAACGACAGAGATTGGCGGGGATGTGGAGAAAGGGGAACCCTCCTACACTGGTGGTGGGAATGCAAGCTGGTGCAACCCCTCTGGAAAACAGGATGGAGGTTCCTCAAATAGTTGAAATTAGAGCTACCATCCGATCCAGCAATTGCACTCCTGGGTATTTACCCCAAAGATACAAATGTAGGGACCCGAAGCGGTACGTGCACCCCATTGTTTATAGCTGCAATGTCCACAATAGCCAAACTGTTGAAAGAGCCAAGATGTCCATCGAAAGATGAGTGGATAAAGAAGAGGTGGTATATATATACACAATGGAATATTACGCAGCCATCAAAAGGAATGAGATGTTGCCATGGACAACGACGTGGATGGAACTGGAGGGTCCGATGATTAGTGAAATAAGTCAATCAGAGAAAGACATGTATCATATAACCTCACTGATATGAGGAATTCTTAATCTCAGGAACAGAGTGAGGCTTGCTGGAGTGGTCGGGGGTGGGAGGGATGGGCTGGCTGGGTGATAGACATTGGGGAGGGTATGAGCTACGGTGAGCGCTGTGAATTGTGTAAGACTGTTGAATCACAGATCTCTACTTCTGAAACAAATAACGCATCATATTTTAAGAATAAAGGAAAAGAAGGAGATAGCAGGAGAGGAAGAATGAAGGGGAGTTAGTGAGAGGGGGAGACAGACCAGGAGAGATGATGGATTCTGAAAAAAAATCCGAGGTTTCTAGAGGGGAAGTGGGTCGGGGGATTGGTTAGCCTGGTGATGGGTATTAAAGAGGGCACATTCTGCATGGAGCACTGTGTGTTCGGAACAAACAATGAATCATGGGACACTACACCAAAACAAATGATGTAGTACATGGTGATTAACAAAGCAATAAAAAACAAAGACTGTAATAAGAGATGAAGAAGGACACTATATCCTACTTAAAGCGTCTATCCAAGAAGAAGATCTAACAATTGTAAATGTCTATGCCCCGAACATGGGAGCATCCAATTATATAAGGCAATTTAGAAGAAAAGCAAAGAAAGACATTGACAACCATACAATCATAGTGGGGGACTTTAACACCCCCCTGACTGAAATGGCCAGATCATCTAAGCAAAAGATCAACAAGGAAATAAAGACTTTAAATGACACACTGGACCAAATGGGCTTCACAGACATATTCAGAACGTTCCATCCCGAAGCAACGGAATACACATTCTTCTCTAGGGCCCATGGAACGTTCTCCAGAATGGATCACATCCTAGGTCACAAATCAGGTCTCAACCGGTACCCAAAGATTGGGATCATTCCCTGCACATTTTCAGACCACAATGCTTTGAAACTAGAACTCAATCACAAGAGGAAAGTCGGAAAGAACTCAAATACATGGAGGCTAAAGAGCATCCTACGAAAGAATGAATGGGTCAACCAGGAAATTAAAGAAGAATTTAAAAATTCATGGAAACCAATGAAAATGAAAACACAACTGTCCAAAATCTTTGGGATACAGCCAAGGCAGTCCTGCGAGGAAAGTATATAGCAATACAAGCCTTTCTCAAGAAACATGAAAGGTCTCAAATACACACCCTAACCCTACACCTAAAGGAGCTGGAGAAAGAACGGCCAATAAAGCCTAAACCCAGCAGGAGAAGAGAAATCATGCAGATCAGAGCAGAAATCAATGAAATAGAACCCAAAAGAACAGTAGAACAGATCAACGGAACTAGGAGCTGGTTCTTTGAAAGAATTCACAAGATTGATACACCCCTGTCCAGGCTGATCAAAAAGAAAAGAGAAATGACCCAAATCAACAAAATCATGAATGAAGGAGGAGAGATCACAACCAACACCAAAGAAATACAAACGATTATAAGAACGTAATCTGAGCAACCCTAGGGCAGCATATTCCATAACCTGGAAGAAATGGGTGCATTCCTAGAGATGTGTCAACTACCAAAACTGACCCAGGAAGAAAGAGAAAACCTGAACAGTCCTATAACCACGAAGGCAATTGAAGTAGTCATCAAAAACCTCCCAAGAAACCAAAGCCCAGGGCCAGATGGATTCCCAGGGGAATTCTATCAGACATTTAAAGAAGAATTAATACCTATTCTCCTGAAACTGTTCCAAACAATAGAAATGGAAGGAAAACTTCCAAACTCATTTTATGAGGCCACCATTACCTTGATCCCAAAACCAGACAAAGATCCCATCAAAAAGGAGTATTAGAGACCAATATCCTTGATGAACATCGATGCAAAAATTCTCACCAAAATACTAGCCAAGAGGACCCAACAGTACATGAAAAGGAGTATTCACCATGACCAAGTGGGATTTATCCCTGGGCTGCAAGGCTGGTTCAACATCCGCAAATCAATCAACGTGATAAAACACATTAACCAAAGAAAGAACAAGAATCATATGATCCTCTCAATAGATGCAGAAAAACCATTTGACAAAGTAAAGCACACTTTCTGGATCAAAACTCTTCAGAGTACAGGGACAGCGGGTACATACCTCAATATCATAAAAGCCATCTACGAACAACCTACAGCGAATATCATTCTCAATGGGGAAAAGCTGAGATCTTTTCCCCAAAGTCAGGAACGCGGCAGGGATAGCCACTCTCACCACTGCTATTCAACATAGTATTAGAAGTCCTAGCCACAGCAATCAGACAACAAAAAGAAATCCAAGGCATCCAAATCGGCAGAGAGGAAGTCAAACTCTCACTCTTTGCAGATGATATGATACTTTATGTGGAAAACCCAAAAGACTCGACCCCAAAACTGCTACAACTCACAGAGCAATTCCGTCAAGTAGCAGGCTATAAAATCAATGCACAGACATCAGTGGCATTCCTATACACCAACAACAAGACAGAAGAGAGACAAATCAAGGAGTCGATCCCATTCACAACTGCACCCAAAACCAGAAGAGACCTAGGAATACATTGAACCCAAGAGGCAAAGGATCTGTACTCAGAAAACTACCAAATACTCAGGAAAGAAATTGAAGAAGACACAAAGAAACGGAAAAACGTTCCATGCTCATGGACTGGGAGAACCAACATTGTGAAGAGGTCAATGCTACCTAGAGCAATCTACACATGCAATGCAATCCCCATCAAAATACCATCCACTTTTTTCCAAGAAATGGAACAAATAATCCTAAGATTTGAATGGAACCAGAAGAGACCACGAATAGCCAGAGGAATATTGAGAAAGAAAAGCAAAGCTGGCGGCATCACAATTCTGGACTTCCAGCTCTATGACAAAGCTGTCATCATCAAGACGGTATGGTACTGGCACAAAAACAGACAGATAGATCCATGGAACAGAATCGAGAGCCCAGAAATGGACCCTCAACTCTATGGTCAACTTATCTTTGACAGAGCAGGAAAGAATGTCCAATGGCAAAAAGAGAGTCTCTTCCACAACTGGAGTTGTGGAAATTGGACAGCCCCATGCAGAAGAATGACACTGGACCATTTCCTGACACCACACACAAAAATAGACTCCAAATGTTTGAAAGACCTCAGTGTGAGACAGGACTCCATCAAAATCCTAAAGGAGAACACAGGTAGCAAGCTCTTCGACCTCAGCCGCAGCAACATCTTCCTACAAACATCACCAAAGGCACGGGAAGCCAGGGCAAAAAGGAACTATTGGGATTTCATCAAGATAAAAACCTTTGGCACAGCAAAAGAAACAGTCCACAAAACCAAAAGACAACCGACAGAATGGGAGAAATTATTTACGAATGACATACCAGATAAAGGGCTACTATCCAATATGTATAAAAACGTATCAAACTCAACACCCAAAGAACAAATAATCCAATCAAAAAATAGGCAGAAGACATGAACAGACATTTTTCCAAAGAAGACATCCAAATGGCCAACAGGCACAGGAAAAAGTGCTCAACACGGCTCGGCATCAGGGAAATCCACATCAAAACCTCAATGAGATACCCTCTCACACCCGTCAGAATGGCTCAAATGAACAAGTCAGGGAACGACAGAGATTGGCCGGGATGTGGAGAAAGGGGAACCCTCCTACACTGGTGGTGGGAATGCAAGCTGGGACAACCCCTCTGGAAAACAGGATGGAGGTTCCTCAAATAGTTGAAATTAGAGCTACCATCCGATCCAGCAATTGCACTCCTGGGTATTTACCCCAAAGATACAAATGTAGGGACCCGAAGCGGTACGTGCACCCCATTGTTTATAGCTGCAATGTCCACAATAGCCAAACTGTTGAAAGAGCCAAGATGTCCATCGACAGATGAGTGGATAAAGAAGAGGTGGTATATATATACACAATGGAATATTACGCAGCCATCAAAAGGAATGAGATGTTGCCATGGACAACGACGTGGATGGAACTGGAGGGTCCGATGATTAGTGAAATAAGTCAATCAGAGAAAGACATGTATCATATGACCTCACTGATATGAGGAATTCTTAATCTCAGGAACAGAGTGAGGCTTGCTGGAGTGGTCGGGGGTGGGAGGGATGGGCTGGCTGGGTGATAGACATTGGGGAGGGTATGAGCTACGGTGAGCGCTGTGAATTGTGTAAGACTGTTGAATCACAGATCTCTACTTCTGAAACAAATAGCGCATCATATTTTAAGAATAAAGGAAAAGAAGGAGATAGCAGGAGAGGAAGAATGAAGGGGAGTTAGTGAGAGGGGGAGACAGACCAGGAGAGATGATGGATTCTGAAAAAAATTCCGAGGTTTCTAGAGGGGAGGGGGGTCGGGGGATTGGTTAGCCTGGTGATGGGTATTAAAGAGGGCACATTCTGCATGGAGCACTGTGTGTTCGGAACAAACAATGAATCATGGGACACTACACCAAAACAAATGATGTAGTACATGGTGATTAACAAAGCAATAAAAAACAAAGACTGTAATAAGAGATGAAGAAGGACACTATATCCTACTTAAAGGGTCTATCCAAGAAGAAGATCTAACAATTGTAAATGTCTATGCCCCGAACATGGGAGCATCCAATTATATAAGGCAATTTAGAAGAAAAGCAAAGAAAGACATTGACAACCATACAATCATAGTGGGGGACTTTAACACCCCCCTGACTGAAATGGCCAGATCATCTAAGCAAAAGATCAACAAGGAAATAAAGACTTTAAATGACACACTGGACCAAATGGACTTCACAGACATATTCAGAACGTTCCATCCCGAAGCAACGGAATACACATTCTTCTCTAGGGCCCATGGGACGTTCTCCAGAATGGATCACATCCTAGGTCACAAATCAGGTCTCAACCGGTACCCAAAGATTGGGATCATTCCCTGCACATTTTCAGACCACAATGCTTTGAAACTAGAACTCAATCACAAGAGGAAAGTCGGAAAGAACTCAAATACATGGAGGCTAAAGAGCATCCTACGAAAGAATGAATGGGTCAACCAGGAAATTAAAGAAGAACTTAAAAATTCATGGAAACCAATGAAAATGAAAACACAACTGTCCAAAATCTTTGGGATACAGCCAAGGCAGTCCTGCGAGGAAAGTATATAGCAATACAAGCCTTTCTCAAGAAACATGAAAGGTCTCAAATACACACCCTAACCCTACACCTAAAGGAGCTGGAGAAAGAACGGCCAATAAAGCCTAAACCCAGCAGGAGAAGAGACATCATGCAGATCAGAGCAGAAATCAATGAAATAGAACCCAAAAGAACAGTAGAACAGATCAACGGAACTAGGAGCTGGTTCTTTGAAAGAATTCACAAGATTGATACACCCCTGTCCAGGCTGATCAAAAAGAAAAGAGAAATGACCCAAATCAACAAAATCATGAATGAAGGAGGAGAGATCACAACCAACACCAAAGAAATACAAACGATTATAAGAACGTAATCTGAGCAACCCTATGGCAGCATATTCCATAACCTGGAAGAAATGGGTGCATTCCTAGAGATGTGTCAACTACCAAAACTGACCCAGGAAGAAAGAGAAAACCTGAACAGTCCTATAACCACGAAGGCAATTGAAGTAGTCATCAAAAACCTCCCAAGAAACCAAAGCCCAGGGCCAGATGGATTCCCAGGGGAATTCTATCAGACATTTAAAGAAGAATTAATACCTATTCTCCTGAAACTGTTCCAAACAATAGAAATGGAAGGAAAACTTCCAAACTCATTTTATGAGGCCACCATTACCTTGATCCCAAAACCAGACAAAGATCCCATCAAAAAGGAGTATTAGAGACCAATATCCTTGATGAACATCGATGCAAAAATTCTCACCAAAATACTAGCCAAGAGGACCCAACAGTACATGAAAAGGAGTATTCACCATGACCAAGTGGGATTTATCCCTGGGCTGCAAGGCTGGTTCAACATCCGCAAATCAATCAACGTGATAAAACACATTAACCAAAGAAAGAACAAGAATCATATGATCCTCTCAATAGATGCAGAAAAACCATTTGACAAAGTAAAGCACACTTTCTGGATCAAAACTCTTCAGAGTACAGGGACAGCGGGTACATACCTCAATATCATAAAAGCCATCTACGAACAACCTACAGCGAATATCATTCTCAATGGGGAAAAGCTGAGATCTTTTCCCCTAAGGTCAGGAACGCGGCAGGGATAGCCACTCTCACCACTGCTATTCAACATAGTATTAGAAGTCCTAGCCACAGCAATCAGACAACAAAAAGAAATCCAAGGCATCCAAATCAGCAGAGAGGAAGTCAAACTCTCACTCTTTGCAGATGATATGATACTTTATGTGGAAAACCCAAAAGACTCGACCCCAAAACTGCTAGAACTCACACAGCAATTCCGTCAAGTAGCAGGCTATAAAATCAATGCACAGACATCAGTGGCATTCCTATACACCAACAACAAGACAGAAGAGAGACAAATCAAGGAGTCGATCCCATTCACAACTGCACCCAAAACCAGAAGAGACCTAGGAATACATTGAACCCAAGAGGCAAAGGATCTGTACTCAGAAAACTACCAAATACTCAGGAAAGAAATTGAAGAAGACACAAAGAAACGGAAAAACGTTCCATGCTCATGGACTGGGAGAACCAACATTGTGAAGAGGTCAATGCTACCTAGAGCAATCTACACATGCAATGCAATCCCCATCAAAATACCATCCACTTTTTTCCAAGAAATGGAACAAATAATCCTAAGATTTGAATGGAACCAGAAGAGACCACGAATAGCCAGAGGAATATTGAGAAAGAAAAGCAAAGCTGGCGGCATCACAATTCTGGACTTCCAGCTCTATGACAAAGCTGTCATCATCAAGACGGTATGGTACTGGCACAAAAACAGACAGATAGATCCATGGAACAGAATCGAGAGCCCAGAAATGGACCCTCAACTCTATGGTCAACTTATCTTTGACAGAGCAGGAAAGAATGTCCAATGGCAAAAAGAGAGTCTCTTCCAAAACTGGAGTTGTGGAAATTGGACAGCCCCATGCAGAAGAATGACACTGGACCATTTCCTGACACCACACACAAAAATAGACTCCAAATGTTTGAAAGACCTCAGTGTGAGACAGGACTCCATCAAAATCCTAAAGGAGAACACAGGTAGCAAGCTCTTCGACCTCAGCCGCAGCAACTTCTTCCTACAAACATCACCAAAGGCACGGGAAGCCAGGGCAAAAAGGAACT
The DNA here is from genome assembly GCF_037043125.1 of Eumetopias jubatus. Taxonomy (NCBI): domain Eukaryota; kingdom Metazoa; phylum Chordata; class Mammalia; order Carnivora; family Otariidae; genus Eumetopias; species Eumetopias jubatus. The sequence continues at coordinate 1,177,110 of NW_028274839.1, read as the reverse complement.
ATTGGGATTTCATCAAGATAAAAACCTTTGGCACAGCAAAAGAAACAGTCCACAAAACCAAAAGACAACCGACAGAATGGGAGAAATTATTTACGAATGACATACCAGATAAAGGGCTACTATCCAATATGTATAAAAACGTATCAAACTCAACACCCAAAGAACAAATAATCCAATCAAAAAATAGGCAGAAGACATGAACAGACATTTTTCCAAAGAAGACATCCAAATGGCCCACAGGCACAGGAAAAAGTGCTCAACACGGCTCGGCATCAGGGAAATCCACATCAAAACCTCAATGAGATACCCTCTCACACCCGTCAGAATGGCTCAAATGAACAAGTCAGGGAACGACAGAGATTGGCCGGGATGTGGAGAAAGGGGAACCCTCCTACACTGGTGGTGGGAATGCAAGCTGGGACAACCCCTCTGGAAAACAGGATGGAGGTTCCTCAAATAGTTGAAATTAGAGCTACCATCCGATCCAGCAATTGCACTCCTGGGTATTTACCCCAAAGATACAAATGTAGGGACCCGAAGCGGTACGTGCACCCCATTGTTTATAGCTGCAATGTCCACAATAGCCAAACTGTTGAAAGAGCCAAGATGTCCATCGACAGATGAGTGGATAAAGAAGAGGTGGTATATATATACACAATGGAATATTACGCAGCCATCAAAAGGAATGAGATGTTGCCATGGACAACGACGTGGATGGAACTGGAGGGTCCGATGATTAGTGAAATAAGTCAATCAGAGAAAGACATGTATCATATGACCTCACTGATATGAGGAATTCTTAATCTCAGGAACAGAGTGAGGCTTGCTGGAGTGGTCGGGGGTGGGAGGGATGGGCTGGCTGGGTGATAGACATTGGGGAGGGTATGAGCTACGGTGAGCGCTGTGAATTGTGTAAGACTGTTGAATCACAGATCTCTACTTCTGAAACAAATAACGCATCATATTTTAAGAATAAAGGAAAAGAAGGAGATAGCAGGAGAGGAAGAATGAAGGGGAGTTAGTGAGAGGGGGAGACAGACCAGGAGAGATGATGGATTCTGAAAAAAATTCCGAGGTTTCTAGAGGGGAGGTGGGTCGGGGGATTGGTTAGCCTGGTGATGGGTATTAAAGAGGGCACATTCTGCATGGAGCACTGTGTGTTCGGAACAAACAATGAATCATGGGACACTACACCAAAACAAATGATGTAGTACATGGTGATTAACAAAGCAATAAAAAACAAAGACTGTAATAAGAGATGAAGAAGGACACTATATCCTACTTAAAGGGTCTATCCAAGAAGAAGATCTAACAATTGTAAATGTCTATGCCCCGAACATGGGAGCATCCAATTATATAAGGCAATTTAGAAGAAAAGCAAAGAAAGACATTGACAACCATACAATCATAGTGGGGGACTTTAACACCCCCCTGACTGAAATGGCCAGATCATCTAAGCAAAAGATCAACAAGGAAATAAAGACTTTAAATGACACACTGGACCAAATGGACTTCACAGACATATTCAGAACGTTCCATCCCGAAGCAACGGAATACACATTCTTCTCTAGGGCCCATGGGACGTTCTCCAGAATGGATCACATCCTAGGTCACAAATCAGGTCTCAACCGGTACCCAAAGATTGGGATCATTCCCTGCACATTTTCAGACCACAATGCTTTGAAACTAGAACTCAATCACAAGAGGAAAGTCGGAAAGAACTCAAATACATGGAGGCTAAAGAGCATCCTACGAAAGAATGAATGGGTCAACCAGGAAATTAAAGAAGAATTTAAAAATTCATGGAAACCAATGAAAATGAAAACACAACTGTCCAAAATCTTTGGGATACAGCCAAGGCAGTCCTGCGAGGAAAGTATATAGCAATACAAGCCTTTCTCAAGAAACATGAAAGGTCTCAAATACACACCCTAACCCTACACCTAAAGGAGCTGGAGAAAGAACGGCCAATAAAGCCTAAACCCAGCAGGAGAAGAGAAATCATGCAGATCAGAGCAGAAATCAATGAAATAGAACCCAAAAGAACAGTAGAACAGATCAACGGAACTAGGAGCTGGTTCTTTGAAAGAATTCACAAGATTGATACACCCCTGTCCAGGCTGATCAAAAAGAAAAGAGAAATGACCCAAATCAACAAAATCATGAATGAAGGAGGAGAGATCACAACCAACACCAAAGAAATACAAACGATTATAAGAACGTAATCTGAGCAACCCTAGGGCAGCATATTCCATAACCTGGAAGAAATGGGTGCATTCCTAGAGATGTGTCAACTACCAAAACTGACCCAGGAAGAAAGAGAAAACCTGAACAGTCCTATAACCACGAAGGCAATTGAAGTAGTCATCAAAAACCTCCCAAGAAACCAAAGGCCAGGGCCAGATGGATTCCCAGGGGAATTCTATCAGACATTTAAAGAAGAATTAATACCTATTCTCCTGAAACTGTTCCAAACAATAGAAATGGAAGGAAAACTTCCAAACTCATTTTATGAGGCCACCATTACCTTGATCCCAAAACCAGACAAAGATCCCATCAAAAAGGAGTATTAGAGACCAATATCCTTGATGAACATCGATGCAAAAATTCTCACCAAAATACTAGCCAAGAGGACCCAACAGTACATGAAAAGGAGTATTCACCATGACCAAGTGGGATTTATCCCTGGGCTGCAAGGCTGGTTCAACATCCGCAAATCAATCAACGTGATAAAACACATTAACCAAAGAAAGAACAAGAATCATATGATCCTCTCAATAGATGCAGAAAAACCATTTGACAAAGTAAAGCACACTTTCTGGATCAAAACTCTTCAGAGTACAGGGACAGCGGGTACATACCTCAATATCATAAAAGCCATCTACGAACAACCTACAGCGAATATCATTCTCAATGGGGAAAAGCTGAGATCTTTTCCCCTAAGGTCAGGAACGCGGCAGGGATAGCCACTCTCACCACTGCTATTCAACATAGTATTAGAAGTCCTAGCCACAGCAATCAGACAACAAAAAGAAATCCAAGGCATCCAAATCGGCAGAGAGGAAGTCAAACTCTCACTCTTTGCAGATGATATGATACTTTATGTGGAAAACCCAAAAGACTCGACCCCAAAACTGCTAGAACTCACACAGCAATTCCGTCAAGTAGCAGGCTATAAAATCAATGCACAGACATCAGTGGCATTCCTATACACCAACAACAAGACAGAAGAGAGACAAATCAAGGAGTCGATCCCATTCACAACTGCACCCAAAACCAGAAGAGACCTAGGAATACATTGAACCCAAGAGGCAAAGGATCTGTACTCAGAAAACTACCAAATACTCAGGAAAGAAATTGAAGAAGACACAAAGAAACGGAAAAACGTTCCATGCTCATGGACTGGGAGAACCAACATTGTGAAGAGGTCAATGCTACCTAGAGCAATCTACACATGCAATGCAATCCCCATCAAAATACCATCCACTTTTTTCCAAGAAATCGAACAAATAATCCTAAGATTTGAATGGAACCAGAAGAGACCACGAATAGCCAGAGGAATATTGAGAAAGAAAAGCAAAGCTGGCGGCATCACAATTCTGGACTTCCAGCTCTATGACAAAGCTGTCATCATCAAGACAGTATGGTACTGGCACAAAAACAGACACATAGATCCATGGAACAGAATCGAGAGCCCAGAAGTGGACCCTCAACTCTATGGTCAACTTATCTTTGACAGAGCAGGAAAGAATGTCCAATGGCAAAAAGAGAGTCTCTTCCACAACTGGAGTTGTGGAAATGGGACAGCCCCATGCAGAAGAATGACACTGGACCATTTCCTGACACCACACACAAAAATAGACTCCAAATGTTTGAAAGACCTCAGTGTGAGGCAGGACTCCATCAAAATCCTAAAGGAGAACACAGGTAGCAAGCTCTTCGACCTCAGCCGCAGCAACTTCTTCCTACAAACATCACCAAAGGCACGGGAATCCAGGGCAAAAAGGAACTATTGGGATTTCATCAAGATAAAAACCTTTGGCACAGCAAAAGAAACAGTCCACAAAACCAAAAGACAACCGACAGAATGGGAGAAAATATTTACGAATGACATATCAGATAAAGGGCGACTATCCAATATGTATAAAAACGTATCAAACTCAACACCCAAAGAACAAATAATCCAATCAAAAAATAGGCAGAAGACATGAACAGACATTTTTCCAAAGAAGACATCCAAATGGCCAACAGGCACAGGAAAAAGTGCTCAACACGGCTCGGCATCAGGGAAATCCACATCAAAACCTCAATGAGATACCCTCTCACACCCGTCAGAATGGCTCAAATGAACAAGTCAGGGAACGACAGAGATTGGCGGGGATGTGGAGAAAGGGGAACCCTCCTACACTGGTGGTGGGAATGCAAGCTGGTGCAACCCCTCTGGAAAACAGGATGGAGGTTCCTCAAATAGTTGAAATTAGAGCTACCATCCGATCCAGCAATTGCACTCCTGGGTATTTACCCCAAAGATACAAATGTAGGGACCCGAAGCGGTACGTGCACCCCATTGTTTATAGCTGCAATGTCCACAATAGCCAAACTGTTGAAAGAGCCAAGATGTCCATCGACAGATGAGTGGATAAAGAAGAGGTGGTATATATATACACAATGGAATATTACGCAGCCATCAAAAGGAATGAGATGTTGCCATGGACAACGACGTGGATGGAAGTGGAGGGTCCGATGATTAGTGAAATAAGTCAATCAGAGAAAGACATGTATCATATGACCTCACTGATATGAGGAATTCTTAATCTCAGGAACAGAGTGAGGCTTGCTGGAGTGGTCGGGGGTGGGAGGGATGGGCTGGCTGGGTGATAGACATTGGGGAGGGTATGAGCTACGGTGAGCGCTGTGAATTGTGTAAGACTGTTGAATCACAGATCTCTACTTCTGAAACAAATAACGCATCATATTTTAAGAATAAAGGAAAAGAAGGAGATAGCAGGAGAGGAAGAATGAAGGGGAGTTAGTGAGAGGGGGAGACAGACCAGGAGAGATGATGGATTCTGAAAAAAAATCCGAGGTTTCTAGAGGGGAGGTGGGTCGGGGGATTGGTTAGCCTGGTGATGGGTATTAAAGAGGGCACATTCTGCATGGAGCACTGTGTGTTCGGAACAAACAATGAATCATGGGACACTACACCAAAACAAATGATGTAGTACATGGTGATTAACAAAGCAATAAAAAACAAAGACTGTAATAAGAGATGAAGAAGGACACTATATCCTACTTAAAGGGTCTATCCAAGAAGAAGATCTAACAATTGTAAATGTCTATGCCCCGAACATGGGAGCATCCAATTATATAAGGCAATTTAGAAGAAAAGCAAAGAAAGACATTGACAACCATACAATCATAGTGGGGGACTTTAACACCCCCCTGACTGAAATGGCCAGATCATCTAAGCAAAAGATCAACAAGGAAATAAAGACTTTAAATGACACACTGGACCAAATGGACTTCACAGACATATTCAGAACGTTCCATCCCGAAGCAACGGAATACACATTCTTCTCTAGGGCCCATGGAACGTTCTCCAGAATGGATCACATCCTAGGTCACAAATCAGGTCTCAACCGGTACCCAAAGATTGGGATCATTCCCTGCACATTTTCAGACCACAATGCTTTGAAACTAGAACTCAATCACAAGAGGAAAGTCGGAAAGAACTCAAATACATGGAGGCTAAAGAGCATCCTACGAAAGAATGAATGGGTCAACCAGGAAATTAAAGAAGAATTTAAAAATTCATGGAAACCAATGAAAATGAAAACACAACTGTCCAAAATCTTTGGGATACAGCCAAGGCAGTCCTGCGAGGAAAGTATATAGCAATACAAGCCTTTCTCAAGAAACATGAAAGGTCTCAAATACACACCCTAACCCTACACCTAAAGGAGCTGGAGAAAGAACGGCCAATAAAGCCTAAACCCAGCAGGAGAAGAGAAATCATGCAGATCAGAGCAGAAATCAATGAAATAGAACCCAAAAGAACAGTAGAACAGATCAACGGAACTAGGAGCTGGTTCTTTGAAAGAATTCACAAGATTGATACACCCCTGTCCAGGCTGATCAAAAAGAAAAGAGAAATGACCCAAATCAACAAAATCATGAATGAAGGAGGAGAGATCACAACCAACACCAAAGAAATACAAACGATTATAAGAACGTAATCTGAGCAACCCTAGGGCAGCATATTCCATAACCTGGAAGAAATGGGTGCATTCCTAGAGATGTGTCAACTACCAAAACTGACCCAGGAAGAAAGAGAAAACCTGAACAGTCCTATAACCACGAAGGCAATTGAAGTAGTCATCAAAAACCTCCCAAGAAACCAAAGCCCAGGGCCAGATGGATTCCCAGGGGAATTCTATCAGACATTTAAAGAAGAATTAATACCTATTCTCCTGAAACTGTTCCAAACAATAGAAATGGAAGGAAAACTTCCAAACTCATTTTATGAGGCCACCATTACCTTGATCCCAAAACCAGACAAAGATCCCATCAAAAAGGAGTATTAGAGACCAATATCCTTGATGAACATCGATGCAAAAATTCTCACCAAAATACTAGCCAAGAGGACCCAACAGTACATGAAAAGGAGTATTCACCATGACCAAGTGGGATTTATCCCTGGGCTGCAAGGCTGGTTCAACATCCGCAAATCAATCAACGTGATAAAACACATTAACCAAAGAAAGAACAAGAATCATATGATCCTCTCAATAGATGCAGAAAAACCATTTGACAAAGTAAAGCACACTTTCTGGATCAAAACTCTTCAGAGTACAGGGACAGCGGGTACATACCTCAATATCATAAAAGCCATCTACGAACAACCTACAGCGAATATCATTCTCAATGGGGAAAAGCTGAGATCTTTTCCCCAAAGTCAGGAACGCGGCAGGGATAGCCACTCTCACCACTGCTATTCAACATAGTATTAGAAGTCCTAGCCACAGCAATCAGACAACAAAAAGAAATCCAAGGCATCCAAATCGGCAGAGAGGAAGTCAAACTCTCACTCTTTGCAGATGATATGATACTTTATGTGGAAAACCCAAAAGACTCGACCCCAAAACTGCTACAACTCACAGAGCAATTCCGTCAAGTAGCAGGCTATAAAATCAATGCACAGACATCAGTGGCATTCCTATACACCAACAACAAGACAGAAGAGAGACAAATCAAGGAGTCGATCCCATTCACAACTGCACCCAAAACCAGAAGAGACCTAGGAATACATTGAACCCAAGAGGCAAAGGATCTGTACTCAGAAAACTACCAAATACTCAGGAAAGAAATTGAAGAAGACACAAAGAAACGGAAAAACGTTCCATGCTCATGGACTGGGAGAACCAACATTGTGAAGAGGTCAATGCTACCTAGAGCAATCTACACATGCAATGCAATCCCCATCAAAATACCATCCACTTTTTTCCAAGAAATGGAACAAATAATCCTAAGATTTGAATGGAACCAGAAGAGACCACGAATAGCCAGAGGAATATTGAGAAAGAAAAGCAAAGCTGGCGGCATCACAATTCTGGACTTCCAGCTCTATGACAAAGCTGTCATCATCAAGACGGTATGGTACTGGCACAAAAACAGACAGATAGATCCATGGAACAGAATCGAGAGCCCAGAAATGGACCCTCAACTCTATGGTCAACTTATCTTTGACAGAGCAGGAAAGAATGTCCAATGGCAAAAAGAGAGTCTCTTCCACAACTGGAGTTGTGGAAATTGGACAGCCCCATGCAGAAGAATGACACTGGACCATTTCCTGACACCACACACAAAAATAGACTCCAAATGTTTGAAAGACCTCAGTGTGAGACAGGACTCCATCAAAATCCTAAAGGAGAACACAGGTAGCAAGCTCTTCGACCTCAGCCGCAGCAACATCTTCCTACAAACATCACCAAAGGCACGGGAAGCCAGGGCAAAAAGGAACTATTGGGATTTCATCAAGATAAAAACCTTTGGCACAGCAAAAGAAACAGTCCACAAAACCAAAAGACAACCGACAGAATGGGAGAAATTATTTACGAATGACATACCAGATAAAGGGCTACTATCCAATATGTATAAAAACGTATCAAACTCAACACCCAAAGAACAAATAATCCAATCAAAAAATAGGCAGAAGACATGAACAGACATTTTTCCAAAGAAGACATCCAAATGGCCAACAGGCACAGGAAAAAGTGCTCAACACGGCTCGGCATCAGGGAAATCCACATCAAAACCTCAATGAGATACCCTCTCACACCCGTCAGAATGGCTCAAATGAACAAGTCAGGGAACGACAGAGATTGGCCGGGATGTGGAGAAAGGGGAACCCTCCTACACTGGTGGTGGGAATGCAAGCTGGGACAACCCCTCTGGAAAACAGGATGGAGGTTCCTCAAATAGTTGAAATTAGAGCTACCATCCGATCCAGCAATTGCACTCCTGGGTATTTACCCCAAAGATACAAATGTAGGGACCCGAAGCGGTACGTGCACCCCATTGTTTATAGCTGCAATGTCCACAATAGCCAAACTGTTGAAAGAGCCAAGATGTCCATCGACAGATGAGTGGATAAAGAAGAGGTGGTATATATATACACAATGGAATATTACGCAGCCATCAAAAGGAATGAGATGTTGCCATGGACAACGACGTGGATGGAACTGGAGGGTCCGATGATTAGTGAAATAAGTCAATCAGAGAAAGACATGTATCATATGACCTCACTGATATGAGGAATTCTTAATCTCAGGAACAGAGTGAGGCTTGCTGGAGTGGTCGGGGGTGGGAGGGATGGGCTGGCTGGGTGATAGACATTGGGGAGGGTATGAGCTACGGTGAGCGCTGTGAATTGTGTAAGACTGTTGAATCACAGATCTCTACTTCTGAAACAAATAGCGCATCATATTTTAAGAATAAAGGAAAAGAAGGAGATAGCAGGAGAGGAAGAATGAAGGGGAGTTAGTGAGAGGGGGAGACAGACCAGGAGAGATGATGGATTCTGAAAAAAATTCCGAGGTTTCTAGAGGGGAGGGGGGTCGGGGGATTGGTTAGCCTGGTGATGGGTATTAAAGAGGGCACATTCTGCATGGAGCACTGTGTGTTCGGAACAAACAATGAATCATGGGACACTACACCAAAACAAATGATGTAGTACATGGTGATTAACAAAGCAATAAAAAACAAAGACTGTAATAAGAGATGAAGAAGGACACTATATCCTACTTAAAGGGTCTATCCAAGAAGAAGATCTAACAATTGTAAATGTCTATGCCCCGAACATGGGAGCATCCAATTATATAAGGCAATTTAGAAGAAAAGCAAAGAAAGACATTGACAACCATACAATCATAGTGGGGGACTTTAACACCCCCCTGACTGAAATGGCCAGATCATCTAAGCAAAAGATCAACAAGGAAATAAAGACTTTAAATGACACACTGGACCAAATGGACTTCACAGACATATTCAGAACGTTCCATCCCGAAGCAACGGAATACACATTCTTCTCTAGGGCCCATGGGACGTTCTCCAGAATGGATCACATCCTAGGTCACAAATCAGGTCTCAACCGGTACCCAAAGATTGGGATCATTCCCTGCACATTTTCAGACCACAATGCTTTGAAACTAGAACTCAATCACAAGAGGAAAGTCGGAAAGAACTCAAATACATGGAGGCTAAAGAGCATCCTACGAAAGAATGAATGGGTCAACCAGGAAATTAAAGAAGAACTTAAAAATTCATGGAAACCAATGAAAATGAAAACACAACTGTCCAAAATCTTTGGGATACAGCCAAGGCAGTCCTGCGAGGAAAGTATATAGCAATACAAGCCTTTCTCAAGAAACATGAAAGGTCTCAAATACACACCCTAACCCTACACCTAAAGGAGCTGGAGAAAGAACGGCCAATAAAGCCTAAACCCAGCAGGAGAAGAGACATCATGCAGATCAGAGCAGAAATCAATGAAATAGAACCCAAAAAACAGTAGAACAGATCAACGGAACTAGGAGCTGGTTCTTTGAAAGAATTCACAAGATTGATACACCCCTGTCCAGGCTGATCAAAAAGAAAAGAGAAATGACCCAAATCAACAAAATCATGAATGAAGGAGGAGAGATCACAACCAACACCAAAGAAATACAAACGATTATAAGAACGTAATCTGAGCAACCCTATGGCAGCATATTCCATAACCTGGAAGAAATGGGTGCATTCCTAGAGATGTGTCAACTACCAAAACTGACCCAGGAAGAAAGAGAAAACCTGAACAGTCCTATAACCACGAAGGCAATTGAAGTAGTCATCAAAAACCTCCCAAGAAACCAAAGCCCAGGGCCAGATGGATTCCCAGGGGAATTCTATCAGACATTTAAAGAAGAATTAATACCTATTCTCCTGAAACTGTTCCAAACAATAGAAATGGAAGGAAAACTTCCAAACTCATTTTATGAGGCCACCATTACCTTGATCCCAAAACCAGACAAAGATCCCATCAAAAAGGAGTATTAGAGACCAATATCCTTGATGAACATCGATGCAAAAATTCTCACCAAAATACTAGCCAAGAGGACCCAACAGTACATGAAAAGGAGTATTCACCATGACCAAGTGGGATTTATCCCTGGGCTGCAAGGCTGGTTCAACATCCGCAAATCAATCAACGTGATAAAACACATTAACCAAAGAAAGAACAAGAATCATATGATCCTCTCAATAGATGCAGAAAAACCATTTGACAAAGTAAAGCACACTTTCTGGATCAAAACTCTTCAGAGTACAGGGACAGCGGGTACATACCTCAATATCATAAAAGCCATCTACGAACAACCTACAGCGAATATCATTCTCAATGGGGAAAAGCTGAGATCTTTTCCCCTAAGGTCAGGAACGCGGCAGGGATAGCCACTCTCACCACTGCTATTCAACATAGTATTAGAAGTCCTAGCCACAGCAATCAGACAACAAAAAGAAATCCAAGGCATCCAAATCAGCAGAGAGGAAGTCAAACTCTCACTCTTTGCAGATGATATGATACTTTATGTGGAAAACCCAAAAGACTCGACCCCAAAACTGCTAGAACTCACACAGCAATTCCGTCAAGTAGCAGGCTATAAAATCAATGCACAGACATCAGTGGCATTCCTATACACCAACAACAAGACAGAAGAGAGACAAATCAAGGAGTCGATCCCATTCACAACTGCACCCAAAACCAGAAGAGACCTAGGAATACATTGAACCCAAGAGGCAAAGGATCTGTACTCAGAAAACTACCAAATACTCAGGAAAGAAATTGAAGAAGACACAAAGAAACGGAAAAACGTTCCATGCTCATGGACTGGGAGAACCAACATTGTGAAGAGGTCAATGCTACCTAGAGCAATCTACACATGCAATGCAATCCCCATCAAAATACCATCCACTTTTTTCCAAGAAATGGAACAAATAATCCTAAGATTTGAATGGAACCAGAAGAGACCACGAATAGCCAGAGGAATATTGAGAAAGAAAAGCAAAGCTGGCGGCATCACAATTCTGGACTTCCAGCTCTATGACAAAGCTGTCATCATCAAGACGGTATGGTACTGGCACAAAAACAGACAGATAGATCCATGGAACAGAATCGAGAGCCCAGAAATGGACCCTCAACTCTATGGTCAACTTATCTTTGACAGAGCAGGAAAGAATGTCCAATGGCAAAAAGAGAGTCTCTTCCACAACTGGAGTTGTGGAAATTGGACAGCCCCATGCAGAAGAATGACACTGGACCATTTCCTGACACCACACACAAAAATAGACTCCAAATGTTTGAAAGACCTCAGTGTGAGACAGGACTCCATCAAAATCCTAAAGGAGAACACAGGTAGCAAGCTCTTCGACCTCAGCCGCAGCAACTTCTTCCTACAAACATCACCAAAGGCACGGGAAGCCAGGGCAAAAAGGAACTATTGGGATTTCATCAAGATAAAAACCTTTGGCACAGCAAAAGAAACAGTCCACAAAACCAAAAGACAACCGACAGAATGGGAGAAATTATTTACGAATGACATACCAGATAAAGGGCTACTATCCAATATGTATAAAAACGTATCAAACTCAACACCCAAAGAACAAATAATCCAATCAAAAAATAGGCAGAAGACATGAACAGACATTTTTCCAAAGAAGACATCCAAATGGCCAACAGGCACAGGAAAAAGTGCTCAACACGGCTCGGCATCAGGGAAATCCACATCAAAACCTCAATGAGATACCCTCTCACACCCGTCAGAATGGCTCAAATGAACAAGTCAGGGAACGACAGAGATTGGCCGGGATGTGGAGAAAGGGGAACCCTCCTACACTGGTGGTGGGAATGCAAGCTGGGACAACCCCTCTGGAAAACAGGATGGAGGTTCCTCAAATAGTTGAAATTAGAGCTACCATCCGATCCAGCAATTGCACTCCTGGGTATTTACCCCAAAGATACAAATGTAGGGACCCGAAGCGGTACGTGCACCCCATTGTTTATAGCTGCAATGTCCACAATAGCCAAACTGTTGAAAGAGCCAAGATGTCCATCGACAGATGAGTGGATAAAGAAGAGGTGGTATATATATACACAATGGAATATTACGCAGCCATCAAAAGGAATGAGATGTTGCCATGGACAACGACGTGGATGGAACTGGAGGGTCCGATGATTAGTGAAATAAGTCAATCAGAGAAAGACATGTATCATATGACCTCACTGATATGAGGAATTCTTAATCTCAGGAACAGAGTGAGGCTTGCTGGAGTGGTCGGGGGTGGGAGGGATGGGCTGGCTGGGTGATAGACATTGGGGAGGGTATGAGCTACGGTGAGCGCTGTGAATTGTGTAAGACTGTTGAATCACAGATCTCTACTTCTGAAACAAATAGCGCATCATATTTTAAGAATAAAGGAAAAGAAGGAGATAGCAGGAGAGGAAGAATGAAGGGGAGTTAGTGAGAGGGGGAGACAGACCAGGAGAGATGATGGATTCTGAAAAAAATTCCGAGGTTTCTAGAGGGGAGGGGGGTCGGGGGATTGGTTAGCCTGGTGATGGGTATTAAAGAGGGCACATTCTGCATGGAGCACTGTGTGTTCGGAACAAACAATGAATCATGGGACACTACACCAAAACAAATGATGTAGTACATGGTGATTAACAAAGCAATAAAAAACAAAGACTGTAATAAGAGATGAAGAAGGACACTATATCCTACTTAAAGGGTCTATCCAAGAAGAAGATCTAACAATTGTAAATGTCTATGCCCCGAACATGGGAGCATCCAATTATATAAGGCAATTTAGAAGAAAAGCAAAGAAAGACATTGACAACCATACAATCATAGTGGGGGACTTTAACACCCCCCTGACTGAAATGGCCAGATCATCTAAGCAAAAGATCAACAAGGAAATAAAGACTTTAAATGACACACTGGACCAAATGGACTTCACAGACATATTCAGAACGTTCCATCCCGAAGCAACGGAATACACATTCTTCTCTAGGGCCCATGGGACGTTCTCCAGAATGGATCACATCCTAGGTCACAAATCAGGTCTCAACCGGTACCCAAAGATTGGGATCATTCCCTGCACATTTTCAGACCACAATGCTTTGAAACTAGAACTCAATCACAAGAGGAAAGTCGGAAAGAACTCAAATACATGGAGGCTAAAGAGCATCCTACGAAAGAATGAATGGGTCAACCAGGAAATTAAAGAAGAACTTAAAAATTCATGGAAACCAATGAAAATGAAAACACAACTGTCCAAAATCTTTGGGATACAGCCAAGGCAGTCCTGCGAGGAAAGTATATAGCAATACAAGCCTTTCTCAAGAAACATGAAAGGTCTCAAATACACACCCTAACCCTACACCTAAAGGAGCTGGAGAAAGAACGGCCAATAAAGCCTAAACCCAGCAGGAGAAGAGACATCATGCAGATCAGAGCAGAAATCAATGAAATAGAACCCAAAAAACAGTAGAACAGATCAACGGAACTAGGAGCTGGTTCTTTGAAAGAATTCACAAGATTGATACACCCCTGTCCAGGCTGATCAAAAAGAAAAGAGAAATGACCCAAATCAACAAAATCATGAATGAAGGAGGAGAGATCACAACCAACACCAAAGAAATACAAACGATTATAAGAACGTAATCTGAGCAACCCTATGGCAGCATATTCCATAACCTGGAAGAAATGGGTGCATTCCTAGAGATGTGTCAACTACCAAAACTGACCCAGGAAGAAAGAGAAAACCTGAACAGTCCTATAACCACGAAGGCAATTGAAGTAGTCATCAAAAACCTCCCAAGAAACCAAAGCCCAGGGCCAGATGGATTCCCAGGGGAATTCTATCAGACATTTAAAGAAGAATTAATACCTATTCTCCTGAAACTGTTCCAAACAATAGAAATGGAAGGAAAACTTCCAAACTCATTTTATGAGGCCACCATTACCTTGATCCCAAAACCAGACAAAGATCCCATCAAAAAGGAGTATTAGAGACCAATATCCTTGATGAACATCGATGCAAAAATTCTCACCAAAATACTAGCCAAGAGGACCCAACAGTACATGAAAAGGAGTATTCACCATGACCAAGTGGGATTTATCCCTGGGCTGCAAGGCTGGTTCAACATCCGCAAATCAATCAACGTGATAAAACACATTAACCAAAGAAAGAACAAGAATCATATGATCCTCTCAATAGATGCAGAAAAACCATTTGACAAAGTAAAGCACACTTTCTGGATCAAAACTCTTCAGAGTACAGGGACAGCGGGTACATACCTCAATATCATAAAAGCCATCTACGAACAACCTACAGCGAATATCATTCTCAATGGGGAAAAGCTGAGATCTTTTCCCCTAAGGTCAGGAACGCGGCAGGGATAGCCACTCTCACCACTGCTATTCAACATAGTATTAGAAGTCCTAGCCACAGCAATCAGACAACAAAAAGAAATCCAAGGCATCCAAATCAGCAGAGAGGAAGTCAAACTCTCACTCTTTGCAGATGATATGATACTTTTGTGGAAAACCCAAAAGACTCGACCCCAAAACTGCTAGAACTCACACAGCAATTCCGTCAAGTAGCAGGCTATAAAATCAATGCACAGACATCAGTGGCATTCCTATACACCAACAACAAGACAGAAGAGAGACAAATCAAGGAGTCGATCCCATTCACAACTGCACCCAAAACCAGAAGAGACCTAGGAATACATTGAACCCAAGAGGCAAAGGATCTGTACTCAGAAAACTACCAAATACTCAGGAAAGAAATTGAAGAAGACACAAAGAAACGGAAAAACGTTCCATGCTCATGGACTGGGAGAACCAACATTGTGAAGAGGTCAATGCTACCTAGAGCAATCTACACATGCAATGCAATCCCCATCAAAATACCATCCACTTTTTTCCAAGAAATGGAACAAATAATCCTAAGATTTGAATGGAACCAGAAGAGACCACGAATAGCCAGAGGAATATTGAGAAAGAAAAGCAAAGCTGGCGGCATCACAATTCTGGACTTCCAGCTCTATGACAAAGCTGTCATCATCAAGACGGTATGGTACTGGCACAAAAACAGACAGATAGATCCATGGAACAGAATCGAGAGCCCAGAAATGGACCCTCAACTCTATGGTCAACTTATCTTTGACAGAGCAGGAAAGAATGTCCAATGGCAAAAAGAGAGTCTCTTCCACAACTGGAGTTGTGGAAATTGGACAGCCCCATGCAGAAGAATGACACTGGACCATTTCCTGACACCACACACAAAAATAGACTCCAAATGTTTGAAAGACCTCAGTGTGAGACAGGACTCCATCAAAATCCTAAAGGAGAACACAGGTAGCAAGCTCTTCGACCTCAGCCGCAGCAACTTCTTCCTACAAACATCACCAAAGGCACGGGAAGCCAGGGCAAAAAGGAACTATTGGGATTTCATCAAGATAAAAACCTTTGGCACAGCAAAAGAAACAGTCCACAAAACCAAAAGACAACCGACAGAATGGGAGAAATTATTTACGAATGACATACCAGATAAAGGGCTACTATCCAATATGTATAAAAACGTATCAAACTCAACACCCAAAGAACAAATAATCCAATCAAAAAATAGGCAGAAGACATGAACAGACATTTTTCCAAAGAAGACATCCAAATGGCCCACAGGCACAGGAAAAAGTGCTCAACACGGCTCGGCATCAGGGAAATCCACATCAAAACCTCAATGAGATACCCTCTCACACCCGTCAGAATGGCTCAAATGAACAAGTCAGGGAACGACAGAGATTGGCCGGGATGTGGAGAAAGGGGAACCCTCCTACACTGGTGGTGGGAATGCAAGCTGGGACAACCCCTCTGGAAAACAGGATGGAGGTTCCTCAAATAGTTGAAATTAGAGCTACCATCCGATCCAGCAATTGCACTCCTGGGTATTTACCCCAAAGATACAAATGTAGGGACCCGAAGCGGTACGTGCACCCCATTGTTTATAGCTGCAATGTCCACAATAGCCAAACTGTTGAAAGAGCCAAGATGTCCATCGACAGATGAGTGGATAAAGAAGAGGTGGTATATATATACACAATGGAATATTACGCAGCCATCAAAAGGAATGAGATGTTGCCATGGACAACGACGTGGATGGAACTGGAGGGTCCGATGATTAGTGAAATAAGTCAATCAGAGAAAGACATGTATCATATGACCTCACTGATATGAGGAATTCTTAATCTCAGGAACAGAGTGAGGCTTGCTGGAGTGGTCGGGGGTGGGAGGGATGGGCTGGCTGGGTGATAGACATTGGGGAGGGTATGAGCTACGGTGAGCGCTGTGAATTGTGTAAGACTGTTGAATCACAGATCTCTACTTCTGAAACAAATAACGCATCATATTTTAAGAATAAAGGAAAAGAAGGAGATAGCAGGAGAGGAAGAATGAAGGGGAGTTAGTGAGAGGGGGAGACAGACCAGGAGAGATGATGGATTCTGAAAAAAATTCCGAGGTTTCTAGAGGGGAGGTGGGTCGGGGGATTGGTTAGCCTGGTGATGGGTATTAAAGAGGGCACATTCTGCATGGAGCACTGTGTGTTCGGAACAAACAATGAATCATGGGACACTACACCAAAACAAATGATGTAGTACATGGTGATTAACAAAGCAATAAAAAACAAAGACTGTAATAAGAGATGAAGAAGGACACTATATCCTACTTAAAGGGTCTATCCAAGAAGAAGATCTAACAATTGTAAATGTCTATGCCCCGAACATGGGAGCATCCAATTATATAAGGCAATTTAGAAGAAAAGCAAAGAAAGACATTGACAACCATACAATCATAGTGGGGGACTTTAACACCCCCCTGACTGAAATGGCCAGATCATCTAAGCAAAAGATCAACAAGGAAATAAAGACTTTAAATGACACACTGGACCAAATGGACTTCACAGACATATTCAGAACGTTCCATCCCGAAGCAACGGAATACACATTCTTCTCTAGGGCCCATGGGACGTTCTCCAGAATGGATCACATCCTAGGTCACAAATCAGGTCTCAACCGGTACCCAAAGATTGGGATCATTCCCTGCACATTTTCAGACCACAATGCTTTGAAACTAGAACTCAATCACAAGAGGAAAGTCGGAAAGAACTCAAATACATGGAGGCTAAAGAGCATCCTACGAAAGAATGAATGGGTCAACCAGGAAATTAAAGAAGAATTTAAAAATTCATGGAAACCAATGAAAATGAAAACACAACTGTCCAAAATCTTTGGGATACAGCCAAGGCAGTCCTGCGAGGAAAGTATATAGCAATACAAGCCTTTCTCAAGAAACATGAAAGGTCTCAAATACACACCCTAACCCTACACCTAAAGGAGCTGGAGAAAGAACGGCCAATAAAGCCTAAACCCAGCAGGAGAAGAGAAATCATGCAGATCAGAGCAGAAATCAATGAAATAGAACCCAAAAGAACAGTAGAACAGATCAACGGAACTAGGAGCTGGTTCTTTGAAAGAATTCACAAGATTGATACACCCCTGTCCAGGCTGATCAAAAAGAAAAGAGAAATGACCCAAATCAACAAAATCATGAATGAAGGAGGAGAGATCACAACCAACACCAAAGAAATACAAACGATTATAAGAACGTAATCTGAGCAACCCTATGGCAGCATATTCCATAACCTGGAAGAAATGGGTGCATTCCTAGAGATGTGTCAACTACCAAAACTGACCCAGGAAGAAAGAGAAAACCTGAACAGTCCTATAACCACGAAGGCAATTGAAGTAGTCATCAAAAACCTCCCAAGAAACCAAAGCCCAGGGCCAGATGGATTCCCAGGGGAATTCTATCAGACATTTAAAGAAGAATTAATACCTATTCTCCTGAAACTGTTCCAAACAATAGAAATGGAAGGAAAACTTCCAAACACATTTTATGAGGCCACCATTACCTTGATCCCAAAACCAGACAAAGATCCCATCAAAAAGGAGTATTAGAGACCAATATCCTTGATGAACATCGATGCAAAAATTCTCACCAAAATACTAGCCAAGAGGACCCAACAGTACATGAAAAGGAGTATTCACCATGACCAAGTGGGATTTATCCCTGGGCTGCAAGGCTGGTTCAACATCCGCAAATCAATCAACGTGATAAAACACATTAACCAAAGAAAGAACAAGAATCATATGATCCTCTCAATAGATGCAGAAAAACCATTTGACAAAGTAAAGCACACTTTCTGGATCAAAACTCTTCAGAGTACAGGGACAGCGGGTACATACCTCAATATCATAAAAGCCATCTACGAACAACCTACAGCGAATATCATTCTCAATGGGGAAAAGCTGAGATCTTTTCCCCTAAGGTCAGGAACGCGGCAGGGATAGCCACTCTCACCACTGCTATTCAACATAGTATTAGAAGTCCTAGCCACAGCAATCAGACAACAAAAAGAAATCCAAGGCATCCAAATCGGCAGAGAGGAAGTCAAACTCTCACTCTTTGCAGACGATATGATACTTTATGTGGAAAACCCAAAAGACTCCACCCCAAAAATGCTACAACTCACACAGCAATTCCGTCAAGTAGCAGGCTATAAAATCAATGCACAGACATCAGTGGCATTCCTATCCACCAACAACAAGACAGAAGAGAGACAAATCAAGGAGTCGATCCCATTCACAACTGCACCCAAAACCAGAAGAGACCTAGGAATACATTGAATCCAAGAGGCAAAGGATCTGTACTCAGAAAACTACCAAATACTCAGGAAAGAAATTGAAGACACAAAGAAACGGAAAAACGTTCCATGCTCATGGATTGGGAGAACCAACATTGTGAAGAGGTCAATGCTACCTAGAGCAATCTACACATGCAATGCAATCCCCATCAAAATAACATCCACTTTTTTCCAAGAAATGGAACAAATAATCCTAAGATTTGAATGGAACCAGAAGAGACCACGAATAGCCAGAGGAATATTGAGAAAGAAAAGCAAAGCTGGCGGCATCACAATTCTGGACTTCCAGCTCTATGACAAAGCAGTCATCATCAAGACAGTATGGTACTGGCACAAAAACAGACAGATAGATCCATGGAACAGAATCGAGAGCCCAGAAATGGACCCTCAACTCTATGGTCAACTTATCTTTGACAGAGCAGGAAAGAATGTCCAATGGCAAAAAGAGAGTCTCTTCCACAACTGGAGTTGTGGAAATTGGACAGCCCCATGCAGAAGAATGACACTGGACCATTTCCTGACACCACACACAAAAATAGACTCCAAATGTTTGAAAGACCTCAGTGTGAGACAAGACTCCATCAAAATCCTAAAGGAGAACACAAGTAGCAAGCTCTTCGACCTCAGCCGCAGCAACTTCTTCCTACAAACATCACCAAAGGCACGGGAAGCCAGGGCAAAAATGAACTATTGGGATTTCATCAAGATAAAAACCTTTGGCACAGCAAAAGAAACAGTCCACAAAACCAAAAGACAACCGACAGAATGGGAGAAATTATTTACGAATGACATATCAGATAAAGGGCTACTATCCAATATGTATAAAAACGTATCAAACTCAACACCCAAAGAACAAATAATCCAATCAAAAAATAGGCAGAAGGCATGAACAGACATTTTTCCAAAGAAGACATCCAAATGGCCAACAGGCACATGAAAAAGTGCTCAACACGGCTCGGCATCAGGGAAATCCACATCAAAACCTCAATGAGATACCCCCTCACACCCGTCAGAATGGCTCAAATGAACAAGTCAGGGAACGACAGAGGTTGGCGGGGATGTGGAGAAAGGGGAACCCTCCTACACTGGTGGTGGGAATGCAAGCTGGTGCAACCCCTCTGGAAAACAGGATGGAGGTTCCTCAAATAGTTGAAATTAGAGCTACCATCCGATCCAGCAATTGCACTCCTGGGTATTTACCCCAAAGATACAAATGTAGGGACCCGAAGCGGTACGTGCACCCCATTGTTTATAGCAGCAATGTCCACAATAGCCAAACTGTTGAAAGAGCCAAGATGTCCATCGACAGATGAGTGGATAAAGAAGAGGTGGTATATATATACACAATGGAATATTATGCAGCCATCAAAAGGAATGAGATGTTGCCATGGACAACGACGTGGATGGAACTGGAGGGTCTAATGATTAGTGAAATAAGTCAATCAGAGGAAGACATGTATCATATGACCTCACTGATATGAGGAATTCTTAATCTCAGGAACAGAGTGAGGCTTGCTGGAGTGGTCGGGGGTGGGAGGGATGGGCTGGCTGGGTGATAGACATTGGGGAGGGTATGAGCTACGGTGAGCGCTGTGAATTGTGTAAGACTGTTGAATCACAGATCTCTACTTCTGAAACAAATAACGCAACATATTTTAAGAATAAAGGAAAAGAAGGAGATAGCAGGAGAGGAAGAATGAAGGGGAGTTAGTGAGAGGGGGAGACAGACCAGGAGAGATGATGGATTCTGAAAAAAAATCCGAGGTTTCTACAGGGGAGGTGGGTCGGGGGATTGGTTAGCCTGGTGATGGGTATTAAAGAGGGCACATTCTGCATGGAGCACTGTGTGTTCGGAACAAACAATGAATCATGGGACACTACACCAAAACAAATGATGTAGTACATGGTGATTAACAAAGCAATAAAAAACAAAGACTGTAATAAGAGATGAAGAAGGACACTATATCCTACTTAAAGGGTCTATCCAAGAAGAAGATCTAACAATTGTAAATGTCTATGCCCCGAACATGGGAGCATCCAATTATATAAGGCAATTTAGAAGAAAAGCAAAGAAAGACATTGACAACCATACAATCATAGTGGGGGACTTTAACACCCCCCTGACTGAAATGGCCAGATCATCTAAGCAAAAGATCAACAAGGAAATAAAGACTTTAAATGACACACTGGACCAAATGGACTTCACAGACATATTCAGAACGTTCCATCCCGAAGCAACGGAATACACATTCTTCTCTAGGGCCCATGGAACGTTCTCCAGAATGGATCACATCCTAGGTCACAAATCAGGTCTCAACCGGTACCCAAAGATTGGGATCATTCCCTGCACATTTTCAGACCACAATGCTTTGAAACTAGAACTCAATCACAAGAGGAAAGTCGGAAAGAACTCAAATACATGGAGGCTAAAGAGCATCCTACGAAAGAATGAATGGGTCAACCAGGAAATTAAAGAAGAATTTAAAAATTCATGGAAACCAATGAAAATGAAAACACAACTGTCCAAAATCTTTGGGATACAGCCAAGGCAGTCCTGCGAGGAAAGCATATAGCAATACAAGCCTTTCTCAAGAAACATGAAAGGTCTCAAATACACACCCTAACCCTACACCTAAAGGAGCTGGAGAAAGAACGGCCAATAAAGCCTAAACCCAGCAGGAGAAGAGAAATCATGCAGATCAGAGCAGAAATCAATGAAATAGAACCCAAAAGAACAGTAGAACAGATCAACGGAACTAGGAGCTGGTTCTTTGAAAGAATTCACAAGATTGATACACCCCTGTCCAGGCTGATCAAAAAGAAAAGAGAAATGACCCAAATCAACAAAATCATGAATGAAAGAGGAGAGATCACAACCAACACCAAAGAAATACAAGCGATTATAAGAACGTAATCTGAGCAACCCTATGGCAGCATATTCCATAACCTGGAAGAAATGGGTGCATTCCTAGAGATGTGTCAACTACCAAAACTGACCCAGGAAGAAAGAGAAAACCTGAACAGTCCTATAACCACGAAGGCAATTGAAGTAGTCATCAAAAACCTCCCAAGAAACCAAAGCCCAGGGCCAGATGGATTCCCAGGGGAATTCTATCCGACATTTAAAGAAGAATTAATACCTATTCTCCTGAAACTGTTCCAAACAATAGAAATGGAAGGAAAACTTCCAAACTCATTTTATGAGGCCACCATTACCTTGATCCCAAAACCAGACAAAGATCCCATCAAAAAGGAGTATTAGAGACCAATATCCTTGATGAACATCGATGCAAAAATTCTCACCAAAATACTAGCCAAGAGGATCCAACAGTACATGAAAAGGAGTATTCACCATGACCAAGTGGGATTTATCCCTGGGCTGCAAGGCTGGTTCAACATCCGCAAATCAATCAACGTGATAAAACACATTAACCAAAGAAAGAACAAGAATCATATGATCCTCTCAATAGATGCAGAAAAACCATTTGACAAAGTAAAGCACACTTTCTGGATCAAAACTCTTCAGAGTACAGGGACAGCGGGTACATACCTCAATATCATAAAAGCCATCTACGAACAACCTACAGCGAATATCATTCTCAATGGGGAAAAGCTGAGATCTTTTCCCCTAAGGTCAGGAACGCGGCAGGGATAGCCACTCTCACCACTGCTATTCAACATAGTATTAGAAGTCCTAGCCACAGCAATCAGACAACAAAAAGAAATCAAAGGCATCCAAATCGGCAGAGAGGAAGTCAAACTCTCACTCTTTGCAGATGATATGATACTTTATGTGGAAAACCCAAAAGACTCCACCCCAAAACTGCTAGAACTCACACAGCAATTCCATCAAGTAGCAGGCTATAAAATCAATGCACAGACATCAGTGGCATTCCTATACACCAACAACAAGACAGAAGAGAGACAAATCAAGGAGTCGATCCCATTCACAACTGCACCCAAAACCAGAAGAGACCTAGGAATACATTGAACCCAAGAGGCAAAGGATCTGTACTCAGAAAACTACCAAATACTCAGGAAAGAAATTGAAGAAGACACAAAGAAACGGAAAAACGTTCCATGCTCATGGACTGGGAGAACCAACATTGTGAAGAGGTCAATGCTACCTAGAGCAATCTACACATGCAATGCAATCCCCATCAAAATACCATCCACTTTTTTCCAAGAAATGGAACAAATAATCCTAAGATTTGAATGGAACCAGAAGAGACCACGAATAGCCAGAGGAATATTGAGAAAGAAAAGCAAAGCTGGCGGCATCACAATTCTGGACTTCCAGCTCTATGACAAAGCTGTCATCATCAAGACAGTATGGTACTGGCACAAAAACAGACACATAGATCCATGGAACAGAATCGAGAGCCCAGAAGTGGACCCTCAACTCTATGGTCAACTTATCTTTGACAGAGCAGGAAAAAATGTCCAATGGCAAAAAGAGAGTCTCTTCAACAACTGGAGTTGTGGAAATTGGACAGCCCCATGCAGAAGAATGACACTGGACCATTTCCTGACACCACACACAAAAATAGACTCCAAATGTTTGAAAGACCTCAGTGTGAGGCAGGACTCCATCAAAATCCTAAAGGAGAACACAGGTAGCAAGCTCTTCGACCTCAGCCGCAGCAACTTCTTCCTACAAACATCACCAAAGGCACGGGAATCCAGGGCAAAAAGGAACTATTGGGATTTCATCAAGATAAAAACCTTTGGCACAGCAAAAGAAACAGTCCACAAAACCAAAAGACAACCGACAGAATGGGAGAAAATATTTACGAATGACATATCAGATAAAGGGCTACTATCCAATATGTATAAAAACGTATCAAACTCAACACCCAAAGAACAAATAATCCAATCAAAAAATAGGCAGAAGGCATGAACAGACATTTTTCCAAAGAAGACATCCAAATGGCCAACAGGCACAGGAAAAAGTGCTCAACACGGCTCGGCATCAGGGAAATCCACATCAAAACCTCAATGAGATACCCTCTCACACCCGTCAGAATGGCTCAAATGAACAAGTCAGGGAACGACAGAGATTGGCGGGGATGTGGAGAAAGGGGAACCCTCCTACACTGGTGGTGGGAATGCAAGCTGGTGCAACCCCTCTGGAAAACAGGATGGAGGTTCCTCAAATAGTTGAAACTAGAGCTACCATCCGATCCAGCAATTGCACTCCTGGGTATTTACCCCAAAGATACAAATGTAGGGACCCGAAGCGGTACGTGCACCCCATTGTTTATAGCTGCAATGTCCACAATAGCCAAACTGTTGAAAGAGCCAAGATGTCCATCGACAGATGAGTGGATAAAGAAGAGGTGGTATATATATACACAATGGAATATTACGCAGCCATCAAAAGGAATGAGATGTTGCCATGGACAACGACGTGGATGGAACTGGAGGGTCCGTTGATTAGTGAAATAAGTCAATCAGAGAAAGACATGTATAATATGACCTCACTGATATGAGGAATTCTTAATCTCAGGAACAGAGTGAGGCTTGCTGGAGTGGTCGGGGGTGGGAGGGATGGGCTGGCTGGGTGATAGACATTGGGGAGGGTATGAGCTACGGTGAGCGCTGTGAATTGTGTAAGACTGTTGAATCACAGATCTCTACTTCTGAAACAAATAACGCATCATATTTTAAGAATAAAGGAAAAGAAGGAGATAGCAGGAGAGGAAGAATGAAGGGGAGTTAGTGAGGGGGGGAGACAGACCAGGAGAGATGATGGATTCTGAAAAAAAATCCGAGGTTTCTAGAGGGGAGGTGGGTCGGGGGATTGGTTAGCCTGGTGATGGGTATTAAAGAGGGCACATTCTGCATGGAGCACTGTGTGTTCGGAACAAACAATGAATCATGGGACACTACACCAAAACAAATGATGTAGTACATGGTGATTAACAAAGCAATAAAAAACAAAGACTGTAATAAGAGATGAAGAAGGACACTATATCCTACTTAAAGGGTCTATCCAAGAAGAAGATCTAACAATTGTAAATGTCTATGCCCCGAACATGGGAGCATCCAATTATATAAGGCAATTTAGAAGAAAAGCAAAGAAAGACATTGACAACCATACAATCATAGTGGGGGACTTTAACACCCCCCTGACTGAAATGGCCAGATCATCTAAGCAAAAGATCAACAAGGAAATAAAGACTTTAAATGACACACTGGACCAAATGGACTTCACAGACATATTCAGAACGTTCCATCCCGAAGCAACGGAATACACATTCTTCTCTAGGGCCCATGGAACGTTCTCCAGAATGGATCACATCCTAGGTCACAAATCAGGTCTCAACCGGTACCCAAAGATTGGGATCATTCCCTGCACATTTTCAGACCACAATGCTTTGAAACTAGAACTCAATCACAAGAGGAAAGTCGGAAAGAACTCAAATACATGGAGGCTAAAGAGCATCCTACGAAAGAATGAATGGGTCAACCAGGAAATTAAAGAAGAATTTAAAAATTCATGGAAACCAATGAAAATGAAAACACAACTGTCCAAAATCTTTGGGATACAGCCAAGGCAGTCCTGCGAGGAAAGTATATAGCAATACAAGCCTTTCTCAAGAAACATGAAAGGTCTCAAATACACACCCTAACCCTACACCTAAAGGAGCTGGAGAAAGAACGGCCAATAAAGCCTAAACCCAGCAGGAGAAGAGAAATCATGCAGATCAGAGCAGAAATCAATGAAATAGAACCCAAAAGAACAGTAGAACAGATCAACGGAACTAGGAGCTGGTTCTTTGAAAGAATTCACAAGATTGATACACCCCTGTCCAGGCTGATCAAAAAGAAAAGAGAAATGACCCAAATCAACAAAATCATGAATGAAGGAGGAGAGATCACAACCAACACCAAAGAAATACAAACGATTATAAGAACGTAATCTGAGCAACCCTATGGCAGCATATTCCATAACCTGGAAGAAATGGGTGCATTCCTAGAGATGTGTCAACTACCAAAACTGACCCAGGAAGAAATAGAAAACCTGAACAGTCCTATAACCACGAAGGCAATTGAAGTAGTCATCAAAAACCTCCCAAGAAACCAAAGCCCAGGGCCAGATGGATTCCCAGGGGAATTCTATCAGACATTTAAAGAAGAATTAATACCTATTCTCCTGAAACTGTTCCAAACAATAGAAATGGAAGGAAAACTTCCAAACTCATTTTATGAGGCCACCATTACCTTGATCCCAAAACCAGACAAAGATCCCATCAAAAAGGAGTATTAGAGACCAATATCCTTGATGAACATCGATGCAAAAATTCTCACCAAAATACTAGCCAAGAGGACCCAACAGTACATGAAAAGGAGTATTCACCATGACCAAGTGGGATTTATCCCTGGGCTGCAAGTCTGGTTCAACATCCGCAAATCAATCAACGTGATAAAACACATTAACCAAAGAAAGAACAAGAATCATATGATCCTCTCAATAGATGCAGAAAAACCATTTGACAAAGTAAAGCACACTTTCTGGATCAAAACTCTTCAGAGTACAGGGACAGCGGGTACATACCTCAATATCATAAAAGCCATCTACGAACAACCTACAGCGAATATCATTCTCAATGGGGAAAAGCTGAGATCTTTTCCCCTAAGGTCAGGAACGCGGCAGGGATAGCCACTCTCACCACTGCTATTCAACATAGTATTAGAAGTCCTAGCCACAGCAATCAGACAACAAAAAGAAATCCAAGGCATCCAAATCGGCAGAGAGGAAGTCAAACTCTCACTCTTTGCAGATGATATGATACTTTATGTGGAAAACCCAAAAGACTCGACCCCAAAAATGCTACAACTCACACAGCAATTCCGTCAAGTAGCAGGCTATAAAATCAATGCACAGACATCAGTGGCATTCCTATACACCAACAACAAGACAGAAGAGAGACAAATCAAGGAGTCGATCCCATTCACAACTGCACCCAAAACCAGAAGAGACCTAGGAATACATTGAACCCAAGAGGCAAAGGATCTGTACTCAGAAAACTACCAAATACTCAGGAAAGAAATTGAAGAAGACACAAAGAAACGGAAAAACGTTCCATGCTCATGGATTGGGAGAACCAACATTGTGAAGAGGTCAATGCTACCTAGAGCAATCTACACATGCAATGCAATCCCCATCAAAATAACATCCACTTTTTTCCAAGAAATGGAACAAATAATCCTAAGAATTGAATGGAACCAGAAGAGACCACGAATAGCCAGAGGAATATTGAGAAAGAAAAGCAAAGCTGGCGGCATCACAATTCTGGACTTCCAGCTCTATGACAAAGCTGTCATCATCAAGACAGTATGGTACTGGCACAAAAACAGACAGATAGATCCATGGAACAGAATCGAGAGCCCAGAAATGGACCCTCAACTCTATGGTCAACTTATCTTTCACAGAGCAGGAAAGAATGTCCAATGGCAAAAAGAGAGTCTCTTCAACAACTGGAGTTGTGGAAATTGGACAACCCCATGCAGAAGAATGACACTGGACCATTTCCTGACACCACACACAAAAATAGACTCCAAATGTTTGAAAGACCTCAGTGTGAGACAAGACTCCATCAAAATCCTAAAGGAGAACACAGGTAGCAAGCTCTTCGACATCAGCCTCAGCAACTTCTTCCTACAAACATCACCAAAGGCACGGGAAGCCAGGGCAAAAATGAACTATTGGGATTTCATCAAGATAAAAACCTTTGGCACAGCAAAAGAAACAGTCAACAAAACCAAAAGACAACCGACAGAATGGGAGAAATTATTTACGAATGACATATCAGATAAAGGGCTACTATCCAATATGTATAAAAACGTATCAAACTCAACACCCAAAGAACAAATAATCCAATCAAAAAATAGGCAGAAGGCATGAACAGACATTTTTCCAAAGAAGACATCCAAATGGCCAACAGGCACATGAAAAAGTGCTCAACACGGCTCGGCATCAGGGAAATCCACATCAAAACCTCAATGAGATACCCCCTCACCCCCGTCAGAATGGCTCAAATGAACAAGTCAGGGAACGACAGAGGTTGGCGGGGATGTGGAGAAAGGGGAACCCTCCTACACTGGTGGTGGGAATGCAAGCTGGTGCAACCCCTCTGGAAAACAGGATGGAGGTTCCTCAAATAGTTGAAATTAGAGCTACCATCCGATCCAGCAATTGCACTCCTGGGTATTTACCCCAAAGATACAAATGTAGGGACCCGAAGCGGTACGTGCACCCCATTGTTTATAGCAGCAATGTCCACAATAGCCAAACTGTTGAAAGAGCCAAGATGTCCATCGACAGATGAGTGGATAAAGAAGAGGTGGTATATATATACACAATGGAATATTATGCAGCCATCAAAAGGAATGAGATGTTGCCATGGACAACGACGTGGATGGAACTGGAGGGTCTGATGATTAGTGAAATAAGTCAATCAGAGGAAGACATGTATCATATGACCTCACTGATATGAGGAATTCTTAATCTCAGGAACAGAGTGAGGCTTGCTGGAGTGGTCGGGGGTGGGAGGGATGGGCTGGCTGGGTGATAGACATTGGGGAGGGTATGAGCTACGGTGAGCGCTGTGAATTGTGTAAGACTGTTGAATCACAGATCTCTACTTCTGAAACAAATAACGCAACATATTTTAAGAATAAAGGAAAAGAAGGAGATAGCAGGAGAGGAAGAATGAAGGGGAGTTAGTGAGTGGGGGAGACAGACCAGGAGAGATGATGGATTCTGAAAAAAAATCCGAGGTTTCTACAGGGGAGGTGGGTCGGGGGATTGGTTAGCCTTGTGATGGGTATTAAAGAGGGCACATTCTGCATGGAGCACTGTGTGTTCGGAACAAACAATGAATCATGGGACACTACACCAAAACAAATGATGTAGTACATGGTGATTAACAAAGCAATAAAAAACAAAGACTGTAATAAAAGATGAAGAAGGACACTATATCCTACTTAAAGGGTCTATCCAAGAAGAAGATCTAACAATTGTAAATATCTATGCCCCGAACATGGGAGCACCCAATTATATAAGGCAATTTAGAAGAAAAGCAAAGAAAGACATTGACAACCATACAATCATAGTGGGGGACTTTAACACCCCCCTGACTGAAATGGCCAGATCATCTAAGCAAAAGATCAACAAGGAAATAAAGACTTTAAATGACACACTGGACCAAATGGACTTCACAGACATATTCAGAACGTTCCATCCCGAAGCAACGGAATACACATTCTTCTCTAGGGCCCATGGAACGTTCTCCAGAATGGATCACATCCTAGGTCACAAATCAGGTCTCAACCGGTACCCAAAGATTGGGATCATTCCCTGCACATTTTCAGACCACAATGCTTTGAAACTAGAACTCAATCACAAGAGGAAAGTCGGAAAGAACTCAAATACATGGAGGCTAAAGAGCATCCTACGAAAGAATGAATGGGTCAACCAGGAAATTAAAGAAGAATTTAAAAATTCATGGAAACCAATGAAAATGAAAACACAACTGTCCAAAATCTTTGGGATACAGCCAAGGCAGTCCTGCGAGGAAAGTATATAGCAATACAAGCCTTTCTCAAGAAACATGAAAGGTCTCAAATACACACCCTAACCCTACACCTAAAGGAGCTGGAGAAAGAACGGCCAATAAAGCCTAAACCCAGCAGGAGAAGAGACATCATGCAGATCAGAGCAGAAATCAATGAAATAGAACCCAAAAGAACAGTAGAACAGATCAACGGAACTAGGAGCTGGTTCTTTGAAAGAATTCACAAGATTGATACACCCCTGTCCAGGCTGATCAAAAAGAAAAGAGAAATGACCCAAATCAACAAAATCATGAATGAAAGAGGAGAGATCACAACCAACACCAAAGAAATACCAACGATTATAAGAACGTAATCTGAGCAACCCTATGACAGCATATTCCATAACCTGGAAGAAATGGGTGCATTCCTAGAGATGTGTCAACTACCAAAACTGACCCAGGAGGAAAGAGAAAACCTGAACAGTCCTATAACCACGAAGGCAATTGAAGTAGTCATCAAAAACCTCCCAAGAAACCAAAGCCCAGGGCCAGATGGATTCCCAGGGGAATTCTATCCGACATTTAAAGAAGAATTAATACCTATTCTCCTGAAACTGTTCCAAACAATAGAAATGGAAGGAAAACTTCTAAACTCATTTTATGAGGCCACCATTACCTTGATCCCAAAACCAGACAAAGATCCCATCAAAAAGGAGTATTAGAGACCAATATCCTTGATGAACATCGATGCAAAAATTCTCACCAAAATACTAGCCAAGAGGACCCAACAGTACATGAAAAGGAGTATTCACCATGACCAAGTGGGATTTATCCCTGGGCTGCAAGGCTGGTTCAACATCCGCAAATCAATCAACGTGATAAAACACATTAACCAAAGAAAGAACAAGAATCATATGATCCTCTCAATAGATGCAGAAAAACCATTTGACAAAGTAAAGCACACTTTCTGGATCAAAACTCTTCAGAGTACAGGGACAGCGGGTACATACCTCAATATCATAAAAGCCATCTACGAACAACCTACAGCGAATATCATTCTCAATGGGGAAAAGCTGAGATCTTTTCCCCTAAGGTCAGGAACGCGGCAGGGATAGCCACTCTCACCACTGCTATTCAACATAGTATTAGAAGTCCTAGCCACAGCAATCAGACAACAAAATAAATCCAAGGCATCCAAATCGGCAGAGAGGAAGTCAAACTCTCACTCTTTGCAGATGATATGATACTTTATGTGGAAAACCCAAAAGACTCCACCCCAAAACTGCTACAACTCACACAGCAATTCCGTCAAGTAGCAGGCTATAAAATCAATGCACAGACATCAGTGGCATTCCTATACACCAACAACAAGACAGAAGAGAGAAAATCAAGGAGTCGATCCCATTCACAACTGCACCCAAAACCAGAAGAGACCTAGGAATAAATTGAACCCAAGAGGCAAAGGATCTGTACCCAGAAAACTACCAAATACTCAGGAAAGAAATTGAAGAAGACACAACGAAACGGAAAAACGTTCCATGCTCATGGATTGGGAGAACCAACATTGTGAAGAGGTCAATGCTACCTAGAGCAATCTACACATGCAATGCAATCCCCGTCAAAATACCATCCACTTTTTTCCAAGAAATGGAACAAATAATCCTAAGATTTGAATGGAACCAGAAGAGACCACGAATAGACAGAGGAATATTGAGAAAGAAAAGCAAAGCTGGCGGCATCACAATTCTGGACTTCCAGCTCTATGACAAAGCTGTCATCATCAAGACAGTATGGTACTGGCACAAAAACAGACACATAGATCCATGGAACAGAATCGAGAGCCCAGAAATGGACCCTCAACTCTATGGTCAACTTATCTTTGACAGAGCAGGAAAGAATGTCCAATGGCAAAAAGAGAGTCTCTTCAACAACTGGAGTTGTGGAAATTGGACAGCCCCATGCAGAAGAATGACACTGGACCATTTCCTGACACCACACACAAAAATAGACTCCAAATGCTTGAAAGACCTCAGTGTGAGACAGGACTCCATCAAAATCCTAAAGGAGAACACAGGTAGCAAGCTCTTCGACCTCAGCCGCAGCAACTTCTTCCTAGAAACATCACCAAAGGCACGGGAAGCCAGGGCAAAAATGAACTATTGGGATTTCATCAAGATAAAATCCTTTGGCACAGCAAAAGAAACAGTCCACAAAACCAAAAGACAACCGACAGAATGGGAGAAATTATTTACGAATGACCTATCAGATAAAGGGCTACTATCAAATATGTATAAAGACGTATCAAACTCAACACCCAAAGAACAAATAATCCAATCAAAAAATAGGCAGAAGACATGAACAGACATTTTTCAGAAGAAGACATCCAAATGGCCAACAGGCACAGGAAAAAGTGCTCAACACGGCTCGGCATCAGGGAAATCCACATCAAAACCTCAATGAGATACCCCCTCACACCCGTCAGAATGGCTCAAATGAACAAGTCAGGGAACGACAGAGGTTGGCGGGGATGTGGAGAAAGGGGAACCCTCCTACACTGGTGGTGGGAATGCAAGCTAGTGCAACCCCTCTGGAAAACAGGATGGAGGTTCCTCAAATAGTTGAAATTAGAGCTACCATCCGATCCAGCAATTGAACTCCTGGGTATTTACCCCAAAGTTACAAATGTAGGGACACGAAGCGGTACGTGCACCCCATTGTTTATAGCAGCAATGTCCACAATAACCAAACTGTTGAAAGAGCCAAGATGTTCATCGACAGATGAATGGATAAAGAAGAGGTGGTATATATATATACACAATGGAATATTACGCAGCCATCAAAAGGAATGAGATGTTGCCATGGACAACGACGTGGATGGAACTGGAGGGTCCGATGATTAGTGAAATAAGTCAATCAGAGAAAGACATGTATCATATGAACTCACTGATATGAGGAATTCTTAATCTCAGGAACAGAGTGAGGCTTGCTGGAGTGGTCGGGGGTGGGAGGGATGGGCTGGCTGGGTGACAGACATTGGGGAGGGTATGAGCTACGGTGAGCGCTGTGAATTGTGTAAGACTGTTCAATCACAGATCTCTACTTCTGAAACAAATAACGCAACATATTTTAAGAATAAAGGAAAAGAAGGAGATAGCAGGAGAGGAAGAATGAAGGGGAGTTAGTGAGAGGGGGAGACAGATCAGGAGAGATGATGGATTCTGAAAAAAAATCCGAGGTTTCTAGAGGGGAGGTGGGTCGGGGGATTGGTTAGCCCGGTGATGGGTATTAAAGAGGACACATTCTGCATGGAGCACTGTGTGTTCGGAACAAACAATGAATCATGGGACACTACACCAAAACAAATGATGTAGTACATGGTGATAAACAAAGCAATAAAAAACAAAGACTGTAATAAGAGATGAAGAAGGACACTATATCCTACTTAAAGGGTCTATCGAACAAGAAGATCTAACAATTGTAAATGTCTATGCCCCGAACTTGGGAGCATCCAATTGTATAAGGCAATTTAGAAGAATAGCAAAGAAAGACATTGACAACCATACAATCATAGTGGGGGACTTTAACACCCCCCTAACTGAAATGGCCAGATCATCTAAGCAAAAGATCAACAAGGAAATAAAGACTTTAAATGACACACCGGACCAAATGGACTTCACAGACATATTCAGAACGTTCCATCCTGAAGCAACGGAATACACATTCTTCTCTAGGGCCCATGGAACGTTCTCCAGAATGGATCACATCCTACGTCACAAATCAGGTCTCAACCGGTACCCAAAGATTGGGATCATTCCCTGCACATTTTCAGACCACAATGCTTTGAAACTAGAACTCAATCACAAGAGGAAAGTCGGAAAGAACTCAAATACATGGAGGCTAAAGAGCATCCTTCGAAAGAATGAATGGGTCAACCAGGAAATTAAAGAACAATTTAAAAATTCATGGAAACCAATGAAAATGAAAACACAACTGTCCAAAATCTTTGGGATACAGCCAAGGCAGTCCTGCGAGGAAAGTATATAGCAATACAAGCCTTTCTCAAGAAACATGAAAGGTCTCAAATACACACCCTAACCCTACACCTAAAGGAGCTGGAGAAAGAACGGCCAATAAAGGCTAAACCCAGCAGGAGAAGAGAAATCATGCAGATCAGAGCAGAAATCAATGAAATAGAAGCCAAAAGAACAGTAGAACAGATCAACGGAACTAGGAGCTGGTTCTTTGAAAGAATTCACAAGATTGATACACCCCTGTCCAGGCTGATCAAAAAGAAAAGAGAAATGACCCAAATCAACAAAATCATGAATGAAAGAGGAGAGATCACAACCAACACCAAAGAAATACAAACGATTATAAGAACGTAATCTGAGCAACCCTATGGCAGCATATTCCATAACCTGGAAGAAATGGGTGCATTCCTAGAGATGTGTCAACTACCAAAACTGACCCAGGAAGAAAGAGAAAACCTGAACAGTCCTATAACCACGAAGGCAATTGAAGTAGTCATCAAAAACCTCCCAAGAAACCAAAGCCCAGGGCCAGATGGATTCCCAGGGGAATTCTATCCGACATTTCAAGAAGAATTAATACCTATTCTCCTGAAACTGTTCCAAACAATAGAAATGGAAGGAAAACTTCCAAACTCATTTTATGAGGCCACCATTACCTTGATCCCAAAACCAGACAAAGATCCCATCAAAAAGGAGTATTAGAGACCAATATCCTTGATGAACATCGATGCAAAAATTCTCACCAAAATACTAGCCAAGAGGATCCAACAGTACATGAAAAGGAGTATTCACCATGACCAAGTGGGATTTATCCCGGGGCTGCAAGGCTGGTTCAACATCCGCAAATCAATCAACGTGATAAAACACATTAACAAAAGAAAGAACAAGAATCATATGATCCTCTCAATAGATGCAGAAAAACCATTTGACAAAGTAAAGCACACTTTCTGGATCAAAACTCTTCAGAGTACAGGGACAGCGGGTACATACCTCAATATCATAAAAGCCATCTACGAACAACCTACAGCGAATATCATTCTCAATGGGGAAAAGCTGAGATCTTTTCCCCTAAGGTCAGGAACGCGGCAGGGATAGCCACTCTCACCACTGCTATTCAACATAGTATTAGAAGTCCTAGCCACAGCAATCAGACAACAAAAAGAAATCAAAGGCATCCAAATCGGCAGAGAGGAAGTCAAACTCTCACTCTTTGCAGATGATATGATACTTTATGTGGAAAACCCAAAAGACTCCACCCCAAAACTGCTAGAACTCACACAGCAATTCCGTCAAGTAGCAGGCTATAAAATCAATGCACAGAAATCACTGGCATTCCTATCCACCAACAACAAGACAGAAGAGAGACAAATCAAGGAGTCGATCCCATTCACAACTGCACCCAACCCCAGAAGAGACCTAGGAATAAATTGAACCCAAGAGGCAAAGGATCTGTACTCAGAAAACTACCAAATACTCAGGAAAGAAATTGAAGAAGACACAAAGAAACGGAAAAACGTTCCATCCTCATGGACTGGGAGAACCAACATTGTGAAGAGGTCAATGCTACCTAGAGCAATCTACACATTCAATGCAATCCCCGTCAAAATACCATCCACTTTTTTCCAAGAAATGGAACAAATAATCCTAAGATTTGAATGGAACCAGAAGAGACCACGAATAGCCAGAGGAATATTGAGAAAGAAAAGCAAAGCTGGCGGCATCACAATAATGGACTTCCAGCTCTATGACAAAGCTGTCATCATCAAGACAGTATGGTACTGGCACAAAAACAGACACATAGATCCATGGAACAGAATCGAGAGCCCAGAAATGGACCCTCAACTGTATGGTCAACTTATCTTTGACAGAGCAGGAAAGAATGTCCAATGGCAAAAAGAGGGTCTCTTCAACAACTGGAGTTGTGGAAATTGGACAGCCCCATGCAGAAGAATGACACTGGACCATTTCCTGGCACCACACACAAAAATAGACTCCAAATGTTTGAAAGACCTCAGTGTGAGACAGGACTCCATCAAAATCCTAAAGGAGAACACAGGTAGCAAGCTCTTCGACCTCAGCCGCAGCAACTTCTTCCTAGAAACATCACCAAAGGCACGGGAAGCCAGGGCAAAAATGAACTATTGGGATTTCATCAAGATAAAATCCTTTGGCACAGCAAAAGAAACAGTCCACAAAACCAAAAGACAACCGACAGAATGGGAGAAATTATTTACGAATGACGTATCAGTTAAAGGGCTACTATCCAATATGTATAAAAACGTATCAAACTCAACACCCAAAGAACAAATAATCCAATCAAAAAATAGGCAGAAGACATGAACAGACATTTTTCAGAAGAAGTCATCCAAATGGCCAACAGGCACATGAAAAAGTGCTCAACACGGCTCGGCATCAGGGAAATCCACATCAAAACCTCAATGAAATACCCCCTCACACCCGTCAGAATGGGTCAAATGAACAAGTCAGGGAACGACCGAGGTTGGCGGGGATGTGGAGAAAGGGGAACCCTCCTACACTGGTGGTGGGAATGCAAGCTAGTGCAACCCCTCTGGAAAACAGGATGGAGGTTCCTCAAATAGTTGAAATTAGAGCTACCATCCGATCCAGGAATTGAACTCCTGGATATTTACCCCAAAGATACAAATGTAGGGACCCGAAGCGGTACGTGCACCCCATTGTTTATAGCAGCAATGTCCACAATAACCAAACTGTTGAAAGAGCCAAGATGTTCATCGACAGATGAATGGATAAGGAAGAGGTGGTATATATATATACACAATGGAATATTACGCAGCCATCAAAAGGAATGAGATGTTGCCATGGACAACGACGTGGATGGAACTGGAGGGTCCGATGATTAGTGAAATAAGTCAATCAGAGAAAGACATGTATCATATGAACTCACTGATATGAGGAATTCTTAATCTCAGGAACAGAGTGAGGCTTGCTGGAGTGGTCGGGGGTGGGAGGGATGGGCTGGCTGGGTGATAGACATTGGGGAGGGTATGAGCTACGGTGAGCGCTGTGAATTGTGTAAGACTGTTGAATCACAGATCTCTACTTCTGAAACAAATAACGCAACATATTTTAAGAATAAAGGAAAAGAAGGAGATAGCAGGAGAGGAAGAATGAAGGGGAGTTAGTGAGAGGGGGAGACAGACCAGGAGAGATGATGGATTCTGAAAAAAAATCCGAGGTTTCTACAGGGGAGGTGGGTCGGGGGATTGGTTAGCCTGGTGATGGGTATTAAAGAGGGCACATTCTGCATGGAGCACTGTGTGTTCGGAACAAACAATGAATCATGGGACACTACACCAAAACAAATGATGTAGTACATGGTGATTAACAAAGCAATAAAAAACAAAGACTGTAATAAGAGATGAAGAAGGACACTATATCCTACTTAAAGGGTCTATCCAAGAAGAAGATCTAACAATTGTAAATGTCTATGCCCCGAACATGGGAGCATCCAATTATATAAGGCAATTTAGAAGAAAAGCAAAGAAAGACATTGACAACCATACAATCATAGTGGGGGACTTTAACACCCCCCTGACTGAAATGGCCAGATCATCTAAGCAAAAGATCAACAAGGAAATAAAGACTTTAAATGACACACTGGACCAAATGGACTTCACAGACATATTCAGAACGTTCCATCCCGAAGCAACGGAATACACATTCTTCTCTAGGGCCCATGGAACGTTCTCCAGAATGGATCACATCCTAGGTCACAAATCAGGTCTCAACCGGTACCCAAAGATTGGGATCATTCCCTGCACATTTTCAGACCACAATGCTTTGAAACTAGAACTCAATCACAAGAGGAAAGTCGGAAAGAACTCAAATACATGGAGGCTAAAGAGCATCCTACGAAAGAATGAATGGGTCAACCAGGAAATTAAAGAAGAATTTAAAAATTCATGGAAACCAATGAAAATGAAAACACAACTGTCCAAAATCTTTGGGATACAGCCAAGGCAGTCCTGCGAGGAAAGCATATAGCAATACAAGCCTTTCTCAAGAAACATGAAAGGTCTCAAATACACACCCTAACCCTACACCTAAAGGAGCTGGAGAAAGAACGGCCAATAAAGCCTAAACCCAGCAGGAGAAGAGAAATCATGCAGATCAGAGCAGAAATCAATGAAATAGAACCCAAAAGAACAGTAGAACAGATCAACGGAACTAGGAGCTGGTTCTTTGAAAGAATTCACAAGATTGATACACCCCTGTCCAGGCTGATCAAAAAGAAAAGAGAAATGACCCAAATCAACAAAATCATGAATGAAAGAGGAGAGATCACAACCAACACCAAAGAAATACAAGCGATTATAAGAACGTAATCTGAGCAACCCTATGGCAGCATATTCCATAACCTGGAAGAAATGGGTGCATTCCTAGAGATGTGTCAACTACCAAAACTGACCCAGGAAGAAAGAGAAAACCTGAACAGTCCTATAACCACGAAGGCAATTGAAGTAGTCATCAAAAACCTCCCAAGAAACCAAAGCCCAGGGCCAGATGGATTCCCAGGGGAATTCTATCCGACATTTAAAGAAGAATTAATACCTATTCTCCTGAAACTGTTCCAAACAATAGAAATGGAAGGAAAACTTCCAAACTCATTTTATGAGGCCACCATTACCTTGATCCCAAAACCAGACAAAGATCCCATCAAAAAGGAGTATTAGAGACCAATATCCTTGATGAACA
The DNA here is from genome assembly GCF_037043125.1 of Eumetopias jubatus. NCBI lineage: Eukaryota > Metazoa > Chordata > Mammalia > Carnivora > Otariidae > Eumetopias > Eumetopias jubatus. The sequence goes on along the minus strand of NW_028274839.1, from coordinate 1,138,421 downwards.
TCGATGCAAAAATTCTCACCAAAATACTAGCCAAGAGGATCCAACAGTACATGAAAAGGAGTATTCACCATGACCAAGTGGGATTTATCCCTGGGCTGCAAGGCTGGTTCAACATCCGCAAATCAATCAACGTGATAAAACACATTAACCAAAGAAAGAACAAGAATCATATGATCCTCTCAATAGATGCAGAAAAACCATTTGACAAAGTAAAGCACACTTTCTGGATCAAAACTCTTCAGAGTACAGGGACAGCGGGTACATACCTCAATATCATAAAAGCCATCTACGAACAACCTACAGCGAATATCATTCTCAATGGGGAAAAGCTGAGATCTTTTCCCCTAAGGTCAGGAACGCGGCAGGGATAGCCACTCTCACCACTGCTATTCAACATAGTATTAGAAGTCCTAGCCACAGCAATCAGACAACAAAAAGAAATCAAAGGCATCCAAATCGGCAGAGAGGAAGTCAAACTCTCACTCTTTGCAGATGATATGATACTTTATGTGGAAAACCCAAAAGACTCCACCCCAAAACTGCTAGAACTCACACAGCAATTCCATCAAGTAGCAGGCTATAAAATCAATGCACAGACATCAGTGGCATTCCTATACACCAACAACAAGACAGAAGAGAGACAAATCAAGGAGTCGATCCCATTCACAACTGCACCCAAAACCAGAAGAGACCTAGGAATACATTGAACCCAAGAGGCAAAGGATCTGTACTCAGAAAACTACCAAATACTCAGGAAAGAAATTGAAGAAGACACAAAGAAACGGAAAAACGTTCCATGCTCATGGACTGGGAGAACCAACATTGTGAAGAGGTCAATGCTACCTAGAGCAATCTACACATGCAATGCAATCCCCATCAAAATACCATCCACTTTTTTCCAAGAAATGGAACAAATAATCCTAAGATTTGAATGGAACCAGAAGAGACCACGAATAGCCAGAGGAATATTGAGAAAGAAAAGCAAAGCTGGCGGCATCACAATTCTGGACTTCCAGCTCTATGACAAAGCTGTCATCATCAAGACAGTATGGTACTGGCACAAAAACAGACACATAGATCCATGGAACAGAATCGAGAGCCCAGAAGTGGACCCTCAACTCTATGGTCAACTTATCTTTGACAGAGCAGGAAAAAATGTCCAATGGCAAAAAGAGAGTCTCTTCAACAACTGGAGTTGTGGAAATTGGACAGCCCCATGCAGAAGAATGACACTGGACCATTTCCTGACACCACACACAAAAATAGACTCCAAATGTTTGAAAGACCTCAGTGTGAGGCAGGACTCCATCAAAATCCTAAAGGAGAACACAGGTAGCAAGCTCTTCGACCTCAGCCGCAGCAACTTCTTCCTACAAACATCACCAAAGGCACGGGAATCCAGGGCAAAAAGGAACTATTGGGATTTCATCAAGATAAAAACCTTTGGCACAGCAAAAGAAACAGTCCACAAAACCAAAAGACAACCGACAGAATGGGAGAAAATATTTACGAATGACATATCAGATAAAGGGCTACTATCCAATATGTATAAAAACGTATCAAACTCAACACCCAAAGAACAAATAATCCAATCAAAAAATAGGCAGAAGGCATGAACAGATATTTTTCCAAAGAAGACATCCAAATGGCCAACAGGCACAGGAAAAAGTGCTCAACACGGCTCGGCATCAGGGAAATCCACATCAAAACCTCAATGAGATACCCTCTCACACCCGTCAGAATGGCTCAAATGAACAAGTCAGGGAACGACAGAGATTGGCGGGGATGTGGAGAAAGGGGAACCCTCCTACACTGGTGGTGGGAATGCAAGCTGGTGCAACCCCTCTGGAAAACAGGATGGAGGTTCCTCAAATAGTTGAAACTAGAGCTACCATCCGATCCAGCAATTGCACTCCTGGGTATTTACCCCAAAGATACAAATGTAGGGACCCGAAGCGGTACGTGCACCCCATTGTTTATAGCTGCAATGTCCACAATAGCCAAACTGTTGAAAGAGCCAAGATGTCCATCGACAGATGAGTGGATAAAGAAGAGGTGGTATATATATACACAATGGAATATTACGCAGCCATCAAAAGGAATGAGATGTTGCCATGGACAACGACGTGGATGGAACTGGAGGGTCCGTTGATTAGTGAAATAAGTCAATCAGAGAAAGACATGTATAATATGACCTCACTGATATGAGGAATTCTTAATCTCAGGAACAGAGTGAGGCTTGCTGGAGTGGTCGGGGGTGGGAGGGATGGGCTGGCTGGGTGATAGACATTGGGGAGGGTATGAGCTACGGTGAGCGCTGTGAATTGTGTAAGACTGTTGAATCACAGATCTCTACTTCTGAAACAAATAACGCATCATATTTTAAGAATAAAGGAAAAGAAGGAGATAGCAGGAGAGGAAGAATGAAGGGGAGTTAGTGAGGGGGGGAGACAGACCAGGAGAGATGATGGATTCTGAAAAAAAATCCGAGGTTTCTAGAGGGGAGGTGGGTCGGGGGATTGGTTAGCCTGGTGATGGGTATTAAAGAGGGCACATTCTGCATGGAGCACTGTGTGTTCGGAACAAACAATGAATCATGGGACACTACACCAAAACAAATGATGTAGTACATGGTGATTAACAAAGCAATAAAAAACAAAGACTGTAATAAGAGATGAAGAAGGACACTATATCCTACTTAAAGGGTCTATCCAAGAAGAAGATCTAACAATTGTAAATGTCTATGCCCCGAACATGGGAGCATCCAATTATATAAGGCAATTTAGAAGAAAAGCAAAGAAAGACATTGACAACCATACAATCATAGTGGGGGACTTTAACACCCCCCTGACTGAAATGGCCAGATCATCTAAGCAAAAGATCAACAAGGAAATAAAGACTTTAAATGACACACTGGACCAAATGGACTTCACAGACATATTCAGAACGTTCCATCCCGAAGCAACGGAATACACATTCTTCTCTAGGGCCCATGGAACGTTCTCCAGAATGGATCACATCCTAGGTCACAAATCAGGTCTCAACCGGTACCCAAAGATTGGGATCATTCCCTGCACATTTTCAGACCACAATGCTTTGAAACTAGAACTCAATCACAAGAGGAAAGTCGGAAAGAACTCAAATACATGGAGGCTAAAGAGCATCCTACGAAAGAATGAATGGGTCAACCAGGAAATTAAAGAAGAATTTAAAAATTCATGGAAACCAATGAAAATGAAAACACAACTGTCCAAAATCTTTGGGATACAGCCAAGGCAGTCCTGCGAGGAAAGTATATAGCAATACAAGCCTTTCTCAAGAAACATGAAAGGTCTCAAATACACACCCTAACCCTACACCTAAAGGAGCTGGAGAAAGAACGGCCAATAAAGCCTAAACCCAGCAGGAGAAGAGAAATCATGCAGATCAGAGCAGAAATCAATGAAATAGAACCCAAAAGAACAGTAGAACAGATCAACGGAACTAGGAGCTGGTTCTTTGAAAGAATTCACAAGATTGATACACCCCTGTCCAGGCTGATCAAAAAGAAAAGAGAAATGACCCAAATCAACAAAATCATGAATGAAGGAGGAGAGATCACAACCAACACCAAAGAAATACAAACGATTATAAGAACGTAATCTGAGCAACCCTATGGCAGCATATTCCATAACCTGGAAGAAATGGGTGCATTCCTAGAGATGTGTCAACTACCAAAACTGACCCAGGAAGAAATAGAAAACCTGAACAGTCCTATAACCACGAAGGCAATTGAAGTAGTCATCAAAAACCTCCCAAGAAACCAAAGCCCAGGGCCAGATGGATTCCCAGGGGAATTCTATCAGACATTTAAAGAAGAATTAATACCTATTCTCCTGAAACTGTTCCAAACAATAGAAATGGAAGGAAAACTTCCAAACTCATTTTATGAGGCCACCATTACCTTGATCCCAAAACCAGACAAAGATCCCATCAAAAAGGAGTATTAGAGACCAATATCCTTGATGAACATCGATGCAAAAATTCTCACCAAAATACTAGCCAAGAGGACCCAACAGTACATGAAAAGGAGTATTCACCATGACCAAGTGGGATTTATCCCTGGGCTGCAAGGCTGGTTCAACATCCGCAAATCAATCAACGTGATAAAACACATTAACCAAAGAAAGAACAAGAATCATATGATCCTCTCAATAGATGCAGAAAAACCATTTGACAAAGTAAAGCACACTTTCTGGATCAAAACTCTTCAGAGTACAGGGACAGCGGGTACATACCTCAATATCATAAAAGCCATCTACGAACAACCTACAGCGAATATCATTCTCAATGGGGAAAAGCTGAGATCTTTTCCCCTAAGGTCAGGAACGCGGCAGGGATAGCCACTCTCACCACTGCTATTCAACATAGTATTAGAAGTCCTAGCCACAGCAATCAGACAACAAAAAGAAATCCAAGGCATCCAAATCGGCAGAGAGGAAGTCAAACTCTCACTCTTTGCAGATGATATGATACTTTATGTGGAAAACCCAAAAGACTCGACAGCAAAAATGCTACAACTCACACAGCAATTCCGTCAAGTAGCAGGCTATAAAATCAATGCACAGACATCAGTGGCATTCCTATACACCAACAACAAGACAGAAGAGAGACAAATCAAGGAGTCGATCCCATTCACAACTGCACCCAAAACCAGAAGAGACCTAGGAATACATTGAACCCAAGAGGCAAAGGATCTGTACTCAGAAAACTACCAAATACTCAGGAAAGAAATTGAAGAAGACACAAAGAAACGGAAAAACGTTCCATGCTCATGGATTGGGAGAACCAACATTGTGAAGAGGTCAATGCTACCTAGAGCAATCTACACATGCAATGCAATCCCCATCAAAATAACATCCACTTTTTTCCAAGAAATGGAACAAATAATCCTAAGAATTGAATGGAACCAGAAGAGACCACGAATAGCCAGAGGAATATTGAGAAAGAAAAGCAAAGCTGGCGGCATCACAATTCTGGACTTCCAGCTCTATGACAAAGCTGTCATCATCAAGACAGTATGGTACTGGCACAAAAACAGACAGATAGATCCATGGAACAGAATCGAGAGCCCAGAAATGGACCCTCAACTCTATGGTCAACTTATCTTTCACAGAGCAGGAAAGAATGTCCAATGGCAAAAAGAGAGTCTCTTCAACAACTGGAGTTGTGGAAATTGGACAACCCCATGCAGAAGAATGACACTGGACCATTTCCTGACACCACACACAAAAATAGACTCCAAATGTTTGAAAGACCTCAGTGTGAGACAAGACTCCATCAAAATCCTAAAGGAGAACACAGGTAGCAAGCTCTTCGACATCAGCCTCAGCAACTTCTTCCTACAAACATCACCAAAGGCACGGGAAGCCAGGGCAAAAATGAACTATTGGGATTTCATCAAGATAAAAACCTTTGGCACAGCAAAAGAAACAGTCAACAAAACCAAAAGACAACCGACAGAATGGGAGAAATTATTTACGAATGACATATCAGATAAAGGGCTACTATCCAATATGTATAAAAACGTATCAAACTCAACACCCAAAGAACAAATAATCCAATCAAAAAATAGGCAGAAGGCATGAACAGACATTTTTCCAAAGAAGACATCCAAATGGCCAACAGGCACATGAAAAAGTGCTCAACACGGCTCGGCATCAGGGAAATCCACATCAAAACCTCAATGAGATACCCCCTCACCCCCGTCAGAATGGCTCAAATGAACAAGTCAGGGAACGACAGAGGTTGGCGGGGATGTGGAGAAAGGGGAACCCTCCTACACTGGTGGTGGGAATGCAAGCTGGTGCAACCCCTCTGGAAAACAGGATGGAGGTTCCTCAAATAGTTGAAATTAGAGCTACCATCCGATCCAGCAATTGCACTCCTGGGTATTTACCCCAAAGATACAAATGTAGGGACCCGAAGCGGTACGTGCACCCCATTGTTTATAGCAGCAATGTCCACAATAGCCAAACTGTTGAAAGAGCCAAGATGTCCATCGACAGATGAGTGGATAAAGAAGAGGTGGTATATATATACACAATGGAATATTATGCAGCCATCAAAAGGAATGAGATGTTGCCATGGACAACGACGTGGATGGAACTGGAGGGTCTGATGATTAGTGAAATAAGTCAATCAGAGGAAGACATGTATCATATGACCTCACTGATATGAGGAATTCTTAATCTCAGGAACAGAGTGAGGCTTGCTGGAGTGGTCGGGGGTGGGAGGGATGGGCTGGCTGGGTGATAGACATTGGGGAGGGTATGAGCTACGGTGAGCGCTGTGAATTGTGTAAGACTGTTGAATCACAGATCTCTACTTCTGAAACAAATAACGCAACATATTTTAAGAATAAAGGAAAAGAAGGAGATAGCAGGAGAGGAAGAATGAAGGGGAGTTAGTGAGTGGGGGAGACAGACCAGGAGAGATGATGGATTCTGAAAAAAAATCCGAGGTTTCTACAGGGGAGGTGGGTCGGGGGATTGGTTAGCCTTGTGATGGGTATTAAAGAGGGCACATTCTGCATGGAGCACTGTGTGTTCGGAACAAACAATGAATCATGGGACACTACACCAAAACAAATGATGTAGTACATGGTGATTAACAAAGCAATAAAAAACAAAGACTGTAATAAAAGATGAAGAAGGACACTATATCCTACTTAAAGGGTCTATCCAAGAAGAAGATCTAACAATTGTAAATATCTATGCCCCGAACATGGGAGCACCCAATTATATAAGGCAATTTAGAAGAAAAGCAAAGAAAGACATTGACAACCATACAATCATAGTGGGGGACTTTAACACCCCCCTGACTGAAATGGCCAGATCATCTAAGCAAAAGATCAACAAGGAAATAAAGACTTTAAATGACACACTGGACCAAATGGACTTCACAGACATATTCAGAACGTTCCATCCCGAAGCAACGGAATACACATTCTTCTCTAGGGCCCATGGAACGTTCTCCAGAATGGATCACATCCTAGGTCACAAATCAGGTCTCAACCGGTACCCAAAGATTGGGATCATTCCCTGCACATTTTCAGACCACAATGCTTTGAAACTAGAACTCAATCACAAGAGGAAAGTCGGAAAGAACTCAAATACATGGAGGCTAAAGAGCATCCTACGAAAGAATGAATGGGTCAACCAGGAAATTAAAGAAGAATTTAAAAATTCATGGAAACCAATGAAAATGAAAACACAACTGTCCAAAATCTTTGGGATACAGCCAAGGCAGTCCTGCGAGGAAAGTATATAGCAATACAAGCCTTTCTCAAGAAACATGAAAGGTCTCAAATACACACCCTAACCCTACACCTAAAGGAGCTGGAGAAAGAACGGCCAATAAAGCCTAAACCCAGCAGGAGAAGAGACATCATGCAGATCAGAGCAGAAATCAATGAAATAGAACCCAAAAGAACAGTAGAACAGATCAACGGAACTAGGAGCTGGTTCTTTGAAAGAATTCACAAGATTGATACACCCCTGTCCAGGCTGATCAAAAAGAAAAGAGAAATGACCCAAATCAACAAAATCATGAATGAAAGAGGAGAGATCACAACCAACACCAAAGAAATACCAACGATTATAAGAACGTAATCTGAGCAACCCTATGACAGCATATTCCATAACCTGGAAGAAATGGGTGCATTCCTAGAGATGTGTCAACTACCAAAACTGACCCAGGAGGAAAGAGAAAACCTGAACAGTCCTATAACCACGAAGGCAATTGAAGTAGTCATCAAAAACCTCCCAAGAAACCAAAGCCCAGGGCCAGATGGATTCCCAGGGGAATTCTATCCGACATTTAAAGAAGAATTAATACCTATTCTCCTGAAACTGTTCCAAACAATAGAAATGGAAGGAAAACTTCTAAACTCATTTTATGAGGCCACCATTACCTTGATCCCAAAACCAGACAAAGATCCCATCAAAAAGGAGTATTAGAGACCAATATCCTTGATGAACATCGATGCAAAAATTCTCACCAAAATACTAGCCAAGAGGACCCAACAGTACATGAAAAGGAGTATTCACCATGACCAAGTGGGATTTATCCCTGGGCTGCAAGGCTGGTTCAACATCCGCAAATCAATCAACGTGATAAAACACATTAACCAAAGAAAGAACAAGAATCATATGATCCTCTCAATAGATGCAGAAAAACCATTTGACAAAGTAAAGCACACTTTCTGGATCAAAACTCTTCAGAGTACAGGGACAGCGGGTACATACCTCAATATCATAAAAGCCATCTACGAACAACCTACAGCGAATATCATTCTCAATGGGGAAAAGCTGAGATCTTTTCCCCTAAGGTCAGGAACGCGGCAGGGATAGCCACTCTCACCACTGCTATTCAACATAGTATTAGAAGTCCTAGCCACAGCAATCAGACAACAAAATAAATCCAAGGCATCCAAATCGGCAGAGAGGAAGTCAAACTCTCACTCTTTGCAGATGATATGATACTTTATGTGGAAAACCCAAAAGACTCCACCCCAAAACTGCTACAACTCACACAGCAATTCCGTCAAGTAGCAGGCTATAAAATCAATGCACAGACATCAGTGGCATTCCTATACACCAACAACAAGACAGAAGAGAGAAAATCAAGGAGTCGATCCCATTCACAACTGCACCCAAAACCAGAAGAGACCTAGGAATAAATTGAACCCAAGAGGCAAAGGATCTGTACCCAGAAAACTACCAAATACTCAGGAAAGAAATTGAAGAAGACACAACGAAACGGAAAAACGTTCCATGCTCATGGATTGGGAGAACCAACATTGTGAAGAGGTCAATGCTACCTAGAGCAATCTACACATGCAATGCAATCCCCGTCAAAATACCATCCACTTTTTTCCAAGAAATGGAACAAATAATCCTAAGATTTGAATGGAACCAGAAGAGACCACGAATAGACAGAGGAATATTGAGAAAGAAAAGCAAAGCTGGCGGCATCACAATTCTGGACTTCCAGCTCTATGACAAAGCTGTCATCATCAAGACAGTATGGTACTGGCACAAAAACAGACACATAGATCCATGGAACAGAATCGAGAGCCCAGAAATGGACCCTCAACTCTATGGTCAACTTATCTTTGACAGAGCAGGAAAGAATGTCCAATGGCAAAAAGAGAGTCTCTTCAACAACTGGAGTTGTGGAAATTGGACAGCCCCATGCAGAAGAATGACACTGGACCATTTCCTGACACCACACACAAAAATAGACTCCAAATGCTTGAAAGACCTCAGTGTGAGACAGGACTCCATCAAAATCCTAAAGGAGAACACAGGTAGCAAGCTCTTCGACCTCAGCCGCAGCAACTTCTTCCTAGAAACATCACCAAAGGCACGGGAAGCCAGGGCAAAAATGAACTATTGGGATTTCATCAAGATAAAATCCTTTGGCACAGCAAAAGAAACAGTCCACAAAACCAAAAGACAACCGACAGAATGGGAGAAATTATTTACGAATGACCTATCAGATAAAGGGCTACTATCAAATATGTATAAAGACGTATCAAACTCAACACCCAAAGAACAAATAATCCAATCAAAAAATAGGCAGAAGACATGAACAGACATTTTTCAGAAGAAGACATCCAAATGGCCAACAGGCACAGGAAAAAGTGCTCAACACGGCTCGGCATCAGGGAAATCCACATCAAAACCTCAATGAGATACCCCCTCACACCCGTCAGAATGGCTCAAATGAACAAGTCAGGGAACGACAGAGGTTGGCGGGGATGTGGAGAAAGGGGAACCCTCCTACACTGGTGGTGGGAATGCAAGCTAGTGCAACCCCTCTGGAAAACAGGATGGAGGTTCCTCAAATAGTTGAAATTAGAGCTACCATCCGATCCAGCAATTGAACTCCTGGGTATTTACCCCAAAGTTACAAATGTAGGGACACGAAGCGGTACGTGCACCCCATTGTTTATAGCAGCAATGTCCACAATAACCAAACTGTTGAAAGAGCCAAGATGTTCATCGACAGATGAATGGATAAAGAAGAGGTGGTATATATATATACACAATGGAATATTACGCAGCCATCAAAAGGAATGAGATGTTGCCATGGACAACGACGTGGATGGAACTGGAGGGTCCGATGATTAGTGAAATAAGTCAATCAGAGAAAGACATGTATCATATGAACTCACTGATATGAGGAATTCTTAATCTCAGGAACAGAGTGAGGCTTGCTGGAGTGGTCGGGGGTGGGAGGGATGGGCTGGCTGGGTGACAGACATTGGGGAGGGTATGAGCTACGGTGAGCGCTGTGAATTGTGTAAGACTGTTCAATCACAGATCTCTACTTCTGAAACAAATAACGCAACATATTTTAAGAATAAAGGAAAAGAAGGAGATAGCAGGAGAGGAAGAATGAAGGGGAGTTAGTGAGAGGGGGAGACAGATCAGGAGAGATGATGGATTCTGAAAAAAAATCCGAGGTTTCTAGAGGGGAGGTGGGTCGGGGGATTGGTTAGCCCGGTGATGGGTATTAAAGAGGACACATTCTGCATGGAGCACTGTGTGTTCGGAACAAACAATGAATCATGGGACACTACACCAAAACAAATGATGTAGTACATGGTGATAAACAAAGCAATAAAAAACAAAGACTGTAATAAGAGATGAAGAAGGACACTATATCCTACTTAAAGGGTCTATCCAACAAGAAGATCTAACAATTGTAAATGTCTATGCCCCGAACTTGGGAGCATCCAATTGTATAAGGCAATTTAGAAGAATAGCAAAGAAAGACATTGACAACCATACAATCATAGTGGGGGACTTTAACACCCCCCTAACTGAAATGGCCAGATCATCTAAGCAAAAGATCAACAAGGAAATAAAGACTTTAAATGACACACCGGACCAAATGGACTTCACAGACATATTCAGAACGTTCCATCCTGAAGCAACGGAATACACATTCTTCTCTAGGGCCCATGGAACGTTCTCCAGAATGGATCACATCCTACGTCACAAATCAGGTCTCAACCGGTACCCAAAGATTGGGATCATTCCCTGCACATTTTCAGACCACAATGCTTTGAAACTAGAACTCAATCACAAGAGGAAAGTCGGAAAGAACTCAAATACATGGAGGCTAAAGAGCATCCTTCGAAAGAATGAATGGGTCAACCAGGAAATTAAAGAACAATTTAAAAATTCATGGAAACCAATGAAAATGAAAACACAACTGTCCAAAATCTTTGGGATACAGCCAAGGCAGTCCTGCGAGGAAAGTATATAGCAATACAAGCCTTTCTCAAGAAACATGAAAGGTCTCAAATACACACCCTAACCCTACACCTAAAGGAGCTGGAGAAAGAACGGCCAATAAAGGCTAAACCCAGCAGGAGAAGAGAAATCATGCAGATCAGAGCAGAAATCAATGAAATAGAAGCCAAAAGAACAGTAGAACAGATCAACGGAACTAGGAGCTGGTTCTTTGAAAGAATTCACAAGATTGATACACCCCTGTCCAGGCTGATCAAAAAGAAAAGAGAAATGACCCAAATCAACAAAATCATGAATGAAAGAGGAGAGATCACAACCAACACCAAAGAAATACAAACGATTATAAGAACGTAATCTGAGCAACCCTATGGCAGCATATTCCATAACCTGGAAGAAATGGGTGCATTCCTAGAGATGTGTCAACTACCAAAACTGACCCAGGAAGAAAGAGAAAACCTGAACAGTCCTATAACCACGAAGGCAATTGAAGTAGTCATCAAAAACCTCCCAAGAAACCAAAGCCCAGGGCCAGATGGATTCCCAGGGGAATTCTATCCGACATTTCAAGAAGAATTAATACCTATTCTCCTGAAACTGTTCCAAACAATAGAAATGGAAGGAAAACTTCCAAACTCATTTTATGAGGCCACCATTACCTTGATCCCAAAACCAGACAAAGATCCCATCAAAAAGGAGTATTAGAGACCAATATCCTTGATGAACATCGATGCAAAAATTCTCACCAAAATACTAGCCAAGAGGATCCAACAGTACATGAAAAGGAGTATTCACCATGACCAAGTGGGATTTATCCCGGGGCTGCAAGGCTGGTTCAACATCCGCAAATCAATCAACGTGATAAAACACATTAACAAAAGAAAGAACAAGAATCATATGATCCTCTCAATAGATGCAGAAAAACCATTTGACAAAGTAAAGCACACTTTCTGGATCAAAACTCTTCAGAGTACAGGGACAGCGGGTACATACCTCAATATCATAAAAGCCATCTACGAACAACCTACAGCGAATATCATTCTCAATGGGGAAAAGCTGAGATCTTTTCCCCTAAGGTCAGGAACGCGGCAGGGATAGCCACTCTCACCACTGCTATTCAACATAGTATTAGAAGTCCTAGCCACAGCAATCAGACAACAAAAAGAAATCAAAGGCATCCAAATCGGCAGAGAGGAAGTCAAACTCTCACTCTTTGCAGATGATATGATACTTTATGTGGAAAACCCAAAAGACTCCACCCCAAAACTGCTAGAACTCACACAGCAATTCCGTCAAGTAGCAGGCTATAAAATCAATGCACAGAAATCACTGGCATTCCTATCCACCAACAACAAGACAGAAGAGAGACAAATCAAGGAGTCGATCCCATTCACAACTGCACCCAACCCCAGAAGAGACCTAGGAATAAATTGAACCCAAGAGGCAAAGGATCTGTACTCAGAAAACTACCAAATACTCAGGAAAGAAATTGAAGAAGACACAAAGAAACGGAAAAACGTTCCATCCTCATGGACTGGGAGAACCAACATTGTGAAGAGGTCAATGCTACCTAGAGCAATCTACACATTCAATGCAATCCCCGTCAAAATACCATCCACTTTTTTCCAAGAAATGGAACAAATAATCCTAAGATTTGAATGGAACCAGAAGAGACCACGAATAGCCAGAGGAATATTGAGAAAGAAAAGCAAAGCTGGCGGCATCACAATAATGGACTTCCAGCTCTATGACAAAGCTGTCATCATCAAGACAGTATGGCACTGGCACAAAAACAGACACATAGATCCATGGAACAGAATCGAGAGCCCAGAAATGGACCCTCAACTGTATGGTCAACTTATCTTTGACAGAGCAGGAAAGAATGTCCAATGGCAAAAAGAGGGTCTCTTCAACAACTGGAGTTGTGGAAATTGGACAGCCCCATGCAGAAGAATGACACTGGACCATTTCCTGGCACCACACACAAAAATAGACTCCAAATGTTTGAAAGACGTCAGTGTGAGACAGGACTCCATCAAAATCCTAAAGGAGAACACAGGTAGCAAGCTCTTCGACCTCAGCCGCAGCAACTTCTTCCTAGAAACATCACCAAAGGCACGGGAAGCCAGGGCAAAAATGAACTATTGGGATTTCATCAAGATAAAATCCTTTGGCACAGCAAAAGAAACAGTCCACAAAACCAAAAGACAACCGACAGAATGGGAGAAATTATTTACGAATGACGTATCAGTTAAAGGGCTACTATCCAATATGTATAAAAACGTATCAAACTCAACACCCAAAGAACAAATAATCCAATCAAAAAATAGGCAGAAGACATGAACAGACATTTTTCAGAAGAAGTCATCCAAATGGCCAACAGGCACATGAAAAAGTGCTCAACACGGCTCGGCATCAGGGAAATCCACATCAAAACCTCAATGAAATACCCCCTCACACCCGTCAGAATGGGTCAAATGAACAAGTCAGGGAACGACCGAGGTTGGCGGGGATGTGGAGAAAGGGGAACCCTCCTACACTGGTGGTGGGAATGCAAGCTAGTGCAACCCCTCTGGAAAACAGGATGGAGGTTCCTCAAATAGTTGAAATTAGAGCTACCATCCGATCCAGGAATTGAACTCCTGGATATTTACCCCAAAGATACAAATGTAGGGACCCGAAGCGGTACGTGCACCCCATTGTTTATAGCAGCAATGTCCACAATAACCAAACTGTTGAAAGAGCCAAGATGTTCATCGACAGATGAATGGATAAGGAAGAGGTGGTATATATATATACACAATGGAATATTACGCAGCCATCAAAAGGAATGAGATGTTGCCATGGACAACGACGTGGATGGAACTGGAGGGTCCGATGATTAGTGAAATAAGTCAATCAGAGAAAGACATGTATCATATGAACTCACTGATATGAGGAATTCTTAATCTCAGGAACAGAGTGAGGCTTGCTGGAGTGGTCGGGGGTGGGAGGGATGGGCTGGCTGGGTGATAGACATTGGGGAGGGTATGAGCTACGGTGAGCGCTGTGAATTGTGTAAGACTGTTGAATCACAGATCTCTACTTCTGAAACAAATAACGCAACATATTTTAAGAATAAAGGAAAAGAAGGAGATAGCAGGAGAGGAAGAATGAAGGGGAGTTAGTGAGAGGGGGAGACAGACCAGGAGAGATGATGGATTCTGAAAAAAAATCCGAGGTTTCTAGAGGGGAGGTGGGTCGGGGAATTGGTTAGCCCGGTGATGGGTATTAAAGAGGGCACATTCTGCATGGAGCACTGTGTGTTCGGAACAAACAATGAATCATGGGACACTACACCAAAACAAATGATGTAGTACATGGTGATAAACAAAGCAATAAAAAACAAAGACTGTAATAAGAGATGAAGAAGGACACTATATCCTACTTAAAGGGTCTATCCAACAAGAAGATCTAACAATTGTAAATGTCTATGCCCCGAACTTGGGAGCATCCAATTGTATAAGGCAATTTAGAAGAATAGCAAAGAAAGACATTGACAACCATACAATCATAGTGGGGGACTTTAACACCCCCCTAACTGAAATGGCCAGATCATCTAAGCAAAAGATCAACAAGGAAATAAAGACTTTAAATGACACACTGGACCAAATGGACTTCACAGACATATTCAGAACGTTCCATCCTGAAGCAACGGAATACACATTCTTCTCTAGGGCCCATGGAACGTTCTCCAGAATGGATCACATCCTAGGTCACAAATCAGGTCTCAACCGGTACCCAAAGATTGGGATCATTCCCTGCACATTTTCAGACCACAATGCTTTGAAACTAGAACTCAATCACAAGAGGAGAGTCGGAAAGAACTCAAATACATGGAGGCTAAAGAGCATCCTACGAAAGAATGAATGGGTCAACCAGGAAATTAAAGATGAATTTAAAAATTCATGGAAACCAATGAAAATGAAAACACAACTGTCCAAAATCTTTGGGATACAGCCAAGGCAGTCCTGCGAGGAAAGTATATAGCAATACAAGCCTTTCTCAAGAAACATGAAAGGTCTCAAATACACACCCTAACCCTACACCTAAAGGAGCTGGAGAAAGAACGGCCAATAAAGCGTAAACCCAGCAGGAGAAGAGAAATCATGCAGATCAGAGCAGAAATCAATGAAAAAGAACCCAAAAGAACAGTAGAACAGACCAACGGAACTAGGAGCTGGTTCTTTGAAAGAATTCACAAGATTGATACACCCCTGTCCAGGCTGATCAAAAAGAAAAGAGAAATGACCCAAATCAACAAAATCATGAATGAAAGAGGAGAGATCACAACCAACACCAAAGAAATACAAACGATTATAAGAACGTAATCTGAGCAACCCTATGGCAGCATATTCCATAACCTGGAAGAAATGGGTGCGTTCCTAGTGATGTGTCAACTACCAAAACTGTCCCAGGAAGAAAGAGAAAACCTGAACAGTCCTATAACCACGAAGGCAATTGAAGTACTCATCAAAAACCTCCCAAGAAACCAAAGCCCAGGGCCAGATGGATTCCCAGGGGAATTCTATCCGACATTTAAAGAAGAATTAATACCTATTCTCCTGAAACTGTTCCAAACAATAGAAATGGAAGGAAAACTTCCAAACTCATTTTATGAGGCCACCATTACCTTGATCCCAAAACCAGACAAAGATCCCATCAAAAAGGAGTATTAGAGACCAATATCCTTGATGAACATCGATGCAAAAATTCTCACCAAAATACTAGCCAAGAGGATCCAACAGTACATGAAACGGAGTATTCACCATGACCAAGTGGGATTTATCCCTGGGCTGCAAGGCTGGTTCAACATCCGCAAATCAATCAACGTGATAAAACACATTAACAAAAGAAAGAATAAGAATCATATGATCCTCTCAATAGATGCAGAAAAACCATTTGACAAAGTAAAACACACTTTCTGGATCAAAACTCTTCAGAGTATAGGGACAGCGTGTACATACCTCAATATCATAAAAGCCATCTACGAACAACCTACAGCGAATATCATTCTCAATGGGGAAAAGCTGAGATCTTTTCCCCTAAGGTCAGGAACGCGGCAGGGATAGCCACTCTCACCACTGCTATTCAACATAGTATTAGAAGTCCTAGCCACAGCAATCAGACAACAAAAAGAAATCAAAGGCATCCAAATCGGCAGAGAGGAAGTCAAACTCTCACTCTTTGCAGATGATATGATACTTTATGTGGAAAACCCAAAAGACTCCACCCCAAAACTGCTAGAACTCACACAGCAATTCCGTCAAGTAGCAGGCTATAAAATCAATGCACAGAAATCAGTGGCATCCCTATACACCAACAACAAGACAGAAGAGAGACAAATCAAGGAGTCGATCCCATTCACAACTGCACCCAAAACCAGAAGAGACCTAGGAATAAATTGAACCCAAGAGGCAAAGGATCTGTACTCAGAAATCTACCAAATACTCAGGAAAGAAATTGAAGAAGACACAAAGAAACGGAAAAACGTTCCATGCTCATGGACTGGGAGAACCAACATTGTGAAGAGGTCAATGCTACCTAGAGCGATCTACACATTCAATGCAATCCCCGACAAAATACAATCCACTTTTTTCCAAGAAATGGAACAAATAATCCTAAGATTTGAATGGAACCAGAAGAGACCACGAATAGCCAGAGGAATATTGAGAAAGAAAAGCAAAGCTGGCGGCATCACAATTCTGGACTTCCAGCTCTATGACAAAGCTGTCATCATCAAGACAGTATGGTACTGGCACAAAAACAGACACATAGATCCATGGAACAGAATGGAGAGCCCAGAAATGGACCCTCAACTCTATGGTCAACTTATCTTTGACAGAGCAGGAAAGAATGTCCAATGGCAAAAAGAGGGTCTCTTCAACAACTGGAGTTGTGGAAATTGGACAGCCCCATGCAGAAGAATGACACTGGACCATTTCCTGGCACCACACACAAAAATAGACTCCAAATGTTTGAAAGACCTCAGTGTGAGACAGGACTCGATCAAAATCCTAAAGGAGAACACAGGGAGCAAGCTCTTCGACCTCAGCCGCAGCAACTTCTTCCTACAAACATCACCAAAGGCACGGGAAGCCAGGGCAAAAATGAACTATTGGGATTTCATCAAGATAAAATCCTTTGGCACAGCAAAAGAAACAGTCCACAAAACCAAAAGACAACCGACAGAATGGGAGAAATTATTTACGAATGACGTATCAGATAAAGGGCTACTATTCAATATGTATAAAAACGTATCAAACTCAACACCCAAAGAACAAATAATCCAATCAAAAAATAGGCAGAAGACATGAACAGACATTTTTCAGAAGAAGACATCCAAATGGCCAACAGGCACATGAAAAAGTGCTCAACACGGCTCGGCATCAGGGAAATCCACATCAAAACCTCAATGAGATACCCCCTCACACCCGTCAGAATGGCTCAAATGAACAAGTCAGGGAACGACAGAGGTTGGCGGGGATGTGGAGAAAGGGGAACCCTCCTACACTGGTGGTGGGAATGCAAGCTAGTGCAACCCCTCTGGAAAACAGGATGGAGGTTCCTCAAATAGTTGAAATTAGAGCTACCATCTGATCCAGCAATTGAACTCCTGGGTATTTACCCCAAAGTTACAAATGTAGGGACACGAAGCGGTACTTGCACCCCATTGTTTATAGCAGCAATGTCCACAATAACCAAACTGTTGAAAGAGCCAAGATGTTCATCGACAGATGAATGGATAAAGAAGAGGTGGTATATACATATACACAATGGAATATTACGCAGCCATCAAAAGGAATGAGATGTTGCCATGGACAACGACGTGGATGGAACTGGAGGGTCCGATGATTAGTGAAATAAGTCAATCAGAGAAAGACATGTATCATATGAACTCACTGATATGAGGAATTCTTAATCTCAGGAACAGAGTGAGGCTTGCTGGAGTGGTCGGGGGTGGGAGGGATGGGCTGGCTGGGTGACAGACATTGGGGAGGGTATGAGCTACGGTGAGCGCTGTGAATTGTGTAAGACTGTTGAATCACAGATCTCTACTTCTGAAACAAATAACGCAACATATTTTAAGAATAAAGGAAAAGAAGGAGATAGCAGGAGAGGAAGAATGAAGGGGAGTTAGTGAGAGGGGGAGACAGATCAGGAGAGATGATGGATTCTGAAAAAAAATCCGAGGTTTCTAGAGGGGAGGTGGGTCGGGGAATTGGTTAGCCCGGTGATGGGTATTAAAGAGGACACATTCTGCATGGAGCACTGTGTGTTCGGAACAAACAATGAATCATGGGACACTACACCAAAACATATGATGTAGTGCATGGTGATAAACAAAGCAATAAAAAACAAAGACTGTAATAAGAGATGAAGAAGGACACTATATCCTACTTAAAGGGTCTATCCAACAAGAAGATCTAACAATTGTAAATGTCTATGCCCCGAACTTGGGAGCATCCAATTGTATAAGGCAATTTAGAAGAATAGCAAAGAAAGACATTGACAACCATACAATCATAGTGGGGGACTTTAACACCCCCCTAACTGAAATGGCCAGATCATCTAAGCAAAAGATCAACAAGGAAATAAAGACTTTAAATGACACACCGGACCAAATGGACTTCACAGACATATTCAGAACGTTCCATCCTGAAGCAACGGAATACACATTCTTCTCTAGGGCCCATGGAACGTTCTCCAGAATGGATCACATCCTACGTCACAAATCAGGTCTCAACCGGTACCCAAAGATTGGGATCATTCCCTGCACATTTTCAGACCACAATGCTTTGAAACTAGAACTCAATCACAAGAGGAAAGTCGGAAAGAACTCAAATACATGGAGGCTAAAGAGCATCCTTCGAAAGAATGAATGGGTCAACCAGGAAATTAAAGAACAATTTAAAAATTCATGGAAACCAATGAAAATGAAAACACAACTGTCCAAAATCTTTGGGATACAGCCAAGGCAGTCCTGCGAGGAAAGTATATAGCAATACAAGCCTTTCTCAAGAAACATGAAAGGTCTCAAATACACACCCTAACCCTACACCTAAAGGAGCTGGAGAAAGAACGGCCAATAAAGCCTAAACCCAGCAGGAGAAGAGAAATCATGCAGATCAGAGCAGAAATCAATGAAATAGAAGCCAAAAGAACAGTAGAACAGATCAACGGAACTAGGAGCTGGTTCTTTGAAAGAATTCACAAGATTGATACACCCCTGTCCAGGCTGATCAAAAAGAAAAGAGAAATGACCCAAATCAACAAAATCATGAATGAAAGAGGAGAGATCACAACCAACACCAAAGAAATACAAACGATTATAAGAACGTAATCTGAGCAACCCTATGGCAGCATATTCCATAACCTGGAAGAAATGGGTGCATTCCTAGAGATGTGTCAACTACCAAAACTGACCCAGGAAGAAAGAGAAAACCTGAACAGTCCTATAACCACGAAGGCAATTGAAGTAGTCATCAAAAACCTCCCAAGAAACCAAAGCCCAGGGCCAGATGGATTCCCAGGGGAATTCTATCCGACATTTCAAGAAGAATTAATACCTATTCTCCTGAAACTGTTCCAAACAATAGAAATGGAAGGAAAACTTCCAAACTCATTTTATGAGGCCACCATTACCTTGATCCCAAAACCAGACAAAGATCCCATCAAAAAGGAGTATTAGAGACCAATATCCTTGATGAACATCGATGCAAAAATTCTCACCAAAATACTAGCCAAGAGGATCCAACAGTACATGAAACGGAGTATTCACCATGACCAAGTGGGATTTATCCCTGGGCTGCAAGGCTGGTACAACATCCGCAAATCAATCAACGTGATAAAACACATTAACAAAAGAAAGAATAAGAATCATATGATCCTCTCAATAGATGCAGAAAAACCATTTGACAAAGTAAAACACACTTTCTGGATCAAAACTCTTCAGAGTATAGGGACAGCGGGTACATACCTCAATATCATAAAAGCCATCTACGAACAACCTACAGCGAATATCATTCTCAATGGGGAAAAGCTGAGATCTTTTCCCCTAAGGTCAGGAACGCGGCAGGGATAGCCACTCTCACCACTGCTATTCAACATAGTATTAGAAGTCCTAGCCACAGCAATCAGACAACAAAAGGAAATCAAAGGCATCCAAATCGGCAGAGAGGAAGTCAAACTCTCACTCTTTGCAGATGATATGATACTTTATGTGGAAAACCCAAAAGACTCCACCCCAAAACTGCTAGAACTCACACAGCAATTCCGTCAAGTAGCAGGCTATAAAATCAATGCACAGAAATCAGTGGCATCCCTATACACCAACAACAAGACAGAAGAGAGACAAATCAAGGAGTCGATCCCATTCACAACTGCACCCAAAACCAGAAGAGACCTAGGAATAAATTGAACCCAAGAGGCAAAGGATCTGTACTCAGAAATCTACCAAATACTCAGGAAAGAAATTGAAGAAGACACAAAGAAACGGAAAAACGTTCCATGCTCATGGACTGGGAGAACCAACATTGTGAAGAGGTCAATGCTACCTAGAGCGATCTACACATTCAATGCAATCCCCATCAAAATACCATCCACTTTTTTCCAAGAAATGGAACAAATAATCCTAAGATTTGAATGGAACCAGAAGAGACCACGAATAGCCAGAGGAATATTGAGAAAGAAAAGCAAAGCTGGCGGCATCACAATTCTGGACTTCCAGCTCTATGACAAAGCTGTCATCATCAAGACAGTATGGTACTGGCACAAAAACAGACACATAGATCCATGGAACAGAATCGAGAGCCCAGAAATGGACCCTCAACTCTATGGTCAACTTATCTTTGACAGAGCAGGAAAGAATGTCCAATGGCAAAAAGAGAGTCTCCTCAACAACTGGAGTTGTGGAAATTGGACAGCCCCATGCAGAAGAATGACACTGGACCATTTCCTGACACCACACACAAAAATAGACTCCAAATGTTTGAAAGACCTCAATGTGAGACAGGGCTCCATCAAAATCCTAAAGGAGAACACAGGTAGCAAGCTCTTCGACCTCAGCCGCAGCAACTTCTTCCTAGAAACATCACCAAAGGCACGGGAAGCCAGGGCAAAAAGGAACTACTGGGATTTCATCAAGATAAAAACCTTTGGCACAGCAAAAGAAACAGTCCACAAAACCAAAAGACAACCGACAGAATGGGAGAAATTATTTACGAATGACATATCAGATAAAGGGCTACTATCCAATATGTATAAAAACGTATCAAACTCAACACCCAAAGAACAAATAATCCAATCAAAAAATAGGCAGAAGATATGAACAGACATTTTTTCCAAAGAAGACATCCAAATGGCCAACAGGCACATGAAAAAGTGCTCAACACGGCTCGGCATCAGGGAAATCCACATCAAAACCTCAATGAGATACCCCCTCACACCCGTCAGAATGGCTCAAATGAACAAGTCAGGGAACGACAGAGGTGGGCGGGGATGTGGAGAAAGGGGAACCCTCCTACACTGGTGGTGGGAATGCAAGCTGGTGCAACCCCTCTGGAAAACAGGATGGAGGTTCCTCAAATAGTTGAAATTAGAGCTACCATCCGATCCAGCAATTGCACTCCTGGGTATTTACCCCAAAGATACAAATGTAGGGACCCGAAGCGGTACGTGCACCCCATTGTTTATAGCAGCAATGTCCACAATAGCCAAACTGTTGAAAGAGCCAAGATGTCCATCGACAGATGAATGGATAAAGAAGAGGTGGTATATATATATATATATATATATATACACAATGGAATATTAAGCAGCCATCAAAAGGAATGAGATGTTGCCATGGACAACGACGAGGATGGAACTGGAGGGTCCGATGATTAGTGAAATACGTTAATCAGAGAAAGACATATATCATATGACCTCACTGATATGAGGAATTCTTAATCTCAGGAACAGAGTGAGGCATGCTGGAGTGGTCGGGGGTGGGAGGGATGGGCTGGCTGGGTGATAGACATTGGGGAGCGTATGAGCTACGGTGAGCGCTGTGAATTGTGTAAGACTGTTGAATCACAGATCTCTACTTCTGAAACAAATAACGCAACATATTTTAAGAATAAAGGAAAAGAAGGAGATAGCAGGAGAGGAAGAATGAAGGGGAGTTAGTGAGAGGGGGAGACAGACCAGGAGAGATGATGGATTCTGAAAAAAAATCCGAGGTTTCTAGAGGGGAGGTGGGTCGGGGGATTGGTTAGCCTGGTGATGGGTATTAAAGAGGGCACATTCTGCATGGAGCACTGTGTGTTCGGAACAAACAATGAATCATGGGACACTACACCAAAACAAATGATGTAGTACATGGTGATTAACAAAGCAATAAAAAACAAAGACTGTAATAAGAGATGAAGAAGGACACTATATCCTACTTAAAGGGTCTATCCAAGAAGAAGATCTAACAATTGTAAATGTCTATGCCCCGAACATGGGAGCATCCAATTGTATAAGGCAATTTAGAAGAAAAGCAAAGAAAGACATTCACAACCATACAATCATAGTGGGGGACTTTAACTCCCCCCTGACTGAGATGGCCAGATCATCTAAGCAAAAGATCAACAAGGAAATAAAGACTTTAAATGACACACTGGACCAAATGGACTTCACAGACATATTCAGAACGTTCCATCCCGAAGGAACGGAATACACATTCTTCTCTAGGGCCCATGGAACGTTCTCCAGAATGGATCACATCCTACGTCACAAATCAGGTCTCAACCGGTACCCAAAGATTGGGATCATTCCCTGCACATTTTCAGACCACAATGCTTTGAAACTAGAACTCAATCACAAGAGGAAAGTCGGAAAGAACTCAAATACATGGAGGCTGAAAGAGCATCCTACGAAAGAATGAATGGGTCAACCAGGAAATTAAAGAAGAATTTAAAAATTCATGGAAACCAATGAAAATGAAAACACAACTGTCCAAAATCTTTGGGATACAGCCAAGGCAGTCCTGCGAGGAAAGTATATAGCAATACAAGCCTTTCTCAAGAAACATGAAAGGTCTCAAATACACACCCTAACCCTACACCTAAAGGAGCTGGAGAAAGAACGGCCAATAAAGCCTAAACCCAGCAGGAGAAGAGAAATCATGCAGATCAGAGCACAAATCAATGAAATAGAAACCAAAAGAACAGTAGAACAGATCAACGGAACTAGGAGCTGGTTCTTTGAAAGAATTCACAAGATTGATACACCCCTGTCCAGGCTGATCAAAAAGAAAAGAGAAATGACCCAAATCAACAAAATCATGAATGAAAGAGGAGAGATCACAACCAACACCAAAGAAATACAAACGATTATAAGAACGTAATCTGAGCAAACCCATGGCAGCATATTCCATAACCTGGAAGAAATGGGTGCATTCCTAGAGATATGTCAACTACCAAAACTGACCCAGGAAGAAAGAGAAAACCTGAACAGTCCTATAACCACGAAGGCAATTGAAGTAGTCATCAAAAACCTCCCAAGAAACCAAAGCCCAGGACCAGATGGATTCCCAAGGGAATTCTATCCAACATTTAAAGAAGAATTAATACCAATTCTCCTGAAACTGTTCCAAACAATAGAAATGGAAGGAAAACTTCCAAACTCATTTTATGAGGCCACCATTACCTTGATCCCAAAACCAGACAAAGATCCCATCAAAAAGGAGTATTAGAGACCAATATCCTTGATGAACATCGATGCAAAAATTCTCACCAAAATACTAGCCAAGAGGATCCAACAGTACATGAAAAGGAGTATTCACCATGACCAAGTGGGATTTATCCCGGGGCTGCAAGGCTGGTTCAACATCCGCAAATCAATCAACGTGATAAAACACATTAACAAAAGAAAGAACAAGAATCATATGATCCTCTCAATAGATGCAGAAAAACCATTTGACAAAGTAAAGCACACTTTCTGGGTCAGAACTCTTCAGAGTATAGGGACAGCGCGTACATACCTCAATATCATAAAAGCCATCTACGAACAAACTACAGCGAATATCATTCTCAATGGGGAAAAGCTGAGATCTTTTCCCCTAAGGTCAGGAACGCGGCAGGGATAGCCACTCTCACCACTGCTATTCAACGTAGTATTAGAAGTCCTAGCCACAGCAATCAGACAACAAAAAGAAATCAAAGGCATCCAAATCGGCAGAGAGGAAGTCAAACTCTACTCTTTGCAGATGATATGATACTTTATGTGGAAAACCCAAAATACTCCACCCCAAAACTGCTAGAACTCACACAGCAATTCCGTCAAGTAGCAGGCTATAAAATCAATGCGCAGAAATCAGTGGCATTCCTATACACCAACAACAAGACAGAAGAGAGACAAATCAAGGAGTCGATCCCATTCACAACTGCACCCAAAACCAGAAGAGACCTAGGAATAAATTGAACCCAAGAGGCAAAGGATCTGTACTCAGAAAACTACCAAATACTCAGGAAAGAAATTGAAGAAGACACAAAGAAACGGAAAAACGTTCCATGATCATGGACTGGGAGAACCAACATTGTGAAGAGGTCAATGCTACCTAGAGCAATCTACACATTCAATGCAATCCCCATCAAAATACCATCCACTTTTTTCCAAGAAACGGAACAAATAATCCTAAGATTTGAATGGAACCAGAAGAGACCACGAATAGCCAGAGGAATATTGAGAAAGAAAAGCAAAGCTGGCGGCATCACAATTCTGGACTTCCAGCACTATGACAAAGCTGTCATCATCAAGACAGTATGGTACTGGCACAAAAACAGACACATAGATCCATGGAACAGAATCGAGAGCCCAGAAATGGACCCTCAACTCTATGGTCAACTTATCTTTGACAGAGTAGGAAAGAATGTCCAATGGCAAAAAGAGAGTCTCTTCAACAACTGGAGCTGTGGAAATTGGACAGCCCCATGCAGAAGAATGACACTGGACCATTTCCTGACACCACACACAAAAATAGACTCCAAATATTTGAAAGACCTCAATGTGAGACAGGACTCCATCAAAATCCTAAAGGAGAACACAGGTAGCAAGCTCTTCGACCTCAGCCGCAGCAACTTCTTCCTAGAAACATCACCAAAGGCACGGGAAGCCTGGGCAAAAATGAACTATTGGGATTTCATCAAGATAAAAACCTTTGGCACAGCAAAAGAAACAGTCCACAAAACCAAAAGACAACCGACAGAATGGGAGAAATTATTTACGAATGACATATCACATAAAGGGCTACTATCCAATATGTATAAAAACGTATCAAACTCAATACCCAAAGAACAAATAATCCAATCAAAAAATAGGCAGAAGACATGAACAGACATTTTTCCAAAGAAGACATCCAAATGGCCAACAGGCACATGAAAAAGTGCTCAACACGGCTCGGCATCAGGGAAATCCACATCAAAACCTCAATGAGATACCCCCTCACATCCGTCAGAATGGCTCAAATGAACAAGTCAGGGAACGACAGAGGTTGGCGGGGTTGTGGAGAAAGGGGAACCCTCCTACACTGGTGGTGGGAATGCAAGCTGGTGCAACCCCTCTGGAAAACAGGATGGAGGTTCCTCAAATAGTTGAAATTAGAGCTACCATCCGATCCAGCAATTGCACTCCTGGGTATTTACCCCAAAGATACAAATGTAGGGACCCGAAGCGGTACGAGCACCCCATTGTTTATAGCAGCAATGTCCACAATAGCCAAACTGTTGAAAGAGCCAAGATGTCCATCGACAGATGAATGGATAAAGAAGAGGTGGTATATATATACACAATGGAATATTACGCAGCCATCAAAAGGAATGAGATGTTGCCATGGACAATGACGTGGATGGACCTGGAGGGTCCGATGATTAGTGAAATACGTCAATCAGAGAAAGACATGTATCATATGACCTCACTGATATGAGGAATTCTTAATCTCAGGAACAGAGTGAGGCTTGCTGGAGTGGTCGGGGGTGGGAGGGATGGGCTGGCTGGGTGATAGACATTGGGGAGGGTATGAGCTACGGTGAGCGCTGTGAATTTTGTAAGACTGTTGAATCACAGATCTCTACTTCTGCAACAAATAACGCAACATATTTTAAGAATAAAGGAAAAGAAGGAGATAGCAGGAGAGGAAGAATGAAGGGGAGTTAGTGAGAGGGGGAGACAGACCAGGAGAGATGATGGATTCTGAAAAAAAATCCGAGGTTTCTAGAGGGGAGGTGGGTCGGGGGATTGGTTAGCCTGGTGATGGGTATTAAAGAGGGCACATTCTGCATGGAGCACTGTGTGTTCGGAACAAACAATGAATCATGGGACACTACACCAAAACAAATGATGTAGTACATGGTGATTAACAAAGCAATAAAAAACAAAGACTGTAATAAGAGATGAAGAAGGACACTATATCCTACTTAAAGGGTCTATCCAAGAAGAAGATCTAACAATTGTAAATGTCTATGCCCCGAACATGGGAGCATCCAATTATATAAGGCAATTTAGAAGAAAAGCAAAGAAAGACATTGACACCATACAATCATAGTGGGGGACTTTAACACCCCCCTGACTGAAATGGCCAGATCATCTAAGCAAAAGATCAACAAGGAAATAAAGACTTTAAATGACACACTGGACCAAATGGACTTCACAGACATATTCAGAACGTTCCATCCCGAAGCAACGGAATATACATTCTTC
The DNA here is from genome assembly GCF_037043125.1 of Eumetopias jubatus. Classification (NCBI taxonomy): domain Eukaryota; kingdom Metazoa; phylum Chordata; class Mammalia; order Carnivora; family Otariidae; genus Eumetopias; species Eumetopias jubatus. Next base: position 1,111,353 of record NW_028274839.1, on the reverse strand, counting down.
TCTAGGGCCCATGGAACGTTCTCCAGAATGGATCACATCCTAGGTCACAAATCAGGTCTCAACCGGTACCCAAAGTTTGGGATCATTCCCTGCACATTTTCAGACCACAATGCTTTGAAACTAGAACTCAATCACAAGAGGAAAGTCGGAAAGAACTCAAATACATGGAGGCTAAATAGCATCCTAGGAAAAAATGAATGGGTCAACCAGGAAATTAAAGAAGAACTTAAAAATTCAAGGAAACCAATGAAAATGAAAACACAACTGTCCAAAATCTTTGGGATACAGCCAAGGCAGTCCTGCGAGGAAAGTATATAGCAATACAAGCCTTTCTCAAGAAACATGAAAGGTCTCAAATACACACCCTAACCCTACACCTAAAGGAGCTGGAGAAAGAACGGCCAATAAAGCGTAAACCCAGCAGGAGAAGAGAAATCATGCAGATCAGAGCAGAAATCAATGAAATAGAACCCAAAAGAACAGTAGAACAGATCAACGGAACTAGGAGCTGGTTCTTTGAAAGAATTCACAAGATTGATACACCCCTGTCCAGGCTGATCAAAAAGAAAAGAGAAATGACCCAAATCAACAAAATCATGAATGAAAGAGGAGAGATCACAACCAGCACCAAAGAAATACAAACGATTATAAGAACGTAATCTGAGCAACCCTATGGCAGCATATTCCATAACCTGGAAGAAATGGGTGCATTCCTAGAGATGTGTCAACTACCAAAACTGACCCAGGAAGAAAGAGAAAACCTGAACAGTCCTATAACCACGAAGGCAATTGAAGTAGTCATCAAAAACCTCCCAAGAAACCAAAGCCCAGGGCCAGATGGATTCCCAGGGGAATTCTATCAGACATTTAAAGAAGAATTAATACCTCTTCTCCTGAAACTGTTCCAAACAATAGAAATGGAAGGAAAACTTCCAAACTCATTTTATGAGGCCACCATTACCTTGATCCCAAAACCAGACAAAGATCCCATCAAAAAGGAGTATTAGAGACCAATATCCTTGATGAACATCGATGCAAAAATTCTCACCAAAATACTAGCCAAGAGGATCCAACAGTACATGAAAAGGAGTATTCACCATGACCAAGTGGGATTTATCCCTGGGATGCAAGGCTGGTTCAACATCCGCAAATCAATCAACGTGATAAAACACATTAACCAAAGAAAGAACAAGAATCATATGATCCTATCAATAGATGCAGAAAAACCATTTGACAAAGTAAAGCACACTTTCTGGATCAAAACTCTTCAGAGTACAGGGACAGCGGGTACATACCTCAATATCATAAAAGCCATCTACGAACAACCTACAGCGAATATCATTCTCAATGGGGAAAAGCTGAGATCTTTTCCCCTAAGGTCAGGAACGCGGCAGGGATAGCCACTCTCACCACTGCTATTCAACATAGTATTAGAAGTCCTAGCCACAGCAATCAGACAACAAAAAGAAATCAAAGGCATCCAAATCGGCAGAGAGGAAGTCAAACTCTCACTCTTTGCAGATGATATGATACTTTATGTGGAAAACCCAAAAGACTCCACCCCAAAACTGCTAGAACTCACACAGCAATTCCGTCAAGTAGCAGGCTATAAAATCAATGCACAGAAATCAGTGGCATTCCTATACACCAACAACAAGACAGAAGAGAGCAAATCAAGGAGTCGATCCCATTCACAACTGCACCCAAAACCAGAAGAGACCTAGGAATAAATTGAACCCAAGAGGCAAAGGATCTGTACTCAGAAAACTACCAAATACTCAGGAAAGAAATTGAAGAAGACACAAAGAAACGGAAAAACGTTCCATGCTCATGGACTGGGAGAAACAACATTGTGAAGAGGTCAAAGCTACCTAGAGCAATCTACACATGCAATGCAATCCCTATCAAAATACCATCCACTTTTTTCCAAGAAATGGAACAAATAATCCTAAGATTTGAATGGAACCAGAAGAGACCACGAATAGCCAGAGGATTATTGAGAAAGAAAAGCAAAGCTGGCGGCATCACAATTCTGGACTTCCTGCTCTATGACAAAGCTGTCATCATCAAGACAGTATGGTACTGGCACAAAAACAGACACATAGATCCATGGAACAGAATCGAGAGCCCAGAAGTGGACCCTCAACTCTATGGTCAACTTATCTTTGACAGAGCAGGAAAGAATGTCCAATGGCAAAAAGAGAGTCTCTTCAACAACTGGAGTTGTGGAAATTGGACAGCCCCATGCAGAAGAATGACACTGGACCATTTCCTGACACCACACACCAAAATAGACTCCAAATGTTTGAAAGACCTCAATGTGAGACAGGACTCCATCAAAATCCTAAAGGAGAACACAGGTAGCAAGCTCTTCGACCTCAGCCGCAGCAACTTCTTCCTAGAAACATCACCAAAGGCACGGGAAGCCAGGGCAAAAATGAACTAACTATTGGGATTTCATCAAGATAGAAACCTTTGGCACAGCAAAAGAAACAGTCCACAAAACCAAAAGACAACCGACAGAATGGGAGAAATTATTTACGAATGATCATCAGATAAAGGGCTACTATCCAATATGTATAAAAACGTATCAAACTCAACACCCAAAGAACAAATAATCCAATCAAAAAATAGGCAGAAGACATGAACAGACATTTTTCCAAAGAAGACATCCAAATGGCCAACAGGCACATGAAAAAGTGCTCAACACGGCTCGGCATCAGGGAAATCCACATCAAAACCTCAATGAGATACCCCCTCACACCCGTCAGAATGGCTCAAATGAACAAGTCAGGGAACGACAGAGGTGGGCGGGGATGTGGAGAAAGGGGAACCCTCCTACACTGGTGGTGGGAATGCAAGCTGGTGCAACCCCTCTGGAAAACAGGATGGAGGTTCCTCAAATAGTTGAAATTAGAGCTACCATCCGATCCAGCAATTGCACTCCTGGGTATTTACCCCAAAGATACAAATGTAGGGACCCGAAGCGGTACGTGCACCCCATTGTTTATAGCAGCAATGTCCACAATAGCCAAACTGTTGAAAGAGCCAAGATGTCCATCGACAGATGAGTGGATAAAGAAGAGGTGGTATATATATATATATATATATATATACACAATGGAATATTAAGCAGCCATCAAAAGGAATGAGATGTTGCCATGGACAACGACGAGGATGGAACTGGAGGGTCCGATGATTAGTGAAATACGTCAATCAGAGAAAGACATGTATCATATGACCTCACTGATATGAGGAATTCTTAATCTCAGGAACAGAGTGAGGCTTGCTTGAGTGGTCGGGGGTGGGAGGGATGGGCTGGCTGGGTGATAGACATTGGGGAGCCTATGAGCTACGGTGAGCGCTGTGAATTGTGTAAGACTGTTGAATCACAGATCTCTACTTCTGCAACAAATAACGCAACATATTTTAAGAATAAAGGAAAAGAAGGAGATAGCAGGAGAGGAAGAATGAAGGGGAGTTAGTGAGAGGGGGAGACAGACCAGGAGAGATGATGGATTCTGAAAAAAAATCCGAGGTTTCTAGAGGGGAGGTGGGTCGGGGGATTGGTTAGCCTGGTGATGGGTATTAAAGAGGGCACATTCTGCATGGAGCACTGTGTGGCCGGAACAAACAATGAATCATGGGACACTACACCAAAACAAATGATGTAGTACATGGTGATTAACAAAGCAATAAAAAACAAAGACTGTAATAAGAGATGAAGAAGGACACTATATCCTACTTAAAGGGTCTATCCAAGAAGAAGATCTAACAATTGTAAATGTCTATGCCCCGAACATGGGAGCATCCAATTGTATAAGGCAATTTAGAAGAAAAGCAAAGAAAGACATTCACAACCATACAATCATAGTGGGGGACTTTAACTCCCCCCTGACTGAGATGGCCAGATCATCTAAGCAAAAGATCAACAAGGAAATAAAGACTTTAAATGACACACTGGACCAAATGGACTTCACAGACATATTCAGAACGTTCCATCCCGAAGCAACGGAATACACATTCTTCTCTAGGGCCCATGGAACGTTCTCCAGAATGGATCACATCCTACGTCACAAATCAGGTCTCAACCGGTACCCAAAGATTGGGATCATTCCCTGCACATTTTCAGACCACAATGCTTTGAAACTAGAACTCAATCACAAGAGGAAAGTCGGAAAGAACTCAAATACATGGAGGCTAAAGAGCATCCTACGAAAGAATGAATGGGTCAACCAGGAAATTAAAGAAGAATTTAAAAATTCATGGAAACCAAAGAAAATGAAAACACAACTGTCCAAAATCTTTGGGATACAGCCAAGGCAGTCCTGCGAGGAAAGTATATAGCAATACAAGCCTTTCTCAAGAAACATGAAAGGTCTCAAATACACACCCTAACCCTACACCTAAAGGAGCTGGAGAAAGAACGGCCAATAAAGCCTAAACCCAGCAGGAGAAGAGAAATCATGCAGATCAGAGCACAAATCAATGAAATAGAACCCAAAAGAACAGTAGAACAGATCAACGGAACTAGGAGCTGGTTCTTTGAAAGAATTCACAAGATTGATACACCCCTGTCCAGGCTGATCAAAAAGAAAAGAGAAATGACCCAAATCAACAAAATCATGAATGAAAGAGGAGAGATCACAACCAACACCAAAGAAATACAAACGATTATAAGAACGTAATCTGAGCAACCCTATGGCAGCATATTCCATAACCTGGAAGAAATGGGTGCATTCCTAGAGATGTGTCAACTACCAAAACTGACCCAGGAAGAAAGAGAAAACCTGAACAGTCCTATAACCACGAAGGCAATTGAAGTAGTCATCAAAAACCTCCCAAGAAACCAAAGCCCAGGACAAGATGGATTCCCAAGGGAATTCTATCCGACATTTAAAGAAGAATTAATACCAATTCTCCTGAAACTGTTCCAAACAATAGAAATGGAAGGAAAACTTCCAAACTCATTTTATGAGGCCAACATTACCTTGATCCCAAAACCAGACAAAGATCCCATCAAAAAGGAGTATTAGAGACCAATATCCTTGATGAACATCGATGCAAAAATTCTCACCAAAATACTAGCCAAGAGGATCCAACAGTACATGAAAAGGAGTATTCACCATGACCAAGTGGGATTTATCCCGGGGCTGCAAGGCTGGTTCAACATCCGCAAATCAATCAACGTGATAAAACACATTAACAAAAGAAAGAACAAGAATCATATGATCCTCTCAATAGATGCAGAAAAACCATTTGACAAAGTAAAGCACACTTTCTGGGTCAAAACTCTTCAGAGTATAGGGACAGCGCGTACATACCTCAATATCATAAAAGCCATCTACGAACAACCTACAGCGAATATCATTCTCAATGGGGAAAAGCTGAGATCTTTTCCCTAAGGTCAGGAACGCGGCAGGGATAGCCACTCTCACCACTGGAATTCAACGTAGTATTAGAAGTCCTAGCCACAGCAATCAGACAACAAAAAGAAATCCAAGGCATCCAAATCGGCAGAGAGGAAGTCAAACTCTCACTCTTTGCAGATGATATGATACTTTATGTGGAAAACCCAAAAGACTCCACCCCAAAACTGCTAGAACTCACACAGCAATTCCGTCAAGTAGCAGGCTATAAAATCAATGCGCAGAAATCAGTGGCATTCCTATACACCAACAACAAGACAGAAGAGAGACAAATCAAGGAGTCGATCCCATTCACAACTGCACCCAAAACCAGAAGAGACCTAGGAATACATTGAACCCAAGAGGCAAAGGATCTGTACTCAGAAAACTACCAAATACTCAGGAAAGAAATTGAAGAAGACACAAAGAAACGGAAAAACGTTCCATGATCATGGACTGGGAGAACCAACATTGTGAAGAGGTCAATGCTACCTAGAGCAATCTACACATTCAATGCAATCCCCATCAAAATACCATCCACTTTTTTCCAAGAAATGGAACAAATAATCCTAAGATTTGAATGGAACCAGAAGAGACCACGAATAGCCAGAGGAATATTGAGAAAGAAAAGCAAAGCTGGCGGCATCACAATTCTGGACTTCCAGCTCTATGACAAAGCTGTCATCATCAAGACAGTATGGTACTGGCACAAAAACAGACACATAGATCCATGGAACAGAATCGAGAGCCCAGAAATGGACCCTCAACTCTATGGTCAACTTATCTTTGACAGAGCAGGAAAGAATGTCCAATGGCAAAAAGAGAGTCTCTTCAACAATTGGAGCTGTGGAAATTGGACAGCCCCATGCAGAAGAATGACACTGGACCAATTCCTGACGCCACACACAAAAATAGACTCCAAATGTTTGAAAGACCTCAATGTGAGAGAGGACTCCATCAAAATCCGAAAGGAGAACACAGGTAGCAAGCTCTTCGACCTCAGCCGCAGCAACTTCTTCCTAGAAACATCACCAAAGGCACGGGAAGCCTGGGCAAAAATGAACTATTGGGATTTCATCAAGATAAAAACCTTTGGCACAGCAAAAGAAACAGTCCACAAAACCAAAAGACAACCGACAGAATGGGAGAAATTATTTACGAATGACATATCAGATAAAGGGCTACTATCCAATATGTATAAAAACGTATCAAACTCAACACCCAAAGAACAAATAATCCAATCAAAAAATAGGCAGAAGACATGAACAGACATTTTTCCAAAGAAGACATCCAAATGGCCAACAGGCACATGAAAAAGTGCTCAACACGGCTCGACATCAGGGAAATCCACATCAAAACCTCAATGAGATACCCCCTCACATCCGTCAGAATGGCTCAAATGAACAAGTCAGGGAACGACAGAGGTTGGCGGGGTTGTGGAGAAAGGGGAACCCTCCTACACTGGTGGTGGGAATGCAAGCTGGTGCAACCCCTCTGGAAAACAGGATGGAGGTTCCTCAAATAGTTGAAATTAGAGCTACCATCCGATCCAGCAATTGCACTCCTGGGTATTTACCCCAAAGATACAAATGTAGGGACCCGAAGCGGTACGAGCACCCCATTGTTTATAGCAGCAATGTCCACAATAGCCAAACTGTTGAAAGAGCCAAGATGTCCATCGACAGATGAGTGGATAAAGAAGAGGTGGTATATCTATACACAATGGAATATTACGCAGCCATCAAAAGGAATGAGATGTTGCCATGGACAACGACGTGGATGGAACTGGAGGGTCCGATGATTCGTGAAATACGTCAATCAGAGAAAGACATGTATCATATGACCTCACTGATATGAGGAATTCTTAATCTCAGGAACAGAGTGAGGCTTGCTGGAGTGGTCGGGGGTGGGAGGGATGGGCTGGCTGGGTGATAGACATTGGGGAGGGTATGAGCTACGGTGAGCGCTGTGAATTGTGTAAGACTGTTGAATCACAGATCTCTACTTCTGCAACAAATAACGCAACATATTTTAAGAATAAAGGAAAAGAAGGAGATAGCAGGAGAGGAAGAATGAAGGGGAGTTAGTGAGAGGGGGAGACAGACCAGGAGAGATGATGGATTCTGAAAAAAAATCCGAGGTTTCTAGAGGGGAGGTGGGTCGAGGGATTGGTTAGCCTGGTGATGGGTATTAAACAGGGCACATTCTGCATGGAGCACTGTGTGTTCGGAACAAACAATGAATCATGGGACACTACACCAAAACAAATGATGTAGTACATGGTGATTAACAAAGCAATAAAAAACAAAGACTGTAATAAGAGATGAAGAAGGACACTATATCCTACTTAAAGGGTCTATCCAAGAAGAAGATCTAACAATTGTAAATGTCTATGCCCCGAACATGGGAGCATCCAATTATATAAGGCAATTTAGAAGAAAAGCAAAGAAAGACATTGACAACCATACAATCATAGTGGGGGACTTTAACTCCCCCCTGACTGAGATGGCCAGATCATCTAAGCAAAAGATCAACAAGGAAATAAAGACTTTAAATGACACACTGGACCAAATGGACTTCACAGACATATTCAGAACGTTCCATCCCGAAGCAACGGAATACACATTCTTCTCTAGGGCCCATGGAACATTCTCCAGAATGGATCACATCCTAGGTCACAAATCAGGTCTCAACCGGTACCCAAAGATTGGGATCATTCCCTGCACATTTTCAGACCACAATGCTTTGAAACTAGAACTCAATCACAAGAGGAAAGTCGGAAAGAACTCAAATACATGGAGGCTAAAGAGCATCCTACGAAAGAATGAATGGGTCAACCAGGAAATTAAAGATGAATTTAAAAATTCATGGAAACCAATGAAAATGAAAACACAACTGTCCAAAATCTTTGGGATACAGCCAAGGCAGTCCTGCGAGGAAAGTATATAGCAATACAAGCCTTTCTCAAGAAACATGAAAGGTCTCAAATACACACCCTAACCCTACACCTAAAGGAGCTGGAGAAAGAACGGCCAATAAAGCCTAAACCCAGCAGGAGAAGAGAAATCATGCAGATCAGAGCAGAAATCAATGAAATAGAAGCCAAAAGAACAGTAGAACAGATCAACGGAACTAGGAGCTGGTTCTTTGAAAGAATTCACAAGATTGATACACCCCTGTCCAGGCTGATCAAAAAGAAAATAGAAATGACCCAAATCAACAAAATCATGAATGAAAGAGGAGAGATCACAACCAACACCAAAGAAATACAAACGATTATAAGAACGTAATCTGAGCAACCCTATGGCAGCATATTCCATAACCTGGAAGAAATGGGTGCATTCCTAGAGATGTGTCAACTACCAAAACTGACCCAGGAGAAAGAGACAACCTGAACAGTCCTATAACCACGAAGGCAATTGAAGTAGTCATCAAAAACCTCCCAAGAAACCAAAGCCCAGGACCAGATGGATTCCCAAGGGAATTCTATCCGACATTTAAAGAAGAATTAATACCTATTCTCCTGAAACTGTTCCAAACAATAGAAATGGAAGGAAAACTTCCAAACTCATTTTATGAGGCCACCATTACCTTGATCCCAAAACCAGACAAAGATCCCTTCAAAAAGGAGTATTAGAGACCAATATCCTTGATCAACATCGATGCAAAAATTCTCACCAAAATACTAGCCAAGAGGATCCAACAGTACATGAAAAGGAGTATTCACCATGACCAAGTGGGATTTATCCCGGGGCTGCAAGGCTGGTTCAACATCCGCAAATCAATCAACGTGATAAAACACATTAACAAAAGAAAGAACAAGAATCATATGATCCTCTCAATAGATGCAGAAAAACCATTTGACAAAGTAAAGCACACTTTCTGGGTCAAAACTCTTCAGAGTATAGGGACAGCGGGTACATACCTCAATATCATAAAAGCCATCTACGAACAACCTACAGCGAATATCATTCTCAATGGGGAAAAGCTGAGATCTTTTCCCCTAAGGTCAGGAACGCGGCAGGGATAGCCACTCTCACCACTGCTATTCAACGTAGTATTAGAAGTCCTAGCCACAGCAATCAGACAACAAAAAGAAATCAAAGGCATCCAAATCGGCAGAGAGGAAGTCAAACTCTCACTCTTTGCAGATGATATGATACTTTATGTGGAAAACCCAAAAGACTCGACCCCAAAAATGCTACAACTCACACAGCAATTCCGTCAAGTAGCAGGCTATAAAATCAATGCACAGAAATCAGTGGCATTCCTATACACCAACAACAAGACAGAAGAGAGACAAATCAAGGAGTCGATCCCTTTCACAACTGCACCCAAAACCAGAAGAGACCTAGGAATAAATTGAACCCAAGAGGCAAAGGATCTGTACTCAGAAAACTACCAAATACTCAGGAAAGAAATTGAAGAAGACACAAAGAAACGGAAAAACGTTCCATGATCATGGACTGGGAGAACCAACATTGTGAAGAGGTCAATGCTACCTAGAGCAATCTACACATTCAATGCAATCCCCATCAAAATACCATCCACTTTTTTCCAAGAAATGGAACAAATAATCCTAAGATTTGAATGGAACCAGAAGAGACCACGAATAGCCAGAGGAATATTGAGAAAGAAAAGCAAAGCTGGCGGCATCACAATTCTGGACTTCCAGCTCTATGACAAAGCTGTCATCATCAAGACAGTATGGTACTGGCACAAAAACAGACACATAGATCCATGGAACAGAATCGAGAGCCCAGAAATGGACCCTCAACTCTATGGTCAACTTATCTTTGACAGAGCAGGAAAGAATGTCCAATGGCAAAAAGAGAGTCTCTTCAACAATTGGAGCTGTGGAAATTGGACAGCCCCATGCAGAAGAATGACACTGGACCAATTCCTGACACCACACACAAAAATAGACTCCAAATGTTTGAAAGACCTCAATGTGAGAGAGGACTCCATCAAAATCCGAAAGGAGAACACAGGTAGCAAGCTCTTCGACCTCAGCCGCAGCAACTTCTTCCTAGAAACATCACCAAAGGCACGGGAAGCCTGGGCAAAAATGAACTATTGGGATTTCATCAAGATAAAAACCTTTGGCACAGCAAAAGAAACAGTCCACAAAACCAAAAGACAACCGACAGAATGGGAGAAATTATTTACGAATGACATATCAGATAAAGGGCTACTATCCAATATGTATAAAAACGTATCAAACTCAACACCCAAAGAACAAATAATCCAATCAAAAAATAGGCAGAAGACATGAACAGACATTTTTCCAAAGAAGACATCCAAATGGCCAACAGGCACATGAAAAAGTGCTCAACACGGCTCGACATCAGGGAAATCCACATCAAAACCTCAATGAGATACCCCCTCACATCCGTCAGAATGGCTCAAATGAACAAGTCAGGGAACGACAGAGGTTGGCGGGGTTGTGGAGAAAGGGGAACCCTCCTACACTGGTGGTGGGAATGCAAGCTGGTGCAACCCCTCTGGAAAACAGGATGGAGGTTCCTCAAATAGTTGAAATTAGAGCTACCATCCGATCCAGCAATTGCACTCCTGGGTATTTACCCCAAAGATACAAATGTAGGGACCCGAAGCGGTACGAGCACCCCATTGTTTATAGCAGCAATGTCCACAATAGCCAAACTGTTGAAAGAGCCAAGATGTCCATCGACAGATGAGTGGATAAAGAAGAGGTGGTATATCTATACACAATGGAATATTACGCAGCCATCAAAAGGAATGAGATGTTGCCATGGACAACGACGTGGATGGAACTGGAGGGTCCGATGATTCGTGAAATACGTCAATCAGAGAAAGACATGTATCATATGACCTCACTGATATGAGGAATTCTTAATCTCAGGAACAGAGTGAGGCTTGCTGGAGTGGTCGGGGGTGGGAGGGATGGGCTGGCTGGGTGATAGACATTGGGGAGGGTATGAGCTACGGTGAGCGCTGTGAATTGTGTAAGACTGTTGAATCACAGATCTCTACTTCTGCAACAAATAACGCAACATATTTTAAGAATAAAGGAAAAGAAGGAGATAGCAGGAGAGGAAGAATGAAGGGGAGTTAGTGAGAGGGGGAGACAGACCAGGAGAGATGATGGATTCTGAAAAAAAATCCGAGGTTTCTAGAGGGGAGGTGGGTCGGGGGATTGGTTAGCCTGGTGATGGGTATTAAAGAGGGCACATTCTGCATGGAGCACTGTGTGTTCGGAACAAACAATGAATCATGGGACACTACACCAAAACAAATGATGTAGTACATGGTGATTAACAAAGCAATAAAAAACAAAGACTGTAATAAGAGATGAAGAAGGACACTATATCCTACTTAAATGGTCTATCCAAGAAGAAGATCTAACAATTGTAAATGTCTATGCCCCGAACATGGGAGCATCCAATTATATAAGGCAATTTAGAAGAAAAGCAAAGAAAGACATTGACACCATACAATCATAGTGGGGGACTTTAACACCCCCCTGACTGAAATGGCCAGATCATCTAAGCAAAAGATCAACAAGGAAATAAAGACTTTAAATGACACACTGGACCAAATGGACTTCACAGACATATTCAGAACGTTCCATCCCGAAGCAACGGAATATACATTCTTCTCTAGGGCCCATGGAACGTTCTCCAGAATGGATCACATCCTAGGTCACAAATCAGGTCTCAACCGGTACCCAAAGTTTGGGATCATTCCCTGCACATTTTCAGACCACAATGCTTTGAAACTAGAACTCAATCACAAGAGGAAAGTCGGAAAGAACTCAAATACATGGAGGCTAAATAGCATCCTACGAAAGAATGAATGGGTCAACCAGGAAATTAAAGAAGAACTTAAAAATTCATGGAAACCAATGAAAATGAAAACACAACTGTCCAAAATCTTTGGGATACAGCCAAGGCAGTCCTGCGAGGAAATTATATAGCAATACAAGCCTTTCTCAAGAAACATGAAAGGTCTCAAATACACACCCTAACCCTACACCTAAAGGAGCTGGAGAAAGAACGGCCAATAAAGCGTAAACCCAGCAGGAGAAGAGAAATCATGCAGATCAGAGCAGAAATCAATGAAATAGAACCCAAAAGAACAGTAGAACAGATCAACGGAACTAGGAGCTGGTTCTTTGAAAGAATTCACAAGATTGATACACCCCTGTCCAGGCTGATCAAAAAGAAAAGAGAAATGACCCAAATCAACAAAATCATGAATGAAAGAGGAGAGATCACAACCAACACCAAAGAAATACAAACGATTATAAGAACGTAATCTGAGCAACCCTATGGCAGCATATTCCATAACCTGGAAGAAATGGGTGCATTCCTAGAGATGTGTCAACTACCAAAACTGACCCAGGAAGAAAGAGAAAACCTGAACAGTCCTATAACCACGAAGGCAATTGAAGTAGTCATCAAAAACCTCCCAAGAAACCAAAGCCCAGGGCCAGATGGATTCCCAGGGGAATTCTATCAGACATTTAATGAAGAATTAATACCTATTCTCCTGAAACTGTTCCAAACAATAGAAATGGAAGGAAAACTTCCAAACTCATTTTATGAGGCCACCATTACCTTGATCCCAAAACCAGACAAAGATCCCATCAAAAAGGAGTATTAGAGACCAATATCCTTGATGAACATCGATGCAAAAATTCTCACCAAAATACTAGCCAAGAGGATCCAACAGTACATGAAAAGGAGTATTCACCATGACCAAGTGGGATTTATCCCTGGGATGCAAGGCTGGTTCAACATCCGCAAATCAATCTACGTGATAAAACACATTAACCAAATAAAGAACAAGAATCATATGATCCTATCAATAGATGCAGAAAAACCATTTGACAAAGTAAAGCACACTTTCTGGATCAAAACTCTTCAGAGTACGGGGACAGCGGGTACATACCTCAATATCATAAAAGCCATCTACGAACAACCTACAGCGAATATAATTCTCAATAGGGAAAAGATGAGATCTTTTCCCCTAAGGTCAGGAACGCGGCAGGGATAGCCACTCTCACCACTGCTATTCAACATAGTATTAGAAGTCCTAGCCACAGCAATCAGACAACAAAAAGAAATCAAAGGCATCCAAATCGGCAGAGAGGAAGTCAAACTCTCACTCTTTGCAGATGATATGATACTTTATGTGGAAAACCCAAAAGACTCCACCCCAAAACTGCTAGAACTCACACAGCAATTCCGTCAAGTAGCAGGCTATAAAATCAATGCACAGAAATCAGTGGCATTCCTATACACCAACAACAAGACAGAAGAGAGACAAATCAAGGAGTCGATCCCATTCACAACTGCACCCAAAACCAGAAGAGACCTAGGAATAAATTGAACCCAAGAGGCAAAGGATCTGTACTCAGAAAACTACCAAATACTCAGGAAAGAAATAGAAGAAGACACAAAGAAACGGAAAAACGTTCCATGCTCATGGACTGGGAGAAACAACATTGTGAAGAGGTCAAAGCTACCTAGAGCAATCTACACATGCAATGCAATCCCTATCAAAATACCATCCACTTTTTTCCAAGAAATGGAACAAATAATCCTAAGATTTGAATGGAACCAGAGGAGACCACGAATAGCCAGAGGAATATTGAGAAAGAAAAGCAAAGCTGGCGGCATCACAATTCTGGACTTCCTGCTCTATGACAAAGCTGTCATCATCAAGACAGTATGGTACTGGCACAAAAACAGACACATAGATCCATGGAACAGAATCGAGAGCTCAGAAGTGGACCCTCAAGTCTATGGTCAACTTATCTTTGACAGAGCAGGAAAGAATGTCCAATGGCAAAAAGAGAGTCTCTTCAACAACTGGAGTTGTGGAAATTGGACAGCCCCATGCAGAAGAATGACACTGGACCATTTCCTGACACCACACACAAAAATAGACTCCAAATGTTTGAATGACCTCAATGTGAGACAGGACTCCATCAAAATCCGAAAGGAGAACACAGGTAGCAAGCTCTTCGACCTCAGCCGCAGCAACTTCTTCCTACAAACATCACCAAAGGCACGGGAAGCCAGGGCAAAAAGGAACTATTGGGATTTCATCAAGATAAAAACCTTTGGCACAGCAAAAGAAACAGTCCACAAAACCAAAGTCAACCGACAGAATGGGAGAAATTATTTACGAATGACATATCAGATAAAGGGCTACTATCCAATATGTATAAAAACGTATCAAACTCAACACCCAAAGAACAAATAATCCAATCAAAAAATAGGCAGAAGGCATGAACAGACATTTTTCCAAAGAAGACATCCAAATGGCCAACAGGCACAGGAAAAAGTGCTCAACACGGCTCGGCATCAGGGAAATCCACATCAAAACCTCAATGAGATACCCCCTCACACCCGTCAGAATGGCTCAAATGAACAAGTCAGGGAACGACAGAGGTTGGCGGGGATGTGGAGAAAGGGGAACCCTCCTACACTGGTGGTGGGAATGCAAGGTGGTGCAACCCCTCTGGAAAACAGGATGGAGGTTCCTCAAATAGTTGAAATTAGAGCTACCATCCGATCCAGCAATTGCACTCCTGGGTATTTACCCCAAAGATACAAATGTAGGGACCCGAAGCGGTACGTGCACCCCATTGTTTATAGCAGCAATGTCCACAATAGCCAAACTGTTGAAAGAGCCAAGATGTCCATCGACAGATGAGTGGATAAAGAAGAGGTGGTATATATATACACAATGGAATATTACGCAGCCATCAAAAGGAATGAGATGTTGCCATGGACAACGACGTGGATGGAAGTGGAGGGTCCGATGATTAGTGAAATAAGTCAATCAGAGAAAGACATGTATCATATGACCTCACTGATATGAGGAATTCTTAATCTCAGGAACAGAGTGAGGCTTGCTGGAGTGGTCGGGGGTGGGAGGGATAGGCTGGCTGGGTGATAGACATTGGGGAGGGTATGAGCTACGGTGAGCGCTGTGAATTGTGTAAGACTGTTGAATCACAGATCTCTACTTCTGCAACAAATAACGCAACATATTTTAAGAATAAAGGAAAAGAAGGAGATAGCAGAAGAGGAAGAATGAAGGGGAGTTAGTGAGAGGGGGAGACAGACCAGGAGAGATGATGGATTCTGAAAAAAAATCCGAGGTTTCTAGAGGGGAGGTGGGTCGGGGGATTGGTTAGCCTGGTGATGGGTATTAAAGAGGGCACATTCTGCATGGAGCACTGTGTGTTCGGAACAAACAATTAATCATGGGACACTACACCAAAACAAATGATGTAGTACATGGTGATTAACAAAGCAATAAAAAACAAAGACTGTAATAAGAGATGAAGAAGGACACTATATCCTACTTAAAGTGTCTATCCAACAAGAAGATCTAACAATTGTAAATGTCTATGCCCCGAACTTGGGAGCATCCAATTGTATAAGGCAATTTAGAAGAAAAGCAAAGAAAGACATTGACAACCATACAATCATAGTGGGGGACTTTAACACCCCCCTGACTGAAATGGCCAGATCATCTAAGCAAAAGATCAACAAGGAAATAAAGACTTTAAATGACACACTGGACCAAATGGACTTCACAGACATATTCAGAACGTTCCATCCCGAAGCAACGGAATACACATTCTTCTCTAGGGCCCATGGAACGTTCTCCAGAATGGATCACATCCTAGGTCACAAATCAGGTCTCAACCGGTACCCAAAGATTGGGATCATTCCCTGCACATTTTCAGACCACAATGCTTTGAAACTAGAACTCAATCACAAGAGGAAAGTCGGAAAGAACTCAAATACATGGAGGCTAAAGAGCATCCTACGAAAGAATGAATGGGTCAACCAGGAAATTAAAGAAGAATTTAAAAATTCATGGAAACCAATGAAAATGAAAACACAACTGTCCAAAATCTTTGGGATACAGCCAAGGCAGTCCTGCGAGGAAAGTGTATAGCAATACAAGCCTTTCTCAAGAAACATGAAAGGTCTCAAATACACACCCTAACCCTACACCTAAAGGAGCTGGAGAACGAACGGCCAATAAAGCCTAAACCCAGCAGGAGAAGAGAAATCATGCAGATCAGAGCAGAAATCAATGAAATAGAACCCAAAAGAACAGTAGAACAGATCAACGGAACTAGGAGCTGGTTCTTTGAAAGAATTCACAAGATTGATACACCCCTGTCCAGGCTGATCAAAAAGAAAAGAGAAATGACCCAAATCAACAAAATCATGAATGAAAGAGGAGAGATCACAACCAACACCAAAGAAATACAAACGATTATAAGAACGTAATCTGAGCAACCCTACGGCAGCATATTCCATAACCTGGAAGAAATGGGTGCATTCCTAGAGATGTGTCAACTACCAAAACTGACCCAGGAAGAAAGAGAAAACCTGAACAGTCCTATAACCACGAAGGCAATTGAAGTAGTCATCAAAAACCTCCCAAGAAACCAAAGCCCAGGGCCAGATGGATTCCCAGGGGAATTCTATCCGACATTTAAAGAAGAATTAATACCTATTCTCCTGAAACTGTTCCAAACAATAGAAATGGAAGGAAAACTTCCAAACTCATTTTATGAGGCCACCATTACCTTGATCCCAAAACCAGACAAAGATCCCATCAAAAAGGAGTATTAGAGACCAATATCCTTGATGAACATCGATGCAAAAATTCTCACCAAAATACTAGCCAAGAGGATCCAACAGTACATGAAAAGGAGTATTCACCATGACCAAGTGGGATTTATCCTGGGGCTGCAAGGCTGGTTCAACATCCGCAAATCAATCAATGTGATAAAACACATTAACAAAAGAAAGAACGAGAATCATATGATCCTCTCAATAGATGCAGAAAAACCATTTGACAAAGTAAAGCACACTTTCTGGATCAAAACTCTTCAGAGTATAGGGACAGCGGGTACATACCTCAATATCATAAAAGCCATCTACGAACAACCTACAGCGAATATCATTCTCAATGGGGAAAAGCTGAGATCTTTTCCCCTAAGGTCAAGAACGCGGCAGGGATAGCCACTCTCACCACTGCTATTCAACATAGTATTAGAAGTCCTAGCCACAGCAATCAGACAACAAAAAGAAATCAAAGGCATCCAAATCGGCAGAGAGGAAGTCAAACTCTCACTCTTTGCAGATGATATGATACTTTATGTGGAAAACCCAAAAGACTCCACCCCAAAACTGCTAGAACTCACACAGCAATTCCGTCAAGTAGCAGGCTATAAAATCAATGCACAGAAATCAGTGGCAATCCTATACACCAACAACAAGACAGAAGAGAGACAAATCAAGGAGTCGATCCCATTCACAACTGCACCCAAAACCAGAAGAGACCTAGGAATAAATAGAACCCAAGAGGCAAAGGATCTGTACTCAGAAAACTACCAAATACTCAGGAAAGAAATTGAAGAAGACACAAAGAAACGGAAAAAGGTTCCATGCTCATGGACTGGGAGAACCAACATTGTGAAGAGGTCAATGCTACCTAGAGCAATCTACACATTCAATGCAATCCCCATCAAAATACCATCCAATTTTTTCCAAGAAATGGAACAAATAATCCTAAGATTTGAATGGAACCAGAAGAGACCACGAATAGCCAGAGGAATATTGAGAAAGAAAAGCAAAGCTGGCGGCATCACAATTCTAGACTTCCAGCTCTATCACAAAGCTGTCATCATCAAGACAGTATGGTACTGGCACAAAAACAGACTCATAGATCCATGGAACAGAATCGAGAGCCCAGAAATGGACCCTCAACTCTATGGTCAACTTATCTTTGACAGAGCAGGAAAGAATGTCCAATGGCAAAAAGAGAGTCTCTTCAACAACTGGAGTTGTGGAAATTGGACAGCCCCATGCAGAAGAATGACACTGGACCATTTCCTGACACCACACACAAAAATAGACTCCAAATGTTTGAAAGACATCAATGTGAGACAGGACTCCATCAAAATCCGAAAGGAGAACACAGGTAGCAAGCTCTTCGACCTCAGCCGCAGCAACTTCTTCCTAGAAACATCACCAAAGGCACGGGAAGCCAGGGCAAAAAGGAACTATTGGGATTTCATCAAGATAGAAACCTTTGGCACAGCAAAAGAAACAGTCCACAAAACCAAAAGACAACCGACAGAATGGGAGAAATTATTTACGAATGACATATCAGATAAAGGGCTACTATCCAATATGTATAAAAACGTATCAAACTCAACACCCAAAGAACAAATAATCCAATCAAAAAATAGGCAGAAGGCATGAACAGACATTTTTCCAAAGAAGACATCCAAATGGCCAACAGGCACAGGAAAAAGTGCTCAACACGGCTCGGCATCAGGGAAATCCACATCAAAACCTCAATGAGATACCCCCTCATACCCGTCAGAATGGCTCAAATGAACAAGTCAGGGAACGACAGAGGTTGGCGGGGATGTGGAGAAAGGGGAACCCTCCTACACTGGTGGTGGGAATGCAAGGTGGTGCAACCCCTCTGGAAAACAGGATGGAGGTTCCTCAAATAGTTTAAATTAGAGCTACCATCCGATCCAGCAATTGCACTCCTGGGTATTTACCCCAAAGATACAAATGTAGGGACCCGAAGCGGTACGTGCACCCCATTGCTTATAGCAGCAATGTCCACAATAGCCAAACTGTTGAAAGAGCCAAGATGTCCATCGACAGATGAATGGATAAAGAAGAGGTGGTATATATATATACACAATGGAATATTACGCAGCCATCAAAAGGAATGAGATGTTGCCATGGACAACGACGTGGATGGAACTGGAGGGTCCGATGATTAGTGAAATAAGTCAATCAGAGAAAGACATGTATCATATGACCTCACTGATATGAGGAATTCTTAATCTCAGGAACAGAGTGAGGCTTGCTGGAGTGGTCGGGGGTGGGAGGGATAGGCTGGCTGGGTGATAGACATTGGGGAGGGTATGAGCTACGGTGAGCGCTGTGAATTGTGTAAGACTGTTGAATCACAGATCTCTACTTCTGCAACAAATAACGCAACATATTTTAAGAATAAAGGAAAAGAAGGAGATAGCAGAAGAGGAAGAATGAAGGGGAGTTAGTGAGAGGGGGAGACAGACCAGGAGAGATGATGGATTCTGAAAAAAAATCCGAGGTTTCTAGAGGGGAGGTGGGTCGGGGGATTGGTTAGCCTGGTGATGGGTATTAAAGAGGGCACATTCTGCATGGAGCACTGTGTGTTCGGAACAAACAATGAATCATCGGACACTACACCAAAACAAATGATGTAGTACATGGTGATTAACAAAGCAATAAAAAACAAAGACTGTAATAAGAGATGAAGAAGGACACTATATCCTACTTAAAGTGTCTATCCAACAAGAAGATCTAACAATTGTAAATGTCTATGCCCCGAACTTGGGAGCATCAAATTGTATAAGGCAATTTAGAAGAAAAGCAAAGAAAGACATTGACAACCATACAATCATAGTGGGGGACTTTAACACCCCCCTGACTCAAATGGCCAGATCATCTAAGCAAAAGATCAACAAGGAAATAAAGACTTTAAATGACACACTGGACCAAATGGACTTCACAGACATATTCAGAACGTTCCATCCCGAAGCAACGGAATACACATTCTTCTCTAGGGCCCATGGAACGTTTTCCAGAATGGATCACATCCTAGGTCACAAATCAGGTCTCAACCGGTACCCAAAGATTGGGATCATTCCCTGCACATTTTCAGACCACAATGCTTTGAAACTAGAACTCAATCACAAGAGGAAAGTCGGAAAGAACTCAAATACATGGAGGCTAAAGAGCATCCTACGAAAGAATGAATGGGTCAACCAGGAAATTAAAGAAGAATTTAAAAATTCATGGAAACCAATGAAAATGAAAACACAACTGTCCAAAATCTTTGGGATACAGCCAAGGCAGTCCTGCGAGGAAAGTGTATAGCAATACAAGCCTTTCTCAAGAAACATGAAAGGTCTCAAATACACACCCTAACCCTACACCTAAAGGAGCTGGAGAAAGAACGGCCAATAAAGCCTAAACCCAGCAGGAGAAGAGAAATCATGCAGATCAGAGCAGAAATCAATGAAATAGAACCCAAAAGAACAGTAGAACAGATCAACGGAACTAGGAGCTGGTTCTTTGAAAGAATTCACAAGATTGATACACCCCTGTCCAGGCTGATCAAAAAGAAAAGAGAAATGACCCAAATCAACAAAATCATGAATGAAAGAGGAGAGATCACAACCAACACCAAAGAAATACAAACGATTATAAGAACGTAATCTGAGCAACCCTACGGCAGCATATTCCATAACCTGGAAGAAATGGGTGCATTCCTAGAGATGTGTCAACTACCAAAACTGACCCAGGAAGAAAGAGAAAACCTGAACAGTCCTATAACCACGAAGGCAATTGAAGTAGTCATCAAAAACCTCCCAAGAAACCAAAGCCCAGGGCCAGATGGATTCCCAGGGGAATTCTATCCGACATTTAAAGAAGAATTAATACCTATTCTCCTGAAACTGTTCCAAACAATAGAAATGGAAGGAAAACTTCCAAACTCATTTTATGAGGCCACCATTACCTTGATCCCAAAACCAGACAAAGATCCCATCAAAAAGGAGTATTAGAGACCAATATCCTTGATGAACATCGATGCAAAAATTCTCACCAAAATACTAGCCAAGAGGATCCAACAGTACATGAAAAGGAGTATTCACCATGACCAAGTGGGATTTATCCCGGGGCTGCAAGGCTGGTTCAACATCCGCAAATCAATCAATGTGATAAAACACATTAACAAAAGAAAGAACAAGAATCATATGATCCTCTCAATAGATGCAGAAAAACCATTTGACAAAGTAAAGCACACTTTCTGGATCAAAACTCTTCAGAGTATAGGGACAGCGGGTACATACCTCAATATCATAAAAGCCATCTACGAACAACCTACAGCGAATATCATTCTCAATGGGGAAAAGCTGAGATCTTTTCCCCTAAGGTCAAGAACGCGGCAGGGATAGCCACTCTCACCACTGCTATTCAACATAGTATTAGAAGTCCTAGCCACAGCAATCAGACAACAAAAAGAAATCAAAGGCATCCAAATCGGCAGGGAGGAAGTCAAACTCTCACTCTTTGCAGATGATATGATACTTTATGTGGAAAACCCAAAAGACTCCACCCCAAAACTGCTACAACTCACACAGCAATTCCGTCAAGTAGCAGGCTATAAAATCAATGCACAGAAATCAGTGGCAATCCTATACACCAACAACAAGACAGAAGAGAGACAAATCAAGGAGTCGATCCCATTCACAACTGCACCCAAAACCAGAAGAGACCTAGGAATAAATAGAACCCAAGAGGCAAAGGATCTGTACTCAGAAAACTACCAAATACTCAGGAAAGAAATTGAAGAAGACACAAAGAAACGGAAAAACGTTCCATGCTCATGGACTGGGAGAACCAACATTGTGAAGAGGTCAATGCTACCTAGAGCAATCTACACATTCAATGCAATCCCCATCAAAATACCATCCACTTTTTTCCAAGAAATGGAACAAATAATCCTAAGATTTGAATGGAACCAGAAGAGACCACGAATAGCCAGAGGAATATTGAGAAAGAAAAGCAAAGCTGGCGGCATCACAATTCTAGACTTCCAGCTCTATCACAAAGCTGTCATCATCAAGACAGTATGGTACTGGCACAAAAACAGACTCATAGATCCATGGAACAGAATCGAGAGCCCAGAAATGGACCCTCAACTCTATGGTCAACTTATCTTTGACAGAGCAGGAAAGAATGTCCAATGGCAAAAAGAGAGTCTCTTCAACAACTGGAGTTGTGGAAATTGGACAGCCCCATGCAGAAGAATGACACTGGACCATTTCCTGACACCACACACAAAAATAGACTCCAAATGTTTGAAAGACATCAATGTGAGACAGGACTCCATCAAAATCCGAAAGGAGAACACAGGTAGCAAGCTCTTCGACCTCAGCCGCAGCAACTTCTTCCTAGAAACATCACCAAAGGCACGGGAAGCCAGGGCAAAAATGAAATATTGGGATTTCATCAAGATAAAAACCTTTGGCGCAGCAAAAGAAACAGTCCACAAAACCAAAAGACAACCGACAGAATGGGAGAAATTATTTACGAATGACGTATCAGATAAAGGGCTACTATCCAATATGTATAAAAACGTATCAAACTCAACACCCAAAGAACAAATAATCCAATCAAAAAATAGGCAGAAGACATGAACAGACATTTTTCCAAAGAAGACATTCAAATGGCCAACAGGCACAGGAAAAAGTGCTCAACACGGCTCGGCATCAGGGAAATCCACATCAAAACCTCAATGAGATACCCCCTCACACCCGTCAGAATGGCTCAAATGAACAAGTCAGGGAAAGACAGAGGTTGGCGGGGATGTGGAGAAAGGGGAACCCTCCTACACTGGTGGTGGGAATGCAAGCTGGTGCAACCCCTCTGGAAAACAGGATGGAGGTTCCTCAAATAGTTGAAATTAGAGCTACCATCCGATCCAGCAATTGCACTTCTGGGTATTTACCCCGAAGATACAAATGTAGGGACCCGAAGCGGTACGTGCAGCCCATTGTTTATAGCAGCATTGTCCACAATAGCCAAAATGTTGAAAGAGCCAAGATGTCCATCGACAGATGAATGGATAAAAAGAGGTGGTATATATATATATATATATATATATATATATACACAATGGAATATTACGCAGCCATCAAAAGGAATGAGATGTTGCCATGGACAACGACGTGGATGGAACTGGAGGGTCCGATGATTAGTGAAATAAGTCAATCAGAGAAAGACATGTATCATATGACCTCACTGATATGAGGAATTCTTAATCTCAGGAACAGAGTGAGGCTTGCTGGAGTGGTCGGGGGTGGGAGGGATGGGCTGGCTGGGTGATAGACATTGGGGAGGGTATGAGCTACGGTGAGCGCTGTGAATTGTGTAAGACTGTTGAATCACAGATCTCTACTTCTGCAACAAATAACGCAACATATTTTAAGAATAAAGGAAAAGAAGGATATAGCAGGAGAGGAAGAATGAAGGGGAGTTAGTGAGAGGGCGAGACAGACGAGGAGAGATGATGGATCCTGAAAAAAAATCCGAGGTTTTTAGAGGGGAGGTGGGTCGGGGGATTGGTTAGCCTGGTGATGGGTATTAAAGGGGGCACATTCTGCATGGAGCACTGTGTGTTCGGAACAAACAATGAATCATGGGACACTACACCAAAACAAATGATGTAGTACATGGTGATTAACAAAGCAATAAAAAACAGAGACTGTAATAAGAGATGAAGAAGGACACTATATCCTACTTAAAGGGTCTATCCAAGAAGAAGATCTAACAATTGTAAATGTCTATGCCCCGAACATGGGAGCATCCAATTGTATAAGGCAATTTAGAAGAAAAGCAAAGAAAGACATTGACAACCATAGAATCATAGTGGGGGACTTTAACACCCCCATAACTGAAATGGCCAGATCATCTAAGCAAAAGATCAACAAGGAAATAAAGACTTTAAATGACACACTGGACCAAATGGACTTCACAGACATATTCAGAACGTTCCATCCCGAAGCAACGGAATACACATTCTTCTCTAGGGCCCATGGAACGTTCTCCAGAATGGATCACATCCTAGGTCACAAATCAGGTCTCAACCGCTACCGAAAGATTGGGATCATTCCCTGCACATTTTCAGACCACAATGCTTTGAAACTAGAACTCAATCACAAGAGGAAAGTCGGAAAGAACTCAAATACATGGAGGCTAAAGAGCATCCTACGAAAGAATGAATGGGTCAACCAGGAAATTAAAGAAGAATTTAAAAATTCATGGAAACCAATGAAAATGAAAACACAACTGTCCAAAATCTTTGGGATACAGCCAAGGCAGTCCTGCGAGGAAAGTATATAGCAATACAAGCCTTTCTCAAGAAACATGAAAGGTCTCAAATACACAACCTAACCCTACACCTAAAGGAGCTGGAGAAAGAACGGCCAATAAAGCCTAAACCCAGCAGGAGAAGAGAAATCATGCAGATCAGAGCAGAAATCAATGAAATAGAAGCCAAAAGAACAGTAGAACAGATCAACGGAACTAGGAGCTGGTTCTTTGAAAGAATTCACAAGATTGATACACCCCTGTCCAGGCTGATCAAAAAGAAAAGAGAAATGACCCAAATCAACAAAATCATGAATGAAAGAGGAGAGATCACAACCAACACCAAAGAAATACAAACGATTATAAGAACGTAATCTGAGCAACCCTATGGCAGCATATTCCATAACCTGGAAGAAATGGGTGCATTCCTAGAGATGTGTCAACTACCAAAACTGACCCAGGAAGAAAGAGAAAACCTGAACAGTCCTATAACCACGAAGGCAATTGAAGTAGTCATCAAAAACCTCCCAAGAAACCAAAGCCCAGGGCCAGATGGATTCCCAGGGGAATTCTATCCGACATTTCAAGAAGAATTAATACCTATTCTCCTGAAACTGTTCCAAACAATAGAAATGGAAGGAAAACTTCCAAACTCATTTTATGAGGCCACCATTACCTTGATCCCAAAACCAGACAAAGATCCCATCAAAAAGGAGTATTAGAGACCAATATCCTTGATGAACATCGATGCAAAAATTCTCACCAAAATACTAGCCAAGAGGATCCAACAGTACATGAAAAGGAGTATTCACCATGACCAAGTGGGATTTATCCCGGGGCTGCAAGGCTAGTTCAACATCCGCAAATCAATCAACGTGATAAAAAACATTAACAAAAGAAAGAACAAGAATCATATGATCCTCTCAATAGATGCAGAAAAACCATTTGACAAAGTAAAGCACACTTTCTGGATCAAAACTCTTCAGAGTATAGGGACAGCGGGTACATACCTCAATATCATAAAAGCCATCTACGAACAACCTATAGCGAATATCATTCTCAATGGGGAAAAGCTGAGATCTTTTCCCCTAAGGTCAGGAACGCGGCAGGGATAGCCACTCTCACCACTGCTATTCAACATAGTATTAGAAGTCCTAGCCACAGCAATCAGACAACAAAAAGAAATCAAAGGCATCCAAATCGGCAGAGAGGAAGTCAAACTCTCACTCTTTGCAGATGATATGATAATTTATGTGGAAAACCCAAAAGACTCCACCCCAAAACTGCTAGAACTCACACAGCAATTCCGTCAAGTAGCAGGCTATAAAATCAATGCACAGAAATCAGTGGCATTCCTATCCACCAACAACAAGACAGAAGAGAGACAAATCAAGGAGTCGATCCCATTCACAACTGCACCCAAAACCAGAAGAGACCTAGGAATAAATTGAACCCAAGAGGCAAAGGATCTGTACTCAGAAAACTACCAAATACTCAGGAAAGAAATTGAAGAAGACACAAAGAAACGGAAAAACGTTCCATCCTCATGGACTGGGAGAACCAACATTGTGAAGAGGTCAATGCTACCTAGAGCAATCTACACATTCAATGCAATCCCCGTCAAAATACCATCCACTTTTTTCCAAGAAATGGAACAAATAATCCTAAGATTTGAATGGAACCAGAAGAGACCACGAATAGCCAGAGGAATATTGAGAAAGAAAAGCAAAGCTGGCGGCATCACAATAATGGACTTCCAGCTCTATGACAAAGCTGCCATCATCAAGACAGTATGGTACTGGCACAAAAACAGACACATAGATCCATGGAACAGAATCGAGAGCCCAGAAATGGACCCTCAACTGTATGGTCAACTTATCTTTGACAGAGCAGGAAAGAATGTCCAATGGCAAAAAGAGGGTCTCTTCAACAACTGGAGTTGTGGAAATTGGACAGCCCCATGCAGAAGAATGACACTGGACCTTTTCCTGGCACCACACACAAAAATAGAGTCCAAATGTTTGAAAGACCTCAGTGTGAGACAGGACTCCATCAAAATCCTAAAGGAGAACACAGGTAGCAAGCTCTTCGACCTCAGCCGCAGCAACTTCTTCCTAGAAACATCACCAAAGGCACGGGAAGCCAGGGCAAAAAGGAACTATTGGGATTTCATCAAGATAAAAACCTTTGGCACAGCAAAAGAAACAGTCCACAAAACCAAAAGACAACCGACAGAATGGGAGAAATTATTTACGAATGACATATCAGATAAAGGGCTACTATCCAATATGTATAAAAACGTATCAAACTCAACACCCAAAGAACAAATAATCCAATCAAAAAATAGGCAGAAGGCATGAACAGACATTTTTCCAAAGAAGACATCCAAATGGCCAACAGGCACATGAAAAAGTGCTCAACACGGCTCGGCATCAGGGAAATCCACATCAAAACCTCAATGAGATACCCCCTCACACCCGTCAGAATGGCTCAAATGAACAAGTCAGGGAACGACAGAGGTTGGCGGGGATGTGGAGAAAGGGGAACCCTCCTACACTGGTGGTGGGAATGCAAGCTTGTGCAACCCCTCTGGAAAACAGGATGGAGGTTCCTCAAATAGTTGAAATTAGAGCTACCATCCGATCCAGCAATTGCACTCCTGGGTATTTACCCCAAAGATACAAATGTAGGGACCCGAAGCGGTACGTGCACCCCATTGTTTATAGCAGCAATGTCCACAATAGCCAAACTGTTGAAAGAGCCAAGATGTCCATCGACAGATGAGTGGATAAAGAAGAGGTGGTATATATATACACAATGGAATATTACGCAGCCATCAAAAGGAATGAGATGTTGCCATGGACAACGACGTGGATGGAAGTGGAGGGTCCGATGATTAGTGAAATAAGTCAATCAGAGAAAGACATGTATCATATGACCTCACTGATATGAGGAATTCTTAATCTCAGGAACAGAGTGAGGCTTGCTGGAGTGGTCGGGGGTGGGAGGGATGGGCTGGCTGGGTGATAGACATTGGGGAGGGTATGAGCTACGGTGAGCGCTGTGAATTGTGTAAGACTGTTGAATCACAGATCTCTACTTCTGAAACAAATAACGCAACATATTTTAAGAATAAAGGAAAAGAAGGAGATAGCAGGAGAGGAAGAATGAAGGGGAGTTAGTGAGAGGGGGAGACAGACCAGGAGAGATGATGGATTCTGAAAAAAAAATCCGAGGTTTCTAGAGGGGAGGTGGGTCGGGGGATTGGTTAGCCTGGTGATGGGTATTAAAGAGGGCACATTCTGCATGGAGCACTGTGTGTTCGGCACAAACAATGAATCATGGGACACTACACCAAAACAAATGATGTAGTACATGGTGATTAACAAAGCAATAAAAAACAAAGACTGTAATAAGAGATGAAGAAGGACACTATATCCTACTTAAAGGGTCTATCCAAGAAGAAGATCTAACAATTGTAAATGTCTATGCCCCGAACATGGGAGCATCCAATTATATAAGGCAATTTAGAAGAAAAGCAAAGAAAGACATTGACAACCATACAATCATAGTGGGGGACTTTAACACCCCCCTGACTGAAATGGCCAGATCATCTAAGCAAAAGATCAACAAGGAAATAAAGACTTTAAATGACACACTGGACCAAATGGACTTCACAGACATATTCAGAACGTTCCATCCCGAAGCAACGGAATACACATTCTTCTCTAGGGCCCATGGAACGTTCTCCAGAATGGATCACATCCTAGGTCACAAATCAGGTCTCAACCGGTACCCAAAGATTGGGATCATTCCCTGCACATTTTCAGACCACAATGCTTTGAAACTAGAACACAATCACAAGAGGAAAGTCGGAAAGAACTCAAATACATGGAGGCTAAAGAGCATCCTACGAAAGAATGAATGGGTCAACCAGGAAATTAAAGAAGAATTTAAAAATTCATGGAAACCAATGAAAATGAAAACACAACTGTCCAAAATCTTTGGGATACAGCCAAGGCAGTCCTGCGAGGAAAGTATATAGCAATACAAGCCTTTCTCAAGAAACATGAAAGGTCTCAAATACACACCCTAACCCTACACCTAAAGGAGCTGGAGAAAGAACGGCCAATAAAGGCTAAACCCAGCAGGAGAAGAGAAATCATGCAGATCAGAGCAGAAATCAATGAAATAGAAGCCAAAAGAACAGTAGAACAGATCAACGGAACTAGGAGCTGGTTCTTTGAAAGAATTCACAAGATTGATACACCCCTGTCCAGGCTGATCAAAAAGAAAAGAGAAATGACCCAAATCAACAAAATCATGAATGAAAGAGGAGAGATCACAACCAACA
This sequence comes from Eumetopias jubatus, assembly GCF_037043125.1. NCBI lineage: Eukaryota > Metazoa > Chordata > Mammalia > Carnivora > Otariidae > Eumetopias > Eumetopias jubatus. The sequence goes on along the minus strand of NW_028274839.1, from coordinate 1,082,611 downwards.
CCAAAGAAATACAAACGATTATAAGAACGTAATCTGAGCAACCCTAGGGCAGCATATTCCATAACCTGGAAGAAATGGGTGCATTCCTAGAGATGTGTCAACTACCAAAACTGACCCAGGAAGAAAGAGAAAACATGAACAGTCCTATAACCACGAAGGCAATTGAAGTAGTCATCAAAAACCTCCCAAGAAACCAAAGCCCAGGGCCAGATGGATTCCCAGGGGAATTCTATCCGACATTTAAAGAAGAATTAATACCTATTCTCCTGAAACTGTTCCAAACAATAGAAATGGAAGGAAAACTTCCAAACTCATTTTATGAGGTCACCATTACCTTGATCCCAAAACCAGACAAAGATCCCATCAAAAAGGAGTATTAGAGACCAATATCCTTGATGAACATCGATGCAAAAATTCTCACCAAAATACTAGCCAAGAGGACCCAACAGTACATGAAAAGTAGTATTCACCATGACCAAGTGGGATTTATCCCTGGGCTGCAAGGCTGGTTCAACATCCGCAAATCAATCAACGTGATAAAACACATTAACCAAAGAAAGAACAAGAATCATATGATCCTCTCAATAGATGCAGAAAAACCATTTGACAAAGTAAAGCACACTTTCTGGATCAAAACTCTTCAGAGTACAGGGACAGCGGGTACATACCTCAATATCAAAAAAGCCATCTACGAACAACCTACAGCGAATATCATTCTCAATGGGGAAAAGCTGAGATCTTTTCCCCTAAGGTCAGGAACGCGGCAGGGATAGCCACTCTCACCACTGCTATTCAACATAGTATTAGAAGTCCTAGCCACAGCAATCAGACAACAAAAAGAAATCCAAGGCATCCAAATCGGCAGAGAGGAAGTCAAACTCTCACTCTTTGCAGATGATATGATAATTTATGTGGAAAACCCAAAAGACTCCACCCCAAAACTGCTACAACTCACACAGCAATTCCGTCAAGTAGCAGGCTATAAAATCAATGCACAGACATCAGTGGCATTCCTATACACCAACAACAAGACAGAAGAGAGACAAATCAAGGAGTCGATCCCATTCACAACTGCACCCAAAACCAGAAGAGACCTAGGAATACATTGAACCCAAGAGGCAAAGGATCTGTACCCCGAAAACTACCAAATACTCAGGAAAGAAATTGAAGAAGACACAAAGAAACGGAAAAAAGTTCCATGCTCATGGACTGGGAGAACCAACATTGTGAAGAGGTCAATGCTACCTAGAGCAATCTACACATGCAATGCAATCCCCATCAAAATACCATCCACTTTTTTCCAAGAAATGGAACAAATAATCCTAAGATTTGAATGGAACCAGAAGAGACCACGAATAGCCAGAGGAATATTGAGAAAGAAAAGCAAAGCTGGCGGCATCACAATTCTGGACTTCCAGCTCTATGACAAAGCTGTCATCATCAAGACAGTATGGTAGTGGCACAAAAACAGACACATAGATCCATGGAACAGAATCGAGAGCCCAGAAATGGACCCTCAACTCTATGGTCAACTTATCTTTGACAGAGCAGGAAAGAATGTCCAATGGCAAAAAGAGAGTCTCTTCAACAACTGGAGTTGTGGAAATTGGACAGCCCCATGCAGAAGAATGACACTGGACCATTTCCTGACACCACACACAAAAATAGACTCCAAATGTTTGAAAGACCTCAGTGTGAGACAGGACTCCATCAAAATCCTAAAGGAGAACACAGGTAGCAAGCTCTTCGACCTCAGCCGCAGCAACTTCTTCCTACAAACATCACCAAAGGCACGGGAAGCCAGGGCAAAAAGGAACTATTGGGATTTCATCAAGATAAAAACCTTTGGCACAGCAAAAGAAACAGTCCACAAAACCAAAAGACAACCGACAGAATGGGAGAAATTATTTACGAATGACATATCAGATAAAGGGCTACTATCCAATATGTATAAAAACGTATCAAACTCAACACCCAAAGAACAAATAATCCAATCAAAAAATAGGCAGAAGGCATGAACAGACATTTTTCCAAAAAAGACATCCAAATGGCCAACAGGCACATGAAAAAGTGCTCAACACGGCTCGGCATCAGGGAAATCCACATCAAAACCTCAATGAGATACCCCCTCACACCCGTCAGAATGGCTCAAATGAACAAGTCAGGGAACGACAGAGGTTGGCGGGGATGTGGAGAAAGGGGAACCCTCCTACACTGGTGGTGGGAATGCAAGCTGGTGCAACCCCTCTGGAAAACAGGATGGAGGTTCCTCAAATAGTTGAAATTAGAGCTACCATCCCATCCAGCAATTGCACTCCTGGTATTTACCCCAAAGATACAAATGTAGGGACCCGAAGCGGTACGTGCACCCCATTGTTTATAGCAGCAATGTCCACAATAGCCAAACTGTTGAAAGAGCCAAGATGTCCATCGACAGATGAGTGGATAAAGAAGAGGTGGTATATATATACACAATGGAATATTACGCAGCCATCAAAAGGAATGAGATGTTGCCATGGACAACGACGTGGATGGAACTGGAGGGTCCGATGATTAGTGAAATAAGTCAATCAGAGAAAGACGTGTATCATATGACCTCACTGATATGAGGAATTCTTAATCTCAGGAACAGAGTGAGGCTTGCTGGAGTGGTCGGGGGTGGGAGGGATGGGCTGGCTGGGTGATAGACATTGGGGAGGGTATGAGCTACGGTGAGCGCTGTGAATTGTGTAAGACTGTTGAATCACAGATCTCTACTTCTGAAACAAATAACGCAACATATTTTAAGAATAAAGGAAAAGAAGGAGATAGCAGGAGAGGAAGAATGAAGGGGAGTTAGTGAGAGGGGGAGACAGACCAGGAGAGATGATGGATTCTGAAAAAAAATCCGAGGTTTCTAGAGGGGAGGTGGGTCGGGGGATTGGTTAGCCTGGTGATGGGTATTAAAGAGGGCACATTCTGCATGGAGCACTGTGTGTTCGGAACAAACAATGAATCATGGGACACTACACCAAAACAAATGATGTAGTACATGGTGATTAACAAAGCAATAAAAAACAAAGACTGTAATAAGAGATGAAGAAGGACACTATATCCTACTTAAAGGGTCTATCCAAGAAGAAGATCTAACAATTGTAAATGTCTATGCCCCGAACATGGGAGCATCCAATTATATAAGGCAATTTAGAAGAAAAGCAAAGAAAGACATTGACAACCATACAATCATAGTGGGGGACTTTAACACCCCCCTGACTGAAATGGCCAGATCATCTAAGCAAAAGATCAACAAGGAAATAAAGACTTTAAATGACACACTGGACCAAATGGACTTCACAGACATATTCAGAACGTTCCATCCCGAAGCAACTGAATACACATTCTTCTCTAGGGCCCATGGAACGTTCTCCAGAATGGATCACATCCTAGGTCACAAATCAGGTCTCAACCGGTACCCAAAGATTGGGATCATTCCCTGCACATTTTCAGACCACAATGCTTAGAAACTAGAACACAATCACAAGAGGAAAGTCGGAAAGAACTCAAATACATGGAGGCTAAAGAGCATCCTACGAAAGAATGAATGGGTCAACCAGGAAATTAAAGAAGAATTTAAAAATTCATGGAAACCAATGAAAATGAAAACACAACTGTCCAAAATCTTTGGGATACAGCCAAGGCAGTCCTGCGAGGAAAGTATATAGCAATACAAGCCTTTCTCAAGAAACATGAAAGGTCTCAAATACACACCCTAACCCTACACCTAAAGGAGCTGGAGAAAGAACGGCCAATAAAGCCTAAACCCAGCAGGAGAAGAGAAATCATGCAGATCAGAGCAGAAATCAATGAAATAGAACCCAAAAGAACAGTAGAACAGATCAAAGGAACTAGGAGCTGGTTCTTTGAAAGAATTCACAAGATTGATACACCCCTGTCCAGGCTGATCAAAAAGAAAAGAGAAATGACCCAAATCAACAAAATCATGAATGAAGGAGGAGAGATCACAACCAACACCAAAGAAATACAAACGATTATAAGAACGTAATCTGAGCAACCCTATGGCATCATATTCCATAACCTGGAAGAAATGGGTGCATTCCTAGAGATGTGTCAACTACCAAAACTGACCCAGGAAGAAAGAGAAAACCTGAACAGTCCTATAACCACGAAGGCAATTGAAGTAGTCATCAAAAACCTCCCAAGAAACCAAAGCCCAGGGCCAGATGGATTCCCAGGGGAATTCTATCAGACATTTAAAGAAGAATTAATACCTATTCTCCTGAAACTGTTCCAAACAATAGAAATGGAAGGAAAACTTCCAAACTCATTTTATGAGGCCACCATTACCTTGATCCCAAAACCAGACAAAGATCCCATCAAAAAGGAGTATTAGAGACCAATATCCTTGATGAACATCGATGCAAAAATTCTCACCAAAATACTAGCCAAGAGGACCCAACAGTACATGAAAAGGAGTATTCACCATGACCAAGTGGGATTTATCCCTGGGCTGCAAGGCTGGTTCAACATCCGCAAATCAATCAACGTGATAAAACACATTAACCAAAGAAAGAACAAGAATCATATGATCCTCTCAATAGATGCAGAAAAACCATTTGACAAAGTAAAGCACACTTTCTGGATCAAAACTCTTCAGAGTACAGGGACAGCGGGTACATACCTCAATATCATAAAAGCCATCTACGAACAACCTAGAGCGAATATCATTCTCAATGGGGAAAAGCTGAGATCTTTTCCCCTAAGGTCAGGAACGCGGCAGGGATAGCCACTCTCACCACTGCTATTCAACATAGTATTAGAAGTCCTAGCCGCAGCAATCAGACAACAAAAAGAAATCCAAGGCATCCAAATCGGCAGAGAGGAAGTCAAACTCTCACTCTTTGCAGATGATATGATACTTTATGTGGAAAACCCAAAAGACTCCACCCCAAAACTGCTAGAACTCACACAGCAATTCCGTCAAGTAGCAGGCTATAAAATCAATGCACAGAAATCAGTGGCATTCCTATACACCAACAACAAGACAGAAGAGAGACAAATCAAGGAGTCGATCCCATTCACAACTGCACCCAAAACCAGAAGAGACCTAGGAATACATTGAACCCAAGAGGCAAAGGATCTGTACTCAGAAAACTACAAAATACTCAGGAAAGAAATTGAAGAAGACACAAAGAAACGGAAAAAACGTTCCATGCTCATGGACTGGGACAACCATCATTGTGAAGAGGTCAATGCTACCTAGAGCAATCTACACATTCAATGCAATCCCCATCAAAGTACCATCCACTTTTTTCCAAGAAATGGAACAAATAATCCTAAGATTTGAATGGAACCACAAGAGACCACGAATAGCCAGAGGAATATTGAGAAAGAAAAGCAAAGCTGGCGGCATCACAATTCTGGACTTCCAGCTCTATGACAAAGCTGTCATCATCAAGACAGTATGGTACTGGCACAAAAACAGACACATAGATCCATGGAACAGAATCGAGAGCCCAGAAATGGACCCTCAACTCTATGGTCAACTTATCTTTGACAGAGCAGGAAAGAATGTCCAATGGCAAAAAGAGAGTCTCTTCAACAACTGGAGTTGTGGAAATTGGACAGCCCCATGCAGAAGAATGACACTGGACCATTTCCTGACACCACACACAAAAATAGACTCCAAATGTTTGAATGACCTCAATGTGAGACAGGACTCCATCAAAATCCGAAAGGAGAACACAGGTAGCAAGCTCTTCGACCTCAGCCGCAGCAACTTCTTCCTACAAACATCACCAAAGGCACGGGAAGCCAGGGCAAAAAGGAACTATTGGGATTTCATCAAGATAGAAACCTTTGGCACAGCAAAAGAAACAGTCCACAAAACCAAAAGACAACCGACAGAATGGGAGAAATTATTTACGAATGACATATCAGATAAAGGGCTACTATCCAATATGTATAAAAACGTATCAAACTCAACACCCAAAGAACAAATAATCCAATCAAAAAATAGGCAGAAGGCATGAACAGACATTTTTCCAAAGAAGACATCCAAATGGCCAACAGGCACAGGAAAAAGTGCTCAACACGGCTCGGCATCAGGGAAATCCACATCAAAACCTCAATGAGATACCCCCTCACACCCGTCAGAATGGCTCAAATGAACAAGTCAGGGAACGACAGAGGTTGGCGGGGATGTGGAGAAAGGGGAACCCTCCTACACTGGTGGTGGGAATGCAAGGTGGTGCAACCCCTCTGGAAAACAGGATGGAGGTTCCTCAAATAGTTGAAATTAGAGCTACCATCCGATCCAGCAATTGCACTCCTGGGTATTTACCCCAAAGATACAAATGTAGGGACCCGAAGCGGTACGTGCACCCCATTGTTTATAGCAGCAATGTCCACAATAGCCAAACTGTTGAAAGAGCCAAGATGTCCATCGACAGATGAGTGGATAAAGAAGAGGTGGTATATATATACACAATGGAATATTACGCAGCCATCAAAAGGAATGAGATGTTGCCATGGACAACGACGTGGATGGAAGTGGAGGGTCCGATGATTAGTGAAATAAGTCAATCAGAGAAAGACATGTATCATATGACCTCACTGATATGAGGAATTCTTAATCTCAGGAACAGAGTGAGGCTTGCTGGAGTGGTCGGGGGTGGGAGGGATGGGCTGGCTGGGTGATAGACATTGGGGAGGGTATGAGCTACGGTGAGCGCTGTGAATTGTGTAAGACTGTTGAATCACAGATCTCTACTTCTGAAACAAATAACGCAACATATTTTAAGAATAAAGGAAAAGAAGGAGATAGCAGGAGAGGAAGAATGAAGGGGAGTTAGTGAGAGGGGTGACAGACCAGGAGAGATGATGGATTCTGAAAAAAAATCCGAGGTTTCTAGAGGGGAGGTGGGTCGGGGGATTGGTTAGCCCGGTGATGGTTATTAAAGAGGGCACATTCTGCATGGAGCACTGTGTGTTCGGAACAAACAATGAATCATGGGACACTACACCAAAACAAATGATGTAGTACATGGTGATTAACAAAGCAATAAAAAACAAAGACTGTAATAAGAGATGAAGAAGGACACTATATCCTACTTAAAGGGTCTATCCAAGAAGAAGATCTAACAATTGTAAATGTCTATGCCCCGAACATGGGAGCATCCAATTATATAAGGCAATTTAGAAGAAAAGCAAAGAAAGACATTGACAACCATACAATCATAGTGGGGGACTTTAACACCCCCCTGACTGAAATGGCCAGATCATCTAAGCAAAAGATCAACAAGGAAATAAAGACTTTAAATGACACACTGGACCAAATGGACTTCACAGACATATTCAGAACGTTCCATCCCGAAGCAACGGAATACACATTCTTCTCTAGGGCCCATGGAACGTTCTCCAGAATGGATCACATCCTAGGTCACAAATCAGGTCTCACCCGGTACCCAAAGATTGGGATCATTCCCTGCACATTTTCAGACCACAATGCTTTGAAACTAGAACTCAATCACAAGAGGAAAGTCGGAAAGAACTCAAATACATGGAGGCTAAAGAGCATCCTACGAAAGAATGAATGGGTCAACCAGGAAATTAAAGAAGAATTTAAAAATTCATGGAAACCAATGAAAATGAAAACACAACTGTCCAAAATCTTTGGGATACAGCCAAGGCAGTCCTGCGAGGAAAGTATATAGCAATACAAGCCTTTCTCAAGAAACATGAAAGGTCTCAAATACACACCCTAACCCTACACCTAAAGGAGCTGGAGAAAGAACGGCCAATAAAGCCTAACCCAGGCAGGAGAAGAGAAATCATGCAGATCAGAGCAGAAATCAATGAAATAGAACCCAAAAGAACAGTAGAACAGATCAACGGAACTAGGAGCTGGTTCTTTGAAAGAATTCACAAGATTGATACACCCCTGTCCAGGCTGATCAAAAAGAAAAGAGAAATGACCCAAATCAACAAAATCAGGAATGAAAGAGGAGAGATTACAACCAACACCAAAGAAATACAAACGATTATAAGAACGTAATCTGAGCAACCCTAGGGCAGCATATTCCATAACCTGGAAGAAATGGGTGCATTCCTAGAGATGTGTCAACTACCAAAACTGACCCAGGAAGAAAGAGAAAACCTGAACAGTCCTATAACCACGAAGGCAATTGAAGTAGTCATCAAAAACCTCCCAAGAAACCAAAGCCCAGGGCCAGATGGATTCCCAGGGGAATTCTATCCGACATTTAAAGAAGAATTAATACCTATTCTCCTGAAACTGTTCCAAACAATAGAAATGGAAGGAAAACTTCCAAACTCATTTTATGAGGCCACCATTACCTTGATCCCAAAACCAGACAAAGATCCCATCAAAAAGGAGTATTAGAGACCAATATCCTTGATGAACATCGATGCAAAAATTCTCACCAAAATACTAGCCAAGAGGACCCAACAGTACATGAAAAGGAGTATTCACCATGACCAAGTGGGATTTATCCCTGGGCTGCAAGGCTGGTTCAACATCCGCAAATCAATCAACGTGATAAAACACATTAACCAAAGAAAGAACAAGAATCATATGATCCTCTCAATAGATGCAGAAAAACCATTTGACAAAGTAAAGCACACTTTCTGGATCAAAACTCTTCAGAGTACAGGGACAGCGGGTACATACCTCAATATCAAAAAAGCCATCTACGAACAACCTACAGCGAATATCATTCTCAATGGGGAAAAGCTGAGATCTTTTCCCCTAAGGTCAGGAACGCGGCAGGGATAGCCACTCTCACCACTGCTATTCAACATAGTATTAGAAGTCCTAGCCACAGCAATCAGACAACAAAAAGAAATCCAAGGCATCCAAATCGGCAGAGAGGAAGTCAAACTCTCACTCTTTGCAGATGATATGATAATTTATGTGGAAAACCCAAAAGACTCCACCCCAAAACTGCTACAACTCACACAGCAATTCCGTCAAGTAGCAGGCTATAAAATCAATGCACAGACATCAGTGGCATTCCTATACACCAACAACAAGACAGAAGAGAGACAAATCAAGGAGTCGATCCCATTCACAACTGCACCCAAAACCAGAAGAGACCTAGGAATACATTGAACCCAAGAGGCAAAGGATCTGTACCCCGAAAACTACCAAATACTCAGGAAAGAAATTGAAGAAGACACAAAGAAACGGAAAAAAGTTCCATGCTCATGGACTGGGAGAACCAACATTGTGAAGAGGTCAATGCTACCTAGAGCAATCTACACATGCAATGCAATCCCCATCAAAATACCATCCACTTTTTTCCAAGAAATGGAACAAATAATCCTAAGATTTGAATGGAACCAGAAGAGACCACGAATAGCCAGAGGAATATTGAGAAAGAAAAGCAAAGCTGGCGGCATCACAATTCTGGACTTCCAGCTCTATGACAAAGCTGTCATCATCAAGACAGTATGGTAGTGGCACAAAAACAGACACATAGATCCATGGAACAGAATCGAGAGCCCAGAAATGGACCCTCAACTCTATGGTCAACTTATCTTTGACAGAGCAGGAAAGAATGTCCAATGGCAAAAAGAGAGTCTCTTCAACAACTGGAGTTGTGGAAATTGGACAGCCCCATGCAGAAGAATGACACTGGACCATTTCCTGACACCACACACAAAAATAGACTCCAAATGTTTGAAAGACCTCAGTGTGAGACAGGACTCCATCAAAATCCTAAAGGAGAACACAGGTAGCAAGCTCTTCGACCTCAGCCGCAGCAACTTCTTCCTACAAACATCACCAAAGGCACGGGAAGCCAGGGCAAAAAGGAACTATTGGGATTTCATCAAGATAAAAACCTTTGGCACAGCAAAAGAAACAGTCCACAAAACCAAAAGACAACCGACAGAATGGGAGAAATTATTTACGAATGACATATCAGATAAAGGGCTACTATCCAATATGTATAAAAACGTATCAAACTCAACACCCAAAGAACAAATAATCCAATCAAAAAATAGGCAGAAGGCATGAACAGACATTTTTCCAAAAAAGACATCCAAATGGCCAACAGGCACATGAAAAAGTGCTCAACACGGCTCGGCATCAGGGAAATCCACATCAAAACCTCAATGAGATACCCCCTCACACCCGTCAGAATGGCTCAAATGAACAAGGCAGGGAACGACAGAGGTTGGCGGGGATGTGGAGAAAGGGGAACCCTCCTACACTGGTGGTGGGAATGCAAGCTGGTGCAACCTCTCTGGAAAACAGGATGGAGGTTCCTCAAATAGTTGAAATTAGAGCTACCATCCGATCCAGCAATTGCACTCCTGGGTATTTACCCCAAAGATACAAATGTAGGGACCCGAAGCGGTACGTGCACCCCATTGTTTATAGCAGCAATGTCCACAATAGCCAAACTGTTGAAAGAGCCAAGATGTCCATCGACAGATGAGTGGATAAAGAAGAGGTGGTATATATATACACAATGGAATATTACGCAGCCATCAAAAGGAATGAGATGTTGCCATGGACAACGACGTGGATGGAAGTGGAGGGTCCGATGATTAGTGAAATAAGTCAATCAGAGAAAGACATATATCATATGACCTCACTGATATGAGGAATTCTTAATCTCAGGAACAGAGTGAGGCTTGCTGGAGTGGTCGGGGGTGGGAGGGATGGGCTGGCTGGGTGGTAGACATTGGGGAGGTTATGAGCTACGGTGAGCGCTGTGAATTGTGTAAGACTGTTGAATCACAGATCTCTACTTCTCAAACAAATAACGCAACATATTTTAAGAATAAAGGAAAAGAAGGAGATAGCAGGAGAGGAAGAATGAAGGGGAGTTAGTGAGAGGGGGAGACAGACCAGGAGAGATGATGGATTCTGAAAAAAAATCCGAGGTTTCTAGAGGGGAGGTGGGTCGGGGGATTGGTTAGCCTGGTGATGGGTATTAAAGAGGGCACATTCTGCATGGAGCACTGTGTGTTCGGAACAAACAATGAATCATGGGACACTACACCAAAACAAATGATGTAGTACATGGTGATTAACAAAGCAATAAAAAACAAAGTCTGTAATAAGAGATGAAGAAGGACACTATATCCTACTTAAAGGGTCTATCCAAGAAGAAGATCTAACAATTGTAAATGTCTATGCCCCGAACTTGTGAGCATCCAATTGTATAAGGCAATTTAGAAGAAAAGCAAAGAAAGACATTGACAACCATAGAATCATAGTGGGGGACTTTAACACCCCCCTGACTGAAATGGCCAGATCATCTAAGCAAAAGATCAACAAGGAAATAAAGACTTTAAATGACACACTGGAACAAATGGACTTCAGAGACATATTCAGAACGTTCCATCCCGAAGCAACGGAATACACATTCTTCTCTAGGGCCCATGGAACGTTCTCCAGAATGGATCACATCCTAGGTCACAAATCAGGTCTCAACCGGTACCCAAAGATTGGGATCATTCACTGCACATTTTCAGACCACAATGCTTTGAAACTAGAACTCAATCACAAGAGGAAAGTCGGAAAGAACTCAAATACATGGAGGCTAAAGAGCATCCTACGAAAGAATGAATGGGTCAACCAGGAAATTAAAGAAGAATTTAAAAATTCATGGAAACCAATGAAAATGAAAACACAACTGTCCAAAATCTTTGGGATACAGCCAAGGCAGTCCTGCGATGAAAGTATATAGCAATACAAGCCTTTCTCAAGAAACATGAAAGGTCTCAAATACACACCCTAACCCTACACCTAAAGGAGCTGGAGAAAGAACGGCCAATAAAGCCTAAACCCAGCAGGAGAAGAGAAATCATGCAGATCAGAGCAGAAATCAATGAAATAGAACCCAAAAGAACAGTAGAACAGATCAACGGAACTAGGAGCTGGTTCTTTGAAAGAATTCACAAGATTGATACACCCCTGTCCAGGCTGATCAAAAAGAAAAGAGAAATGACCCAAATCAACAAAATCATGAATGAAGGAGGAGAGATCACAACCAACACCAAAGAAATACAAACGATTATAAGAACGTAATCTGAGCAACCCTATGGCAGCATATTCCATAACCTGGAAGAAATGGGTGCATTCCTAGAGATGTGTCAACTACCAAAACTGACCCAGGAAGAAAGAGAAAACCTGAACAGTCCTATAACCACGAAGGCAATTGAAGTAGTCATCAAAAACCTCCCAAGAAACCAAAGCCCAGGGCCAGATGGATTCCCAGGGGAATTCTATCCGACATTTAAAGAAGAATTAATACCTATTCTCCTGAAACTGTTCCAAACAATAGAAATGGAAGGAAAACTTCCAAACTCATTTTATGAGGCCACCATTACCTTGATCCCAAAACCAGACAAAGATCCCATCAAAAAGGAGTATTAGAGACCAATATCCTTGATGAACATCGATGCAAAAATTCTCACCAAAATACTAGCCAAGAGGACCCAACAGTACATGAAAAGGAGTATTCACCATGACCAAGTGGGATTTATCCCTGGGCTGCAAGGCTGGTTCAACATCCGCAAATCAATCAACGTGATAAAACACATTAACCAAAGAAAGAACAAGAATCATATGATCCTCTCAATAGATGCAGAAAAACCATTTGACAAAGTAAAGCACACTTTCTGGATCAAAACTCTTCAGAGTACAGGGACAGCGGGTACATACCTCAATATCATAAAAGCCATCTACGAACAACCTACAGCGAATATCATTCTCAATGGGGAAAAGCTGAGATCTTTTCCCCTAAGGTCAGGAACGCGGCAGGGATAGCCACTCTCACCACTGCTATTCAACATAGTATTAGAAGTCCCAGCCACAGCAATCAGACAACAAAAAGAAATCCAAGGCATCCAAATCGGCAGAGAGGAAGTCAAACTCTCACTCTTTGCAGATGATATGATACTTTATGTGGAAAACCCAAAAGACTCCACCCCAAAACTGCTAGAACTCACACAGCAATTCCGTCAAGTTGCAGGCTATAAAATCAATGCACAGACATCAGTGGCATTCCTATACACCAACAACAAGACAGAAGAGAGACAAATCAAGGAGTCGATCCCATTCACAACTGCACCCAAAACCAGAAGAGACCTAGGGATACATTGAACCCAAGAGGCAAAGGATCTGTACTCAGAAAACTACCAAATACTCAGGAAAGAAATTGAAGAAGACACAAAGAAACGGAAAAACGTTCCATGCTCATGGACTGGGAGAACCAACATTGTGAAGAGGTCAATGCTACCTAGAGCAATCTACACATGCAATGCAATCCCCATCAAAATAACATCCACTTTTTTCCAAGAAATCGAACAAATAATCCTAAGATTTGAATGGAACCAGAAGAGACCACGAATAGCCAGAGGAATATTGAGAAAGAAAAGCAAAGCTGGCGGCATCACAATTCTGGACTTCCAGCTCTATGACAAAGCTGTCATCATCAAGACGGTATGGTACTGGCACAAAAACAGACACATAGATCCATGGAACAGAATCGAGAACCCAGAAGTGGACCCTCAACTCTATGGTCAACTTATCTTTGACAGAGCAGGAAAGAATGTCCAATGGCAAAAAGAGAGTCTCTTCAACAACTGGGGTTGTGGAAATTGGACAGCCCCATGCAGAAGAATGACACTGGACCATTTCCTGACACCACACACAAAAATAGACTCCAAATGTTTGAAAGACCTCAGTGTGAGGCAGGACTCCATCAAAATCCTAAAGGAGAACACAGGTAGCAAGCTCTTCGACCTCAGCCGCAGCAACTTCTTCCTACAAACATCACCAAAGGCACGGGAATCCAGGGCAAAAAGGAACTATTGGGATTTCATCAAGATAAAAACCTTTGGCACAGCAAAAGAAACAGTCCACAAAACCAAAAGACAACCGACAGAATGGGAGAAAATATTTACGAATGACATATCAAATAAAGGGCTACTATCCAATATGTATAAAAACGTATCAAACTCAACACCCAAAGAACAAATAATCCAATCAAAAAATAGGCAGAAGACATGAACAGACATTTTTCCAAAGAACACATCCAAATGGCCAACAGGCACAGGAAAAAGTTCTCAACACGGCTCGGCATCAGGGAAATCCACATCAAAACCTCAATGAGATACCCTCTCACACCCGTCAGAATGGCTCAAATGAACAAGTCAGGGAACGACAGAGGTTGGCGGGGATGTGGAGAAAGGGGAACCCTCCTACACTGGTGGTGGGAATGCAAGCTGGTGCAACCCCTCTGGAAAACAGGATGGAGGTTCCTCAAATAGTTGAAATTAGAGCTACCATCCGATCCAGCAATTGCACTCCTGGGTATTTACCCCAAAGATACAAATGTAGGGACCCGAAGCGGTACGTGCACCCCATTGTTTATAGCAGCAATGTCCACAATAGCCAAACTGTTGAAAGAGCCAAGATGTCCATCGACAGATGAGTGGATAAAGAAGAGGTGGTATATATATACACAATGGAATATTACGCAGCCATCAAAAGGAATGAGATGTTGCCATGGACAACGACGTGGATGGAAGTGGAGGGTCCGATGATTAGTGAAATAAGTCAATCAGAGAAAGACATGTATCATATGACCTCACTGATATGAGGAATTCTTAATCTCAGGAACAGAGTGAGGCTTGCTGGAGTGGTCGGGGGTGGGAGGGATGGGCTGGCTGGGTGATAGACATTGGGGAGGGTATGAGCTACGGTGAGCGCTGTGAATTGTGTAAGACTGTTGAATCACAGATCTCTACTTCTGAAACAAATAACGCAACATATTTTAAGAATAAAGGAAAAGAAGGAGATAGCAGGAGAGGAAGAATGAAGGGGAGTTAGTGAGAGGGGGAGACAGACCAGGAGAGATGATGGATTCTGAAAAAAAATCCGAGGTTTCTAGAGGGGAGGTGGGTCGGGGGATTGGTTAGCCTGGTGATGGGTATTAAAGAGGGCACATTCTGCATGGAGCACTGTGTGTTCGGCACAAACAATGAATCATGGGACACTACACCAAAACAAATGATGTAGTACATGGTGATTAACAAAGCAATAAAAAACAAAGACTGTAATAAGAGATGAAGAAGGACACTATATCCTACTTAAAGGGTCTATCCAAGAAGAAGATCTAACAATTGTAAATGTCTATGCCCCGAACATGGAAGCATCCAATTATATAAGGCAATTTAGAAGAAAAGCAAAGAAAGACATTGACAACCATACAATCATAGTGGGGGACTTTAACACCCCCCTGACTGAAATGGCCAGATCATCTAAGCAAAAGATCAACAAGGAAATAAAGACTTTAAATGACACACTGGACCAAATGGACTTCACAGACATATTCAGAACGTTCCATCCCGAAGCAACGGAATACACATTCTTCTCTAGGGCCCATGGAACGTTCTCCAGAATGGATCACATCCTAGGTCACAAATCAGGTCTCAACCGGTACCCAAAGATTGGGATCATTCCCTGCACATTTTCAGACCACAATGCTTTGAAACTAGAACACAATCACAAGAGGAAAGTCGGAAAGAACTCAAATACATGGAGGCTAAAGAGCATCCTACGAAAGAATGAATGGGTCAACCAGGAAATTAAAGAAGAATTTAAAAATTCATGGAAACCAATGAAAATGAAAACACAACTGTCCAAAATCTTTGGGATACAGCCAAGGCAGTCCTGCGAGGAAAGTATATAGCAATACAAGCCTTTCTCAAGAAACATGAAAGGTCTCAAATACACACCCTAACCCTACACCTAAAGGAGCTGGAGAAAGAACGGCCAATAAAGCCTAAACCCAGCAGGAGAAGAGAAATCATGCAGATCAGAGCAGAAATCAATGAAATAGAACCCAAAAGAACAGTAGAACAGATCAACGGAACTAGGAGCTGGTTCTTTGAAAGAATTCACAAGATTGATACACCCCTGTCCAGGCTGATCAAAAAGAAAAGAGAAATGACCCAAATCAACAAAATCATGAATGAAGGAGGAGAGATCACAACCAACACCAAAGAAATACAAACGATTATAAGAACGTAATCTGAGCAACCCTATGGCAGCATATTCCATAACCTGGAAGAAATGGGTGCATTCCTAGAGATGTGTCAACTACCAAAACTGACCCAGGAAGAAAGAGAAAACCTGAACAGTCCTATAACCACGAAGGCAATTGAAGTAGTCATCAAAAACCTCCCAAGAAACCAAAGCCCAGGGCCAGATGGATTCCCAGGGGAATTCTATCCGACATTTAAAGAAGAATTAATACCTATTCTCCTGAAACTGTTCCAAACAATAGAAATGGAAGGAAAACTTCCAAACTCATTTTATGAGGCCACCATTACCTTGATCCCAAAACCAGACAAAGATCCCATCAAAAAGGAGTATTAGAGACCAATATCCTTGATGAACATCGATGCAAAAATTCTCACCAAAATACTAGCCAAGAGGACCCAACAGTACATGAAAAGGAGTATTCACCATGACCAAGTGGGATTTATCCCTGGGCTGCAAGGCTGGTTCAACATCCGCAAATCAATCAACGTGATAAAACACATTAACCAAAGAAAGAACAAGAATCATATGATCCTCTCAATAGATGCAGAAAAACCATTTGACAAAGTAAAGCACACTTTCTGGATCAAAACTCTTCAGAGTACAGGGACAGCGGGTACATACCTCAATATCATAAAAGCCATCTACGAACAACCTAGAGCGAATATCATTCTCAATGGGGAAAAGCTGAGATCTTTTCCCCTAAGGTCAGGAACGCGGCAGGGATAGCCACTCTCACCACTGCTATTCAACATAGTATTAGAAGTCCTAGCCACAGCAATCAGACAACAA
The DNA here is from genome assembly GCF_037043125.1 of Eumetopias jubatus. NCBI lineage: Eukaryota > Metazoa > Chordata > Mammalia > Carnivora > Otariidae > Eumetopias > Eumetopias jubatus. Next base: position 1,065,732 of record NW_028274839.1, on the reverse strand, counting down.
AAAGAAATCCAAGGCATCCAAATCGGCAGAGAGGAAGTCAAACTCTCACTCTTTGCAGATGATATGATACTTTATGTGGAAAACCCAAAAGACTCCACCCCAAAACTGCTACAACTCACACAGCAATTCCGTCAAGTAGCAGGCTATAAAATCAATGCACAGACATCAGTGGCATTCCTATACACCAACAACAAGACAGAAGAGAGACAAATCAAGGAGTCGATCCCATTCACAACTGCACCCAAAACCAGAAGAGACCTAGGAATACATTGTACCCAAGAGGCAAAGGATCTGTACCCCGAAAACTACCAAATACTCAGGAAAGAAATTGAAGAAGACACAAAGAAACGGAAAAACGTTCCATGCTCATGGATTGGGAGAACCAACATTGTGAAGAGGTCAATGCTACCTAGAGCAATCTACACATGCAATGCAATCCCCATCAAAATACCATCCACTTTTTTCCAAGAAATGGAACAAATAATCCTAAGATTTGAATGGAACCAGAAGAGACCACGAATAGCCAGAGGAATATTGAGAAAGAAAAGCAAAGCTGGCGGCATCACAATTCTGGACTTCCAGCTCTATGACAAAGCTGTCATCATCAAGACAGTATGGTACTGGCACAAAAACAGACACATAGATCCATGGAACAGAATCGAGAGCCCAGAAATGGACCCTCAACTCTATGGTCAACTTATCTTTGACAGAGCAGGAAAGAATGTCCAATGGCAAAAAGAGAGTCTCTTCAACAACTGGAGTTGTGGAAATTGGACAGCCCCATGCAGAAGAATGACACTGGACCATTTCCTGACACCACACACAAAAATAGACTCCAAATGTTTGAAAGACCTCAGTGTGAGACAGGACTCCATCAAAATCCTAAAGGAGAACACAGGTAGCAAGCTCTTCGACCTCAGCCGCAGCAACTTCTTCCTACAAACATCACCAAAGGCACGGGAAGCCAGGGCAAAAAGGAACCATTGGGATTTCATCAAGATAAAAACCTTTGGCACAGCAAAAGAAACAGTCCACAAAACCAAAAGACAACCGACAGAATGGGAGAAATTATTTACGAATGACATATCAGATAAAGGGCTACTATCCAATATGTATAAAAACGTATCAAACTCAACACCCAAAGAACAAATAATCCAATCAAAAAATAGGCAGAAGGCATGAACAGACATTTTTCCAAAGAAGACATCCAAATGGCCAACAGGCACATGAAAAAGTGCTCAACACGGCTCGGCATCAGGGAAATCCACATCAAAACCTCAATGAGATACCCCCTCACAGCCGTCAGAATGGCTCAAATGAACAAGTCAGGGAACGACAGAGGTTGGCGGGGATGTGGAGAAAGGGGAACCCTCCTACACTGGTGGTGGGAATGCAAGCTGGTGCAACCCCTCTGGAAAACAGGATGGAGGTTCCTCAAATAGGTGAAATTAGAGCTACCATCCGATCCAGCAATTGCACTCCTGGATATTTACCCCAAAGATACAAATGTAGGGACCCGAAGCGGTACGTGCACCCCATTGTTTATAGCAGCAATGTCCACAATAGCCAAACTGTTGAAAGAGCCAAGATGTCTATCGACAGATGAGTGGATAAAGAAGAGGTGGTATATATATACACAATGGAATATTACGCAGCCATCAAAAGGAATGAGATGTTGCCATGGACAACGACGTGGATGGAACTGGAGGGTCCGATGATTAGTGAAATAAGTCAATCAGAGAAAGACGTGTATCATATGACCTCACTGATATGAGGAATTCTTAATCTCAGGAACAGAGTGAGGCTTGCTGGAGTGGTCGGGGGTGGGAGGGATGGGCTGGCTGGGTGATAGACATTGGGGAGGGTATGAGCTACGGTGAGCGCTGTGAATTGTGTAAGACTGTTGAATCACAGATCTCTACTTCTGAAACAAATAACGCAACATATTTTAAGAATAAAGGAAAAGAAGGAGATAGCAGGAGAGGAAGAATGCAGGGGAGTTAGTGAGAGGGGGAGACAGACCAGGAGAGATGATGGATTCTGAAAAAAAATCCGAGGTTTCTAGAGGGGAGGTGGGTCGGGGGATTGGTTAGCCTGGTGATGGGTATTAAAGAGGGCACATTCTGCATGGAGCACTGTGTGTTCGGAACAAACAATGAATCATGGGACACTACACCAAAACAAATGATGTAGTACATGGTGATTAACAAAGCAATAAAAAACAAAGACTGTAATAAGAGATGAAGAAGGACACTATATCCTACTTAAAGGGTCTATCCAAGAAGAAGATCTAACAATTCTAAATGTCTATGCCCCGAACATGGGAGCATCCAATTGTATAAGGCAATTTAGAAGAAAAGCAAAGAAAGACATTGACAACCATACAATCATAGTGGGGGACTTTAACACCCCCCTAACTGAAATGGCCAGATCATCTAAGCAAAAGATCAACAAGGAAATAAAGACTTTAAATGACACACTGGACCAAATGGACTTCACAGACATATTCAGAACGTTCCATCCCGAAGCAACGGAATACACATTCTTCTCTAGGGCCCATGGAACGTTCTCCAGAATGGATCACATCCTAGGTCACAAATCAGGTCTCAACCGCTACCGAAAGATTGGGATCATTCCCTGCACATTTTCAGACCACAATGCTTTGAAACTAGAACTCAATCACAAGAGGAAAGTCGGAAAGAACTCAAATACATGGAGGCTAAAGAGCATCCTACGAAAGAATGAATGGGTCAACCAGGAAATTAAAGAAGAATTTAAAAATTCATGGAAACCAATGAAAATGAAAACACAACTGTCCAAAATCTTTGGGATACAGCCAAGGCAGTCCTGCGAGGAAAGTATATAGCAATACAAGCCTTTCTCAAGAAACATGAAAGGTCTCAAATACACAACCTAACCCTACACCTAAAGGAGCTGGAGAAAGAACGGCCAATAAAGCCTAAACCCAGCAGGAGAAGAGAAATCATGCAGATCAGAGCAGAAATCAATGAAATAGAAGCCAAAAGAACAGTAGAACAGATCAACGGAACTAGGAGCTGGTTCTTTGAAAGAATTCACAAGATTGATACACCCCTGTCCAGGCTGATCAAAAAGAAAAGAGAAATGACCCAAATCAACAAAATCATGAATGAAAGAGGAGAGATCACAACCAACACCAAAGAAATACAAACGATTATAAGAACGTAATCTGAGCAACCCTATGGCAGCATATTCCATAACCTGGAAGAAATGGGTGCATTCCTAGAGATGTGTCAACTACCAAAACTGACCCAGGAAGAAAGAGAAAACCTGAACAGTCCTATAACCACGAAGGCAATTGAAGTAGTCATCAAAAACCTCCCAAGAAACCAAAGCCCAGGGCCAGATGGATTCCCAGGGGAATTCTATCCGACATTTCAAGAAGAATTAATACCTATTCTCCTGAAACTGTTCCAAACAATAGAAATGGAAGGAAAACTTCCAAACTCATTTTATGAGGCCACCATTACCTTGATCCCAAAACCAGACAAAGATCCCATCAAAAAGGAGTATTAGAGACCAATATCCTTGATGAACATCGATGCAAAAATTCTCACCAAAATACTAGCCAAGAGGATCCAACAGTACATGAAAAGGAGTATTCACCATGACCAAGTGGGATTTATCCCGGGGCTGCAAGGCTAGTTCAACATCCGCAAATCAATCAACGTGATAAAACACATTAACAAAAGAAAGAACAAGAATCATATGATCCTCTCAATAGATGCAGAAAAACCATTTGACAAAGTAAAGCACACTTTCTGGATCAAAACTCTTCAGAGTATAGGGACAGCGGGTACATACCTCAATATCATAAAAGCCATCTACGAACAACCTACAGCGAATATCATTCTCAATGGGGAAAAGCTGAGATCTTTTCCCCTAAGGTCAGGAACGCGGCAGGGATAGCCACTCTCACCACTGCTATTCAACATAGTATTAGAAGTCCTAGCCACAGCAATCAGACAACAAAAAGAAATCAAAGGCATCCAAATCGGCAGAGAGGAAGTCAAACTCTCACTCTTTGCAGATGATATGATAATTTATGTGGAGAACCCAAAAGACTCCACCCCAAAACTGCTAGAACTCACACAGCAATTCCGTCAAGTAGCAGGCTATAAAATCAATGCACAGAAATCAGTGGCATTCCTATCCACCAACAACAAGACAGAAGAGAGACAAATCAAGGAGTCGATCCCATTCACAACTGCACCCAAAACCAGAAGAGACCTAGGAATAAATTGAACCCAAGAGGCAAAGGATCTGTACTCAGAAAACTACCAAATACTCAGGAAAGAAATTGAAGAAGACACAAAGAAACGGAAAAACGTTCCATCCTCATGGACTGGGAGAACCAACATTGTGAAGAGGTCAATGCTACCTAGAGCAATCTACACATTCAATGCAATCCCCGTCAAAATACCATCCACTTTTTTCCAAGAAATGGAACAAATAATCCTAAGATTTGAATGGAACCAGAAGAGACCACGAATAGCCAGAGGAATATTGAGAAAGAAAAGCAAAGCTGGCGGCATCACAATAATGGACTTCCAGCTCTATGACAAAGCTGTCATCATCAAGACAGTATGGTACTGGCACAAAAACAGACACATAGATCCATGGAACAGAATCGAGAGCCCAGAAATGGACCCTCAACTGTATGGTCAACTTATCTTTGACAGAGCAGGAAAGAATGTCCAATGGCAAAAAGAGGGTCTCTTCAACAACTGGAGTTGTGGAAATTGGACAGCCCCATGCAGAAGAATGACACTGGACCTTTTCCTGGCACCACACACAAAAATACAGTCCAAATGTTTGAAAGACCTCAGTGTGAGACAGGACTCCATCAAAATCCTAAAGGAGAACACAGGTAGCAAGCTCTTCGACCTCAGCCGCAGCAACTTCTTCCTAGAAACATCACCAAAGGCACGGGAAGCCAGGGCAAAAAGGAACTATTGGGATTTCATCAAGATAAAAACCTTTGGCACAGCAAAAGAAACAGTCCACAAAACCAAAAGACAACCGACAGAATGGGAGAAATTATTTACGAATGACATATCAGATAAAGGGCTACTATCCAATATGTATAAAAACGTATCAAACTCAACACCCAAAGAACAAATAATCCAATCAAAAAATAGGCAGAAGGCATGAACAGACATTTTTCCAAAGAAGACATCCAAATGGCCAACAGGCACATGAAAAAGTGCTCAACACGGCTCGGCATCAGGGAAATCCACATCAAAACCTCAATGAGATACCCCCTCACACCCGTCAGAATGGCTCAAATGAACAAGTCAGGGAACGACAGAGGTTGGCGGGGATGTGGAGAAAGGGGAACCCTCCTACACTGGTGGTGGGAATGCAAGCTGGTGCAACCCCTCTGGAAAACAGGATGGAGGTTCCTCAAATAGTTGAAATTAGAGCTACCATCCGATCCAGCAATTGCACTCCTGGGTATTTACCCCAAAGATACAAATGTAGGGACCCGAAGCGGTACGTGCACCCCATTGTTTATAGCAGCAATGTCCACAATACCAAAATGTTGAAAGAGCCAAGATGTCCATCGACAGATGAGTGGATAAAGAAGAGGTGGTATATATATACACAATGGAATATTACGCAGCCATCAAAAGGAATGAGATGTTGCCATGGACAACGACGTGGATGGAAGTGGAGGGTCCGATGATTAGTGAAATAAGTCAATCAGAGAAAGACATGTATCATATGACCTCACTGATATGAGGAATTCTTAATCTCAGGAACAGAGTGAGGCTTGCTGGAGTGGTCGGGGGTGGGAGGGATGGGCTGGCTGGGTGATAGACATTGGGGAGGGTATGAGCTACGGTGAGCGCTGTGAATTGTGTAAGACTGTTGAATCACAGATCTCTACTTCTGAAACAAATAACGCAACATATTTTAAGAATAAAGGAAAAGAAGGAGATAGCAGGAGAGGAAGAATGAAGGGGAGTTAGTGAGAGGGGGAGACAGACCAGGAGAGATGATGGATTCTGAAAAAAAATCCGAGGTTTCTAGAGGGGAGGTGGGTCGGGGGATTGGTTAGCCTGGTGATGGGTATTAAAGAGGGCACATTCTGCATGGAGCACTGTGTGTTCGGCATAAACAATGAATCATGGGACACTACACCAAAACAAATGATGTAGTACATGGTGATTAACAAAGCAATAAAAAACAAAGACTGTAATAAGAGATGAAGAAGGACACTATATCCTACTTAAAGGGTCTATCCAAGAAGAAGATCTAACAATTGTAAATGTCTATGCCCCGAACATGGGAGCATCCAATTATATAAGGCAATTTAGAAGAAAAGCAAAGAAAGACATTGACAACCATACAATCATAGTGGGGGACTTTAACACCCCCCTGACTGAAATGGCCAGATCATCTAAGCAAAAGATCAACAAGGAAATAAAGACTTTAAATGACACACTGGACCAAATGGACTTCACAGACATATTCAGAACGTTCCATCCCGAAGCAACGGAATACACATTCTTCTCTAGGGCCCATGGAACGTTCTCCAGAATGGATCACATCCTAGGTCACAAATCAGGTCTCAACCGGTACCCAAAGATTGGGATCATTCCCTGCACATTTTCAGACCACAATGCTTTGAAACTAGAACACAATCACAAGAGGAAAGTCGGAAAGAACTCAAATACATGGAGGCTAAAGAGCATCCTACGAAAGAATGAATGGGTCAACCAGGAAATTAAAGAAGAATTTAAAAATTCATGGAAACCAATGAAAATGAAAACACAACTGTCCAAAATCTTTGGGATACAGCCAAGGCAGTCCTGCGAGGAAAGTATATAGCAATACAAGCCTTTCTCAAGAAACATGAAAGGTCTCAAATACACACCCTAACCCTACACCTAAAGGAGCTGGAGAAAGAACGGCCAATAAAGGCTAAACCCAGCAGGAGAAGAGAAATCATGCAGATCAGAGCAGAAATCAATGAAATAGAAGCCAAAAGAACAGTAGAACAGATCAACGGAACTAGGAGCTGGTTCTTTGAAAGAATTCACAAGATTGATACACCCCTGTCCAGGCTGATCAAAAAGAAAAGAGAAATGACCCAAATCAACAAAATCATGAATGAAAGAGGAGAGATCACAACCAACACCAAAGAAATACAAACGATTATAAGAACGTAATCTGAGCAACCCTAGGGCAGCATATTCCATAACCTGGAAGAAATGGGTGCATTCCTAGAGATGTGTCAACTACCAAAACTGACCCAGGAAGAAAGAGAAAACCTGAACAGTCCTATAACCACGAAGGCAATTGAAGTAGTCATCAAAAACCTCCCAAGAAACCAAAGCCCAGGGCCAGATGGATTCCCAGGGGAATTCTATCCGACATTTAAAGAAGAATTAATACCTATTCTCCTGAAACTGTTCCAAACAATAGAAATGGAAGGAAAACTTCCAAACTCATTTTATGAGGCCACCATTACCTTGATCCCAAAACCAGACAAAGATCCCATCAAAAAGGAGTATTAGAGACCAATATCCTTGATGAACATCGATGCAAAAATTCTCACCAAAATACTAGCCAAGAGGACCCAACAGTACATGAAAAGGAGTATTCACCATGACCAAGTGGGATTTATCCCTGGGCTGCAAGGCTGGTTCAACATCCGCAAATCAATCAACGTGATAAAACACATTAACCAAAGAAAGAACAAGGATCATATGATCCTCTCAATAGATGCAGAAAAACCATTTGACAAAGTAAAGCACACTTTCTGGATCAAAACTCTTCAGAGTACAGGGACAGCGGGTACGTACCTCAATATCATAAAAGCCATCTACGAACAACCTACAGCGAATATCATTCTCAATGGGGAAAAGCTGAGATCTTTTCCCCTAAGGTCAGGAACGCGGCAGGGATAGCCACTCTCACCACTGCTATTCAACATAGTATTAGAAGTCCTAGCCACAGCAATCAGACAACAAAAAGAAATCCAAGGCATCCAAATCGGCAGAGAGGAAGTCAAACTCTCACTCTTTGCAGATGATATGATACTTTATGTGGAAAACCCAAAAGACTCCACCCCAAAACTGCTACAACTCACACAGCAATTCCGTCAAGTAGCAGGCTATAAAATCAATGCACAGACATCAGTGGCATTCCTATACACCAACAACAAGACAGAAGAGAGACAAATCAAGGAGTCGATCCCATTCACAACTGCACCCAAAACCAGAAGAGACCTAGGAATACATTGAACCCAAGAGGCAAAGGATCTGTACCCCGAAAACTACCAAATACTCAGGAAAGAAATTGAAGAAGACACAAAGAAACGGAAAAAAGTTCCATGCTCATGGACTGGGAGAACCAACATTGTGAAGAGGTCAATGCTACCTAGAGCAATCTACACATGCAATGCAATCCCCATCAAAATACCATCCACTTTTTTCCAAGAAATGGAACAAATAATCCTAAGATTTGAATGGAACCACAAGAGACCACGAATAGCCAGAGGAATATTGAGAAAGAAAAGCAAAGCTGGCGGCATCACAATTCTGGACTTCCAGCTCTATGACAAAGCTGTCATCATCAAGACAGTATGGTACTGGCACAAAAACAGACACATAGATCCATGGAACAGAATCGAGAGCCCAGAAATGGACCCTCAACTCTATGGTCAACTTATCTTTGACAGAGCAGGAAAGAATGTCCAATGGCAAAAAGAGAGTCTCTTCAACAACTGGAGTTGTGGAAATTGGACAGCCCCATGCAGAAGAATGACACTGGACCATTTCCTGACACCACACACAAAAATAGACTCCAAATGTTTGAAAGACCTCAATGTGAGACAGGACTCCATCAAAATCCGAAAGGAGAACACAGGTAGCAAGCTCTTCGACCTCAGCCGCAGCAACTTCTTCCTAGAAACATCACCAAAGGCACGGGAAGCCAGGGCAAAAATGAACTAACTATTGGGATTTCATCAAGATAGAAACCTTTGGCACAGCAAAAGAAACAGTCCACAAAACCAAAAGACAACCGACAGAATGGGAGAAATTATTTACGAATGATCATCAGATAAAGGGCTACTATCCAATATGTATAAAAACGTATCAAACTCAACACCCAAAGAACAAATAATCCAATCAAAAAATAGGCAGAAGACATGAACAGACATTTTTCCAAAGAAGACATCCAAATGGCCAACAGGCACATGAAAAAGTGCTCAACACGGCTCGGCATCAGGGAAATCCACATCAAAACCTCAATGAGATACCCCCTCACACCCGTCAGAATGGCTCAAATGAACAAGGCAGGGAACGACAGAGGTTGGCGGGGATGTGGAGAAAGGGGAACCCTCCTACACTGGTGGTGGGAATGCAAGCTGGTGCAACCCCTCTGGAAAACAGGATGGAGGTTCCTCAAATAGTTGAAATTAGAGCTACCATCCGATCCAGCAATTGCACTCCTGGGTATTTACCCCAAAGATACAAATGTAGGGACCCGAAGCGGTACGTGCACCCCATTGTTTATAGCAGCAATGTCCACAATAGCCAAACTGTTGAAAGAGCCAAGATGTCCATCGACAGATGAGTGGATAAAGAAGAGGTGGTATATATATACACAATGGAATATTACGCAGCCATCAAAAGGAATGAGATGTTGCCATGGACAACGACGTGGATGGAAGTGGAGGGTCCGATGATTAGTGAAATAAGTCAATCAGAGAAAGACATGTATCATATGACCTCACTGATATGAGGAATTCTTAATCTCAGGAACAGAGTGAGGCTTGCTGGAGTGGTCGGGGGTGGGAGGGATGGGCTGGCTGGGTGATAGACATTGGGGAGGGTATGAGCTACGGTGAGCGCTGTGAATTGTGTAAGACTGTTGAATCACAGATCTCTACTTCTGAAACAAATAACGCAACATATTTTAAGAATAAAGGAAAAGAAGGAGATAGCAGGAGAGGAAGAATGAAGGGGAGTTAGTGAGAGGGGGAGACAGACCAGGAGAGATGATGGATTCTGAAAAAAAATCCGAGGTTTCTAGAGGGGAGGTGGGTCGGGGGATTGGTTAGCCTGGTGATGGGTATTAAAGAGGGCACATTCTGCATGGAGCACTGTGTGTTCGGCACAAACAATGAATCATGGGACACTACACCAAAACAAATGATGTAGTACATGGTGATTAACAAAGCAATAAAAAACAAAGACTGTAATAAGAGATGAAGAAGGACACTATATCCTACTTAAAGGGTCTATCCAAGAAGAAGATCTAACAATTGTAAATGTCTATGCCCCGAACATGGGAGCATCCAATTATATAAGGCAATTTAGAAGAAAAGCAAAGAAAGACATTGACAACCATACAATCATAGTGGGGGACTTTAACACCCCCCTGACTGAAATGGCCAGATCATCTAAGCAAAAGATCAACAAGGAAATAAAGACTTTAAATGACACACTGGACCAAATGGACTTCACAGACATATTCAGAACGTTCCATCCCGAAGCAACGGAATACACATTCTTCTCTAGGGCCCATGGAACGTTCTCCAGAATGGATCACATCCTAGGTCACAAATCAGGTCTCAACCGGTACCCAAAAATTGGGATCATTCCCTGCACATTTTCAGACCACAATGCTTTGAAACTAGAACACAATCACAAGAGGAAAGTCGGAAAGAACTCAAATACATGGAGGCTAAAGAGCATCCTACGAAAGAATGAATGGGTCAACCAGGAAATTAAAGAAGAATTTAAAAATTCATGGAAACCAATGAAAATGAAAACACAACTGTCCAAAATCTTTGGGATACAGCCAAGGCAGTCCTGCGAGGAAAGTATATAGCAATACAAGCCTTTCTCAAGAAACATGAAAGGTCTCAAATACACACCCTAACCCTACACCTAAAGGAGCTGGAGAAAGAACGGCCAATAAAGCCTAAACCCAGCAGGAGAAGAGAAATCATGCAGATCAGAGCAGAAATCAATGAAATAGAACCCAAAAGAACAGTAGAACAGATCAACGGAACTAGGAGCTGGTTCTTTGAAAGAATTCACAAGATTGATACACCCCTGTCCAGGCTGATCAAAAAGAAAAGAGAAATGACCCAAATCAACAAAATCATGAATGAAGGAGGAGAGATCACAACCAACACCAAAGAAATACAAACGATTATAAGAACGTAATCTGAGCAACCCTATGGCAGCATATTCCATAACCTGGAAGAAATGGGTGCATTCCTAGAGATGTGTCAACTACCAAAACTGACCCAGGAAGAAAGAGAAAACCTGAACAGTCCTATAACCACGAAGGCAATTGAAGTAGTCATCAAAAACCTCCCAAGAAACCAAAGCCCAGGGCCAGATGGATTCCCAGGGGAATTCTATCCGACATTTAAAGAAGAATTAATACCTATTCTCCTGAAACTGTTCCAAACAATAGAAATGGAAGGAAAACTTCCAAACTCATTTTATGAGGCCACCATTACCTGGATCCCAAAACCAGACAAAGATCCCATCAAAAAGGAGTATTAGAGACCAATATCCTTGATGAACATCGATGCAAAAATTCTCACCAAAATACTAGCCAAGAGGACCCAACAGTACATGAAAAGGAGTATTCACCATGACCAAGTGGGATTTATCCCTGGGCTGCAAGGCTGGTTCAACATCCGCAAATCAATCAACGTGATAAAACACATTAACCAAAGAAAGAACAAGAATCATATGATCCTCTCAATAGATGCAGAAAAACCATTTGACAAAGTAAAGCACACTTTCTGGATCAAAACTCTTCAGAGTACAGGGACAGCGGGTACATACCTCAATATCATAAAAGCCATCTACGAACAACCTACAGCGAATATCATTCTCAATGGGGAAAAGCTGAGATCTTTTCCCCTAAGGTCAGGAACGCGGCAGGGATAGCCACTCTCACCACTGCTATTCAACATAGTATTAGAAGTCCTAGCCACAGCAATCAGACAACAAAAAGAAATCCAAGGCATCCAAATCGGCAGAGAGGAAGTCAAACTCTCACTCTTTGCAGATGATATGATACTTTATGTGGAAAACCCAAAAGACTCCACCCCAAAACTGCTACAACTCACACAGCAATTCCGTCAAGTAGCAGGCTATAAAATCAATGCACAGACATCAGTGGCATTCCTATACACCAACAACAAGACAGAAGAGAGACAAATCAAGGAGTCGATCCCATTCACAACTGCACCCAAAACCAGAAGAGACCTAGGAATACATTGTACCCAAGAGGCAAAGGATCTGTACCCCGAAAACTACCAAATACTCAGGAAAGAAATTGAAGAAGACACAAAGAAACGGAAAAACGTTCCATGCTCATGGATTGGGAGAACCAACATTGTGAAGAGGTCAATGCTACCTAGAGCAATCTACACATGCAATGCAATCCCCATCAAAATACCATCCACTTTTTTCCAAGAAATGGAACAAATAATCCTAAGGTTTGAATGGAACCAGAAGAGACCACGAATAGCCAGAGGAATATTGAGAAAGAAAAGCAAAGCTGGCGGCATCACAATTCTGGACTTCCAGCTCTATGACAAAGCTGTCATCATCAAGACAGTATGGTACTGGCACAAAAACAGACACATAGATCCATGGAACAGAATCGAGAGCCCAGAAATGGACCCTCAACTCTATGGTCAACTTATCTTTGACAGAGCAGGAAAGAATGTCCAATGGCAAAAAGAGAGTCTCTTCAACAACTGGAGTTGTGGAAATTGGACAGCCCCATGCAGAAAAATGACACTGGACCATTTCCTGACACCACACACAAAAATAGACTCCAAATGTTTGAAAGACCTCAGTGTGAGACAGGACTCCATCAAAATCCTAAAGGAGAACACAGGTAGCAAGCTCTTCGACCTCAGCCGCAGCAACTTCTTCCTACAAACATCACCAAAGGCACGGGAAGCCAGGGCAAAAAGGAACTATTGGGATTTCATCAAGATAAAAACCTTTGGCACAGCAAAAGAAACAGTCCACAAAACCAAAAGACAACCGACAGAATGGGAGAAATTATTTACGAATGACATATCAGATAAAGGGCTACTATCCAATATGTATAAAAACGTATCAAACTCAACACCCAAAGAACAAATAATCCAATCAAAAAATAGGCAGAAGGCATGAACAGACATTTTTCCAAAGAAGACATCCAAATGGCCCACAGGCACATGAAAAAGTGCTCAACACGGCTCGGCATCAGGGAAATCCACATCAAAACCTCAATGAGATACCCCCTCACACCCGTCAGAATGGCTCAAATGAACAAGTCAGGGAACGACAGAGGTTGGCGGGGATGTGGAGAAAGGGGAACCCTCCTACACTGGTGGTGGGAATGCAAGCTGGTGCAACCCCTCTGGAAAACAGGATGGAGGTTCCTCAAATAGTTGAAATTAGAGCTACCATCCGATCCAGCAATTGCACTCCTGGGTATTTACCCCAAAGATACAAATGTAGGGACCCGAAGCGGTACGTGCACCCCATTGTTTATAGCAGCAATGTCCACAATAGCCAAACTGTTGAAAGAGCCAAGATGTCCATCGACAGATGAGTGGATAAAGAAGAGGTGGTATATATATACACAATGGAATATTACGCAGCCATCAAAAGGAATGAGATGTTGCCATGGACAACGACGTGGATGGAACTGGAGGGTCCGATGATTAGTGAAATAAGTCAATCAGAGAAAGACGTGTATCATATGACCTCACTGATATGAGGAATTCTTAATCTCAGGAACAGAGTGAGGCTTGCTGGAGTGGTCGGGGGTGGGAGGGATGGGCTGGCTGGGTGATAGACATTGGGGAGGGTATGAGCTACGGTGAGCGCTGTGAATTGTGTAAGACTGTTGAATCACAGATCTCTACTTCTGAAACAAATAACGCAACATATTTTAAGAATAAAGGAAAAGAAGGAGAGAGCAGGAGAGGAAGAATGAAGGGGAGTTAGTGAGAGGGGGAGACAGACCAGGAGAGATGATGGATTCTGAAAAAAAATCCGAGGTTTCTAGAGGGGAGGTGGGTCGGGGGATTGGTTAGCCTGGTGATGGGTATTAAAGAGGGCACATTCTGCATGGAGCACTGTGTGTTCGGAACAAACAATGAATCATGGGACACTACACCAAAACAAATGATGTAGTACATGGTGATTAACAAAGCAATAAAAAACAAAGACTGTAATAAGAGATGAAGAAGGACACTATATCCTACTTAAAGGGTCTATCCAAGAAGAAGATCTAACAATTGTAAATGTCTATGCCCCGAACATGGGAGCATCCAATTATATAAGGCAATTTAGAAGAAAAGCAAAGAAAGACATTGACAACCATACAATCATAGTGGGGGACTTTAACACCCCCCTGACTGAAATGGCCAGATCATCTAAGCAAAAGATCAACAAGGAAATAAAGACTTTAAATGACACACTGGACCAAATGGACTTCACAGACATATTCAGAACGTTCCATCCCGAAGCAACGGAATACACATTCTTCTCTAGGGCCCATGGAACGTTCTCCAGAATGGATCACATCCTAGGTCACAAATCAGGTCTCAACCGGTACCCAAAGATTGGGATCATTCCCTGCACATTTTCAGACCACAATGCTTTGAAACTAGAACACAATCACAATAGGAAAGTCGGAAAGAACTCAAATACATGGAGGCTAAAGAGCATCCTACGAAAGAATGAATGGGTCAACCAGGAAATTAAAGAAGAATTTAAAAATTCATGGAAACCAATGAAAATGAAAACACAACTGTCCAAAATCTTTGGGATACAGCCAAGGCAGTCCTGCGAGGAAAGTATATAGCAATACAAGCCTTTCTCAAGAAACATGAAAGGTCTCAAATACACACCCTAACCCTACACCTAAAGGAGCTGGAGAAAGAACGGCCAATAAAGCCTAAACCCAGCAGGAGAAGAGAAATCATGCAGATCAGAGCAGAAATCAATGAAATAGAACCCAAAAGAACAGTAGAACAGATCAACGGAACTAGGAGCTGGTTCTTTGAAAGAATTCACAAGATTGATACACCCCTGTCCAGGCTGATCAAAAAGAAAAGAGAAATGACCCAAATCAACAAAATCATGAATGAAGGAGGAGAGATCACAACCAACACCAAAGAAATACAAACGATTATAAGAACGTAATCTGAGCAACCCTAGGGCAGCATATTCCATAACCTGGAAGAAATGGGTGCATTCCTAGAGATGTGTCAACTACCAAAACTGACCCAGGAAGAAAGAGAAAACCTGAACAGTCCTATAACCACGAAGGCAATTGAAGTAGTCATCAAAAACCTCCCAAGAAACCAAAGCCCAGGGCCAGATGGATTCCCAGGGGAATTCTATCCGACATTTAAAGAAGAATTAATACCTATTCTCCTGAAACTGTTCCAAACAATAGAAATGGAAGGAAAACTTCCAAACTCATTTTATGAGGCCACCATTACCTTGATCCCAAAACCAGACAAAGATCCCATCAAAAAGGAGTATTAGAGACCAACATCCTTGATGAACATCGATGCAAAAATTCTCACCAAAATACTAGCCAAGAGGACCCAACAGTACATGAAAAGGAGTATTCACCATGACCAAGTGGGATTTATCCCTGGGCTGCAAGGCTGGTTCAACATCCGCAAATCAATCAACGTGATAAAACACATTAACCAAAGAAAGAACAAGAATCATATGATCCTCTCAATAGATGCAGAAAAACCATTTGACAAAGTAAAGCACACTTTCTGGATCAAAACTCTTCAGAGTACAGGGACAGCGGGTACATACCTCAATATCATAAAAGCCATCTACGAACAACCTACAGCGAATATCATTCTCAATGGGGAAAAGCTGAGATCTTTTCCCCTAAGGTCAGGAACGCGGCAGGGATAGCCACTCTCACCACTGCTATTCAACATAGTATTAGAAGTCCTAGCCACAGCAATCAGACAACAAAAAGAAATCAAAGGCATCCAAATCGGCAGAGAGGAAGTCAAACTCTCACTCTTTGCAGATGATATGATACTTTATGTGGAAAACCCAAAAGACTCGACCCCAAAAATGCTACAACTCACACAGCAATTCCGTCAAGTAGCAGGCTATAAAATCAATGCACAGACATCAGTGGCATTCCTATACACCAACAACAAGACAGAAGAGAGACAAATCAAGGAGTCGATCCCATTCACAACTGCACCCAAAACCAGAAGAGACCTAGGAATAAATTGAACCCAAGAGGCAAAGGATCTGTACCCCGAAAACTACCAAATACTCAGGAAAGAAATTGAAGAAGACACAAAGAAACGGAAAAAAGTTCCATGCTCATGGACTGGGAGAACCAACATTGTGAAGAGGTCAATGCTACCTAGAGCAATCTACACATGCAATGCAATCCCCATCAAAATACCATCCACTTTTTTCCAAGAAATGGAACAAATAATCCTAAGATTTGAATGGAACCAGAAGAGACCACGAATAGCCAGAGGAATATTGAGAAAGAAAAGCAAAGCTGGCGGCATCACAATTCTGGACTTCCAGCTCTATGACAAAGCTGTCATCATCAAGACGGTATGGTACTGGCACAAAAACAGACACATAGATCCATGGAACAGAATCGAGAGCCCAGAAATGGACCCTCAACTCTATGGTCAACTTATCTTTGACAGAGCAGGAAAGAATGTCCAATGGCAAAAAGAGAGTCTCTTCAACAACTGGAGTTGTGGAAATTGGACAGCCCCATGCAGAAGAATGACACTGGACCATTTCCTGACACCACACACAAAAATAGACTCCAAATGTTTGAAAGACCTCAGTGTGAGACAGGACTCCATCAAAATCCTAAAGGAGAACACAGGTAGCAAGCTCTTCGACCTCAGCCGCAGCAACTTCTTCCTACAAACATCACCAAAGGCACGGGAAGCCAGGGCAAAAAGGAACTATTGGGATTTCATCAAGATAAAAACCTTTGGCACAGCAAAAGAAACAGTCCACAAAACCAAAAGACAACCGACAGAATGGGAGAAATTATTTACGAATGACATACCAGATAAAGGGCTACTATCCAATATGTATAAAAACGTATCAAACTCAACACCCAAAGAACAAATAATCCAATCAAAAAATAGGCAGAAGGCATGAACAGACATTTTTCCAAAGAACACATCCAAATGGCCAACAGGCACATGAAAAAGTGCTCAACACGGCTCGGCATCAGGGAAATCCACATCAAAACCTCAATGAGATACCCCCTCACACCCGTCAGAATGGCTCAAATGAACAAGTCTGGGAACGACAGAGGTCGGCGGGGATGTGGAGAAAGGGGAACCCTCCTACACTGGTGGTGGGAATGCAAGCTGGTGCAACCCCTCTGGAAAACAGGATGGAGGTTCCTCAAATAGTTGAAATTAGAGCTACCATCCGATCCAGCAATTGCACTCCTGGGTATTTACCCCAAAGATACAAATGTAGGGACCCGAAGCGGTACGTGCACCCCATTGTTTATAGCTGCAATGTCCACAATAGCCAAACTGTTGAAAGAGCCAAGATGTCCATCGACAGATGAGTGGATAAAGAAGAGGTGGTATATATATACACAATGGAATATTACGCAGCCATCAAAAGGAATGAGATGTTGCCATGGACAACGACGTGGATGGAACTGGAGGGTCCGATGATTAGTGAAATAAGTCAATCAGAGAAAGACATGTATCATATGACCTCACTGATATGAGGAATTCTTAATCTCAGGAACAGAGTGAGGCTTGCTGGAGTGGTCGGGGGTGGGAGGGATGGGCTGGCTGGGTGATAGACATTGGGGAGGGTATGAGCTACGGTGAGCGCTGTGAATTGTGTAAGACTGTTGAATCACAGATCTCTACTTCTGAAACAAATAACGCATCATATTTTAAGAATAAAGGAAAAGAAGGAGATAGCAGGAGAGGAAGAATGAAGGGGAGTTAGTGAGAGGGGGAGACAGACCAGGAGAGATGATGGATTCTGAAAAAAAATCCGAGGTTTCTAGAGGGGAGGTGGGTCGGGGGATTGGTTAGCCTGGTGATGGGTATTAAAGAGGGCACATTCTGCATGGAGCACTGTGTGTTCGGAACAAACAATGAATCATGGGACACTACACCAAAACAAATGATGTAGTACATGGTGATTAACAAAGCAATAAAAAACAAAGACTGTAATAAGAGATGAAGAAGGACACTATATCCTACTTAAAGGGTCTATCCAAGAAGAAGATCTAACAATTGTAAATGTCTATGCCCCGAACATGGGAGCATCCAATTATATAAGGCAATTTAGAAGAAAAGCAAAGAAAGACATTGACAACCATACAATCATAGTGGGGGACTTTAACACCCCCCTGACTGAAATGGCCAGATCATCTAAGCAAAAGATCAACAAGGAAATAAAGACTTTAAATGACACACTGGACCAAATGGACTTCACAGACATATTCAGAACGTTCCATCCCGAAGCAACGGAATACACATTCTTCTCTAGGGCCCATGGAACGTTCTCCAGAATGGATCACATCCTAGGTCACAAATCAGGTCTCAACCGGTACCCAAAGTTTGGGATCATTGCCTGCACATTTTCAGACCACAATGCTTTGAAACTAGAACTCAATCACAAGAGGAAAGTCGGAAAGAACTCAAATACATGGAGGCTAAAGAGCATCCTACGAAAGAATGAATGGGTCAACCAGGAAATTAAAGAAGAATTTAAAAATTCATGGAAACCAATGAAAATGAAAACATAACTGTCCAAAATCTTTGGGATACAGCCAAGGCAGTCCTTCGAGGAAAGTATATAGCAATACAAGCCTTTCTCAAGAAACATGAAAGGTCTCAAATACACACCCTAAACCTACACCTAAAGGAGCTGGAGAAAGAACGGCCAATAAAGCCTAAACCCAGCAGGAGAAGAGAAATCATGCAGATCAGAGCAGAAATCAATGAAATAGAACCCAAAAGAACAGTAGAACAGATCAACGGAACTAGGAGCTGGTTCTTTGAAAGAATTCACAAGATTGATACACCCCTGTCCAGGCTGATCAAAAAGAAAAGAGAAATGACCCAAATCAACAAAATCATGAATGAAGGAGGAGAGATCACAACCAACACCAAAGAAATACAAACGATTATAAGAACGTAATCTGAGCAACCCTATGGCAGCATATTCCATAACCTGGAAGAAATGGGTGCATTCCTAGAGATGTGTCAACTACCAAAACTGACCCAGGAAGAAAGAGAAAACCTGAACAGTCCTATAACCACGAAGGCAATTGAAGTAGTCATCAAAAACCTCCCAAGAAACCAAAGCCCAGGGCCAGATGGATTCCCAGGGGAATTCTATCAGACATTTAAAGAAGAATTAATACCTATTCTCCTGAAACTGTTCCAAACAATAGAAATGGAAGGAAAACTTCCAAACTCATTTTATGAGGCCACCATTACCTTGATCCCAAAACCAGACAAAGATCCCATCAAAAAGGAGTATTAGAGACCAATATCCTTGATGAACATCGATGCAAAAATTCTCACCAAAATACTAGCCAAGAGGATCCAACACTACATGAAAAGGAGTATTCACCATGACCAAGTGGGATTTATCCCTGGGCTGCAAGGCTGGTTCAACATCCGCAAATCAATCAACGTGATAAAACACATTAACCAAAGAAAGAACAAGAATCATATGATCCTCTCAATAGATGCAGAAAAACCATTTGACAAAGTAAAGCACACTTTCTGGATCAAAACTCTTCAGAGTACAGGGACAGCGGGTACATACCTCAATATCATAAAAGCCATCTACGAACAACCTACAGCGAATATCATTCTCAATGGGGAAAAGCTGAGATCTTTTCCCCTAAGGTCAGGAACGCGGCAGGGATAGCCACTCTCACCACTGCTATTGAACATAGTATTAGAAGTCCTAGCCACAGCAATCAGACAACAAAAAGAAATCAAAGGCATCCAAATCGGCAGAGAGGAAGTCAAACTCTCACTCTTTGCAGATGATATGATACTTTATGTGGAAAACCCAAAAGACTCCACCCCAAAACTGCTAGAACTCACACAGCAATTCCGTCAAGTAGCAGGCTATAAAATCAATGCACAGACCTCAGTGGCATTCCTATACACCAACAACAAGACAGAAGAGAGACAAATCAAGGAGTCGATCCCATTCACAACTGCACCCAAAACCAGAATAGACCTAGGAATACATTGAACCCAAGAGGCAAAGGATCTGTACTCAGAAAACTACCAAATACTCAGGAAAGAAATTGAAGAAGACACAAAGAAACGGAAAAACGTTCCATCCTCATGGACTGGGAGAACCAACATTGTGAAGAGGTCAATGCTACCTAGAGCAATCTACACATGCAATGCAATCCCCATCAAAATACCATCCACTTTTTTCCAAGAAATCGAACAAATAATCCTAAGATTTGAATGGAACCAGAAGAGACCACGAATAGCCAGAGGAATATTGAGAAAGAAAAGCAAAGCTGGCGGCATCACAATTCTGGACTTCCAGCACTATGACAAAGCTGTCATCATCAAGACGGTATGGTACTGGCACAAAAACAGACACATAGATCCATGGAACAGAATCGAGAGCCCAGAAGTGGACCCTCAACTCTATGGTCAACTTATCTTTGACAGAGCAGGAAAGAATGTCCAATGGCAAAAAGAGAGTCTCTTCCACAACTGGAGTTGTGGAAATTGGACAGCCCCATGCAGAAGAATGACACTGGACCATTTCCTGACACCACACACAAAAATAGACTCCAAATGTTTGAAAGACCTCAGTGTGAGACAAGACTCCATCAAAATCCTAAAGGAGAACACAGGTAGCAAGCTCTTCGACCTCAGCCGCAGCAACTTCTTCCTACAAACATCACCAAAGGCACGGGAAGCCAGGGCAAAAAGGAACTATTGGGATTTCATCAAGATAAAAACCTTTGGCACAGCAAAAGAAACAGTCCACAAAACCAAAAGACAACCGACAGAATGGGAGAAATTATTTACGAATGACATATCAGATAAAGGGCTACTATCCAATATGTATAAAAACGTATCAAACTCAACACCCAAAGAACAAATAATCCAATCAAAAAATAGGCAGAAGTCATGAACAGACATTTTTCCAAAGAAGACATCCAAATGGCCAACAGGCACATGAAAAAGTGCTCAACACGGCTCGGCATCAGGGAAATCCACATCAAAACCTCAATGAGATACCCCCTCACCCCCGTCAGAATGGCTCAAATGAACAAGTCAGGGAACGACAGAGGTTGGCGGGGATGTGGAGAAAGGGGAACCCTCCTACACTGGTGGTGGGAATGCAAGCTGGTGCAACCCCTCTGGAAAACCGGATGGAGGTTCCTCAAATAGTTGAAATTAGAGCTACCATCCGATCCAGCAATTGCACTCCTGGGTATTTACCCCAAAGATACAAATGTAGGGACCCGAAGCGGTACGTGCACCCCATTGTTTATAGCAGCAATGTCCACAATAGCCAAACTGTTGAAAGAGCCAAGATGTCCATCGACAGATGAGTGGATAAAGAAGAGGTGGTATATATATACACAATGGAATATTACGCAGCCATCAAAAGGAATGAGATGTTGCCATGGACAACGACGTGGATGGAACTGGAGGGTCCGATGATTAGTGAAATAAGACAATCAGAGAAAGACATGTATCATATGACCTCACTGATATGAGGAATTCTTAATCTCAGGAACAGAGTGAGGCTTGCTGGAGTGGTCGGGGGTGGGAGGGATGGGCTGGCTGGGTGATAGACATTGGGGAGGGTATGAGCTACGGTGAGCGCTGTGAATTGTGTAAGACTGTTGAATCACAGATCTCTACTTCTGAAACAAATAACGCATCATATTTTAAGAATAAAGGAAAAGAAGGAGATAGCAGGAGAGGAAGAATGAAGGGGAGTTAGTGAGAGGGGGAGACAGACCAGGAGAGATGATGGAATCTGAAAAAAAATCCGAGGTTTCTAGAGGGGAGGTGGGTCGGGGGATTGGTTAGCCTGGTGATGGGTATTAAAGAGGGCACATTCTGCATGGAGCACTGTGTGTTCGGAACAAACAATGAATCATGGGACACTACACCAAAACAAATGATGTAGTACATGGTGATTAACAAAGCAATAAAAAACAAAGACTGTAATAAGAGATGAAGAAGGACACTATATCCTACTTAAAGGGTCTATCCAAGAAGAAGATCTAACAATTGTAAATGTCTATGCCCCGAACATGGGAGCATCCAATTATATAAGGCAATTTAGAAGAAAAGCAAAGAAAGACATTGACAACCATACAATCAGAGTGGGGGACTTTAACACCCCCCTGACTGAAATGGCCAGATCATCTAAGCAAAAGATCAACAAGGAAATAAAGACTTTAAATGACACACTGGAACAAATGGACTTCACAGACATATTCAGAACGTTTCATCCCGAAGCAACGGAATACACATTCTTCTCTAGGGCCCATGGAACGTTCTCCAGAATGGATCACATCCTAGGTCACAAATCAGGTCTCAACCGGTACCCAAAGATTGGGATCATTCCCTGCACATTTTCAGACCACAATGCTTTGAAACTAGAACTCAATCACAAGAGGAAAGTCGGAAAGAACTCAAATACATGGAGGCTAAAGAGCATCCTACGAAAGAATGAATGGGTCAACCAGGAAATTAAAGAAGAATTTAAAAATTCATGGAAACCAATGAAAATGAAAACACAACTGTCCAAAATCTTTGGGATACAGCCAAGGCAGTCCTGCGAGGAAAGTATATAGCAATACAAGCCTTTCTCAAGAAACATGAAAGGTCTCAAATACACACCCTAACCCTACACCTAAAGGAGCTGGAGAAAGAACGGCCAATAAAGCGTAAACCCAGCAGGAGAAGAGACATCATGCAGATCAGAGCAGAAATCAATGAAATAGAACCCAAAAGAACAGTAGAACAGATCAACGGAACTAGGAGCTGGTTCTTTGAAAGAATTCACAAGATTGATACACCCCTGTCCAGGCTGATCAAAAAGAAAAGAGAAATGACCCAAATCAACAAAATCATGAATGAAAGAGGAGAGATCACAACCAACACCAAAGAAATACAAGCAATTATAAGAACGTAATCTGAGCAACCCTATGGCAGCATATTCCATAACCTGGAAGAAATGGGTGCATTCCTAGAGATGTGTCAACTACCAAAACTGACCCAGGAAGAAAGAGAAAACCTGAACAGTCCTATAACCACGAAGGCAATTGAAGTAGTCATCAAAAACCTCCCAAGAAACCAAAGCCCAGGGCCAGATGGATTCCCAGGGGAATTCTATCCGACATTTAAAGAAGAATTAATACCTATTCTCCTGAAACTGTTCCAAACAATAGAAATGGAAGGAAAACTTCCAAACTCATTTTATGAGGCCACCATTACCTTGATCCCAAAACCAGACAAAGATCCCATCAAAAAGGAGTATTAGAGACCAATATCCTTGATGAACATCGATGCAAAAATTCTCACCAAAATACTAGCCAAGAGGACCCAACAGTACATGAAAAGGAGTATTCACCATGACCAAGTGGGATTTATCCCTGGGCTGCAAGGCTGGTTCAACATCCGCAAATCAATCAACGTGATAAAACACATTAACCAAAGAAAGAACAAGAATCATATGATCCTCTCAATAGATGCAGAAAAACCATTTGACAAAGTAAAGCACACTTTCTGGATCAAAACTCTTCAGAGTACAGGGACAGCGGGTACATACCTCAATATCATAAAAGCCATCTACGAACAACCTACAGCGAATATCATTCTCAATGGGGAAAAGCTGAGATCTTTTCCCCTAAGGTCAGGAACGCGGCAGGGATAGCCACTCTCACCACTGCTATTCAACATAGTATTAGAAGTCCTAGCCACAGCAATCAGACAACAAAAAGAAATCCAAGGCATCCAAATCGGCAGAGAGGAAGTCAAACTCTCACTCTTTGCAGATGATATGATACTTTATGTGGAAAACCCAAAAGACTCCACCCCAAAACTGCTAGAACTCACACAGCAATTCCGTCAAGTAGCAGGCTATAAAATCAATGCACAGACATCAGTGGCATTCCTATACACCAACAACAAGACAGAAGAGAGACAAATCAAGGAGTCGATCCCATTCACAACTGCACCCAAAACCAGAAGAGACCTAGGAATACATTGAACCCAAGAGGCAAAGGATCTGTACTCAGAAAACTACCAAATACTCAGGAAAGAAATTGAAGAAGACACAAAGAAACGGAAAAACGTTCCATGATCATGGATTGGGAGAACCAACATTGTGAAGAGGTCAATGCTACCTAGAGCAATCTACACATGCAATGCAATCCCCGTCAAAATACCATCCACTTTTTTCCAAGAAATGGAACAAATAATCCTAAGATTTGAATGGAACCAGAAGAGACCACGAATAGCCAGAGGAATATTGAGAAAGAAAAGCAAAGCTGGCGGCATCACAATTCTGGACTTCCAGCTCTATGACAAAGCTGTCATCATCAAGACAGTAGGGTACTGGCACAAAAACAGACACATAGATCCATGGAACAGAATCGAGAGCCCAGAAATGGACCCTCAACTCTATGGTCAACTTATCTTTGACAGAGCAGGAAAGAATGTCCAATGGCAAAAAGAGAGTCTCTTCAACAACTGGAGTTGTGGAAATTGGACAGCCCCATGCAGAAGAATGACACTGGACCATTTCCTGACACCACACACAAAAATAGACTCCAAATGTTTGAAAGACCTCAGTGTGAGACAGGACTCCATCAAAATCCTAAAGGAGAACACAGGTAGCAAGCTCTTCGACCTCAGCCGCAGCAACTTCTTCCTACAAACATCACCAAAGGCACGGGAAGCCAGGGCAAAAATGAACTATTGGGATTTCATCAAGATAAAAACCTTTGGCACAGCAAAAGAAACAGTCCACAAAACCAAAACACAACCGACAGAATGGGAGAAATTATTTACGAATGACATATCAGATAAAGGGCTACTATCCAATATGTATAAAAACGTATCAAACTCAACACCCAAAGAACAAAAAATCCAATCAAAAAATAGGCAGAAGACATGAACAGACATTTTTCCAAAGAAGACATCCAAATGGCCCACAGGCACAGGAAAAAGTGCTCAACACGGCTCGGCATCAGGGAAATCCACATCAAAACCTCAATGAGATACCCCCTCACACCCGTCAGAATGGCTCAAATGAACAAGTCAGGGAACGACAGAGGTTGGCGGGGATGTGGAGAAAGGGGAACCCTCCTACACTGGTGGTGGGAATGCAAGCTGGTGCAACCCCTCTGGAAAACAGGATGGAGGTTCCTCAAATAGTTGAAATTAGAGCTACCATCCGATCCAGCAATTGCACTCCTGGGTATTTACCCCAAAGATACAAATGTAGGGACCCGAAGCGGTACGTGCACCCCATTGTTTATAGCAGCAATGTCCACAATAGCCAAACTGTTGAAAGAGCCAAGATGTCCATCGACACAAGAGTGGATAAAGAAGAAGTGGTATATATATACACAATGGAATATTACGCAGCCATCAAAAGGAATGAGATGTTGCCATGGACAACGACGTGGATGGAAGTGGAGGGTCCGATGATTAGTGAAATAAGTCAATCAGAGAAAGACATGTATCATATGACCTCACTGATATGAGGAATTCTTAATCTCAGGAACAGAGTGAGGCTTGCTGGAGTGGTCGGGGGTGGGAGGGATGGGCTGGCTGCGTGATAGACATTGGGGAGGGTATGAGCTACGGTGAGCGCTGTGAATTGTGTAAGACTGTTGAATCACAGATCTCTACTTCTGAAACAAATAACGCAACATATTTTAAGAATAAAGGAAAAGAAGGAGATAGCAGGAGAGGAAGAATGAAGGGGAGTTAGTGAGAGGGGGAGACAGACCAGGAGAGATGATGGATTCTGAAAAAAAATCCGAGGTTTCTAGAGGGGAGGTGGGTCGGGGGATTGGTTAGCCTGGTGATGGGTATTAAAGAGGGCACATTCTGCATGGAGCACTGTGTGTTCGGAACAAACAATGAATCATGGGACACTACACCAAAACAAATGATGTAGTACATGGTGATTAACAAAGCAATAAAAAACAAAGGCTGTAATAAGAGATGAAGAAGGACACTATATCCTACTTAAAGGGTCTATCCAAGAAGAAGATCTAACAATTGTAAATGTCTATGCCCCGAACATGGGAGCATCCAATTATATAAGGCAATTTAGAAGAAAAGCAAAGAAAGACATTGACAACCATACAATCATAGTGGGGGACTTTAACACCCCCCTGACTGAAATGGCCAGATCATCTAAGCAAAAGATCAACAAGGAAATAAAGACTTTAAATGACACACTGGACCAAATGGACTTCACAGACATATTCAGAACGTTCCATCCCGAAGCAACGGAATACACATTCTTCTCTAGGGCCCATGGAACGTTCTCCAGAATGGATCACATCCTAGGTCACAAATCAGGTCTCAACCGGTACCCAAAGATTGGGATCATTCCCTGCACATTTTCAGACCTCAATGCTTTGAAACTAGAACTCAATCACAAGAGGAAAGTCGGAAAGAACTCAAATACATGGAGGGTAAAGAGCATCCTACGAAAGAATGAATGGGTCAACCAGGAAATTAAAGAAGAATTTAAAAATTCATGGAAACCAATGAAAATGAAAACACAACTGTCCAAAATCTTTGGGATACAGCCAAGGCAGTCCTGCGAGGAAAGTATATAGCAATACAAGCCTTTCTCAAGAAACATGAAAGGTCTCAAATACACACCCTAACCCTACACCTAAAGGAGCTGGAGAAAGAACGGCCAATAAAGCCTAAACCCAGCAGGAGAAGAGAAATCATGCAGATCAGAGCAGAAATCAATGAAATAGAACCCAAAAGAACAGTAGAACAGATCAACGGAACTAGGAGCTGGTTCTTTGAAAGAATTCACAAGATTGATACACCCCTGTCCAGGCTGATCAAAAAGAAAAGAGAAATGACCCAAATCAACAAAATCATGAATGAAGGAGGAGAGATCACAACCAACACCAAAGAAATACAAACGATTATAAGAACGTAATCTGAGCAACCCTATGGCAGCATATTCCATAACCTGGAAGAAATGGGTGCATTCCTAGAGATGTGTCAACTACCAAATCTGACCCAGGAAGAAAGAGAAAACCTGAACAGTCCTATAACCACGAAGGCAATTGAAGTAGTCTTGAAAAACCTCCCAAGAAACCAAAGCCCAGGGCCAGATGGATTCCCAGGGGAATTCTATCAGACATTTAAAGAAGAATTAATACCTATTCTCCTGAAACTGTTCCAAACAATAGAAATGGAAGGAAAACTTCCAAACTCATTTTATGAGGCCACCATTACCTTGATCCCAAAACCAGACAAAGATCCCATCAAAAAGGAGTATTAGAGACCAATATCCTTGATGAACATCGATGCAAAAATTCTCACCAAAATACTAGCCAAGAGGACCCAACAGTACATGAAAAGGAGTATTCACCATGACCAAGTGGGATTTATCCCTGGGCTGCAAGGCTGGTTCAACATCCGCAAATCAATCAACGTGATAAAACACATTAACCAAAGAAAGAACAAGAATCATATGATCCTCTCAATAGATGCAGAAAAACCATTTGACAAAGTAAAGCACACTTTCTGGATCAAAACTCTTCAGAGTACAGGGACAGCGGGTACATACCTCAATATCATAAAAGCCATCTACGAACAACCTACAGCGAATATCATTCTCAATGGGGAAAAGCTGAGATCTTTTCCCCTAAGGTCAGGAACGCGGCAGGGATAGCCACTCTCACCACTGCTATTCAACATAGTATTAGAAGTCCTAGCCACAGCAATCAGACAACAAAAAGAAATCCAAGGCATCCAAATCGGCAGAGAGGAAGTCAAACTCTCACTCTTTGCAGATGATATGATACTTTATGTGGAAAACCCAAAAGACTCCACCCCAAAACTGCTACAACTCACACAGCAATTCCGTCAAGTAGCAGGCTATAAAATCAATGCACAGACATCAGTGGCATTCCTATACACCAACAACAAGACAGAAGAGAGACAAATCAAGGAGTCGATCCCATTCACAACTGCACCCAAAACCAGAAGAGACCTAGGAATAAATTGAACCCAAGAGGCAAAGGATCTGTACTCAGAAAACTACCAAATACTCAGGAAAGAAATTGAAGAAGACACAAAGAAACGGAAAAACGTTCCATGCTCATGGATTGGGAGAACCAACATTGTGAAGAGGTCAATGCTACCTAGAGCAATCTACACATGCAATGCAATCCCCGTCAAAATACCATCCACTTTTTTCCAAGAAATGGAACAAATAATCCTAAGATTTGAATGGAACCAGAAGAGACCACGAATAGCCAGAGGAATATTGAGAAAGAAAAGCAAAGCTGGCGGCATCACAATTCTGGACTTCCAGCTCTATGACAAAGCTGTCATCATCAAGACAGTAGGGTACTGGCACAAAAACAGACACATAGATCCATGGAACAGAATCGAGAGCCCAGAAATGGACCCTCAACTCTATGGTCAACTTATCTTTGACAGAGCAGGAAAGAATGTCCAATGGCAAAAAGAGAGTCTCTTCAACAACTGGAGTTGTGGAAATGGGACAGCCCCATGCAGAAGAATGACACTGGACCATTTCCTGACACCACACACAAAAATAGACTCCAAATGTTTGAAAGACCTCAGTGTGAGACAGGACTCCATCAAAATCCTAAAGGAGAACACAGGTAGCAAGCTCTTCGACCTCAGCCGCAGCAACTCCTTCCTACAAACATCACCAAAGGCACGGGAATCCAGGGCAAAAAGGAACTATTGGGATTTCATCAAGATAAAAACCTTTGGCACAGCAAAAGAAACAGTCCACAAAACCAAAAGACAACCGACAGATTGGGAGAAATTATTTACGAATGACATATCAGATAAAGGGCTACTATCCAATATGTATAAAAACGTATCAAACTCAACACCCAAAGAACAAATAATCCAATCAAAAAATAGGCAGAAGGCATGAACAGACATTTTTCCAAAGAAGACATCCAAATGGCCCACAGGCACAGGAAAAAGTGCTCAACACGGCTCGGCATCAGGGAAATCCACATCAAAACCTCAATGAGATACCCTCTCACACCCGTCAGAATGGCTCAAATGAACAAGTCAGGGAACGACAGAGGTTGGCGGGGATGTGGAGAAAGGGGAACCCTCCTACACTGGTGGTGGGAATGCAAGCTGGGGCAACCCCTCTGGAAAACAGGATGGAGGTTCCTCAAATAGTTGAAATTAGAGCTACCATCCGATCCAGCAATTGCACTCCTGGGTATTTACCCCAAAGATACAAATGTAGGGACCCGAAGCGGTACGTGCACCCCATTGTTTATAGCAGCAATGTCCACAGTAGCCAAACTTTTGAAAGAGCCAAGATGTCCATCGACAGATGAGTGGATAAAGAAGAGGTGGTATATATATACACAATGGAATATTACGCAGCCATCAAAAGGAATGAGATGTTGCCATGGACAACGACGTGGATGGAAGTGGAGGGTCCGATGATTAGTGAAATAAGTCAATCAGAGAAAGACATGTATCATATGACCTCACTGATATGAGGAATTCTTAATCTCAGGAAGAGAGTGAGGCTTGCTGGAGTGGTCGGGGGTGGGAGGGATGGGCTGGCTGGGTGATAGACATTGGGGAGGGTATGAGCTACGGTGAGCGCTGTGAATTGTGTAAGACTGTTGAATCACAGATCTCTACTTCTGAAACAAATAACGCAACATATTTTAAGAATAAAGGAAAAGAAGGAGATAGCAGGAGAGGAAGAATGAAGGGGAGTTAGTGAGAGGGGGAGACAGACCAGGAGAGATGATGGATTCTGAAAAAAAATCCGAGGTTTCTAGAGGGGAGGTGGGTCGGGGGATTGGTTAGCCTGGTGATGGGTATTAAAGAGGGCACATTCTGCATGGAGCACTGTGTGTTCGGAACAAACAATGAATCATGGGACACTACACCAAAACAAATGATGTAGTACATGGTGATTAACAAAGCAATAAAAAACAAAGACTGTAATAAGAGATGAAGAAGGACACTATATCCTACTTAAAGGGTCTATCCAAGAAGAAGATCTAACAATTGTAAATGTCTATGCCCCGAACATGGGAGCATCCAATTATATAAGGCAATTTAGAAGAAAAGCAAAGAAAGACATTGACAACCATACAATCAGAGTGGGGGACTTTAACACCCCCCTGACTGAAATGGCCAGATCATCTAAGCAAAAGATCAACAAGGAAATAAAGACTTTAAATGACACACTGGACCAAATGGTCTTCACAGACATATTCAGAACGTTCCATCCCGAAGCAACGGAATACACATTCTTCTCTAGGGCCCATGGAACGTTCTCCAGAATGGATCACATCCTAGGTCACAAATCAGGTCTCAACCGGTACCCAAAGATTGGGATCATTCCCTGCACATTTTCAGACCACAATGCTTTGAAACTAGAACTCAATCACAAGAGGAAAGTCGGAAAGAACTCAAATACATGGAGGCTAAAGAGCATCCTACGAAAGAATGAATGGGTCAACCAGGAAATTAAAGAAGAATTTAAAAATTCATGGAAACCAATGAAAATGAAAACACAACTGTCCAAAATCTTTGGGATACAGCCAAGGCAGTCCTGCGAGGAAAGTATATAGCAATACAAGCCTTTCTCAAGAAACATGAAAGGTCTCAAATACACACCCTAACCCTACACCTAAAGGAGCTGGAGAAAGAACGGCCAATAAAGCCTAAACCCAGCAGGAGAAGAGAAATCATGCAGATCAGAGCAGAAATCAATGAAATAGAACCCAAAAGAACAGTAGAACAGATCAACGGAACTAGGAGCTGGTTCTTTGAAAGAATTCACAAGATTGATACACCCCTGTCCAGGCTGATCAAAAAGAAAAGAGAAATGACCCAAATCAACAAAATCATGAATGAAGGAGGAGAGATCACAACCAACACCAAAGAAATACAAAGGATTATAAGAACGTAATCTGAGCAACCCTATGGCAGCATATTCCATAACCTGGAAGAAATGGGTGCATTCCTAGAGATGTGTCAACTACCAAAACTGACCCAGGAAGAAAGAGAAAACCTGAACAGTCCTATAACCACGAAGGCAATTGAAGTAGTCATCAAAAACCTCCCAAGAAACCAAAGCCCAGGGCCAGATGGATTCCCAGGGGAATTCTATCAGACATTTAAAGAAGAATTAATACCTATTCTCCTGAAACTGTTCCAAACAATAGAAATGGAAGGAAAACTTCCAATCTCATTTTATGAGGCCACCATTTCCTTGATCCCAAAACCAGACAAAGATCCCATCAAAAAGGAGTATTAGAGACCAATATCCTTGATGAACATCGATGCAAAAATTCTCACCAAAATACTAGCCAAGAGGACCCAACAGTACATGAAAAGGAGTATTCACCATGACCAAGTGGGATTTATCCCTGGGCTGCAAGGCTGGTTCAACATCCGCAAATCAATCAACGTGATAAAACACATTAACCAAAGA
This sequence comes from Eumetopias jubatus, assembly GCF_037043125.1. Lineage (NCBI taxonomy): Eukaryota > Metazoa > Chordata > Mammalia > Carnivora > Otariidae > Eumetopias > Eumetopias jubatus. The sequence goes on along the minus strand of NW_028274839.1, from coordinate 1,033,921 downwards.
AAGAACAAGAATCATATGATCCTCTCAATAGATGCAGAAAAACCATTTGACAAAGTAAAGCACACTTTCTGGATCAAAACTCTTCAGAGTACAGGGACAGCGGGTACATACCTCAATATCATAAAAGCCATCTACGAACAACCTACAGCGAATATCATTCTCAATGGGGAAAAGCTGAGATCTTTTCCCCTAAGGTCAGGAACGCGGCAGGGATAGCCACTCTCACCACTGCTATTCAACATAGTATTAGAAGTCCTAGCCACAGCAATCAGACAACAAAAAGAAATCCAAGGCATCCAAATCGGCAGAGAGGAAGTCAAACTCTCACTCTTTGCAGATGATATGATACTTTATGTGGAAAACCCAAAAGACTCCACCCCAAAACTGCTACAACTCACACAGCAATTCCGTCAAGTAGCAGGCTATAAAATCAATGCACAGACATCAGTGGCATTCCTATACACCAACAACAAGACAGAAGAGAGACAAATCAAGGAGTCGATCCCATTCACAACTGCACCCAAAACCAGAAGAGACCTAGGAATACATTGAACCCAAGAGGCAAAGGATCTGTACTCAGAAAACTACCAAATACTCAGGAAAGAAATTGAAGAAGACACAAAGAAACGGAAAAACGTTCCATGCTCATGGATTGGGAGAACCAACATTGTGAAGAGGTCAATGCTACCTAGAGCAATCTACACATGCAATGCAATCCCCGTCAAAATACCATCCACTTTTTTCCAAGAAATGGAACAAATAATCCTAAGATTTGAATGGAACCAGAAGAGACCACGAATAGCCAGAGGAATATTGAGAAAGAAAAGCAAAGCTGGCGGCATCACAATTCTGGACTTCCAGCTCTATGACAAAGCTGTCATCATCAAGACAGTAGGGTACTGGCACAAAAACAGACACATAGATCCATGGAACAGAATCGAGAGCCCAGAAATGGACCCTCAACTCTATGGTCAACTTATCTTTGACAGAGCAGGAAAGAATGTCCAATGGCAAAAAGAGAGTCTCTTCAACAACTGGAGTTGTGGAAATTGGACAGCCCCATGCAGAAGAATGACACTGGACCATTTCCTGACACCACACACAAAAATAGACTCCAAATGTTTGAAAGACCTCAGTGTGAGACAGGACTCCATCAAAATCCTAAAGGAGAACACAGGTAGCAAGCTCTTCGACCTCAGCCGCAGCAACTCCTTCCTACAAACATCACCAAAGGCACGGGAAGCCAGGGCAAAAAGGAACTATTGGGATTTCATCAAGATAAAAACCTTTGGCACAGCAAAAGAAACAGTCCACAAAACCAAAAGACAACCGACAGAATGGGAGAAATTATTTACGAATGACATATCAGATAAAGGGCTACTATCCAATATGTATAAAAACGTATCAAACTCAACACCCAAAGAACAAATAATCCAATCAAAAAATAGGCAGAAGGCATGAACAGACATTTTTCCAAAGAAGACATCCAAATGGCCCACAGGCACAGGAAAAAGTGCTCAACACGGCTCGGCATCAGGGAAATCCACATCAAAACCTCAATGAGATACCCTCTCACACCCGTCAGAATGGCTCAAATGAACAAGTCAGGGAACGACAGAGGTTGGCGGGGATGTGGAGAAAGGGGAACCCTCCTACACTGGTGGTGGGAATGCAAGCTGGGGCAACCCCTCTGGAAAACAGGATGGAGGTTCCTCAAATAGTTGAAATTAGAGCTACCATCCGATCCAGCAATTGCACTCCTGGGTATTTACCCCAAAGATACAAATGTAGGGACCCGAAGCGGTACGTGCACCCCATTGTTTATAGCAGCAATGTCCACAGTAGCCAAACTTTTGAAAGAGCCAAGATGTCCATCGACAGATGAGTGGATAAAGAAGAGGTGGTATATATATACACAATGGAATATTACGCAGCCATCAAAAGGAATGAGATGTTGCCATGGACAACGACGTGGATGGAAGTGGAGGGTCCGATGATTAGTGAAATAAGTCAATCAGAGAAAGACATGTATCATATGACCTCACTGATATGAGGAATTCTTAATCTCAGGAACAGAGTGAGGCTTGCTGGAGTGGTCGGGGGTGGGAGGGATGGGCTGGCTGGGTGATAGACATTGGGGAGGGTATGAGCTACGGTGAGCGCTGTGAATTGTGTAAGACTGTTGAATCACAGATCTCTACTTCTGAAACAAATAACGCAACATATTTTAAGAATAAAGGAAAAGAAGGAGATAGCAGGAGAGGAAGAATGAAGGGGAGTTAGTGAGAGGGGGAGACAGACCAGGAGAGATGATGGATTCTGAAAAAAAATCCGAGGTTTCTAGAGGGGAGGTGGGTCGGGGGATTGGTTAGCCTGGTGATGGGTATTAAAGAGGGCACATTCTGCATGGAGCACTGTGTGTTCGGAACAAACAATGAATCATGGGACACTACACCAAAACAAATGATGTAGTACATGGTGATTAACAAAGCAATAAAAAACAAAGACTGTAATAAGAGATGAAGAAGGACACTATATCCTACTTAAAGGGTCTATCCAAGAAGAAGATCTAACAATTGTAAATGTCTATGCCCCGAACATGGGAGCATCCAATTATATAAGGCAATTTAGAAGAAAAGCAAAGAAAGACATTGACAACCATACAATCAGAGTGGGGGACTTTAACACCCCCCTGACTGAAATGGCCAGATCATCTAAGCAAAAGATCAACAAGGAAATAAAGACTTTAAATGACACACTGGACCAAATGGACTTCACAGACATATTCAGAACGTTCCATCCCGAAGCAACGGAATACACATTCTTCTCTAGGGCCCATGGAACGTTCTCCAGAATGGATCACATCCTAGGTCACAAATCAGGTCTCAACCGGTACCCAAAGATTGGGATCATTCCCTGCACATTTTCAGACCACAATGCTTTGAAACTAGAACTCAATCACAAGAGGAAAGTCGGAAAGAACTCAAATACATGGAGGCTAAAGAGCATCCTACGAAAGAATGAATGGGTCAACCAGGAAATTAAAGAAGAATTTAAAAATTCATGGAAACCAATGAAAATGAAAACACAACTGTCCAAAATCTTTGGGATACAGCCAAGGCAGTCCTGCGAGGAAAGTATATAGCAATACAAGCCTTTCTCAAGAAACATGAAAGGTCTCAAATACACACCCTAACCCTACACCTAAAGGAGCTGGAGAAAGAACGGCCAATAAAGCCTAAACCCAGCAGGAGAAGAGAAATCATGCAGATCAGAGCAGAAATCAATGAAATAGAACCCAAAAGAACAGTAGAACAGATCAACGGAACTAGGAGCTGGTTCTTTGAAAGAATTCACAAGATTGATACACCCCTGTCCAGGCTGATCAAAAAGAAAAGAGAAATGACCCAAATCAACAAAATCATGAATGAAGGAGGAGAGATCACAACCAACACCAAAGAAATACAAACGATTATAAGAACGTAATCTGAGCAACCCTATGGCAGCATATTCCATAACCTGGAAGAAATGGGTGCATTCCTAGAGATGTGTCAACTACCAAAACTGACCCAGGAAGAAAGAGAAAACCTGAACAGTCCTATAACCACGAAGGCAATTGAAGTAGTCATCAAAAACCTCCCAAGAAACCAAAGCCCAGGGCCAGATGGATTCCCAGGGGAATTCTATCCGACATTTAAAGAAGAATTAATACCTATTCTCCTGAAACTGTTCCAAACAATAGAAATGGAAGGAAAACTTCCAAACTCATTTTATGAGGCCACCATTACCTTGATCCCAAAACCAGACAAAGATCCCATCAAAAAGGAGTATTAGAGACCAATATCCTTGATGAACATCGATGCAAAAATTCTCACCAAAATACTAGCCAAGAGGACCCAACAGTACATGAAAAGGAGTATTCACCATGACCAAGTGGGATTTATCCCTGGGCTGCAAGGCTGGTTCAACATCCGCAAATCAATCAACGTGATAAAACACATTAACCAAAGGAAGAACAAGAATCATATGATCCTCTCAATAGATGCAGAAAAACCATTTGACAAAGTAAAGCACACTTTCTGGATCAAAACTCTTCAGAGTACAGGGACAGCGGGTACATACCTCAATATCATAAAAGCCATCTACGAACAACCTACAGCGAATATCATTCTCAATGGGGAAAAGCTGAGATCTTTTCCCCTAAGGTCAGGAACGCGGCAGGGATAGCCACTCTCACCACTGCTATTCAACATAGTATTAGAAGTCCTAGCCACAGCAATCAGACAACAAAAAGAAATCCAAGGCATCCAAATCGGCAGAGAGGAAGTCAAACTCTCACTCTTTGCAGATGATATGATACTTTATGTGGAAAACCCAAAAGACTCCACCCCAAAACTGCTACAACTCACACAGCAATTCCGTCAAGTAGCAGGCTATAAAATCAATGCACAGACATCAGTGGCATTCCTATACACCAACAACAAGACAGAAGAGAGACAAATCAAGGAGTCGATCCCATTCACAACTGCACCCAAAACCAGAAGAGACCTAGGAATAAATTGAACCCAAGAGGCAAAGGATCTGTACTCAGAAAACTACCAAATACACAGGAAAGAAATTGAAGAAGACACAAAGAAACGGAAAAACGTTCCATGCTCATGGATTGGGAGAACCAACATTGTGAAGAGGTCAATGCTACCTAGAGCAATCTACACATGCAATGCAATCCCCGTCAAAATACCATCCACTTTTTTCCAAGAAATGGAACAAATAATCCTAAGATTTGAATGGAACCAGAAGAGACCACGAATAGCCAGAGGAATATTGAGAAAGAAAAGCAAAGCTGGCGGCATCACAATTCTGGACTTCCAGCTCTATGACAAAGCTGTCATCATCAAGACAGTAGGGTACTGGCACAAAAACAGACACATAGATCCATGGAACAGAATCGAGAGCCCAGAAATGGACCCTCAACTCTATGGTCAACTTATCTTTGACAGAGCAGGAAAGAATGTCCAATGGCAAAAAGAGAGTCTCTTCAACAACTGGAGTTGTGGAAATTGGACAGCCCCAGGCAGAAGAATGACACTGGACCATTTCCTGACACCACACACAAAAATAGACTCCAAATGTTTGAAAGACCTCAGTGTGAGACAGGACTCCATCAAAATCCTAAAGGAGAACACAGGTAGCAAGCTCTTCGACCTCAGCCGCAGCAAATCCTTCCTACAAACATCACCAAAGGCACGGGAAGCCAGGGCAAAAAGGAACTATTGGGATTTCATCAAGATAAAAACCTTTGGCACAGCAAAAGAAACAGTCCACAAAACCAAAACACAACCGCCAGAATGGGAGAAATTATTTACGAATGACATATCAGATAAAGGGCTACTATCCAATATGTATAAAAACGTATCAAACTCAACACCCAAAGAACAAATAATCCAATCAAAAAATAGGCAGAAGACATGAACAGACATTTTTCCAAAGAAGACATCCAAATGGCCCACAGGCACAGGAAAAAGTGCTCAACACGGCTCGGCATCAGGGAAATCCACATCAAAACCTCAATGAGATACCCCCTCACACCCGTCAGAATGGCTCAAATGAACAAGTCAGGGAACGACAGAGGTTGGCGGGGATGTGGAGAAAGGGGAACCCTCCTACACTGGTGGTGGGAATGCAAGCTGGGGCAACCCCTCTGGAAAACAGGATGGAGGTTCCTCAAATAGTTGAAATTAGAGCTACCATCCGATCCAGCAATTGCACTCCTGGGTATTTACCCCAAAGATACAAATGTAGGGACCCGAAGCGGTACGTGCACCCCATTGTTTATAGCAGCAATGTCCACAGTAGCCAAACTTTTGAAAGAGCCAAGATGTCCATCGACAGATGAGTGGATAAAGAAGAGGTGGTATATATATACACAATGGAATATTACGCAGCCATCAAAAGGAATGAGATGTTGCCATGGACAACGACGTGGATGGAAGTGGAGGGTCCGATGATTAGTGAAATAAGTCAATCAGAGAAAGACATGTATCATATGACCTCACTGATATGAGGAATTCTTAATCTCAGGAACAGAGTGAGGCTTGCTGGAGTGGTCGGGGGTGGGAGGGATGGGCTGGCTGGGTGATAGACATTGGGGAGGGTATGAGCTACGGTGAGCGCTGTGAATTGTGTAAGACTGTTGAATCACAGATCTCTACTTCTGAAACAAATAACGCAACATATTTTAAGAATAAAGGAAAAGAAGGAGATAGCAGGAGAGGAAGAATGAAGGGGAGTTAGTGAGAGGGGGAGACAGACCAGGAGAGATGATGGATTCTGAAAAAAAATCCGAGGTTTCTAGAGGGGAGGTGGGTCGGGGGATTGGTTAGCCTGGTGATGGGTATTAAAGAGGGCACATTCTGCATGGAGCACTGTGTGTTCGGAACAAACAATGAATCATGGGACACTACACCAAAACAAATGATGTAGTACATGGTGATTAACAAAGCAATAAAAAACAAAGGCTGTAATAAGTGATGAAGAAGGACACTATATCCTACTTAAAGGGTCTATCCAAGAAGAAGATCTAACAATTGTAAATGTCTATGCCCCGAACATGGGAGCATCCAATTATATAAGGCAATTTAGAAGAAAAGCAAAGAAAGACATTGACAACCATACAATCATAGTGGGGGACTTTAACACCCCCCTGACTGAAATGGCCAGATCATCTAAGCAAAAGATCAACAAGGAAATAAAGACTTTAAATGACACACTGGACCAAATGGACTTCACAGACATATTCAGAACGTTCCATCCCGAAGCAACGGAATACACATTCTTCTCTAGGGCCCATGGAACGTTCTCCAGAATGGATCACATCCTAGGTCACAAATCAGGTCTCAACCGGTACCCAAAGATTGGGATCATTCCCTGCACATTTTCAGACCTCAATGCTTTGAAACTAGAACTCAATCACAAGAGGAAAGTCGGAAAGAACTCAAATACATGGAGGCTAAAGAGCATCCTACGAAAGAATGAATGGGTCAACCAGGAAATTAAAGAAGAATTTAAAAATTCATGGAAACCAATGAAAATGAAAACACAACTGTCCAAAATCTTTGGGATACAGCCAAGGCAGTCCTGCGAGGAAAGTATATAGCAATACAAGCCTTTCTCAAGAAACATGAAAGGTCTCAAATACACACCCTAACCCTACACCTAAAGGAGCTGGAGAAAGAACGGCCAATAAAGCCTAAACCCAGCAGGAGAAGAGAAATCATGCAGATCAGAGCAGAAATCAATGAAATAGAACCCAAAAGAACAGTAGAACAGATCAACGGAACTAGGAGCTGGTTCTTTGAAAGAATTCACAAGATTGATACACCCCTGTCCAGGCTGATCAAAAAGAAAAGAGAAATGACCCAAATCAACAAAATCATGAATGAAGGAGGAGAGATCACAACCAACACCAATGAAATACAAACGATTATAAGAACGTAATCTGAGCAACCCTATGGCAGCATATTCCATAACCTGGAAGAAATGGGTGCATTCCTAGAGATGTGTCAACTACCAAATCTGACCCAGGAAGAAAGAGAAAACCTGAACAGTCCTATAACCACGAAGGCAATTGAAGTAGTCATCAAAAACCTCCCAAGAAACCAAAGCCCAGGGCCAGATGGATTCCCAGGGGAATTCTATCAGACATTTAAAGAAGAATTAATACCTATTCTCCTGAAACTGTTCCAAACAATAGAAATGGAAGGAAAACTTCCAAACTCATTTTATGAGGCCACCATTACCTTGATCCCAAAACCAGACAAAGATCCCATCAAAAAGGAGTATTAGAGACCAATATCCTTGATGAACATCGATGCAAAAATTCTCACCAAAATACTAGCCAAGAGGACCCAACAGTACATGAAAAGGAGTATTCACCATGACCAAGTGGGATTTATCCCTGGGCTGCAAGGCTGGTTCAACATCCGCAAATCAATCAACGTGATAAAACACATTAACCAAAGAAAGAACAAGAATCATATGATCCTCTCAATAGATGCAGAAAAACCATTTGACAAAGTAAAGCACACTTTCTGGATCAAAACTCTTCAGAGTACAGGGACAGCGGGTACATACCTCAATATCATAAAAGCCATCTACGAACAACCTACAGCGAATATCATTCTCAATGGGGAAAAGCTGAGATCTTTTCCCCTAAGGTCAGGAACGCGGCAGGGATAGCCACTCTCACCACTGCTATTCAACATAGTATTAGAAGTCCTAGCCACAGCAATCAGACAACAAAAAGAAATCCAAGGCATCCAAATCGGCAGAGAGGAAGTCAAACTCTCACTCTTTGCAGATGATATGATACTTTATGTGGAAAACCCAAAAGACTCCACCCCAAAACTGCTACAACTCACACAGCAATTCCGTCAAGTAGCAGGCTATAAAATCAATGCACAGACATCAGTGGCATTCCTATACACCAACAACAAGACAGAAGAGAGACAAATCAAGGAGTCGATCCCATTCACAACTGCACCCAAAACCAGAAGAGACCTAGGAATAAATTGAACCCAAGAGGCAAAGGATCTGTACTCAGAAAACTACCAAATACTCAGGAAAGAAATTGAAGAAGACACAAAGAAACGGAAAAACGTTCCATGCTCATGGATTGGGAGAACCAACATTGTGAAGAGGTCAATGCTACCTAGAGCAATCTACACATGCAATGCAATCCCCGTCAAAATACCATCCACTTTTTTCCAAGAAATGGAACAAATAATCCTAAGATTTGAATGGAACCAGAAGAGACCACGAATAGCCAGAGGAATATTGAGAAAGAAAAGCAAAGCTGGCGGCATCACAATTCTGGACTTCCAGCTCTATGACAAAGCTGTCATCATCAAGACAGTAGGGTACTGGCACAAAAACAGACACATAGATCCATGGAACAGAATCGAGAGCCCAGAAATGGACCCTCAACTCTATGGTCAACTTATCTTTGACAGAGCAGGAAAGAATGTCCAATGGCAAAAAGAGAGTCTCTTCAACAACTGGAGTTGTGGAAATTGGACAGCCCCATGCAGAAGAATGACACTGGACCATTTCCTGACACCACACACAAAAATAGACTCCAAATGTTTGAAAGACCTCAGTGTGAGACAGGACTCCATCAAAATCCTAAAGGAGAACACAGGTAGCAAGCTCTTCGACCTCAGCCGCAGCAACTCCTTCCTACAAACATCACCAAAGGCACGGGAATCCAGGGCAAAAAGGAACTATTGGGATTTCATCAAGATAAAAACCTTTGGCACAGCAAAAGAAACAGTCCACACAACCAAAAGACAACCGACAGAATGGGAGAAATTATTTACGAATGACATATCAGATAAAGGGCTACTATCCAATATGTATAAAAACGTATCAAACTCAACACCCAAAGAACAAATAATCCAATCAAAAAATAGGCAGAAGGCATGAACAGACATTTTTCCAAAGAAGACATCCAAATGGCCCACAGGCACAGGAAAAAGTGCTCAACACGGCTCGGCATCAGGGAAATCCACATCAAAACCTCAATGAGATACCCTCTCACACCCGTCAGAATGGCTCAAATGAACAAGTCAGGGAACGACAGAGGTTGGCGGGGATGTGGAGAAAGGGGAACCCTCCTACACTGGTGGTGGGAATGCAAGCTGGGGCAACCCCTCTGGAAAACAGGATGGAGGTTCCTCAAATAGTTGAAATTAGAGCTACCATCCGATCCAGCAATTGCACTCCTGGGTATTTACCCCAAAGATACAAATGTAGGGACCCGAAGCGGTACGTGCACCCCATTGTTTATAGCAGCAATGTCCACAGTAGCCAAACTTTTGAAAGAGCCAAGATGTCCATCGACAGATGAGTGGATAAAGAAGAGGTGGTATATATATACACAATGGAATATTACGCAGCCATCAAAAGGAATGAGATGTTGCCATGGACAACGACGTGGATGGAAGTGGAGGGTCCGATGATTAGTGAAATAAGTCAATCAGAGAAAGACATGTATCATATGACCTCACTGATATGAGGAATTCTTAATCTCAGGAAGAGAGTGAGGCTTGCTGGAGTGGTCGGGGGTGGGAGGGATGGGCTGGCTGGGTGATAGACATTGGGGAGGGTATGAGCTACGGTGAGCGCTGTGAATTGTGTAAGACTGTTGAATCACAGATCTCTACTTCTGAAACAAATAACGCAACATATTTTAAGAATAAAGGAAAAGAAGGAGATAGCAGGAGAGGAAGAATGAAGGGGAGTTAGTGAGAGGGGGAGACAGACCAGGAGAGATGATGGATTCTGAAAAAAAATCCGAGGTTTCTAGAGGGGAGGTGGGTCGGGGGATTGGTTAGCCTGGTGATGGGTATTAAAGAGGGCACATTCTGCATGGAGCACTGTGTGTTCGGAACAAACAATGAATCATGGGACACTACACCAAAACAAATGATGTAGTACATGGTGATTAACAAAGCAATAAAAAACAAAGACTGTAATAAGAGATGAAGAAGGACACTATATCCTACTTAAAGGGTCTATCCAAGAAGAAGATCTAACAATTGTAAATGTCTATGCCCCGAACATGGGAGCATCCAATTATATAAGGCAATTTAGAAGAAAAGCAAAGAAAGACATTGACAACCATACAATCAGAGTGGGGGACTTTAACACCCCCCTGACTGAAATGGCCAGATCATCTAAGCAAAAGATCAACAAGGAAATAAAGACTTTAAATGACACACTGGACCAAATGGACTTCACAGACATATTCAGAACGTTCCATCCCGAAGCAACGGAATACACATTCTTCTCTAGGGCCCATGGAACGTTCTCCAGAATGGATCACATCCTAGGTCACAAATCAGGTCTCAACCGGTACCCAAAGATTGGGATCATTCCCTGCACATTTTCAGACCACAATGCTTTGAAACTAGAACTCAATCACAAGAGGAAAGTCGGAAAGAACTCAAATACATGGAGGCTAAAGAGCATCCTACGAAAGAATGAATGGGTCAACCAGGAAATTAAAGAAGAATTTAAAAATTCATGGAAACCAATGAAAATGAAAACACAACTGTCCAAAATCTTTGGGATACCGCCAAGGCAGTCCTGCGAGGAAAGTATATAGCAATACAAGCCTTTCTCAAGAAACATGAAAGGTCTCAAATACACACCCTAACCCTACACCTAAAGGAGCTGGAGAAAGAACGGCCAATAAAGCCTAAACCCAGCAGGAGAAGAGAAATCATGCAGATCAGAGCAGAAATCAATGAAATAGAACCCAAAAGAACAGTAGAACAGATCAACGGAACTAGGAGCTGGTTCTTTGAAAGAATTCACAAGATTGATACACCCCTGTCCAGGCTGATCAAAAAGAAAAGAGAAATGACCCAAATCAACAAAATCATGAATGAAGGAGGAGAGATCACAACCAACACCAAAGAAATACAAACGATTATAAGAACGTAATCTGAGCAACCCTATGGCAGCATATTCCATAACCTGGAAGAAATGGGTGCATTCCTAGAGATGTGTCAACTACCAAAACTGACCCAGGAAGAAAGAGAAAACCTGAACAGTCCTATAACCACGAAGGCAATTGAAGTAGTCATCAAAAACCTCCCAAGAAACCAAAGCCCAGGGCCAGATGGATTCCCAGGGGAATTCTATCAGACATTTAAAGAAGAATTAATACCTATTCTCCTGAAACTGTTCCAAACAATAGAAATGGAAGGAAAACTTCCAATCTCATTTTATGAGGCCACCATTACCTTGATCCCAAAACCAGACAAAGATCCCATCAAAAAGGAGTATTAGAGACCAATATCCTTGATGAACATCGATGCAAAAATTCTCACCAAAATACTAGCCAAGAGGACCCAACAGTACATGAAAAGGAGTATTCACCATGACCAAGTGGGATTTATCCCTGGGCTGCAAGGCTGGTTCAACATCCGCAAATCAATCAACGTGATAAAACACATTAACCAAAGAAAGAACAAGAATCATATGATCCTCTCAATAGATGCAGAAAAACCATTTGACAAAGTAAAGCACACTTTCTGGATCAAAACTCTTCAGAGTACAGGGACAGCGGGTACATACCTCAATATCATAAAAGCCATCTACGAACAACCTACAGCGAATATCATTCTCAATGGGGAAAAGCTGAGATCTTTTCCCCTAAGGTCAGGAACGCGGCAGGGATAGCCACTCTCACCACTGCTATTCAACATAGTATTAGAAGTCCTAGCCACAGCAATCAGACAACAAAAAGAAATCCAAGGCATCCAAATCGGCAGAGAGGAAGTCAAACTCTCACTCTTTGCAGATGATATGATACTTTATGTGGAAAACCCAAAAGACTCCACCCCAAAACTGCTACAACTCACACAGCAATTCCGTCAAGTAGCAGGCTATAAAATCAATGCACAGACATCAGTGGCATTCCTATACACCAACAACAAGACAGAAGAGAGACAAATCAAGGAGTCGATCCCATTCACAACTGCACCCAAAACCAGAAGAGACCTAGGAATACATTGAACCCAAGAGGCAAAGGATCTGTACTCAGAAAACTACCAAATACTCAGGAAAGAAATTGAAGAAGACACAAAGAAACGGAAAAACGTTCCATGCTCATGGATTGGGAGAACCAACATTGTGAAGAGGTCAATGCTACCTAGAGCAATCTACACATGCAATGCAATCCCCGTCAAAATACCATCCACTTTTTTCCAAGAAATGGAACAAATAATCCTAAGATTTGAATGGAACCAGAAGAGACCACGAATAGCCAGAGGAATATTGAGAAAGAAAAGCAAAGCTGGCGGCATCACAATTCTGGACTTCCAGCTCTATGACAAAGCTGTCATCATCAAGACAGTAGGGTACTGGCACAAAAACAGACACATAGATCCATGGAACAGAATCGAGAGCCCAGAAATTGACCCTCAACTCTATGGTCAACTTATCTTTGACAGAGCAGGAAAGAATGTCCAATGGCAAAAAGAGAGTCTCTTCAACAACTGGAGTTGTGGAAATTGGACAGCCCCATGCAGAAGAATGACACTGGACCATTTCCTGACACCACACACAAAAATAGACTCCAAATGTTTGAAAGACCTCAGTGTGAGACAGGACTCCATCAAAATCCTAAAGGAGAACACAGGTAGCAAGCTCTTCGACCTCAGCCGCAGCAACTCCTTCCTACAAACATCACCAAAGGCACGGGAAGCCAGGGCAAAAATGAACTATTGGGATTTCATCAAGATAAAAACCTTTGGCACAGCAAAAGAAACAGTCCACAAAACCAAAACACAACCGACAGAATGGGAGAAATTATTTACGAATGACATATCAGATAAAGGGCTACTATCCAATATGTATAAAAACGTATCAAACTCAACACCCAAAGAACAAATAATCCAATCAAAAAATAGGCAGAAGACATGAACAGACATTTTTCCAAAGAAGACATCCAAATGGCCCACAGGCACAGGAAAAAGTGCTCAACACGGCTCGGCATCAGGGAAATCCACATCAAAACCTCAATGAGATACCCCCTCACACCCGTCAGAATGGCTCAAATGAACAAGTCAGGGAACGACAGAGGTTGGCGGGGATGTGGAGAAAGGGGAACCCTCCTACACTGGTGGTGGGAATGCAAGCTGGGGCAACCCCTCTGGAAAACAGGATGGAGGTTCCTCAAATAGTTGAAATTAGAGCTACCATCCGATCCAGCAATTGCACTCCTGGGTATTTACCCCAAAGATACAAATGTAGGGACCCGAAGCGGTACGTGCACCCCATTGTTTATAGCAGCAATGTCCACAGTAGCCAAACTTTTGAAAGAGCCAAGATGTCCATCGACAGATGAGTGGATAAAGAAGAGGTGGTATATATATACACAATGGAATATTACGCAGCCATCAAAAGGAATGAGATGTTGCCATGGACAACGACGTGGATGGAAGTGGAGGGTCCGATGATTAGTGAAATAAGTCAATCAGAGAAAGACATGTATCATATGACCTCACTGATATGAGGAATTCTTAATCTCAGGAACAGACTGAGGCTTGCTGGAGTGGTCGGGGGTGGGAGGGATGGGCTGGCTGGGTGATAGACATTGGGGAGGGTATGAGCTACGGTGAGCGCTGTGAATTGTGTAAGACTGTTGAATCACAGATCTCTACTTCTGAAACAAATAACGCAACATATTTTAAGAATAAAGGAAAAGAAGGAGATAGCAGGAGAGGAAGAATGAAGGGGAGTTAGTGAAAGGGGGAGACAGACCAGGAGAGATGATGGATTCTGAAAAAAAATCCGAGGTTTCTAGAGGGGAGGTGGGTCGGGGGATTGGTTAGCCTGGTGATGGGTATTAAAGAGGGCACATTCTGCATGGAGCACTGTGTGTTCGGAACAAACAATGAATCATGGGACACTACACCAAAACAAATGATGTAGTACATGGTGATTAACAAAGCAATAAAAAACAAAGGCTGTAATAAGAGATGAAGAAGGACACTATATCCTACTTAAAGGGTCTATCCAAGAAGAAGATCTAACAATTGTAAATGTCTATGCCCCGAACATGGGAGCATCCAATTATATAAGGCAATTTAGAAGAAAAGCAAAGAAAGACATTGACAACCATACAATCATAGTGGGGGACTTTAACACCCCCCTGACTGAAATGGCCAGATCATCTAAGCAAAAGATCAACAAGGAAATAAAGACTTTAAATGACACACTGGACCAAATGGACTTCACAGACATATTCAGAACGTTCCATCCCGAAGCAACGGAATACACATTCTTCTCTAGGGCCCATGGAACGTTCTCCAGAATGGATCACATCCTAGGTCACAAATCAGGTCTCAACCGGTACCCAAAGATTGGGATCATTCCCTGCACATTTTCAGACCTCAATGCTTTGAAACTAGAACTCAATCACAAGAGGAAAGTCGGAAAGAACTCAAATACATGGAGGCTAAAGAGCATCCTACGAAAGAATGAATGGGTCAACCAGGAAATTAAAGAAGAATTTAAAAATTCATGGAAACCAATGAAAATGAAAACACAACTGTCCAAAATCTTTGGGATACAGCCAAGGCAGTCCTGCGAGGAAAGTATATAGCAATACAAGCCTTTCTCAAGAAACATGAAAGGTCTCAAATACACACCCTAACCCTACACCTAAAGGAGCTGGAGAAAGAACGGCCAATAAAGCCTAAACCCAGCAGGAGAAGAGAAATCATGCAGATCAGAGCAGAAATCAATGAAATAGAACCCAAAAGAACAGTAGAACAGATCAACGGAACTAGGAGCTGGTTCTTTGAAAGAATTCACAAGATTGATACACCCCTGTCCAGGCTGATCAAAAAGAAAAGAGAAATGACCCAAATCAACAAAATCATGAATGAAGGAGGAGAGATCACAACCAACACCAAAGAAATACAAACGATTATAAGAACGTAATCTGAGCAACCCTATGGCAGCATATTCCATAACCTGGAAGAAATGGGTGCATTCCTAGAGATGTGTCAACTACCAAATCTGACCCAGGAAGAAAGAGAAAACCTGAACAGTCCTATAACCACGAAGGCAATTGAAGTAGTCATCAAAAACCTCCCAAGAAACCAAAGCCCAGGGCCAGATGGATTCCCAGGGGAATTCTATCAGACATTTAAAGAAGAATTAATACCTATTCTCCTGAAACTGTTCCAAACAATAGAAATGGAAGGAAAACTTCCAAACTCATTTTATGAGGCCACCATTACCTTGATCCCAAAACCAGACAAAGATCCCATCAAAAAGGAGTATTAGAGACCAATATCCTTGATGAACATCGATGCAAAAATTCTCACCAAAATACTAGCCAAGAGGACCCAACAGTACATGAAAAGGAGTATTCACCATGACCAAGTGGGATTTATCCCTGGGCTGCAAGGCTGGTTCAACATCCGCAAATCAATCAACGTGATAAAACACATTAACCAAAGAAAGAACAAGAATCATATGATCCTCTCAATAGATGCAGAAAAACCATTTGACAAAGTAAAGCACACTTTCTGGATCAAAACTCTTCAGAGTACAGGGACAGCGGGTACATACCTCAATATCATAAAAGCCATCTACGAACAACCTACAGCGAATATCATTCTCAATGGGGAAAAGCTGAGATCTTTTCCCCTAAGGTCAGGAACGCGGCAGGGATAGCCACTCTCACCACTGCTATTCAACATAGTATTAGAAGTCCTAGCCACAGCAATCAGACAACAAAAAGAAATCCAAGGCATCCAAATCGGCAGAGAGGAAGTCAAACTCTCACTCTTTGCAGATGATATGATACTTTATGTGGAAAACCCAAAAGACTCCACCCCAAAACTGCTACAACTCACACAGCAATTCCGTCAAGTAGCAGGCTATAAAATCAATGCACAGACATCAGTGGCATTCCTATACACCAACAACAAGACAGAAGAGAGACAAATCAAGGAGTCGATCCCATTCACAACTGCACCCAAAACCAGAAGAGACCTAGGAATACATTGAACCCAAGAGGCAAAGGATCTGTACTCAGAAAACTACCAAATACTCAGGAAAGAAATTGAAGAAGACACAAAGAAACGGAAAAACGTTCCATGCTCATGGATTGGGAGAACCAACATTGTGAAGAGGTCAATGCTACCTAGAGCAATCTACACATGCAATGCAATCCCCGTCAAAATACCATCCACTTTTTTCCAAGAAATGGAACAAATAATCCTAAGATTTGAATGGAACCAGAAGAGACCACGAATAGCCAGAGGAATATTGAGAAAGAAAAGCAAAGCTGGCGGCATCACAATTCTGGACTTCCAGCTCTATGACAAAGCTGTCATCATCAAGACAGTAGGGTACTGGCACAAAAACAGACACATAGATCCATGGAACAGAATCGAGAGCCCAGAAATGGACCCTCAACTCTATGGTCAACTTATCTTTGACAGAGCAGGAAAGAATGTCCAATGGCAAAAAGAGAGTCTCTTCAACAACTGGAGTTGTGGAAATTGGACAGCCCCATGCAGAAGAATGACACTGGACCATTTCCTGACACCACACACAAAAATAGACTCCAAATGTTTGAAAGACCTCAGTGTGAGACAGGACTCCATCAAAATCCTAAAGGAGAACACAGGTAGCAAGCTCTTCGACCTCAGCCGCAGCAACTTCTTCCTACAAACATCACCAAAGGCACGGGAAGCCAGGGCAAAAAGGAACTATTGGGATTTCATCAAGATAAAAACCTTTGGCACAGCAAAAGAAACAGTCCACAAAACCAAAAGACAACCGACAGAATGGGAGAAATTATTTACGAATGACATATCAGATAAAGGGCTACTATCCAATATGTATAAAAACGTATCAAACTCAACACCCAAAGAACAAATAATCCAATCAAAAAATAGGCAGAAGGCATGAACAGACATTTTTCCAAAAAAGACATCCAAATGGCCAACAGGCACATGAAAAAGTGCTCAACACGGCTCGGCATCAGGGAAATCCACATCAAAACCTCAATGAGATACCCCCTCACACCCGTCAGAATGGCTCAAATGAACAAGTCAGGGAACGACAGAGGTTGGCGGGGATGTGGAGAAAGGGGAACCCTCCTACACTGGTGGTGGGAATGCAAGCTGGTGCAACCCCTCTGGAAAACAGGATGGAGGTTCCTCAAATAGTTGAAATTAGAGCTACCATCCCATCCAGCAATTGCACTCCTGGTATTTACCCCAAAGATACAAATGTAGGGACCCGAAGCGGTACGTGCACCCCATTGTTTATAGCAGCAATGTCCACAATAGCCAAACTGTTGAAAGAGCCAAGATGTCCATCGACAGATGAGTGGATAAAGAAGAGGTGGTATATATATACACAATGGAATATTACGCAGCCATCAAAAGGAATGAGATGTTGCCATGGACAACGACGTGGATGGAACTGGAGGGTCCGATGATTAGTGAAATAAGTCAATCAGAGAAAGACGTGTATCATATGACCTCACTGATATGAGGAATTCTTAATCTCAGGAACAGAGTGAGGCTTGCTGGAGTGGTCGGGGGTGGGAGGGATGGGCTGGCTGGGTGATAGACATTGGGGAGGGTATGAGCTACGGTGAGCGCTGTGAATTGTGTAAGACTGTTGAATCACAGATCTCTACTTCTGAAACAAATAACGCAACATATTTTAAGAATAAAGGAAAAGAAGGAGATAGCAGGAGAGGAAGAATGAAGGGGAGTTAGTGAGAGGGGGAGACAGACCAGGAGAGATGATGGATTCTGAAAAAAAATCCGAGGTTTCTAGAGGGGAGGTGGGTCGGGGGATTGGTTAGCCTGGTGATGGGTATTAAAGAGGGCACATTCTGCATGGAGCACTGTGTGTTCGGAACAAACAATGAATCATGGGACACTACACCAAAACAAATGATGTAGTACATGGTGATTAACAAAGCAATAAAAAACAAAGACTGTAATAAGAGATGAAGAAGGACACTATATCCTACTTAAAGGGTCTATCCAAGAAGAAGATCTAACAATTGTAAATGTCTATGCCCCGAACATGGGAGCATCCAATTATATAAGGCAATTTAGAAGAAAAGCAAAGAAAGACATTGACAACCATACAATCATAGTGGGGGACTTTAACACCCCCCTGACTGAAATGGCCAGATCATCTAAGCAAAAGATCAACAAGGAAATAAAGACTTTAAATGACACACTGGACCAAATGGACTTCACAGACATATTCAGAACGTTCCATCCCGAAGCAACTGAATACACATTCTTCTCTAGGGCCCATGGAACGTTCTCCAGAATGGATCACATCCTAGGTCACAAATCAGGTCTCAACCGGTACCCAAAGATTGGGATCATTCCCTGCACATTTTCAGACCACAATGCTTAGAAACTAGAACACAATCACAAGAGGAAAGTCGGAAAGAACTCAAATACATGGAGGCTAAAGAGCATCCTACGAAAGAATGAATGGGTCAACCAGGAAATTAAAGAAGAATTTAAAAATTCATGGAAACCAATGAAAATGAAAACACAACTGTCCAAAATCTTTGGGATACAGCCAAGGCAGTCCTGCGAGGAAAGTATATAGCAATACAAGCCTTTCTCAAGAAACATGAAAGGTCTCAAATACACACCCTAACCCTACACCTAAAGGAGCTGGAGAAAGAACGGCCAATAAAGCCTAAACCCAGCAGGAGAAGAGAAATCATGCAGATCAGAGCAGAAATCAATGAAATAGAACCCAAAAGAACAGTAGAACAGATCAAAGGAACTAGGAGCTGGTTCTTTGAAAGAATTCACAAGATTGATACACCCCTGTCCAGGCTGATCAAAAAGAAAAGAGAAATGACCCAAATCAACAAAATCATGAATGAAGGAGGAGAGATCACAACCAACACCAAAGAAATACAAACGATTATAAGAACGTAATCTGAGCAACCCTATGGCATCATATTCCATAACCTGGAAGAAATGGGTGCATTCCTAGAGATGTGTCAACTACCAAAACTGACCCAGGAAGAAAGAGAAAACCTGAACAGTCCTATAACCACGAAGGCAATTGAAGTAGTCATCAAAAACCTCCCAAGAAACCAAAGCCCAGGGCCAGATGGATTCCCAGGGGAATTCTATCAGACATTTAAAGAAGAATTAATACCTATTCTCCTGAAACTGTTCCAAACAATAGAAATGGAAGGAAAACTTCCAAACTCATTTTATGAGGCCACCATTACCTTGATCCCAAAACCAGACAAAGATCCCATCAAAAAGGAGTATTAGAGACCAATATCCTTGATGAACATCGATGCAAAAATTCTCACCAAAATACTAGCCAAGAGGACCCAACAGTACATGAAAAGGAGTATTCACCATGACCAAGTGGGATTTATCCCTGGGCTGCAAGGCTGGTTCAACATCCGCAAATCAATCAACGTGATAAAACACATTAACCAAAGAAAGAACAAGAATCATATGATCCTCTCAATAGATGCAGAAAAACCATTTGACAAAGTAAAGCACACTTTCTGGATCAAAACTCTTCAGAGTACAGGGACAGCGGGTACATACCTCAATATCATAAAAGCCATCTACGAACAACCTAGAGCGAATATCATTCTCAATGGGGAAAAGCTGAGATCTTTTCCCCTAAGGTCAGGAACGCGGCAGGGATAGCCACTCTCACCACTGCTATTCAACATAGTATTAGAAGTCCTAGCCGCAGCAATCAGACAACAAAAAGAAATCCAAGGCATCCAAATCGGCAGAGAGGAAGTCAAACTCTCACTCTTTGCAGATGATATGATACTTTATGTGGAAAACCCAAAAGACTCCACCCCAAAACTGCTAGAACTCACACAGCAATTCCGTCAAGTAGCAGGCTATAAAATCAATGCACAGAAATCAGTGGCATTCCTATACACCAACAACAAGACAGAAGAGAGACAAATCAAGGAGTCGATCCCATTCACAACTGCACCCAAAACCAGAAGAGACCTAGGAATACATTGAACCCAAGAGGCAAAGGATCTGTACTCAGAAAACTACAAAATACTCAGGAAAGAAATTGAAGAAGACACAAAGAAACGGAAAAAACGTTCCATGCTCATGGACTGGGACAACCATCATTGTGAAGAGGTCAATGCTACCTAGAGCAATCTACACATTCAATGCAATCCCCATCAAAGTACCATCCACTTTTTTCCAAGAAATGGAACAAATAATCCTAAGATTTGAATGGAACCACAAGAGACCACGAATAGCCAGAGGAATATTGAGAAAGAAAAGCAAAGCTGGCGGCATCACAATTCTGGACTTCCAGCTCTATGACAAAGCTGTCATCATCAAGACAGTATGGTACTGGCACAAAAACAGACACATAGATCCATGGAACAGAATCGAGAGCCCAGAAATGGACCCTCAACTCTATGGTCAACTTATCTTTGACAGAGCAGGAAAGAATGTCCAATGGCAAAAAGAGAGTCTCTTCAACAACTGGAGTTGTGGAAATTGGACAGCCCCATGCAGAAGAATGACACTGGACCATTTCCTGACACCACACACAAAAATAGACTCCAAATGTTTGAATGACCTCAATGTGAGACAGGACTCCATCAAAATCCGAAAGGAGAACACAGGTAGCAAGCTCTTCGACCTCAGCCGCAGCAACTTCTTCCTACAAACATCACCAAAGGCACGGGAAGCCAGGGCAAAAAGGAACTATTGGGATTTCATCAAGATAGAAACCTTTGGCACAGCAAAAGAAACAGTCCACAAAACCAAAAGACAACCGACAGAATGGGAGAAATTATTTACGAATGACATATCAGATAAAGGGCTACTATCCAATATGTATAAAAACGTATCAAACTCAACACCCAAAGAACAAATAATCCAATCAAAAAATAGGCAGAAGGCATGAACAGACATTTTTCCAAAGAAGACATCCAAATGGCCAACAGGCACAGGAAAAAGTGCTCAACACGGCTCGGCATCAGGGAAATCCACATCAAAACCTCAATGAGATACCCCCTCACACCCGTCAGAATGGCTCAAATGAACAAGTCAGGGAACGACAGAGGTTGGCGGGGATGTGGAGAAAGGGGAACCCTCCTACACTGGTGGTGGGAATGCAAGGTGGTGCAACCCCTCTGGAAAACAGGATGGAGGTTCCTCAAATAGTTGAAATTAGAGCTACCATCCGATCCAGCAATTGCACTCCTGGGTATTTACCCCAAAGATACAAATGTAGGGACCCGAAGCGGTACGTGCACCCCATTGTTTATAGCAGCAATGTCCACAATAGCCAAACTGTTGAAAGAGCCAAGATGTCCATCGACAGATGAGTGGATAAAGAAGAGGTGGTATATATATACACAATGGAATATTACGCAGCCATCAAAAGGAATGAGATGTTGCCATGGACAACGACGTGGATGGAAGTGGAGGGTCCGATGATTAGTGAAATAAGTCAATCAGAGAAAGACATGTATCATATGACCTCACTGATATGAGGAATTCTTAATCTCAGGAACAGAGTGAGGCTTGCTGGAGTGGTCGGGGGTGGGAGGGATGGGCTGGCTGGGTGATAGACATTGGGGAGGGTATGAGCTACGGTGAGCGCTGTGAATTGTGTAAGACTGTTGAATCACAGATCTCTACTTCTGAAACAAATAACGCAACATATTTTAAGAATAAAGGAAAAGAAGGAGATAGCAGGAGAGGAAGAATGAAGGGGAGTTAGTGAGAGGGGTGACAGACCAGGAGAGATGATGGATTCTGAAAAAAAATCCGAGGTTTCTAGAGGGGAGGTGGGTCGGGGGATTGGTTAGCCCGGTGATGGTTATTAAAGAGGGCACATTCTGCATGGAGCACTGTGTGTTCGGAACAAACAATGAATCATGGGACACTACACCAAAACAAATGATGTAGTACATGGTGATTAACAAAGCAATAAAAAACAAAGACTGTAATAAGAGATGAAGAAGGACACTATATCCTACTTAAAGGGTCTATCCAAGAAGAAGATCTAACAATTGTAAATGTCTATGCCCCGAACATGGGAGCATCCAATTATATAAGGCAATTTAGAAGAAAAGCAAAGAAAGACATTGACAACCATACAATCATAGTGGGGGACTTTAACACCCCCCTGACTGAAATGGCCAGATCATCTAAGCAAAAGATCAACAAGGAAATAAAGACTTTAAATGACACACTGGACCAAATGGACTTCACAGACATATTCAGAACGTTCCATCCCGAAGCAACGGAATACACATTCTTCTCTAGGGCCCATGGAACGTTCTCCAGAATGGATCACATCCTAGGTCACAAATCAGGTCTCACCCGGTACCCAAAGATTGGGATCATTCCCTGCACATTTTCAGACCACAATGCTTTGAAACTAGAACTCAATCACAAGAGGAAAGTCGGAAAGAACTCAAATACATGGAGGCTAAAGAGCATCCTACGAAAGAAT
Organism: Eumetopias jubatus; assembly: GCF_037043125.1. Classification (NCBI taxonomy): domain Eukaryota; kingdom Metazoa; phylum Chordata; class Mammalia; order Carnivora; family Otariidae; genus Eumetopias; species Eumetopias jubatus. The sequence goes on along the minus strand of NW_028274839.1, from coordinate 1,010,845 downwards.
GAATGGGTCAACCAGGAAATTAAAGAAGAATTTAAAAATTCATGGAAACCAATGAAAATGAAAACACAACTGTCCAAAATCTTTGGGATACAGCCAAGGCAGTCCTGCGAGGAAAGTATATAGCAATACAAGCCTTTCTCAAGAAACATGAAAGGTCTCAAATACACACCCTAACCCTACACCTAAAGGAGCTGGAGAAAGAACGGCCAATAAAGCCTAACCCAGGCAGGAGAAGAGAAATCATGCAGATCAGAGCAGAAATCAATGAAATAGAACCCAAAAGAACAGTAGAACAGATCAACGGAACTAGGAGCTGGTTCTTTGAAAGAATTCACAAGATTGATACACCCCTGTCCAGGCTGATCAAAAAGAAAAGAGAAATGACCCAAATCAACAAAATCAGGAATGAAAGAGGAGAGATTACAACCAACACCAAAGAAATACAAACGATTATAAGAACGTAATCTGAGCAACCCTAGGGCAGCATATTCCATAACCTGGAAGAAATGGGTGCATTCCTAGAGATGTGTCAACTACCAAAACTGACCCAGGAAGAAAGAGAAAACCTGAACAGTCCTATAACCACGAAGGCAATTGAAGTAGTCATCAAAAACCTCCCAAGAAACCAAAGCCCAGGGCCAGATGGATTCCCAGGGGAATTCTATCCGACATTTAAAGAAGAATTAATACCTATTCTCCTGAAACTGTTCCAAACAATAGAAATGGAAGGAAAACTTCCAAACTCATTTTATGAGGCCACCATTACCTTGATCCCAAAACCAGACAAAGATCCCATCAAAAAGGAGTATTAGAGACCAATATCCTTGATGAACATCGATGCAAAAATTCTCACCAAAATACTAGCCAAGAGGACCCAACAGTACATGAAAAGGAGTATTCACCATGACCAAGTGGGATTTATCCCTGGGCTGCAAGGCTGGTTCAACATCCGCAAATCAATCAACGTGATAAAACACATTAACCAAAGAAAGAACAAGAATCATATGATCCTCTCAATAGATGCAGAAAAACCATTTGACAAAGTAAAGCACACTTTCTGGATCAAAACTCTTCAGAGTACAGGGACAGCGGGTACATACCTCAATATCAAAAAAGCCATCTACGAACAACCTACAGCGAATATCATTCTCAATGGGGAAAAGCTGAGATCTTTTCCCCTAAGGTCAGGAACGCGGCAGGGATAGCCACTCTCACCACTGCTATTCAACATAGTATTAGAAGTCCTAGCCACAGCAATCAGACAACAAAAAGAAATCCAAGGCATCCAAATCGGCAGAGAGGAAGTCAAACTCTCACTCTTTGCAGATGATATGATAATTTATGTGGAAAACCCAAAAGACTCCACCCCAAAACTGCTACAACTCACACAGCAATTCCGTCAAGTAGCAGGCTATAAAATCAATGCACAGACATCAGTGGCATTCCTATACACCAACAACAAGACAGAAGAGAGACAAATCAAGGAGTCGATCCCATTCACAACTGCACCCAAAACCAGAAGAGACCTAGGAATACATTGAACCCAAGAGGCAAAGGATCTGTACCCCGAAAACTACCAAATACTCAGGAAAGAAATTGAAGAAGACACAAAGAAACGGAAAAAAGTTCCATGCTCATGGACTGGGAGAACCAACATTGTGAAGAGGTCAATGCTACCTAGAGCAATCTACACATGCAATGCAATCCCCATCAAAATACCATCCACTTTTTTCCAAGAAATGGAACAAATAATCCTAAGATTTGAATGGAACCAGAAGAGACCACGAATAGCCAGAGGAATATTGAGAAAGAAAAGCAAAGCTGGCGGCATCACAATTCTGGACTTCCAGCTCTATGACAAAGCTGTCATCATCAAGACAGTATGGTAGTGGCACAAAAACAGACACATAGATCCATGGAACAGAATCGAGAGCCCAGAAATGGACCCTCAACTCTATGGTCAACTTATCTTTGACAGAGCAGGAAAGAATGTCCAATGGCAAAAAGAGAGTCTCTTCAACAACTGGAGTTGTGGAAATTGGACAGCCCCATGCAGAAGAATGACACTGGACCATTTCCTGACACCACACACAAAAATAGACTCCAAATGTTTGAAAGACCTCAGTGTGAGACAGGACTCCATCAAAATCCTAAAGGAGAACACAGGTAGCAAGCTCTTCGACCTCAGCCGCAGCAACTTCTTCCTACAAACATCACCAAAGGCACGGGAAGCCAGGGCAAAAAGGAACTATTGGGATTTCATCAAGATAAAAACCTTTGGCACAGCAAAAGAAACAGTCCACAAAACCAAAAGACAACCGACAGAATGGGAGAAATTATTTACGAATGACATATCAGATAAAGGGCTACTATCCAATATGTATAAAAACGTATCAAACTCAACACCCAAAGAACAAATAATCCAATCAAAAAATAGGCAGAAGGCATGAACAGACATTTTTCCAAAAAAGACATCCAAATGGCCAACAGGCACATGAAAAAGTGCTCAACACGGCTCGGCATCAGGGAAATCCACATCAAAACCTCAATGAGATACCCCCTCACACCCGTCAGAATGGCTCAAATGAACAAGGCAGGGAACGACAGAGGTTGGCGGGGATGTGGAGAAAGGGGAACCCTCCTACACTGGTGGTGGGAATGCAAGCTGGTGCAACCTCTCTGGAAAACAGGATGGAGGTTCCTCAAATAGTTGAAATTAGAGCTACCATCCGATCCAGCAATTGCACTCCTGGGTATTTACCCCAAAGATACAAATGTAGGGACCCGAAGCGGTACGTGCACCCCATTGTTTATAGCAGCAATGTCCACAATAGCCAAACTGTTGAAAGAGCCAAGATGTCCATCGACAGATGAGTGGATAAAGAAGAGGTGGTATATATATACACAATGGAATATTACGCAGCCATCAAAAGGAATGAGATGTTGCCATGGACAACGACGTGGATGGAAGTGGAGGGTCCGATGATTAGTGAAATAAGTCAATCAGAGAAAGACATATATCATATGACCTCACTGATATGAGGAATTCTTAATCTCAGGAACAGAGTGAGGCTTGCTGGAGTGGTCGGGGGTGGGAGGGATGGGCTGGCTGGGTGGTAGACATTGGGGAGGTTATGAGCTACGGTGAGCGCTGTGAATTGTGTAAGACTGTTGAATCACAGATCTCTACTTCTCAAACAAATAACGCAACATATTTTAAGAATAAAGGAAAAGAAGGAGATAGCAGGAGAGGAAGAATGAAGGGGAGTTAGTGAGAGGGGGAGACAGACCAGGAGAGATGATGGATTCTGAAAAAAAATCCGAGGTTTCTAGAGGGGAGGTGGGTCGGGGGATTGGTTAGCCTGGTGATGGGTATTAAAGAGGGCACATTCTGCATGGAGCACTGTGTGTTCGGAACAAACAATGAATCATGGGACACTACACCAAAACAAATGATGTAGTACATGGTGATTAACAAAGCAATAAAAAACAAAGTCTGTAATAAGAGATGAAGAAGGACACTATATCCTACTTAAAGGGTCTATCCAAGAAGAAGATCTAACAATTGTAAATGTCTATGCCCCGAACTTGTGAGCATCCAATTGTATAAGGCAATTTAGAAGAAAAGCAAAGAAAGACATTGACAACCATAGAATCATAGTGGGGGACTTTAACACCCCCCTGACTGAAATGGCCAGATCATCTAAGCAAAAGATCAACAAGGAAATAAAGACTTTAAATGACACACTGGAACAAATGGACTTCAGAGACATATTCAGAACGTTCCATCCCGAAGCAACGGAATACACATTCTTCTCTAGGGCCCATGGAACGTTCTCCAGAATGGATCACATCCTAGGTCACAAATCAGGTCTCAACCGGTACCCAAAGATTGGGATCATTCACTGCACATTTTCAGACCACAATGCTTTGAAACTAGAACTCAATCACAAGAGGAAAGTCGGAAAGAACTCAAATACATGGAGGCTAAAGAGCATCCTACGAAAGAATGAATGGGTCAACCAGGAAATTAAAGAAGAATTTAAAAATTCATGGAAACCAATGAAAATGAAAACACAACTGTCCAAAATCTTTGGGATACAGCCAAGGCAGTCCTGCGATGAAAGTATATAGCAATACAAGCCTTTCTCAAGAAACATGAAAGGTCTCAAATACACACCCTAACCCTACACCTAAAGGAGCTGGAGAAAGAACGGCCAATAAAGCCTAAACCCAGCAGGAGAAGAGAAATCATGCAGATCAGAGCAGAAATCAATGAAATAGAACCCAAAAGAACAGTAGAACAGATCAACGGAACTAGGAGCTGGTTCTTTGAAAGAATTCACAAGATTGATACACCCCTGTCCAGGCTGATCAAAAAGAAAAGAGAAATGACCCAAATCAACAAAATCATGAATGAAGGAGGAGAGATCACAACCAACACCAAAGAAATACAAACGATTATAAGAACGTAATCTGAGCAACCCTATGGCAGCATATTCCATAACCTGGAAGAAATGGGTGCATTCCTAGAGATGTGTCAACTACCAAAACTGACCCAGGAAGAAAGAGAAAACCTGAACAGTCCTATAACCACGAAGGCAATTGAAGTAGTCATCAAAAACCTCCCAAGAAACCAAAGCCCAGGGCCAGATGGATTCCCAGGGGAATTCTATCCGACATTTAAAGAAGAATTAATACCTATTCTCCTGAAACTGTTCCAAACAATAGAAATGGAAGGAAAACTTCCAAACTCATTTTATGAGGCCACCATTACCTTGATCCCAAAACCAGACAAAGATCCCATCAAAAAGGAGTATTAGAGACCAATATCCTTGATGAACATCGATGCAAAAATTCTCACCAAAATACTAGCCAAGAGGACCCAACAGTACATGAAAAGGAGTATTCACCATGACCAAGTGGGATTTATCCCTGGGCTGCAAGGCTGGTTCAACATCCGCAAATCAATCAACGTGATAAAACACATTAACCAAAGAAAGAACAAGAATCATATGATCCTCTCAATAGATGCAGAAAAACCATTTGACAAAGTAAAGCACACTTTCTGGATCAAAACTCTTCAGAGTACAGGGACAGCGGGTACATACCTCAATATCATAAAAGCCATCTACGAACAACCTACAGCGAATATCATTCTCAATGGGGAAAAGCTGAGATCTTTTCCCCTAAGGTCAGGAACGCGGCAGGGATAGCCACTCTCACCACTGCTATTCAACATAGTATTAGAAGTCCCAGCCACAGCAATCAGACAACAAAAAGAAATCCAAGGCATCCAAATCGGCAGAGAGGAAGTCAAACTCTCACTCTTTGCAGATGATATGATACTTTATGTGGAAAACCCAAAAGACTCCACCCCAAAACTGCTAGAACTCACACAGCAATTCCGTCAAGTTGCAGGCTATAAAATCAATGCACAGACATCAGTGGCATTCCTATACACCAACAACAAGACAGAAGAGAGACAAATCAAGGAGTCGATCCCATTCACAACTGCACCCAAAACCAGAAGAGACCTAGGGATACATTGAACCCAAGAGGCAAAGGATCTGTACTCAGAAAACTACCAAATACTCAGGAAAGAAATTGAAGAAGACACAAAGAAACGGAAAAACGTTCCATGCTCATGGACTGGGAGAACCAACATTGTGAAGAGGTCAATGCTACCTAGAGCAATCTACACATGCAATGCAATCCCCATCAAAATAACATCCACTTTTTTCCAAGAAATCGAACAAATAATCCTAAGATTTGAATGGAACCAGAAGAGACCACGAATAGCCAGAGGAATATTGAGAAAGAAAAGCAAAGCTGGCGGCATCACAATTCTGGACTTCCAGCTCTATGACAAAGCTGTCATCATCAAGACGGTATGGTACTGGCACAAAAACAGACACATAGATCCATGGAACAGAATCGAGAACCCAGAAGTGGACCCTCAACTCTATGGTCAACTTATCTTTGACAGAGCAGGAAAGAATGTCCAATGGCAAAAAGAGAGTCTCTTCAACAACTGGGGTTGTGGAAATTGGACAGCCCCATGCAGAAGAATGACACTGGACCATTTCCTGACACCACACACAAAAATAGACTCCAAATGTTTGAAAGACCTCAGTGTGAGGCAGGACTCCATCAAAATCCTAAAGGAGAACACAGGTAGCAAGCTCTTCGACCTCAGCCGCAGCAACTTCTTCCTACAAACATCACCAAAGGCACGGGAATCCAGGGCAAAAAGGAACTATTGGGATTTCATCAAGATAAAAACCTTTGGCACAGCAAAAGAAACAGTCCACAAAACCAAAAGACAACCGACAGAATGGGAGAAAATATTTACGAATGACATATCAAATAAAGGGCTACTATCCAATATGTATAAAAACGTATCAAACTCAACACCCAAAGAACAAATAATCCAATCAAAAAATAGGCAGAAGACATGAACAGACATTTTTCCAAAGAACACATCCAAATGGCCAACAGGCACAGGAAAAAGTTCTCAACACGGCTCGGCATCAGGGAAATCCACATCAAAACCTCAATGAGATACCCTCTCACACCCGTCAGAATGGCTCAAATGAACAAGTCAGGGAACGACAGAGGTTGGCGGGGATGTGGAGAAAGGGGAACCCTCCTACACTGGTGGTGGGAATGCAAGCTGGTGCAACCCCTCTGGAAAACAGGATGGAGGTTCCTCAAATAGTTGAAATTAGAGCTACCATCCGATCCAGCAATTGCACTCCTGGGTATTTACCCCAAAGATACAAATGTAGGGACCCGAAGCGGTACGTGCACCCCATTGTTTATAGCAGCAATGTCCACAATAGCCAAACTGTTGAAAGAGCCAAGATGTCCATCGACAGATGAGTGGATAAAGAAGAGGTGGTATATATATACACAATGGAATATTACGCAGCCATCAAAAGGAATGAGATGTTGCCATGGACAACGACGTGGATGGAAGTGGAGGGTCCGATGATTAGTGAAATAAGTCAATCAGAGAAAGACATGTATCATATGACCTCACTGATATGAGGAATTCTTAATCTCAGGAACAGAGTGAGGCTTGCTGGAGTGGTCGGGGGTGGGAGGGATGGGCTGGCTGGGTGATAGACATTGGGGAGGGTATGAGCTACGGTGAGCGCTGTGAATTGTGTAAGACTGTTGAATCACAGATCTCTACTTCTGAAACAAATAACGCAACATATTTTAAGAATAAAGGAAAAGAAGGAGATAGCAGGAGAGGAAGAATGAAGGGGAGTTAGTGAGAGGGGGAGACAGACCAGGAGAGATGATGGATTCTGAAAAAAAATCCGAGGTTTCTAGAGGGGAGGTGGGTCGGGGGATTGGTTAGCCTGGTGATGGGTATTAAAGAGGGCACATTCTGCATGGAGCACTGTGTGTTCGGCACAAACAATGAATCATGGGACACTACACCAAAACAAATGATGTAGTACATGGTGATTAACAAAGCAATAAAAAACAAAGACTGTAATAAGAGATGAAGAAGGACACTATATCCTACTTAAAGGGTCTATCCAAGAAGAAGATCTAACAATTGTAAATGTCTATGCCCCGAACATGGAAGCATCCAATTATATAAGGCAATTTAGAAGAAAAGCAAAGAAAGACATTGACAACCATACAATCATAGTGGGGGACTTTAACACCCCCCTGACTGAAATGGCCAGATCATCTAAGCAAAAGATCAACAAGGAAATAAAGACTTTAAATGACACACTGGACCAAATGGACTTCACAGACATATTCAGAACGTTCCATCCCGAAGCAACGGAATACACATTCTTCTCTAGGGCCCATGGAACGTTCTCCAGAATGGATCACATCCTAGGTCACAAATCAGGTCTCAACCGGTACCCAAAGATTGGGATCATTCCCTGCACATTTTCAGACCACAATGCTTTGAAACTAGAACACAATCACAAGAGGAAAGTCGGAAAGAACTCAAATACATGGAGGCTAAAGAGCATCCTACGAAAGAATGAATGGGTCAACCAGGAAATTAAAGAAGAATTTAAAAATTCATGGAAACCAATGAAAATGAAAACACAACTGTCCAAAATCTTTGGGATACAGCCAAGGCAGTCCTGCGAGGAAAGTATATAGCAATACAAGCCTTTCTCAAGAAACATGAAAGGTCTCAAATACACACCCTAACCCTACACCTAAAGGAGCTGGAGAAAGAACGGCCAATAAAGCCTAAACCCAGCAGGAGAAGAGAAATCATGCAGATCAGAGCAGAAATCAATGAAATAGAACCCAAAAGAACAGTAGAACAGATCAACGGAACTAGGAGCTGGTTCTTTGAAAGAATTCACAAGATTGATACACCCCTGTCCAGGCTGATCAAAAAGAAAAGAGAAATGACCCAAATCAACAAAATCATGAATGAAGGAGGAGAGATCACAACCAACACCAAAGAAATACAAACGATTATAAGAACGTAATCTGAGCAACCCTATGGCAGCATATTCCATAACCTGGAAGAAATGGGTGCATTCCTAGAGATGTGTCAACTACCAAAACTGACCCAGGAAGAAAGAGAAAACCTGAACAGTCCTATAACCACGAAGGCAATTGAAGTAGTCATCAAAAACCTCCCAAGAAACCAAAGCCCAGGGCCAGATGGATTCCCAGGGGAATTCTATCCGACATTTAAAGAAGAATTAATACCTATTCTCCTGAAACTGTTCCAAACAATAGAAATGGAAGGAAAACTTCCAAACTCATTTTATGAGGCCACCATTACCTTGATCCCAAAACCAGACAAAGATCCCATCAAAAAGGAGTATTAGAGACCAATATCCTTGATGAACATCGATGCAAAAATTCTCACCAAAATACTAGCCAAGAGGACCCAACAGTACATGAAAAGGAGTATTCACCATGACCAAGTGGGATTTATCCCTGGGCTGCAAGGCTGGTTCAACATCCGCAAATCAATCAACGTGATAAAACACATTAACCAAAGAAAGAACAAGAATCATATGATCCTCTCAATAGATGCAGAAAAACCATTTGACAAAGTAAAGCACACTTTCTGGATCAAAACTCTTCAGAGTACAGGGACAGCGGGTACATACCTCAATATCATAAAAGCCATCTACGAACAACCTAGAGCGAATATCATTCTCAATGGGGAAAAGCTGAGATCTTTTCCCCTAAGGTCAGGAACGCGGCAGGGATAGCCACTCTCACCACTGCTATTCAACATAGTATTAGAAGTCCTAGCCACAGCAATCAGACAACAAAAAGAAATCCAAGGCATCCAAATCGGCAGAGAGGAAGTCAAACTCTCACTCTTTGCAGATGATATGATACTTTATGTGGAAAACCCAAAAGACTCCACCCCAAAACTGCTACAACTCACACAGCAATTCCGTCAAGTAGCAGGCTATAAAATCAATGCACAGACATCAGTGGCATTCCTATACACCAACAACAAGACAGAAGAGAGACAAATCAAGGAGTCGATCCCATTCACAACTGCACCCAAAACCAGAAGAGACCTAGGAATACATTGTACCCAAGAGGCAAAGGATCTGTACCCCGAAAACTACCAAATACTCAGGAAAGAAATTGAAGAAGACACAAAGAAACGGAAAAACGTTCCATGCTCATGGATTGGGAGAACCAACATTGTGAAGAGGTCAATGCTACCTAGAGCAATCTACACATGCAATGCAATCCCCATCAAAATACCATCCACTTTTTTCCAAGAAATGGAACAAATAATCCTAAGATTTGAATGGAACCAGAAGAGACCACGAATAGCCAGAGGAATATTGAGAAAGAAAAGCAAAGCTGGCGGCATCACAATTCTGGACTTCCAGCTCTATGACAAAGCTGTCATCATCAAGACAGTATGGTACTGGCACAAAAACAGACACATAGATCCATGGAACAGAATCGAGAGCCCAGAAATGGACCCTCAACTCTATGGTCAACTTATCTTTGACAGAGCAGGAAAGAATGTCCAATGGCAAAAAGAGAGTCTCTTCAACAACTGGAGTTGTGGAAATTGGACAGCCCCATGCAGAAGAATGACACTGGACCATTTCCTGACACCACACACAAAAATAGACTCCAAATGTTTGAAAGACCTCAGTGTGAGACAGGACTCCATCAAAATCCTAAAGGAGAACACAGGTAGCAAGCTCTTCGACCTCAGCCGCAGCAACTTCTTCCTACAAACATCACCAAAGGCACGGGAAGCCAGGGCAAAAAGGAACCATTGGGATTTCATCAAGATAAAAACCTTTGGCACAGCAAAAGAAACAGTCCACAAAACCAAAAGACAACCGACAGAATGGGAGAAATTATTTACGAATGACATATCAGATAAAGGGCTACTATCCAATATGTATAAAAACGTATCAAACTCAACACCCAAAGAACAAATAATCCAATCAAAAAATAGGCAGAAGGCATGAACAGACATTTTTCCAAAGAAGACATCCAAATGGCCAACAGGCACATGAAAAAGTGCTCAACACGGCTCGGCATCAGGGAAATCCACATCAAAACCTCAATGAGATACCCCCTCACAGCCGTCAGAATGGCTCAAATGAACAAGTCAGGGAACGACAGAGGTTGGCGGGGATGTGGAGAAAGGGGAACCCTCCTACACTGGTGGTGGGAATGCAAGCTGGTGCAACCCCTCTGGAAAACAGGATGGAGGTTCCTCAAATAGGTGAAATTAGAGCTACCATCCGATCCAGCAATTGCACTCCTGGATATTTACCCCAAAGATACAAATGTAGGGACCCGAAGCGGTACGTGCACCCCATTGTTTATAGCAGCAATGTCCACAATAGCCAAACTGTTGAAAGAGCCAAGATGTCTATCGACAGATGAGTGGATAAAGAAGAGGTGGTATATATATACACAATGGAATATTACGCAGCCATCAAAAGGAATGAGATGTTGCCATGGACAACGACGTGGATGGAACTGGAGGGTCCGATGATTAGTGAAATAAGTCAATCAGAGAAAGACGTGTATCATATGACCTCACTGATATGAGGAATTCTTAATCTCAGGAACAGAGTGAGGCTTGCTGGAGTGGTCGGGGGTGGGAGGGATGGGCTGGCTGGGTGATAGACATTGGGGAGGGTATGAGCTACGGTGAGCGCTGTGAATTGTGTAAGACTGTTGAATCACAGATCTCTACTTCTGAAACAAATAACGCAACATATTTTAAGAATAAAGGAAAAGAAGGAGATAGCAGGAGAGGAAGAATGCAGGGGAGTTAGTGAGAGGGGGAGACAGACCAGGAGAGATGATGGATTCTGAAAAAAAATCCGAGGTTTCTAGAGGGGAGGTGGGTCGGGGGATTGGTTAGCCTGGTGATGGGTATTAAAGAGGGCACATTCTGCATGGAGCACTGTGTGTTCGGAACAAACAATGAATCATGGGACACTACACCAAAACAAATGATGTAGTACATGGTGATTAACAAAGCAATAAAAAACAAAGACTGTAATAAGAGATGAAGAAGGACACTATATCCTACTTAAAGGGTCTATCCAAGAAGAAGATCTAACAATTCTAAATGTCTATGCCCCGAACATGGGAGCATCCAATTGTATAAGGCAATTTAGAAGAAAAGCAAAGAAAGACATTGACAACCATACAATCATAGTGGGGGACTTTAACACCCCCCTAACTGAAATGGCCAGATCATCTAAGCAAAAGATCAACAAGGAAATAAAGACTTTAAATGACACACTGGACCAAATGGACTTCACAGACATATTCAGAACGTTCCATCCCGAAGCAACGGAATACACATTCTTCTCTAGGGCCCATGGAACGTTCTCCAGAATGGATCACATCCTAGGTCACAAATCAGGTCTCAACCGCTACCGAAAGATTGGGATCATTCCCTGCACATTTTCAGACCACAATGCTTTGAAACTAGAACTCAATCACAAGAGGAAAGTCGGAAAGAACTCAAATACATGGAGGCTAAAGAGCATCCTACGAAAGAATGAATGGGTCAACCAGGAAATTAAAGAAGAATTTAAAAATTCATGGAAACCAATGAAAATGAAAACACAACTGTCCAAAATCTTTGGGATACAGCCAAGGCAGTCCTGCGAGGAAAGTATATAGCAATACAAGCCTTTCTCAAGAAACATGAAAGGTCTCAAATACACAACCTAACCCTACACCTAAAGGAGCTGGAGAAAGAACGGCCAATAAAGCCTAAACCCAGCAGGAGAAGAGAAATCATGCAGATCAGAGCAGAAATCAATGAAATAGAAGCCAAAAGAACAGTAGAACAGATCAACGGAACTAGGAGCTGGTTCTTTGAAAGAATTCACAAGATTGATACACCCCTGTCCAGGCTGATCAAAAAGAAAAGAGAAATGACCCAAATCAACAAAATCATGAATGAAAGAGGAGAGATCACAACCAACACCAAAGAAATACAAACGATTATAAGAACGTAATCTGAGCAACCCTATGGCAGCATATTCCATAACCTGGAAGAAATGGGTGCATTCCTAGAGATGTGTCAACTACCAAAACTGACCCAGGAAGAAAGAGAAAACCTGAACAGTCCTATAACCACGAAGGCAATTGAAGTAGTCATCAAAAACCTCCCAAGAAACCAAAGCCCAGGGCCAGATGGATTCCCAGGGGAATTCTATCCGACATTTCAAGAAGAATTAATACCTATTCTCCTGAAACTGTTCCAAACAATAGAAATGGAAGGAAAACTTCCAAACTCATTTTATGAGGCCACCATTACCTTGATCCCAAAACCAGACAAAGATCCCATCAAAAAGGAGTATTAGAGACCAATATCCTTGATGAACATCGATGCAAAAATTCTCACCAAAATACTAGCCAAGAGGATCCAACAGTACATGAAAAGGAGTATTCACCATGACCAAGTGGGATTTATCCCGGGGCTGCAAGGCTAGTTCAACATCCGCAAATCAATCAACGTGATAAAACACATTAACAAAAGAAAGAACAAGAATCATATGATCCTCTCAATAGATGCAGAAAAACCATTTGACAAAGTAAAGCACACTTTCTGGATCAAAACTCTTCAGAGTATAGGGACAGCGGGTACATACCTCAATATCATAAAAGCCATCTACGAACAACCTACAGCGAATATCATTCTCAATGGGGAAAAGCTGAGATCTTTTCCCCTAAGGTCAGGAACGCGGCAGGGATAGCCACTCTCACCACTGCTATTCAACATAGTATTAGAAGTCCTAGCCACAGCAATCAGACAACAAAAAGAAATCAAAGGCATCCAAATCGGCAGAGAGGAAGTCAAACTCTCACTCTTTGCAGATGATATGATAATTTATGTGGAGAACCCAAAAGACTCCACCCCAAAACTGCTAGAACTCACACAGCAATTCCGTCAAGTAGCAGGCTATAAAATCAATGCACAGAAATCAGTGGCATTCCTATCCACCAACAACAAGACAGAAGAGAGACAAATCAAGGAGTCGATCCCATTCACAACTGCACCCAAAACCAGAAGAGACCTAGGAATAAATTGAACCCAAGAGGCAAAGGATCTGTACTCAGAAAACTACCAAATACTCAGGAAAGAAATTGAAGAAGACACAAAGAAACGGAAAAACGTTCCATCCTCATGGACTGGGAGAACCAACATTGTGAAGAGGTCAATGCTACCTAGAGCAATCTACACATTCAATGCAATCCCCGTCAAAATACCATCCACTTTTTTCCAAGAAATGGAACAAATAATCCTAAGATTTGAATGGAACCAGAAGAGACCACGAATAGCCAGAGGAATATTGAGAAAGAAAAGCAAAGCTGGCGGCATCACAATAATGGACTTCCAGCTCTATGACAAAGCTGTCATCATCAAGACAGTATGGTACTGGCACAAAAACAGACACATAGATCCATGGAACAGAATCGAGAGCCCAGAAATGGACCCTCAACTGTATGGTCAACTTATCTTTGACAGAGCAGGAAAGAATGTCCAATGGCAAAAAGAGGGTCTCTTCAACAACTGGAGTTGTGGAAATTGGACAGCCCCATGCAGAAGAATGACACTGGACCTTTTCCTGGCACCACACACAAAAATACAGTCCAAATGTTTGAAAGACCTCAGTGTGAGACAGGACTCCATCAAAATCCTAAAGGAGAACACAGGTAGCAAGCTCTTCGACCTCAGCCGCAGCAACTTCTTCCTAGAAACATCACCAAAGGCACGGGAAGCCAGGGCAAAAAGGAACTATTGGGATTTCATCAAGATAAAAACCTTTGGCACAGCAAAAGAAACAGTCCACAAAACCAAAAGACAACCGACAGAATGGGAGAAATTATTTACGAATGACATATCAGATAAAGGGCTACTATCCAATATGTATAAAAACGTATCAAACTCAACACCCAAAGAACAAATAATCCAATCAAAAAATAGGCAGAAGGCATGAACAGACATTTTTCCAAAGAAGACATCCAAATGGCCAACAGGCACATGAAAAAGTGCTCAACACGGCTCGGCATCAGGGAAATCCACATCAAAACCTCAATGAGATACCCCCTCACACCCGTCAGAATGGCTCAAATGAACAAGTCAGGGAACGACAGAGGTTGGCGGGGATGTGGAGAAAGGGGAACCCTCCTACACTGGTGGTGGGAATGCAAGCTGGTGCAACCCCTCTGGAAAACAGGATGGAGGTTCCTCAAATAGTTGAAATTAGAGCTACCATCCGATCCAGCAATTGCACTCCTGGGTATTTACCCCAAAGATACAAATGTAGGGACCCGAAGCGGTACGTGCACCCCATTGTTTATAGCAGCAATGTCCACAATACCAAAATGTTGAAAGAGCCAAGATGTCCATCGACAGATGAGTGGATAAAGAAGAGGTGGTATATATATACACAATGGAATATTACGCAGCCATCAAAAGGAATGAGATGTTGCCATGGACAACGACGTGGATGGAAGTGGAGGGTCCGATGATTAGTGAAATAAGTCAATCAGAGAAAGACATGTATCATATGACCTCACTGATATGAGGAATTCTTAATCTCAGGAACAGAGTGAGGCTTGCTGGAGTGGTCGGGGGTGGGAGGGATGGGCTGGCTGGGTGATAGACATTGGGGAGGGTATGAGCTACGGTGAGCGCTGTGAATTGTGTAAGACTGTTGAATCACAGATCTCTACTTCTGAAACAAATAACGCAACATATTTTAAGAATAAAGGAAAAGAAGGAGATAGCAGGAGAGGAAGAATGAAGGGGAGTTAGTGAGAGGGGGAGACAGACCAGGAGAGATGATGGATTCTGAAAAAAAATCCGAGGTTTCTAGAGGGGAGGTGGGTCGGGGGATTGGTTAGCCTGGTGATGGGTATTAAAGAGGGCACATTCTGCATGGAGCACTGTGTGTTCGGCATAAACAATGAATCATGGGACACTACACCAAAACAAATGATGTAGTACATGGTGATTAACAAAGCAATAAAAAACAAAGACTGTAATAAGAGATGAAGAAGGACACTATATCCTACTTAAAGGGTCTATCCAAGAAGAAGATCTAACAATTGTAAATGTCTATGCCCCGAACATGGGAGCATCCAATTATATAAGGCAATTTAGAAGAAAAGCAAAGAAAGACATTGACAACCATACAATCATAGTGGGGGACTTTAACACCCCCCTGACTGAAATGGCCAGATCATCTAAGCAAAAGATCAACAAGGAAATAAAGACTTTAAATGACACACTGGACCAAATGGACTTCACAGACATATTCAGAACGTTCCATCCCGAAGCAACGGAATACACATTCTTCTCTAGGGCCCATGGAACGTTCTCCAGAATGGATCACATCCTAGGTCACAAATCAGGTCTCAACCGGTACCCAAAGATTGGGATCATTCCCTGCACATTTTCAGACCACAATGCTTTGAAACTAGAACACAATCACAAGAGGAAAGTCGGAAAGAACTCAAATACATGGAGGCTAAAGAGCATCCTACGAAAGAATGAATGGGTCAACCAGGAAATTAAAGAAGAATTTAAAAATTCATGGAAACCAATGAAAATGAAAACACAACTGTCCAAAATCTTTGGGATACAGCCAAGGCAGTCCTGCGAGGAAAGTATATAGCAATACAAGCCTTTCTCAAGAAACATGAAAGGTCTCAAATACACACCCTAACCCTACACCTAAAGGAGCTGGAGAAAGAACGGCCAATAAAGGCTAAACCCAGCAGGAGAAGAGAAATCATGCAGATCAGAGCAGAAATCAATGAAATAGAAGCCAAAAGAACAGTAGAACAGATCAACGGAACTAGGAGCTGGTTCTTTGAAAGAATTCACAAGATTGATACACCCCTGTCCAGGCTGATCAAAAAGAAAAGAGAAATGACCCAAATCAACAAAATCATGAATGAAAGAGGAGAGATCACAACCAACACCAAAGAAATACAAACGATTATAAGAACGTAATCTGAGCAACCCTAGGGCAGCATATTCCATAACCTGGAAGAAATGGGTGCATTCCTAGAGATGTGTCAACTACCAAAACTGACCCAGGAAGAAAGAGAAAACCTGAACAGTCCTATAACCACGAAGGCAATTGAAGTAGTCATCAAAAACCTCCCAAGAAACCAAAGCCCAGGGCCAGATGGATTCCCAGGGGAATTCTATCCGACATTTAAAGAAGAATTAATACCTATTCTCCTGAAACTGTTCCAAACAATAGAAATGGAAGGAAAACTTCCAAACTCATTTTATGAGGCCACCATTACCTTGATCCCAAAACCAGACAAAGATCCCATCAAAAAGGAGTATTAGAGACCAATATCCTTGATGAACATCGATGCAAAAATTCTCACCAAAATACTAGCCAAGAGGACCCAACAGTACATGAAAAGGAGTATTCACCATGACCAAGTGGGATTTATCCCTGGGCTGCAAGGCTGGTTCAACATCCGCAAATCAATCAACGTGATAAAACACATTAACCAAAGAAAGAACAAGGATCATATGATCCTCTCAATAGATGCAGAAAAACCATTTGACAAAGTAAAGCACACTTTCTGGATCAAAACTCTTCAGAGTACAGGGACAGCGGGTACGTACCTCAATATCATAAAAGCCATCTACGAACAACCTACAGCGAATATCATTCTCAATGGGGAAAAGCTGAGATCTTTTCCCCTAAGGTCAGGAACGCGGCAGGGATAGCCACTCTCACCACTGCTATTCAACATAGTATTAGAAGTCCTAGCCACAGCAATCAGACAACAAAAAGAAATCCAAGGCATCCAAATCGGCAGAGAGGAAGTCAAACTCTCACTCTTTGCAGATGATATGATACTTTATGTGGAAAACCCAAAAGACTCCACCCCAAAACTGCTACAACTCACACAGCAATTCCGTCAAGTAGCAGGCTATAAAATCAATGCACAGACATCAGTGGCATTCCTATACACCAACAACAAGACAGAAGAGAGACAAATCAAGGAGTCGATCCCATTCACAACTGCACCCAAAACCAGAAGAGACCTAGGAATACATTGAACCCAAGAGGCAAAGGATCTGTACCCCGAAAACTACCAAATACTCAGGAAAGAAATTGAAGAAGACACAAAGAAACGGAAAAAAGTTCCATGCTCATGGACTGGGAGAACCAACATTGTGAAGAGGTCAATGCTACCTAGAGCAATCTACACATGCAATGCAATCCCCATCAAAATACCATCCACTTTTTTCCAAGAAATGGAACAAATAATCCTAAGATTTGAATGGAACCACAAGAGACCACGAATAGCCAGAGGAATATTGAGAAAGAAAAGCAAAGCTGGCGGCATCACAATTCTGGACTTCCAGCTCTATGACAAAGCTGTCATCATCAAGACAGTATGGTACTGGCACAAAAACAGACACATAGATCCATGGAACAGAATCGAGAGCCCAGAAATGGACCCTCAACTCTATGGTCAACTTATCTTTGACAGAGCAGGAAAGAATGTCCAATGGCAAAAAGAGAGTCTCTTCAACAACTGGAGTTGTGGAAATTGGACAGCCCCATGCAGAAGAATGACACTGGACCATTTCCTGACACCACACACAAAAATAGACTCCAAATGTTTGAAAGACCTCAATGTGAGACAGGACTCCATCAAAATCCGAAAGGAGAACACAGGTAGCAAGCTCTTCGACCTCAGCCGCAGCAACTTCTTCCTAGAAACATCACCAAAGGCACGGGAAGCCAGGGCAAAAATGAACTAACTATTGGGATTTCATCAAGATAGAAACCTTTGGCACAGCAAAAGAAACAGTCCACAAAACCAAAAGACAACCGACAGAATGGGAGAAATTATTTACGAATGATCATCAGATAAAGGGCTACTATCCAATATGTATAAAAACGTATCAAACTCAACACCCAAAGAACAAATAATCCAATCAAAAAATAGGCAGAAGACATGAACAGACATTTTTCCAAAGAAGACATCCAAATGGCCAACAGGCACATGAAAAAGTGCTCAACACGGCTCGGCATCAGGGAAATCCACATCAAAACCTCAATGAGATACCCCCTCACACCCGTCAGAATGGCTCAAATGAACAAGGCAGGGAACGACAGAGGTTGGCGGGGATGTGGAGAAAGGGGAACCCTCCTACACTGGTGGTGGGAATGCAAGCTGGTGCAACCCCTCTGGAAAACAGGATGGAGGTTCCTCAAATAGTTGAAATTAGAGCTACCATCCGATCCAGCAATTGCACTCCTGGGTATTTACCCCAAAGATACAAATGTAGGGACCCGAAGCGGTACGTGCACCCCATTGTTTATAGCAGCAATGTCCACAATAGCCAAACTGTTGAAAGAGCCAAGATGTCCATCGACAGATGAGTGGATAAAGAAGAGGTGGTATATATATACACAATGGAATATTACGCAGCCATCAAAAGGAATGAGATGTTGCCATGGACAACGACGTGGATGGAAGTGGAGGGTCCGATGATTAGTGAAATAAGTCAATCAGAGAAAGACATGTATCATATGACCTCACTGATATGAGGAATTCTTAATCTCAGGAACAGAGTGAGGCTTGCTGGAGTGGTCGGGGGTGGGAGGGATGGGCTGGCTGGGTGATAGACATTGGGGAGGGTATGAGCTACGGTGAGCGCTGTGAATTGTGTAAGACTGTTGAATCACAGATCTCTACTTCTGAAACAAATAACGCAACATATTTTAAGAATAAAGGAAAAGAAGGAGATAGCAGGAGAGGAAGAATGAAGGGGAGTTAGTGAGAGGGGGAGACAGACCAGGAGAGATGATGGATTCTGAAAAAAAATCCGAGGTTTCTAGAGGGGAGGTGGGTCGGGGGATTGGTTAGCCTGGTGATGGGTATTAAAGAGGGCACATTCTGCATGGAGCACTGTGTGTTCGGCACAAACAATGAATCATGGGACACTACACCAAAACAAATGATGTAGTACATGGTGATTAACAAAGCAATAAAAAACAAAGACTGTAATAAGAGATGAAGAAGGACACTATATCCTACTTAAAGGGTCTATCCAAGAAGAAGATCTAACAATTGTAAATGTCTATGCCCCGAACATGGGAGCATCCAATTATATAAGGCAATTTAGAAGAAAAGCAAAGAAAGACATTGACAACCATACAATCATAGTGGGGGACTTTAACACCCCCCTGACTGAAATGGCCAGATCATCTAAGCAAAAGATCAACAAGGAAATAAAGACTTTAAATGACACACTGGACCAAATGGACTTCACAGACATATTCAGAACGTTCCATCCCGAAGCAACGGAATACACATTCTTCTCTAGGGCCCATGGAACGTTCTCCAGAATGGATCACATCCTAGGTCACAAATCAGGTCTCAACCGGTACCCAAAAATTGGGATCATTCCCTGCACATTTTCAGACCACAATGCTTTGAAACTAGAACACAATCACAAGAGGAAAGTCGGAAAGAACTCAAATACATGGAGGCTAAAGAGCATCCTACGAAAGAATGAATGGGTCAACCAGGAAATTAAAGAAGAATTTAAAAATTCATGGAAACCAATGAAAATGAAAACACAACTGTCCAAAATCTTTGGGATACAGCCAAGGCAGTCCTGCGAGGAAAGTATATAGCAATACAAGCCTTTCTCAAGAAACATGAAAGGTCTCAAATACACACCCTAACCCTACACCTAAAGGAGCTGGAGAAAGAACGGCCAATAAAGCCTAAACCCAGCAGGAGAAGAGAAATCATGCAGATCAGAGCAGAAATCAATGAAATAGAACCCAAAAGAACAGTAGAACAGATCAACGGAACTAGGAGCTGGTTCTTTGAAAGAATTCACAAGATTGATACACCCCTGTCCAGGCTGATCAAAAAGAAAAGAGAAATGACCCAAATCAACAAAATCATGAATGAAGGAGGAGAGATCACAACCAACACCAAAGAAATACAAACGATTATAAGAACGTAATCTGAGCAACCCTATGGCAGCATATTCCATAACCTGGAAGAAATGGGTGCATTCCTAGAGATGTGTCAACTACCAAAACTGACCCAGGAAGAAAGAGAAAACCTGAACAGTCCTATAACCACGAAGGCAATTGAAGTAGTCATCAAAAACCTCCCAAGAAACCAAAGCCCAGGGCCAGATGGATTCCCAGGGGAATTCTATCCGACATTTAAAGAAGAATTAATACCTATTCTCCTGAAACTGTTCCAAACAATAGAAATGGAAGGAAAACTTCCAAACTCATTTTATGAGGCCACCATTACCTGGATCCCAAAACCAGACAAAGATCCCATCAAAAAGGAGTATTAGAGACCAATATCCTTGATGAACATCGATGCAAAAATTCTCACCAAAATACTAGCCAAGAGGACCCAACAGTACATGAAAAGGAGTATTCACCATGACCAAGTGGGATTTATCCCTGGGCTGCAAGGCTGGTTCAACATCCGCAAATCAATCAACGTGATAAAACACATTAACCAAAGAAAGAACAAGAATCATATGATCCTCTCAATAGATGCAGAAAAACCATTTGACAAAGTAAAGCACACTTTCTGGATCAAAACTCTTCAGAGTACAGGGACAGCGGGTACATACCTCAATATCATAAAAGCCATCTACGAACAACCTACAGCGAATATCATTCTCAATGGGGAAAAGCTGAGATCTTTTCCCCTAAGGTCAGGAACGCGGCAGGGATAGCCACTCTCACCACTGCTATTCAACATAGTATTAGAAGTCCTAGCCACAGCAATCAGACAACAAAAAGAAATCCAAGGCATCCAAATCGGCAGAGAGGAAGTCAAACTCTCACTCTTTGCAGATGATATGATACTTTATGTGGAAAACCCAAAAGACTCCACCCCAAAACTGCTACAACTCACACAGCAATTCCGTCAAGTAGCAGGCTATAAAATCAATGCACAGACATCAGTGGCATTCCTATACACCAACAACAAGACAGAAGAGAGACAAATCAAGGAGTCGATCCCATTCACAACTGCACCCAAAACCAGAAGAGACCTAGGAATACATTGTACCCAAGAGGCAAAGGATCTGTACCCCGAAAACTACCAAATACTCAGGAAAGAAATTGAAGAAGACACAAAGAAACGGAAAAACGTTCCATGCTCATGGATTGGGAGAACCAACATTGTGAAGAGGTCAATGCTACCTAGAGCAATCTACACATGCAATGCAATCCCCATCAAAATACCATCCACTTTTTTCCAAGAAATGGAACAAATAATCCTAAGGTTTGAATGGAACCAGAAGAGACCACGAATAGCCAGAGGAATATTGAGAAAGAAAAGCAAAGCTGGCGGCATCACAATTCTGGACTTCCAGCTCTATGACAAAGCTGTCATCATCAAGACAGTATGGTACTGGCACAAAAACAGACACATAGATCCATGGAACAGAATCGAGAGCCCAGAAATGGACCCTCAACTCTATGGTCAACTTATCTTTGACAGAGCAGGAAAGAATGTCCAATGGCAAAAAGAGAGTCTCTTCAACAACTGGAGTTGTGGAAATTGGACAGCCCCATGCAGAAAAATGACACTGGACCATTTCCTGACACCACACACAAAAATAGACTCCAAATGTTTGAAAGACCTCAGTGTGAGACAGGACTCCATCAAAATCCTAAAGGAGAACACAGGTAGCAAGCTCTTCGACCTCAGCCGCAGCAACTTCTTCCTACAAACATCACCAAAGGCACGGGAAGCCAGGGCAAAAAGGAACTATTGGGATTTCATCAAGATAAAAACCTTTGGCACAGCAAAAGAAACAGTCCACAAAACCAAAAGACAACCGACAGAATGGGAGAAATTATTTACGAATGACATATCAGATAAAGGGCTACTATCCAATATGTATAAAAACGTATCAAACTCAACACCCAAAGAACAAATAATCCAATCAAAAAATAGGCAGAAGGCATGAACAGACATTTTTCCAAAGAAGACATCCAAATGGCCCACAGGCACATGAAAAAGTGCTCAACACGGCTCGGCATCAGGGAAATCCACATCAAAACCTCAATGAGATACCCCCTCACACCCGTCAGAATGGCTCAAATGAACAAGTCAGGGAACGACAGAGGTTGGCGGGGATGTGGAGAAAGGGGAACCCTCCTACACTGGTGGTGGGAATGCAAGCTGGTGCAACCCCTCTGGAAAACAGGATGGAGGTTCCTCAAATAGTTGAAATTAGAGCTACCATCCGATCCAGCAATTGCACTCCTGGGTATTTACCCCAAAGATACAAATGTAGGGACCCGAAGCGGTACGTGCACCCCATTGTTTATAGCAGCAATGTCCACAATAGCCAAACTGTTGAAAGAGCCAAGATGTCCATCGACAGATGAGTGGATAAAGAAGAGGTGGTATATATATACACAATGGAATATTACGCAGCCATCAAAAGGAATGAGATGTTGCCATGGACAACGACGTGGATGGAACTGGAGGGTCCGATGATTAGTGAAATAAGTCAATCAGAGAAAGACGTGTATCATATGACCTCACTGATATGAGGAATTCTTAATCTCAGGAACAGAGTGAGGCTTGCTGGAGTGGTCGGGGGTGGGAGGGATGGGCTGGCTGGGTGATAGACATTGGGGAGGGTATGAGCTACGGTGAGCGCTGTGAATTGTGTAAGACTGTTGAATCACAGATCTCTACTTCTGAAACAAATAACGCAACATATTTTAAGAATAAAGGAAAAGAAGGAGAGAGCAGGAGAGGAAGAATGAAGGGGAGTTAGTGAGAGGGGGAGACAGACCAGGAGAGATGATGGATTCTGAAAAAAAATCCGAGGTTTCTAGAGGGGAGGTGGGTCGGGGGATTGGTTAGCCTGGTGATGGGTATTAAAGAGGGCACATTCTGCATGGAGCACTGTGTGTTCGGAACAAACAATGAATCATGGGACACTACACCAAAACAAATGATGTAGTACATGGTGATTAACAAAGCAATAAAAAACAAAGACTGTAATAAGAGATGAAGAAGGACACTATATCCTACTTAAAGGGTCTATCCAAGAAGAAGATCTAACAATTGTAAATGTCTATGCCCCGAACATGGGAGCATCCAATTATATAAGGCAATTTAGAAGAAAAGCAAAGAAAGACATTGACAACCATACAATCATAGTGGGGGACTTTAACACCCCCCTGACTGAAATGGCCAGATCATCTAAGCAAAAGATCAACAAGGAAATAAAGACTTTAAATGACACACTGGACCAAATGGACTTCACAGACATATTCAGAACGTTCCATCCCGAAGCAACGGAATACACATTCTTCTCTAGGGCCCATGGAACGTTCTCCAGAATGGATCACATCCTAGGTCACAAATCAGGTCTCAACCGGTACCCAAAGATTGGGATCATTCCCTGCACATTTTCAGACCACAATGCTTTGAAACTAGAACACAATCACAATAGGAAAGTCGGAAAGAACTCAAATACATGGAGGCTAAAGAGCATCCTACGAAAGAATGAATGGGTCAACCAGGAAATTAAAGAAGAATTTAAAAATTCATGGAAACCAATGAAAATGAAAACACAACTGTCCAAAATCTTTGGGATACAGCCAAGGCAGTCCTGCGAGGAAAGTATATAGCAATACAAGCCTTTCTCAAGAAACATGAAAGGTCTCAAATACACACCCTAACCCTACACCTAAAGGAGCTGGAGAAAGAACGGCCAATAAAGCCTAAACCCAGCAGGAGAAGAGAAATCATGCAGATCAGAGCAGAAATCAATGAAATAGAACCCAAAAGAACAGTAGAACAGATCAACGGAACTAGGAGCTGGTTCTTTGAAAGAATTCACAAGATTGATACACCCCTGTCCAGGCTGATCAAAAAGAAAAGAGAAATGACCCAAATCAACAAAATCATGAATGAAGGAGGAGAGATCACAACCAACACCAAAGAAATACAAACGATTATAAGAACGTAATCTGAGCAACCCTAGGGCAGCATATTCCATAACCTGGAAGAAATGGGTGCATTCCTAGAGATGTGTCAACTACCAAAACTGACCCAGGAAGAAAGAGAAAACCTGAACAGTCCTATAACCACGAAGGCAATTGAAGTAGTCATCAAAAACCTCCCAAGAAACCAAAGCCCAGGGCCAGATGGATTCCCAGGGGAATTCTATCCGACATTTAAAGAAGAATTAATACCTATTCTCCTGAAACTGTTCCAAACAATAGAAATGGAAGGAAAACTTCCAAACTCATTTTATGAGGCCACCATTACCTTGATCCCAAAACCAGACAAAGATCCCATCAAAAAGGAGTATTAGAGACCAACATCCTTGATGAACATCGATGCAAAAATTCTCACCAAAATACTAGCCAAGAGGACCCAACAGTACATGAAAAGGAGTATTCACCATGACCAAGTGGGATTTATCCCTGGGCTGCAAGGCTGGTTCAACATCCGCAAATCAATCAACGTGATAAAACACATTAACCAAAGAAAGAACAAGAATCATATGATCCTCTCAATAGATGCAGAAAAACCATTTGACAAAGTAAAGCACACTTTCTGGATCAAAACTCTTCAGAGTACAGGGACAGCGGGTACATACCTCAATATCATAAAAGCCATCTACGAACAACCTACAGCGAATATCATTCTCAATGGGGAAAAGCTGAGATCTTTTCCCCTAAGGTCAGGAACGCGGCAGGGATAGCCACTCTCACCACTGCTATTCAACATAGTATTAGAAGTCCTAGCCACAGCAATCAGACAACAAAAAGAAATCAAAGGCATCCAAATCGGCAGAGAGGAAGTCAAACTCTCACTCTTTGCAGATGATATGATACTTTATGTGGAAAACCCAAAAGACTCGACCCCAAAAATGCTACAACTCACACAGCAATTCCGTCAAGTAGCAGGCTATAAAATCAATGCACAGACATCAGTGGCATTCCTATACACCAACAACAAGACAGAAGAGAGACAAATCAAGGAGTCGATCCCATTCACAACTGCACCCAAAACCAGAAGAGACCTAGGAATAAATTGAACCCAAGAGGCAAAGGATCTGTACCCCGAAAACTACCAAATACTCAGGAAAGAAATTGAAGAAGACACAAAGAAACGGAAAAAAGTTCCATGCTCATGGACTGGGAGAACCAACATTGTGAAGAGGTCAATGCTACCTAGAGCAATCTACACATGCAATGCAATCCCCATCAAAATACCATCCACTTTTTTCCAAGAAATGGAACAAATAATCCTAAGATTTGAATGGAACCAGAAGAGACCACGAATAGCCAGAGGAATATTGAGAAAGAAAAGCAAAGCTGGCGGCATCACAATTCTGGACTTCCAGCTCTATGACAAAGCTGTCATCATCAAGACGGTATGGTACTGGCACAAAAACAGACACATAGATCCATGGAACAGAATCGAGAGCCCAGAAATGGACCCTCAACTCTATGGTCAACTTATCTTTGACAGAGCAGGAAAGAATGTCCAATGGCAAAAAGAGAGTCTCTTCAACAACTGGAGTTGTGGAAATTGGACAGCCCCATGCAGAAGAATGACACTGGACCATTTCCTGACACCACACACAAAAATAGACTCCAAATGTTTGAAAGACCTCAGTGTGAGACAGGACTCCATCAAAATCCTAAAGGAGAACACAGGTAGCAAGCTCTTCGACCTCAGCCGCAGCAACTTCTTCCTACAAACATCACCAAAGGCACGGGAAGCCAGGGCAAAAAGGAACTATTGGGATTTCATCAAGATAAAAACCTTTGGCACAGCAAAAGAAACAGTCCACAAAACCAAAAGACAACCGACAGAATGGGAGAAATTATTTACGAATGACATACCAGATAAAGGGCTACTATCCAATATGTATAAAAACGTATCAAACTCAACACCCAAAGAACAAATAATCCAATCAAAAAATAGGCAGAAGGCATGAACAGACATTTTTCCAAAGAACACATCCAAATGGCCAACAGGCACATGAAAAAGTGCTCAACACGGCTCGGCATCAGGGAAATCCACATCAAAACCTCAATGAGATACCCCCTCACACCCGTCAGAATGGCTCAAATGAACAAGTCTGGGAACGACAGAGGTCGGCGGGGATGTGGAGAAAGGGGAACCCTCCTACACTGGTGGTGGGAATGCAAGCTGGTGCAACCCCTCTGGAAAACAGGATGGAGGTTCCTCAAATAGTTGAAATTAGAGCTACCATCCGATCCAGCAATTGCACTCCTGGGTATTTACCCCAAAGATACAAATGTAGGGACCCGAAGCGGTACGTGCACCCCATTGTTTATAGCTGCAATGTCCACAATAGCCAAACTGTTGAAAGAGCCAAGATGTCCATCGACAGATGAGTGGATAAAGAAGAGGTGGTATATATATACACAATGGAATATTACGCAGCCATCAAAAGGAATGAGATGTTGCCATGGACAACGACGTGGATGGAACTGGAGGGTCCGATGATTAGTGAAATAAGTCAATCAGAGAAAGACATGTATCATATGACCTCACTGATATGAGGAATTCTTAATCTCAGGAACAGAGTGAGGCTTGCTGGAGTGGTCGGGGGTGGGAGGGATGGGCTGGCTGGGTGATAGACATTGGGGAGGGTATGAGCTACGGTGAGCGCTGTGAATTGTGTAAGACTGTTGAATCACAGATCTCTACTTCTGAAACAAATAACGCATCATATTTTAAGAATAAAGGAAAAGAAGGAGATAGCAGGAGAGGAAGAATGAAGGGGAGTTAGTGAGAGGGGGAGACAGACCAGGAGAGATGATGGATTCTGAAAAAAAATCCGAGGTTTCTAGAGGGGAGGTGGGTCGGGGGATTGGTTAGCCTGGTGATGGGTATTAAAGAGGGCACATTCTGCATGGAGCACTGTGTGTTCGGAACAAACAATGAATCATGGGACACTACACCAAAACAAATGATGTAGTACATGGTGATTAACAAAGCAATAAAAAACAAAGACTGTAATAAGAGATGAAGAAGGACACTATATCCTACTTAAAGGGTCTATCCAAGAAGAAGATCTAACAATTGTAAATGTCTATGCCCCGAACATGGGAGCATCCAATTATATAAGGCAATTTAGAAGAAAAGCAAAGAAAGACATTGACAACCATACAATCATAGTGGGGGACTTTAACACCCCCCTGACTGAAATGGCCAGATCATCTAAGCAAAAGATCAACAAGGAAATAAAGACTTTAAATGACACACTGGACCAAATGGACTTCACAGACATATTCAGAACGTTCCATCCCGAAGCAACGGAATACACATTCTTCTCTAGGGCCCATGGAACGTTCTCCAGAATGGATCACATCCTAGGTCACAAATCAGGTCTCAACCGGTACCCAAAGTTTGGGATCATTGCCTGCACATTTTCAGACCACAATGCTTTGAAACTAGAACTCAATCACAAGAGGAAAGTCGGAAAGAACTCAAATACATGGAGGCTAAAGAGCATCCTACGAAAGAATGAATGGGTCAACCAGGAAATTAAAGAAGAATTTAAAAATTCATGGAAACCAATGAAAATGAAAACATAACTGTCCAAAATCTTTGGGATACAGCCAAGGCAGTCCTTCGAGGAAAGTATATAGCAATACAAGCCTTTCTCAAGAAACATGAAAGGTCTCAAATACACACCCTAAACCTACACCTAAAGGAGCTGGAGAAAGAACGGCCAATAAAGCCTAAACCCAGCAGGAGAAGAGAAATCATGCAGATCAGAGCAGAAATCAATGAAATAGAACCCAAAAGAACAGTAGAACAGATCAACGGAACTAGGAGCTGGTTCTTTGAAAGAATTCACAAGATTGATACACCCCTGTCCAGGCTGATCAAAAAGAAAAGAGAAATGACCCAAATCAACAAAATCATGAATGAAGGAGGAGAGATCACAACCAACACCAAAGAAATACAAACGATTATAAGAACGTAATCTGAGCAACCCTATGGCAGCATATTCCATAACCTGGAAGAAATGGGTGCATTCCTAGAGATGTGTCAACTACCAAAACTGACCCAGGAAGAAAGAGAAAACCTGAACAGTCCTATAACCACGAAGGCAATTGAAGTAGTCATCAAAAACCTCCCAAGAAACCAAAGCCCAGGGCCAGATGGATTCCCAGGGGAATTCTATCAGACATTTAAAGAAGAATTAATACCTATTCTCCTGAAACTGTTCCAAACAATAGAAATGGAAGGAAAACTTCCAAACTCATTTTATGAGGCCACCATTACCTTGATCCCAAAACCAGACAAAGATCCCATCAAAAAGGAGTATTAGAGACCAATATCCTTGATGAACATCGATGCAAAAATTCTCACCAAAATACTAGCCAAGAGGATCCAACACTACATGAAAAGGAGTATTCACCATGACCAAGTGGGATTTATCCCTGGGCTGCAAGGCTGGTTCAACATCCGCAAATCAATCAACGTGATAAAACACATTAACCAAAGAAAGAACAAGAATCATATGATCCTCTCAATAGATGCAGAAAAACCATTTGACAAAGTAAAGCACACTTTCTGGATCAAAACTCTTCAGAGTACAGGGACAGCGGGTACATACCTCAATATCATAAAAGCCATCTACGAACAACCTACAGCGAATATCATTCTCAATGGGGAAAAGCTGAGATCTTTTCCCCTAAGGTCAGGAACGCGGCAGGGATAGCCACTCTCACCACTGCTATTGAACATAGTATTAGAAGTCCTAGCCACAGCAATCAGACAACAAAAAGAAATCAAAGGCATCCAAATCGGCAGAGAGGAAGTCAAACTCTCACTCTTTGCAGATGATATGATACTTTATGTGGAAAACCCAAAAGACTCCACCCCAAAACTGCTAGAACTCACACAGCAATTCCGTCAAGTAGCAGGCTATAAAATCAATGCACAGACCTCAGTGGCATTCCTATACACCAACAACAAGACAGAAGAGAGACAAATCAAGGAGTCGATCCCATTCACAACTGCACCCAAAACCAGAATAGACCTAGGAATACATTGAACCCAAGAGGCAAAGGATCTGTACTCAGAAAACTACCAAATACTCAGGAAAGAAATTGAAGAAGACACAAAGAAACGGAAAAACGTTCCATCCTCATGGACTGGGAGAACCAACATTGTGAAGAGGTCAATGCTACCTAGAGCAATCTACACATGCAATGCAATCCCCATCAAAATACCATCCACTTTTTTCCAAGAAATCGAACAAATAATCCTAAGATTTGAATGGAACCAGAAGAGACCACGAATAGCCAGAGGAATATTGAGAAAGAAAAGCAAAGCTGGCGGCATCACAATTCTGGACTTCCAGCACTATGACAAAGCTGTCATCATCAAGACGGTATGGTACTGGCACAAAAACAGACACATAGATCCATGGAACAGAATCGAGAGCCCAGAAGTGGACCCTCAACTCTATGGTCAACTTATCTTTGACAGAGCAGGAAAGAATGTCCAATGGCAAAAAGAGAGTCTCTTCCACAACTGGAGTTGTGGAAATTGGACAGCCCCATGCAGAAGAATGACACTGGACCATTTCCTGACACCACACACAAAAATAGACTCCAAATGTTTGAAAGACCTCAGTGTGAGACAAGACTCCATCAAAATCCTAAAGGAGAACACAGGTAGCAAGCTCTTCGACCTCAGCCGCAGCAACTTCTTCCTACAAACATCACCAAAGGCACGGGAAGCCAGGGCAAAAAGGAACTATTGGGATTTCATCAAGATAAAAACCTTTGGCACAGCAAAAGAAACAGTCCACAAAACCAAAAGACAACCGACAGAATGGGAGAAATTATTTACGAATGACATATCAGATAAAGGGCTACTATCCAATATGTATAAAAACGTATCAAACTCAACACCCAAAGAACAAATAATCCAATCAAAAAATAGGCAGAAGTCATGAACAGACATTTTTCCAAAGAAGACATCCAAATGGCCAACAGGCACATGAAAAAGTGCTCAACACGGCTCGGCATCAGGGAAATCCACATCAAAACCTCAATGAGATACCCCCTCACCCCCGTCAGAATGGCTCAAATGAACAAGTCAGGGAACGACAGAGGTTGGCGGGGATGTGGAGAAAGGGGAACCCTCCTACACTGGTGGTGGGAATGCAAGCTGGTGCAACCCCTCTGGAAAACCGGATGGAGGTTCCTCAAATAGTTGAAATTAGAGCTACCATCCGATCCAGCAATTGCACTCCTGGGTATTTACCCCAAAGATACAAATGTAGGGACCCGAAGCGGTACGTGCACCCCATTGTTTATAGCAGCAATGTCCACAATAGCCAAACTGTTGAAAGAGCCAAGATGTCCATCGACAGATGAGTGGATAAAGAAGAGGTGGTATATATATACACAATGGAATATTACGCAGCCATCAAAAGGAATGAGATGTTGCCATGGACAACGACGTGGATGGAACTGGAGGGTCCGATGATTAGTGAAATAAGACAATCAGAGAAAGACATGTATCATATGACCTCACTGATATGAGGAATTCTTAATCTCAGGAACAGAGTGAGGCTTGCTGGAGTGGTCGGGGGTGGGAGGGATGGGCTGGCTGGGTGATAGACATTGGGGAGGGTATGAGCTACGGTGAGCGCTGTGAATTGTGTAAGACTGTTGAATCACAGATCTCTACTTCTGAAACAAATAACGCATCATATTTTAAGAATAAAGGAAAAGAAGGAGATAGCAGGAGAGGAAGAATGAAGGGGAGTTAGTGAGAGGGGGAGACAGACCAGGAGAGATGATGGAATCTGAAAAAAAATCCGAGGTTTCTAGAGGGGAGGTGGGTCGGGGGATTGGTTAGCCTGGTGATGGGTATTAAAGAGGGCACATTCTGCATGGAGCACTGTGTGTTCGGAACAAACAATGAATCATGGGACACTACACCAAAACAAATGATGTAGTACATGGTGATTAACAAAGCAATAAAAAACAAAGACTGTAATAAGAGATGAAGAAGGACACTATATCCTACTTAAAGGGTCTATCCAAGAAGAAGATCTAACAATTGTAAATGTCTATGCCCCGAACATGGGAGCATCCAATTATATAAGGCAATTTAGAAGAAAAGCAAAGAAAGACATTGACAACCATACAATCAGAGTGGGGGACTTTAACACCCCCCTGACTGAAATGGCCAGATCATCTAAGCAAAAGATCAACAAGGAAATAAAGACTTTAAATGACACACTGGAACAAATGGACTTCACAGACATATTCAGAACGTTTCATCCCGAAGCAACGGAATACACATTCTTCTCTAGGGCCCATGGAACGTTCTCCAGAATGGATCACATCCTAGGTCACAAATCAGGTCTCAACCGGTACCCAAAGATTGGGATCATTCCCTGCACATTTTCAGACCACAATGCTTTGAAACTAGAACTCAATCACAAGAGGAAAGTCGGAAAGAACTCAAATACATGGAGGCTAAAGAGCATCCTACGAAAGAATGAATGGGTCAACCAGGAAATTAAAGAAGAATTTAAAAATTCATGGAAACCAATGAAAATGAAAACACAACTGTCCAAAATCTTTGGGATACAGCCAAGGCAGTCCTGCGAGGAAAGTATATAGCAATACAAGCCTTTCTCAAGAAACATGAAAGGTCTCAAATACACACCCTAACCCTACACCTAAAGGAGCTGGAGAAAGAACGGCCAATAAAGCGTAAACCCAGCAGGAGAAGAGACATCATGCAGATCAGAGCAGAAATCAATGAAATAGAACCCAAAAGAACAGTAGAACAGATCAACGGAACTAGGAGCTGGTTCTTTGAAAGAATTCACAAGATTGATACACCCCTGTCCAGGCTGATCAAAAAGAAAAGAGAAATGACCCAAATCAACAAAATCATGAATGAAAGAGGAGAGATCACAACCAACACCAAAGAAATACAAGCAATTATAAGAACGTAATCTGAGCAACCCTATGGCAGCATATTCCATAACCTGGAAGAAATGGGTGCATTCCTAGAGATGTGTCAACTACCAAAACTGACCCAGGAAGAAAGAGAAAACCTGAACAGTCCTATAACCACGAAGGCAATTGAAGTAGTCATCAAAAACCTCCCAAGAAACCAAAGCCCAGGGCCAGATGGATTCCCAGGGGAATTCTATCCGACATTTAAAGAAGAATTAATACCTATTCTCCTGAAACTGTTCCAAACAATAGAAATGGAAGGAAAACTTCCAAACTCATTTTATGAGGCCACCATTACCTTGATCCCAAAACCAGACAAAGATCCCATCAAAAAGGAGTATTAGAGACCAATATCCTTGATGAACATCGATGCAAAAATTCTCACCAAAATACTAGCCAAGAGGACCCAACAGTACATGAAAAGGAGTATTCACCATGACCAAGTGGGATTTATCCCTGGGCTGCAAGGCTGGTTCAACATCCGCAAATCAATCAACGTGATAAAACACATTAACCAAAGAAAGAACAAGAATCATATGATCCTCTCAATAGATGCAGAAAAACCATTTGACAAAGTAAAGCACACTTTCTGGATCAAAACTCTTCAGAGTACAGGGACAGCGGGTACATACCTCAATATCATAAAAGCCATCTACGAACAACCTACAGCGAATATCATTCTCAATGGGGAAAAGCTGAGATCTTTTCCCCTAAGGTCAGGAACGCGGCAGGGATAGCCACTCTCACCACTGCTATTCAACATAGTATTAGAAGTCCTAGCCACAGCAATCAGACAACAAAAAGAAATCCAAGGCATCCAAATCGGCAGAGAGGAAGTCAAACTCTCACTCTTTGCAGATGATATGATACTTTATGTGGAAAACCCAAAAGACTCCACCCCAAAACTGCTAGAACTCACACAGCAATTCCGTCAAGTAGCAGGCTATAAAATCAATGCACAGACATCAGTGGCATTCCTATACACCAACAACAAGACAGAAGAGAGACAAATCAAGGAGTCGATCCCATTCACAACTGCACCCAAAACCAGAAGAGACCTAGGAATACATTGAACCCAAGAGGCAAAGGATCTGTACTCAGAAAACTACCAAATACTCAGGAAAGAAATTGAAGAAGACACAAAGAAACGGAAAAACGTTCCATGATCATGGATTGGGAGAACCAACATTGTGAAGAGGTCAATGCTACCTAGAGCAATCTACACATGCAATGCAATCCCCGTCAAAATACCATCCACTTTTTTCCAAGAAATGGAACAAATAATCCTAAGATTTGAATGGAACCAGAAGAGACCACGAATAGCCAGAGGAATATTGAGAAAGAAAAGCAAAGCTGGCGGCATCACAATTCTGGACTTCCAGCTCTATGACAAAGCTGTCATCATCAAGACAGTAGGGTACTGGCACAAAAACAGACACATAGATCCATGGAACAGAATCGAGAGCCCAGAAATGGACCCTCAACTCTATGGTCAACTTATCTTTGACAGAGCAGGAAAGAATGTCCAATGGCAAAAAGAGAGTCTCTTCAACAACTGGAGTTGTGGAAATTGGACAGCCCCATGCAGAAGAATGACACTGGACCATTTCCTGACACCACACACAAAAATAGACTCCAAATGTTTGAAAGACCTCAGTGTGAGACAGGACTCCATCAAAATCCTAAAGGAGAACACAGGTAGCAAGCTCTTCGACCTCAGCCGCAGCAACTTCTTCCTACAAACATCACCAAAGGCACGGGAAGCCAGGGCAAAAATGAACTATTGGGATTTCATCAAGATAAAAACCTTTGGCACAGCAAAAGAAACAGTCCACAAAACCAAAACACAACCGACAGAATGGGAGAAATTATTTACGAATGACATATCAGATAAAGGGCTACTATCCAATATGTATAAAAACGTATCAAACTCAACACCCAAAGAACAAAAAATCCAATCAAAAAATAGGCAGAAGACATGAACAGACATTTTTCCAAAGAAGACATCCAAATGGCCCACAGGCACAGGAAAAAGTGCTCAACACGGCTCGGCATCAGGGAAATCCACATCAAAACCTCAATGAGATACCCCCTCACACCCGTCAGAATGGCTCAAATGAACAAGTCAGGGAACGACAGAGGTTGGCGGGGATGTGGAGAAAGGGGAACCCTCCTACACTGGTGGTGGGAATGCAAGCTGGTGCAACCCCTCTGGAAAACAGGATGGAGGTTCCTCAAATAGTTGAAATTAGAGCTACCATCCGATCCAGCAATTGCACTCCTGGGTATTTACCCCAAAGATACAAATGTAGGGACCCGAAGCGGTACGTGCACCCCATTGTTTATAGCAGCAATGTCCACAATAGCCAAACTGTTGAAAGAGCCAAGATGTCCATCGACACAAGAGTGGATAAAGAAGAAGTGGTATATATATACACAATGGAATATTACGCAGCCATCAAAAGGAATGAGATGTTGCCATGGACAACGACGTGGATGGAAGTGGAGGGTCCGATGATTAGTGAAATAAGTCAATCAGAGAAAGACATGTATCATATGACCTCACTGATATGAGGAATTCTTAATCTCAGGAACAGAGTGAGGCTTGCTGGAGTGGTCGGGGGTGGGAGGGATGGGCTGGCTGCGTGATAGACATTGGGGAGGGTATGAGCTACGGTGAGCGCTGTGAATTGTGTAAGACTGTTGAATCACAGATCTCTACTTCTGAAACAAATAACGCAACATATTTTAAGAATAAAGGAAAAGAAGGAGATAGCAGGAGAGGAAGAATGAAGGGGAGTTAGTGAGAGGGGGAGACAGACCAGGAGAGATGATGGATTCTGAAAAAAAATCCGAGGTTTCTAGAGGGGAGGTGGGTCGGGGGATTGGTTAGCCTGGTGATGGGTATTAAAGAGGGCACATTCTGCATGGAGCACTGTGTGTTCGGAACAAACAATGAATCATGGGACACTACACCAAAACAAATGATGTAGTACATGGTGATTAACAAAGCAATAAAAAACAAAGGCTGTAATAAGAGATGAAGAAGGACACTATATCCTACTTAAAGGGTCTATCCAAGAAGAAGATCTAACAATTGTAAATGTCTATGCCCCGAACATGGGAGCATCCAATTATATAAGGCAATTTAGAAGAAAAGCAAAGAAAGACATTGACAACCATACAATCATAGTGGGGGACTTTAACACCCCCCTGACTGAAATGGCCAGATCATCTAAGCAAAAGATCAACAAGGAAATAAAGACTTTAAATGACACACTGGACCAAATGGACTTCACAGACATATTCAGAACGTTCCATCCCGAAGCAACGGAATACACATTCTTCTCTAGGGCCCATGGAACGTTCTCCAGAATGGATCACATCCTAGGTCACAAATCAGGTCTCAACCGGTACCCAAAGATTGGGATCATTCCCTGCACATTTTCAGACCTCAATGCTTTGAAACTAGAACTCAATCACAAGAGGAAAGTCGGAAAGAACTCAAATACATGGAGGGTAAAGAGCATCCTACGAAAGAATGAATGGGTCAACCAGGAAATTAAAGAAGAATTTAAAAATTCATGGAAACCAATGAAAATGAAAACACAACTGTCCAAAATCTTTGGGATACAGCCAAGGCAGTCCTGCGAGGAAAGTATATAGCAATACAAGCCTTTCTCAAGAAACATGAAAGGTCTCAAATACACACCCTAACCCTACACCTAAAGGAGCTGGAGAAAGAACGGCCAATAAAGCCTAAACCCAGCAGGAGAAGAGAAATCATGCAGATCAGAGCAGAAATCAATGAAATAGAACCCAAAAGAACAGTAGAACAGATCAACGGAACTAGGAGCTGGTTCTTTGAAAGAATTCACAAGATTGATACACCCCTGTCCAGGCTGATCAAAAAGAAAAGAGAAATGACCCAAATCAACAAAATCATGAATGAAGGAGGAGAGATCACAACCAACACCAAAGAAATACAAACGATTATAAGAACGTAATCTGAGCAACCCTATGGCAGCATATTCCATAACCTGGAAGAAATGGGTGCATTCCTAGAGATGTGTCAACTACCAAATCTGACCCAGGAAGAAAGAGAAAACCTGAACAGTCCTATAACCACGAAGGCAATTGAAGTAGTCTTGAAAAACCTCCCAAGAAACCAAAGCCCAGGGCCAGATGGATTCCCAGGGGAATTCTATCAGACATTTAAAGAAGAATTAATACCTATTCTCCTGAAACTGTTCCAAACAATAGAAATGGAAGGAAAACTTCCAAACTCATTTTATGAGGCCACCATTACCTTGATCCCAAAACCAGACAAAGATCCCATCAAAAAGGAGTATTAGAGACCAATATCCTTGATGAACATCGATGCAAAAATTCTCACCAAAATACTAGCCAAGAGGACCCAACAGTACATGAAAAGGAGTATTCACCATGACCAAGTGGGATTTATCCCTGGGCTGCAAGGCTGGTTCAACATCCGCAAATCAATCAACGTGATAAAACACATTAACCAAAGAAAGAACAAGAATCATATGATCCTCTCAATAGATGCAGAAAAACCATTTGACAAAGTAAAGCACACTTTCTGGATCAAAACTCTTCAGAGTACAGGGACAGCGGGTACATACCTCAATATCATAAAAGCCATCTACGAACAACCTACAGCGAATATCATTCTCAATGGGGAAAAGCTGAGATCTTTTCCCCTAAGGTCAGGAACGCGGCAGGGATAGCCACTCTCACCACTGCTATTCAACATAGTATTAGAAGTCCTAGCCACAGCAATCAGACAACAAAAAGAAATCCAAGGCATCCAAATCGGCAGAGAGGAAGTCAAACTCTCACTCTTTGCAGATGATATGATACTTTATGTGGAAAACCCAAAAGACTCCACCCCAAAACTGCTACAACTCACACAGCAATTCCGTCAAGTAGCAGGCTATAAAATCAATGCACAGACATCAGTGGCATTCCTATACACCAACAACAAGACAGAAGAGAGACAAATCAAGGAGTCGATCCCATTCACAACTGCACCCAAAACCAGAAGAGACCTAGGAATAAATTGAACCCAAGAGGCAAAGGATCTGTACTCAGAAAACTACCAAATACTCAGGAAAGAAATTGAAGAAGACACAAAGAAACGGAAAAACGTTCCATGCTCATGGATTGGGAGAACCAACATTGTGAAGAGGTCAATGCTACCTAGAGCAATCTACACATGCAATGCAATCCCCGTCAAAATACCATCCACTTTTTTCCAAGAAATGGAACAAATAATCCTAAGATTTGAATGGAACCAGAAGAGACCACGAATAGCCAGAGGAATATTGAGAAAGAAAAGCAAAGCTGGCGGCATCACAATTCTGGACTTCCAGCTCTATGACAAAGCTGTCATCATCAAGACAGTAGGGTACTGGCACAAAAACAGACACATAGATCCATGGAACAGAATCGAGAGCCCAGAAATGGACCCTCAACTCTATGGTCAACTTATCTTTGACAGAGCAGGAAAGAATGTCCAATGGCAAAAAGAGAGTCTCTTCAACAACTGGAGTTGTGGAAATGGGACAGCCCCATGCAGAAGAATGACACTGGACCATTTCCTGACACCACACACAAAAATAGACTCCAAATGTTTGAAAGACCTCAGTGTGAGACAGGACTCCATCAAAATCCTAAAGGAGAACACAGGTAGCAAGCTCTTCGACCTCAGCCGCAGCAACTCCTTCCTACAAACATCACCAAAGGCACGGGAATCCAGGGCAAAAAGGAACTATTGGGATTTCATCAAGATAAAAACCTTTGGCACAGCAAAAGAAACAGTCCACAAAACCAAAAGACAACCGACAGATTGGGAGAAATTATTTACGAATGACATATCAGATAAAGGGCTACTATCCAATATGTATAAAAACGTATCAAACTCAACACCCAAAGAACAAATAATCCAATCAAAAAATAGGCAGAAGGCATGAACAGACATTTTTCCAAAGAAGACATCCAAATGGCCCACAGGCACAGGAAAAAGTGCTCAACACGGCTCGGCATCAGGGAAATCCACATCAAAACCTCAATGAGATACCCTCTCACACCCGTCAGAATGGCTCAAATGAACAAGTCAGGGAACGACAGAGGTTGGCGGGGATGTGGAGAAAGGGGAACCCTCCTACACTGGTGGTGGGAATGCAAGCTGGGGCAACCCCTCTGGAAAACAGGATGGAGGTTCCTCAAATAGTTGAAATTAGAGCTACCATCCGATCCAGCAATTGCACTCCTGGGTATTTACCCCAAAGATACAAATGTAGGGACCCGAAGCGGTACGTGCACCCCATTGTTTATAGCAGCAATGTCCACAGTAGCCAAACTTTTGAAAGAGCCAAGATGTCCATCGACAGATGAGTGGATAAAGAAGAGGTGGTATATATATACACAATGGAATATTACGCAGCCATCAAAAGGAATGAGATGTTGCCATGGACAACGACGTGGATGGAAGTGGAGGGTCCGATGATTAGTGAAATAAGTCAATCAGAGAAAGACATGTATCATATGACCTCACTGATATGAGGAATTCTTAATCTCAGGAAGAGAGTGAGGCTTGCTGGAGTGGTCGGGGGTGGGAGGGATGGGCTGGCTGGGTGATAGACATTGGGGAGGGTATGAGCTACGGTGAGCGCTGTGAATTGTGTAAGACTGTTGAATCACAGATCTCTACTTCTGAAACAAATAACGCAACATATTTTAAGAATAAAGGAAAAGAAGGAGATAGCAGGAGAGGAAGAATGAAGGGGAGTTAGTGAGAGGGGGAGACAGACCAGGAGAGATGATGGATTCTGAAAAAAAATCCGAGGTTTCTAGAGGGGAGGTGGGTCGGGGGATTGGTTAGCCTGGTGATGGGTATTAAAGAGGGCACATTCTGCATGGAGCACTGTGTGTTCGGAACAAACAATGAATCATGGGACACTACACCAAAACAAATGATGTAGTACATGGTGATTAACAAAGCAATAAAAAACAAAGACTGTAATAAGAGATGAAGAAGGACACTATATCCTACTTAAAGGGTCTATCCAAGAAGAAGATCTAACAATTGTAAATGTCTATGCCCCGAACATGGGAGCATCCAATTATATAAGGCAATTTAGAAGAAAAGCAAAGAAAGACATTGACAACCATACAATCAGAGTGGGGGACTTTAACACCCCCCTGACTGAAATGGCCAGATCATCTAAGCAAAAGATCAACAAGGAAATAAAGACTTTAAATGACACACTGGACCAAATGGTCTTCACAGACATATTCAGAACGTTCCATCCCGAAGCAACGGAATACACATTCTTCTCTAGGGCCCATGGAACGTTCTCCAGAATGGATCACATCCTAGGTCACAAATCAGGTCTCAACCGGTACCCAAAGATTGGGATCATTCCCTGCACATTTTCAGACCACAATGCTTTGAAACTAGAACTCAATCACAAGAGGAAAGTCGGAAAGAACTCAAATACATGGAGGCTAAAGAGCATCCTACGAAAGAATGAATGGGTCAACCAGGAAATTAAAGAAGAATTTAAAAATTCATGGAAACCAATGAAAATGAAAACACAACTGTCCAAAATCTTTGGGATACAGCCAAGGCAGTCCTGCGAGGAAAGTATATAGCAATACAAGCCTTTCTCAAGAAACATGAAAGGTCTCAAATACACACCCTAACCCTACACCTAAAGGAGCTGGAGAAAGAACGGCCAATAAAGCCTAAACCCAGCAGGAGAAGAGAAATCATGCAGATCAGAGCAGAAATCAATGAAATAGAACCCAAAAGAACAGTAGAACAGATCAACGGAACTAGGAGCTGGTTCTTTGAAAGAATTCACAAGATTGATACACCCCTGTCCAGGCTGATCAAAAAGAAAAGAGAAATGACCCAAATCAACAAAATCATGAATGAAGGAGGAGAGATCACAACCAACACCAAAGAAATACAAAGGATTATAAGAACGTAATCTGAGCAACCCTATGGCAGCATATTCC
This sequence comes from Eumetopias jubatus, assembly GCF_037043125.1. Taxonomy (NCBI): domain Eukaryota; kingdom Metazoa; phylum Chordata; class Mammalia; order Carnivora; family Otariidae; genus Eumetopias; species Eumetopias jubatus. Next base: position 970,241 of record NW_028274839.1, on the reverse strand, counting down.
ATAACCTGGAAGAAATGGGTGCATTCCTAGAGATGTGTCAACTACCAAAACTGACCCAGGAAGAAAGAGAAAACCTGAACAGTCCTATAACCACGAAGGCAATTGAAGTAGTCATCAAAAACCTCCCAAGAAACCAAAGCCCAGGGCCAGATGGATTCCCAGGGGAATTCTATCAGACATTTAAAGAAGAATTAATACCTATTCTCCTGAAACTGTTCCAAACAATAGAAATGGAAGGAAAACTTCCAATCTCATTTTATGAGGCCACCATTTCCTTGATCCCAAAACCAGACAAAGATCCCATCAAAAAGGAGTATTAGAGACCAATATCCTTGATGAACATCGATGCAAAAATTCTCACCAAAATACTAGCCAAGAGGACCCAACAGTACATGAAAAGGAGTATTCACCATGACCAAGTGGGATTTATCCCTGGGCTGCAAGGCTGGTTCAACATCCGCAAATCAATCAACGTGATAAAACACATTAACCAAAGAAAGAACAAGAATCATATGATCCTCTCAATAGATGCAGAAAAACCATTTGACAAAGTAAAGCACACTTTCTGGATCAAAACTCTTCAGAGTACAGGGACAGCGGGTACATACCTCAATATCATAAAAGCCATCTACGAACAACCTACAGCGAATATCATTCTCAATGGGGAAAAGCTGAGATCTTTTCCCCTAAGGTCAGGAACGCGGCAGGGATAGCCACTCTCACCACTGCTATTCAACATAGTATTAGAAGTCCTAGCCACAGCAATCAGACAACAAAAAGAAATCCAAGGCATCCAAATCGGCAGAGAGGAAGTCAAACTCTCACTCTTTGCAGATGATATGATACTTTATGTGGAAAACCCAAAAGACTCCACCCCAAAACTGCTACAACTCACACAGCAATTCCGTCAAGTAGCAGGCTATAAAATCAATGCACAGACATCAGTGGCATTCCTATACACCAACAACAAGACAGAAGAGAGACAAATCAAGGAGTCGATCCCATTCACAACTGCACCCAAAACCAGAAGAGACCTAGGAATACATTGAACCCAAGAGGCAAAGGATCTGTACTCAGAAAACTACCAAATACTCAGGAAAGAAATTGAAGAAGACACAAAGAAACGGAAAAACGTTCCATGCTCATGGATTGGGAGAACCAACATTGTGAAGAGGTCAATGCTACCTAGAGCAATCTACACATGCAATGCAATCCCCGTCAAAATACCATCCACTTTTTTCCAAGAAATGGAACAAATAATCCTAAGATTTGAATGGAACCAGAAGAGACCACGAATAGCCAGAGGAATATTGAGAAAGAAAAGCAAAGCTGGCGGCATCACAATTCTGGACTTCCAGCTCTATGACAAAGCTGTCATCATCAAGACAGTAGGGTACTGGCACAAAAACAGACACATAGATCCATGGAACAGAATCGAGAGCCCAGAAATGGACCCTCAACTCTATGGTCAACTTATCTTTGACAGAGCAGGAAAGAATGTCCAATGGCAAAAAGAGAGTCTCTTCAACAACTGGAGTTGTGGAAATTGGACAGCCCCATGCAGAAGAATGACACTGGACCATTTCCTGACACCACACACAAAAATAGACTCCAAATGTTTGAAAGACCTCAGTGTGAGACAGGACTCCATCAAAATCCTAAAGGAGAACACAGGTAGCAAGCTCTTCGACCTCAGCCGCAGCAACTCCTTCCTACAAACATCACCAAAGGCACGGGAAGCCAGGGCAAAAAGGAACTATTGGGATTTCATCAAGATAAAAACCTTTGGCACAGCAAAAGAAACAGTCCACAAAACCAAAAGACAACCGACAGAATGGGAGAAATTATTTACGAATGACATATCAGATAAAGGGCTACTATCCAATATGTATAAAAACGTATCAAACTCAACACCCAAAGAACAAATAATCCAATCAAAAAATAGGCAGAAGGCATGAACAGACATTTTTCCAAAGAAGACATCCAAATGGCCCACAGGCACAGGAAAAAGTGCTCAACACGGCTCGGCATCAGGGAAATCCACATCAAAACCTCAATGAGATACCCTCTCACACCCGTCAGAATGGCTCAAATGAACAAGTCAGGGAACGACAGAGGTTGGCGGGGATGTGGAGAAAGGGGAACCCTCCTACACTGGTGGTGGGAATGCAAGCTGGGGCAACCCCTCTGGAAAACAGGATGGAGGTTCCTCAAATAGTTGAAATTAGAGCTACCATCCGATCCAGCAATTGCACTCCTGGGTATTTACCCCAAAGATACAAATGTAGGGACCCGAAGCGGTACGTGCACCCCATTGTTTATAGCAGCAATGTCCACAGTAGCCAAACTTTTGAAAGAGCCAAGATGTCCATCGACAGATGAGTGGATAAAGAAGAGGTGGTATATATATACACAATGGAATATTACGCAGCCATCAAAAGGAATGAGATGTTGCCATGGACAACGACGTGGATGGAAGTGGAGGGTCCGATGATTAGTGAAATAAGTCAATCAGAGAAAGACATGTATCATATGACCTCACTGATATGAGGAATTCTTAATCTCAGGAACAGAGTGAGGCTTGCTGGAGTGGTCGGGGGTGGGAGGGATGGGCTGGCTGGGTGATAGACATTGGGGAGGGTATGAGCTACGGTGAGCGCTGTGAATTGTGTAAGACTGTTGAATCACAGATCTCTACTTCTGAAACAAATAACGCAACATATTTTAAGAATAAAGGAAAAGAAGGAGATAGCAGGAGAGGAAGAATGAAGGGGAGTTAGTGAGAGGGGGAGACAGACCAGGAGAGATGATGGATTCTGAAAAAAAATCCGAGGTTTCTAGAGGGGAGGTGGGTCGGGGGATTGGTTAGCCTGGTGATGGGTATTAAAGAGGGCACATTCTGCATGGAGCACTGTGTGTTCGGAACAAACAATGAATCATGGGACACTACACCAAAACAAATGATGTAGTACATGGTGATTAACAAAGCAATAAAAAACAAAGACTGTAATAAGAGATGAAGAAGGACACTATATCCTACTTAAAGGGTCTATCCAAGAAGAAGATCTAACAATTGTAAATGTCTATGCCCCGAACATGGGAGCATCCAATTATATAAGGCAATTTAGAAGAAAAGCAAAGAAAGACATTGACAACCATACAATCAGAGTGGGGGACTTTAACACCCCCCTGACTGAAATGGCCAGATCATCTAAGCAAAAGATCAACAAGGAAATAAAGACTTTAAATGACACACTGGACCAAATGGACTTCACAGACATATTCAGAACGTTCCATCCCGAAGCAACGGAATACACATTCTTCTCTAGGGCCCATGGAACGTTCTCCAGAATGGATCACATCCTAGGTCACAAATCAGGTCTCAACCGGTACCCAAAGATTGGGATCATTCCCTGCACATTTTCAGACCACAATGCTTTGAAACTAGAACTCAATCACAAGAGGAAAGTCGGAAAGAACTCAAATACATGGAGGCTAAAGAGCATCCTACGAAAGAATGAATGGGTCAACCAGGAAATTAAAGAAGAATTTAAAAATTCATGGAAACCAATGAAAATGAAAACACAACTGTCCAAAATCTTTGGGATACAGCCAAGGCAGTCCTGCGAGGAAAGTATATAGCAATACAAGCCTTTCTCAAGAAACATGAAAGGTCTCAAATACACACCCTAACCCTACACCTAAAGGAGCTGGAGAAAGAACGGCCAATAAAGCCTAAACCCAGCAGGAGAAGAGAAATCATGCAGATCAGAGCAGAAATCAATGAAATAGAACCCAAAAGAACAGTAGAACAGATCAACGGAACTAGGAGCTGGTTCTTTGAAAGAATTCACAAGATTGATACACCCCTGTCCAGGCTGATCAAAAAGAAAAGAGAAATGACCCAAATCAACAAAATCATGAATGAAGGAGGAGAGATCACAACCAACACCAAAGAAATACAAACGATTATAAGAACGTAATCTGAGCAACCCTATGGCAGCATATTCCATAACCTGGAAGAAATGGGTGCATTCCTAGAGATGTGTCAACTACCAAAACTGACCCAGGAAGAAAGAGAAAACCTGAACAGTCCTATAACCACGAAGGCAATTGAAGTAGTCATCAAAAACCTCCCAAGAAACCAAAGCCCAGGGCCAGATGGATTCCCAGGGGAATTCTATCCGACATTTAAAGAAGAATTAATACCTATTCTCCTGAAACTGTTCCAAACAATAGAAATGGAAGGAAAACTTCCAAACTCATTTTATGAGGCCACCATTACCTTGATCCCAAAACCAGACAAAGATCCCATCAAAAAGGAGTATTAGAGACCAATATCCTTGATGAACATCGATGCAAAAATTCTCACCAAAATACTAGCCAAGAGGACCCAACAGTACATGAAAAGGAGTATTCACCATGACCAAGTGGGATTTATCCCTGGGCTGCAAGGCTGGTTCAACATCCGCAAATCAATCAACGTGATAAAACACATTAACCAAAGGAAGAACAAGAATCATATGATCCTCTCAATAGATGCAGAAAAACCATTTGACAAAGTAAAGCACACTTTCTGGATCAAAACTCTTCAGAGTACAGGGACAGCGGGTACATACCTCAATATCATAAAAGCCATCTACGAACAACCTACAGCGAATATCATTCTCAATGGGGAAAAGCTGAGATCTTTTCCCCTAAGGTCAGGAACGCGGCAGGGATAGCCACTCTCACCACTGCTATTCAACATAGTATTAGAAGTCCTAGCCACAGCAATCAGACAACAAAAAGAAATCCAAGGCATCCAAATCGGCAGAGAGGAAGTCAAACTCTCACTCTTTGCAGATGATATGATACTTTATGTGGAAAACCCAAAAGACTCCACCCCAAAACTGCTACAACTCACACAGCAATTCCGTCAAGTAGCAGGCTATAAAATCAATGCACAGACATCAGTGGCATTCCTATACACCAACAACAAGACAGAAGAGAGACAAATCAAGGAGTCGATCCCATTCACAACTGCACCCAAAACCAGAAGAGACCTAGGAATAAATTGAACCCAAGAGGCAAAGGATCTGTACTCAGAAAACTACCAAATACACAGGAAAGAAATTGAAGAAGACACAAAGAAACGGAAAAACGTTCCATGCTCATGGATTGGGAGAACCAACATTGTGAAGAGGTCAATGCTACCTAGAGCAATCTACACATGCAATGCAATCCCCGTCAAAATACCATCCACTTTTTTCCAAGAAATGGAACAAATAATCCTAAGATTTGAATGGAACCAGAAGAGACCACGAATAGCCAGAGGAATATTGAGAAAGAAAAGCAAAGCTGGCGGCATCACAATTCTGGACTTCCAGCTCTATGACAAAGCTGTCATCATCAAGACAGTAGGGTACTGGCACAAAAACAGACACATAGATCCATGGAACAGAATCGAGAGCCCAGAAATGGACCCTCAACTCTATGGTCAACTTATCTTTGACAGAGCAGGAAAGAATGTCCAATGGCAAAAAGAGAGTCTCTTCAACAACTGGAGTTGTGGAAATTGGACAGCCCCAGGCAGAAGAATGACACTGGACCATTTCCTGACACCACACACAAAAATAGACTCCAAATGTTTGAAAGACCTCAGTGTGAGACAGGACTCCATCAAAATCCTAAAGGAGAACACAGGTAGCAAGCTCTTCGACCTCAGCCGCAGCAAATCCTTCCTACAAACATCACCAAAGGCACGGGAAGCCAGGGCAAAAAGGAACTATTGGGATTTCATCAAGATAAAAACCTTTGGCACAGCAAAAGAAACAGTCCACAAAACCAAAACACAACCGCCAGAATGGGAGAAATTATTTACGAATGACATATCAGATAAAGGGCTACTATCCAATATGTATAAAAACGTATCAAACTCAACACCCAAAGAACAAATAATCCAATCAAAAAATAGGCAGAAGACATGAACAGACATTTTTCCAAAGAAGACATCCAAATGGCCCACAGGCACAGGAAAAAGTGCTCAACACGGCTCGGCATCAGGGAAATCCACATCAAAACCTCAATGAGATACCCCCTCACACCCGTCAGAATGGCTCAAATGAACAAGTCAGGGAACGACAGAGGTTGGCGGGGATGTGGAGAAAGGGGAACCCTCCTACACTGGTGGTGGGAATGCAAGCTGGGGCAACCCCTCTGGAAAACAGGATGGAGGTTCCTCAAATAGTTGAAATTAGAGCTACCATCCGATCCAGCAATTGCACTCCTGGGTATTTACCCCAAAGATACAAATGTAGGGACCCGAAGCGGTACGTGCACCCCATTGTTTATAGCAGCAATGTCCACAGTAGCCAAACTTTTGAAAGAGCCAAGATGTCCATCGACAGATGAGTGGATAAAGAAGAGGTGGTATATATATACACAATGGAATATTACGCAGCCATCAAAAGGAATGAGATGTTGCCATGGACAACGACGTGGATGGAAGTGGAGGGTCCGATGATTAGTGAAATAAGTCAATCAGAGAAAGACATGTATCATATGACCTCACTGATATGAGGAATTCTTAATCTCAGGAACAGAGTGAGGCTTGCTGGAGTGGTCGGGGGTGGGAGGGATGGGCTGGCTGGGTGATAGACATTGGGGAGGGTATGAGCTACGGTGAGCGCTGTGAATTGTGTAAGACTGTTGAATCACAGATCTCTACTTCTGAAACAAATAACGCAACATATTTTAAGAATAAAGGAAAAGAAGGAGATAGCAGGAGAGGAAGAATGAAGGGGAGTTAGTGAGAGGGGGAGACAGACCAGGAGAGATGATGGATTCTGAAAAAAAATCCGAGGTTTCTAGAGGGGAGGTGGGTCGGGGGATTGGTTAGCCTGGTGATGGGTATTAAAGAGGGCACATTCTGCATGGAGCACTGTGTGTTCGGAACAAACAATGAATCATGGGACACTACACCAAAACAAATGATGTAGTACATGGTGATTAACAAAGCAATAAAAAACAAAGGCTGTAATAAGTGATGAAGAAGGACACTATATCCTACTTAAAGGGTCTATCCAAGAAGAAGATCTAACAATTGTAAATGTCTATGCCCCGAACATGGGAGCATCCAATTATATAAGGCAATTTAGAAGAAAAGCAAAGAAAGACATTGACAACCATACAATCATAGTGGGGGACTTTAACACCCCCCTGACTGAAATGGCCAGATCATCTAAGCAAAAGATCAACAAGGAAATAAAGACTTTAAATGACACACTGGACCAAATGGACTTCACAGACATATTCAGAACGTTCCATCCCGAAGCAACGGAATACACATTCTTCTCTAGGGCCCATGGAACGTTCTCCAGAATGGATCACATCCTAGGTCACAAATCAGGTCTCAACCGGTACCCAAAGATTGGGATCATTCCCTGCACATTTTCAGACCTCAATGCTTTGAAACTAGAACTCAATCACAAGAGGAAAGTCGGAAAGAACTCAAATACATGGAGGCTAAAGAGCATCCTACGAAAGAATGAATGGGTCAACCAGGAAATTAAAGAAGAATTTAAAAATTCATGGAAACCAATGAAAATGAAAACACAACTGTCCAAAATCTTTGGGATACAGCCAAGGCAGTCCTGCGAGGAAAGTATATAGCAATACAAGCCTTTCTCAAGAAACATGAAAGGTCTCAAATACACACCCTAACCCTACACCTAAAGGAGCTGGAGAAAGAACGGCCAATAAAGCCTAAACCCAGCAGGAGAAGAGAAATCATGCAGATCAGAGCAGAAATCAATGAAATAGAACCCAAAAGAACAGTAGAACAGATCAACGGAACTAGGAGCTGGTTCTTTGAAAGAATTCACAAGATTGATACACCCCTGTCCAGGCTGATCAAAAAGAAAAGAGAAATGACCCAAATCAACAAAATCATGAATGAAGGAGGAGAGATCACAACCAACACCAATGAAATACAAACGATTATAAGAACGTAATCTGAGCAACCCTATGGCAGCATATTCCATAACCTGGAAGAAATGGGTGCATTCCTAGAGATGTGTCAACTACCAAATCTGACCCAGGAAGAAAGAGAAAACCTGAACAGTCCTATAACCACGAAGGCAATTGAAGTAGTCATCAAAAACCTCCCAAGAAACCAAAGCCCAGGGCCAGATGGATTCCCAGGGGAATTCTATCAGACATTTAAAGAAGAATTAATACCTATTCTCCTGAAACTGTTCCAAACAATAGAAATGGAAGGAAAACTTCCAAACTCATTTTATGAGGCCACCATTACCTTGATCCCAAAACCAGACAAAGATCCCATCAAAAAGGAGTATTAGAGACCAATATCCTTGATGAACATCGATGCAAAAATTCTCACCAAAATACTAGCCAAGAGGACCCAACAGTACATGAAAAGGAGTATTCACCATGACCAAGTGGGATTTATCCCTGGGCTGCAAGGCTGGTTCAACATCCGCAAATCAATCAACGTGATAAAACACATTAACCAAAGAAAGAACAAGAATCATATGATCCTCTCAATAGATGCAGAAAAACCATTTGACAAAGTAAAGCACACTTTCTGGATCAAAACTCTTCAGAGTACAGGGACAGCGGGTACATACCTCAATATCATAAAAGCCATCTACGAACAACCTACAGCGAATATCATTCTCAATGGGGAAAAGCTGAGATCTTTTCCCCTAAGGTCAGGAACGCGGCAGGGATAGCCACTCTCACCACTGCTATTCAACATAGTATTAGAAGTCCTAGCCACAGCAATCAGACAACAAAAAGAAATCCAAGGCATCCAAATCGGCAGAGAGGAAGTCAAACTCTCACTCTTTGCAGATGATATGATACTTTATGTGGAAAACCCAAAAGACTCCACCCCAAAACTGCTACAACTCACACAGCAATTCCGTCAAGTAGCAGGCTATAAAATCAATGCACAGACATCAGTGGCATTCCTATACACCAACAACAAGACAGAAGAGAGACAAATCAAGGAGTCGATCCCATTCACAACTGCACCCAAAACCAGAAGAGACCTAGGAATAAATTGAACCCAAGAGGCAAAGGATCTGTACTCAGAAAACTACCAAATACTCAGGAAAGAAATTGAAGAAGACACAAAGAAACGGAAAAACGTTCCATGCTCATGGATTGGGAGAACCAACATTGTGAAGAGGTCAATGCTACCTAGAGCAATCTACACATGCAATGCAATCCCCGTCAAAATACCATCCACTTTTTTCCAAGAAATGGAACAAATAATCCTAAGATTTGAATGGAACCAGAAGAGACCACGAATAGCCAGAGGAATATTGAGAAAGAAAAGCAAAGCTGGCGGCATCACAATTCTGGACTTCCAGCTCTATGACAAAGCTGTCATCATCAAGACAGTAGGGTACTGGCACAAAAACAGACACATAGATCCATGGAACAGAATCGAGAGCCCAGAAATGGACCCTCAACTCTATGGTCAACTTATCTTTGACAGAGCAGGAAAGAATGTCCAATGGCAAAAAGAGAGTCTCTTCAACAACTGGAGTTGTGGAAATTGGACAGCCCCATGCAGAAGAATGACACTGGACCATTTCCTGACACCACACACAAAAATAGACTCCAAATGTTTGAAAGACCTCAGTGTGAGACAGGACTCCATCAAAATCCTAAAGGAGAACACAGGTAGCAAGCTCTTCGACCTCAGCCGCAGCAACTCCTTCCTACAAACATCACCAAAGGCACGGGAATCCAGGGCAAAAAGGAACTATTGGGATTTCATCAAGATAAAAACCTTTGGCACAGCAAAAGAAACAGTCCACACAACCAAAAGACAACCGACAGAATGGGAGAAATTATTTACGAATGACATATCAGATAAAGGGCTACTATCCAATATGTATAAAAACGTATCAAACTCAACACCCAAAGAACAAATAATCCAATCAAAAAATAGGCAGAAGGCATGAACAGACATTTTTCCAAAGAAGACATCCAAATGGCCCACAGGCACAGGAAAAAGTGCTCAACACGGCTCGGCATCAGGGAAATCCACATCAAAACCTCAATGAGATACCCTCTCACACCCGTCAGAATGGCTCAAATGAACAAGTCAGGGAACGACAGAGGTTGGCGGGGATGTGGAGAAAGGGGAACCCTCCTACACTGGTGGTGGGAATGCAAGCTGGGGCAACCCCTCTGGAAAACAGGATGGAGGTTCCTCAAATAGTTGAAATTAGAGCTACCATCCGATCCAGCAATTGCACTCCTGGGTATTTACCCCAAAGATACAAATGTAGGGACCCGAAGCGGTACGTGCACCCCATTGTTTATAGCAGCAATGTCCACAGTAGCCAAACTTTTGAAAGAGCCAAGATGTCCATCGACAGATGAGTGGATAAAGAAGAGGTGGTATATATATACACAATGGAATATTACGCAGCCATCAAAAGGAATGAGATGTTGCCATGGACAACGACGTGGATGGAAGTGGAGGGTCCGATGATTAGTGAAATAAGTCAATCAGAGAAAGACATGTATCATATGACCTCACTGATATGAGGAATTCTTAATCTCAGGAAGAGAGTGAGGCTTGCTGGAGTGGTCGGGGGTGGGAGGGATGGGCTGGCTGGGTGATAGACATTGGGGAGGGTATGAGCTACGGTGAGCGCTGTGAATTGTGTAAGACTGTTGAATCACAGATCTCTACTTCTGAAACAAATAACGCAACATATTTTAAGAATAAAGGAAAAGAAGGAGATAGCAGGAGAGGAAGAATGAAGGGGAGTTAGTGAGAGGGGGAGACAGACCAGGAGAGATGATGGATTCTGAAAAAAAATCCGAGGTTTCTAGAGGGGAGGTGGGTCGGGGGATTGGTTAGCCTGGTGATGGGTATTAAAGAGGGCACATTCTGCATGGAGCACTGTGTGTTCGGAACAAACAATGAATCATGGGACACTACACCAAAACAAATGATGTAGTACATGGTGATTAACAAAGCAATAAAAAACAAAGACTGTAATAAGAGATGAAGAAGGACACTATATCCTACTTAAAGGGTCTATCCAAGAAGAAGATCTAACAATTGTAAATGTCTATGCCCCGAACATGGGAGCATCCAATTATATAAGGCAATTTAGAAGAAAAGCAAAGAAAGACATTGACAACCATACAATCAGAGTGGGGGACTTTAACACCCCCCTGACTGAAATGGCCAGATCATCTAAGCAAAAGATCAACAAGGAAATAAAGACTTTAAATGACACACTGGACCAAATGGACTTCACAGACATATTCAGAACGTTCCATCCCGAAGCAACGGAATACACATTCTTCTCTAGGGCCCATGGAACGTTCTCCAGAATGGATCACATCCTAGGTCACAAATCAGGTCTCAACCGGTACCCAAAGATTGGGATCATTCCCTGCACATTTTCAGACCACAATGCTTTGAAACTAGAACTCAATCACAAGAGGAAAGTCGGAAAGAACTCAAATACATGGAGGCTAAAGAGCATCCTACGAAAGAATGAATGGGTCAACCAGGAAATTAAAGAAGAATTTAAAAATTCATGGAAACCAATGAAAATGAAAACACAACTGTCCAAAATCTTTGGGATACCGCCAAGGCAGTCCTGCGAGGAAAGTATATAGCAATACAAGCCTTTCTCAAGAAACATGAAAGGTCTCAAATACACACCCTAACCCTACACCTAAAGGAGCTGGAGAAAGAACGGCCAATAAAGCCTAAACCCAGCAGGAGAAGAGAAATCATGCAGATCAGAGCAGAAATCAATGAAATAGAACCCAAAAGAACAGTAGAACAGATCAACGGAACTAGGAGCTGGTTCTTTGAAAGAATTCACAAGATTGATACACCCCTGTCCAGGCTGATCAAAAAGAAAAGAGAAATGACCCAAATCAACAAAATCATGAATGAAGGAGGAGAGATCACAACCAACACCAAAGAAATACAAACGATTATAAGAACGTAATCTGAGCAACCCTATGGCAGCATATTCCATAACCTGGAAGAAATGGGTGCATTCCTAGAGATGTGTCAACTACCAAAACTGACCCAGGAAGAAAGAGAAAACCTGAACAGTCCTATAACCACGAAGGCAATTGAAGTAGTCATCAAAAACCTCCCAAGAAACCAAAGCCCAGGGCCAGATGGATTCCCAGGGGAATTCTATCAGACATTTAAAGAAGAATTAATACCTATTCTCCTGAAACTGTTCCAAACAATAGAAATGGAAGGAAAACTTCCAATCTCATTTTATGAGGCCACCATTACCTTGATCCCAAAACCAGACAAAGATCCCATCAAAAAGGAGTATTAGAGACCAATATCCTTGATGAACATCGATGCAAAAATTCTCACCAAAATACTAGCCAAGAGGACCCAACAGTACATGAAAAGGAGTATTCACCATGACCAAGTGGGATTTATCCCTGGGCTGCAAGGCTGGTTCAACATCCGCAAATCAATCAACGTGATAAAACACATTAACCAAAGAAAGAACAAGAATCATATGATCCTCTCAATAGATGCAGAAAAACCATTTGACAAAGTAAAGCACACTTTCTGGATCAAAACTCTTCAGAGTACAGGGACAGCGGGTACATACCTCAATATCATAAAAGCCATCTACGAACAACCTACAGCGAATATCATTCTCAATGGGGAAAAGCTGAGATCTTTTCCCCTAAGGTCAGGAACGCGGCAGGGATAGCCACTCTCACCACTGCTATTCAACATAGTATTAGAAGTCCTAGCCACAGCAATCAGACAACAAAAAGAAATCCAAGGCATCCAAATCGGCAGAGAGGAAGTCAAACTCTCACTCTTTGCAGATGATATGATACTTTATGTGGAAAACCCAAAAGACTCCACCCCAAAACTGCTACAACTCACACAGCAATTCCGTCAAGTAGCAGGCTATAAAATCAATGCACAGACATCAGTGGCATTCCTATACACCAACAACAAGACAGAAGAGAGACAAATCAAGGAGTCGATCCCATTCACAACTGCACCCAAAACCAGAAGAGACCTAGGAATACATTGAACCCAAGAGGCAAAGGATCTGTACTCAGAAAACTACCAAATACTCAGGAAAGAAATTGAAGAAGACACAAAGAAACGGAAAAACGTTCCATGCTCATGGATTGGGAGAACCAACATTGTGAAGAGGTCAATGCTACCTAGAGCAATCTACACATGCAATGCAATCCCCGTCAAAATACCATCCACTTTTTTCCAAGAAATGGAACAAATAATCCTAAGATTTGAATGGAACCAGAAGAGACCACGAATAGCCAGAGGAATATTGAGAAAGAAAAGCAAAGCTGGCGGCATCACAATTCTGGACTTCCAGCTCTATGACAAAGCTGTCATCATCAAGACAGTAGGGTACTGGCACAAAAACAGACACATAGATCCATGGAACAGAATCGAGAGCCCAGAAATTGACCCTCAACTCTATGGTCAACTTATCTTTGACAGAGCAGGAAAGAATGTCCAATGGCAAAAAGAGAGTCTCTTCAACAACTGGAGTTGTGGAAATTGGACAGCCCCATGCAGAAGAATGACACTGGACCATTTCCTGACACCACACACAAAAATAGACTCCAAATGTTTGAAAGACCTCAGTGTGAGACAGGACTCCATCAAAATCCTAAAGGAGAACACAGGTAGCAAGCTCTTCGACCTCAGCCGCAGCAACTCCTTCCTACAAACATCACCAAAGGCACGGGAAGCCAGGGCAAAAATGAACTATTGGGATTTCATCAAGATAAAAACCTTTGGCACAGCAAAAGAAACAGTCCACAAAACCAAAACACAACCGACAGAATGGGAGAAATTATTTACGAATGACATATCAGATAAAGGGCTACTATCCAATATGTATAAAAACGTATCAAACTCAACACCCAAAGAACAAATAATCCAATCAAAAAATAGGCAGAAGACATGAACAGACATTTTTCCAAAGAAGACATCCAAATGGCCCACAGGCACAGGAAAAAGTGCTCAACACGGCTCGGCATCAGGGAAATCCACATCAAAACCTCAATGAGATACCCCCTCACACCCGTCAGAATGGCTCAAATGAACAAGTCAGGGAACGACAGAGGTTGGCGGGGATGTGGAGAAAGGGGAACCCTCCTACACTGGTGGTGGGAATGCAAGCTGGGGCAACCCCTCTGGAAAACAGGATGGAGGTTCCTCAAATAGTTGAAATTAGAGCTACCATCCGATCCAGCAATTGCACTCCTGGGTATTTACCCCAAAGATACAAATGTAGGGACCCGAAGCGGTACGTGCACCCCATTGTTTATAGCAGCAATGTCCACAGTAGCCAAACTTTTGAAAGAGCCAAGATGTCCATCGACAGATGAGTGGATAAAGAAGAGGTGGTATATATATACACAATGGAATATTACGCAGCCATCAAAAGGAATGAGATGTTGCCATGGACAACGACGTGGATGGAAGTGGAGGGTCCGATGATTAGTGAAATAAGTCAATCAGAGAAAGACATGTATCATATGACCTCACTGATATGAGGAATTCTTAATCTCAGGAACAGACTGAGGCTTGCTGGAGTGGTCGGGGGTGGGAGGGATGGGCTGGCTGGGTGATAGACATTGGGGAGGGTATGAGCTACGGTGAGCGCTGTGAATTGTGTAAGACTGTTGAATCACAGATCTCTACTTCTGAAACAAATAACGCAACATATTTTAAGAATAAAGGAAAAGAAGGAGATAGCAGGAGAGGAAGAATGAAGGGGAGTTAGTGAAAGGGGGAGACAGACCAGGAGAGATGATGGATTCTGAAAAAAAATCCGAGGTTTCTAGAGGGGAGGTGGGTCGGGGGATTGGTTAGCCTGGTGATGGGTATTAAAGAGGGCACATTCTGCATGGAGCACTGTGTGTTCGGAACAAACAATGAATCATGGGACACTACACCAAAACAAATGATGTAGTACATGGTGATTAACAAAGCAATAAAAAACAAAGGCTGTAATAAGAGATGAAGAAGGACACTATATCCTACTTAAAGGGTCTATCCAAGAAGAAGATCTAACAATTGTAAATGTCTATGCCCCGAACATGGGAGCATCCAATTATATAAGGCAATTTAGAAGAAAAGCAAAGAAAGACATTGACAACCATACAATCATAGTGGGGGACTTTAACACCCCCCTGACTGAAATGGCCAGATCATCTAAGCAAAAGATCAACAAGGAAATAAAGACTTTAAATGACACACTGGACCAAATGGACTTCACAGACATATTCAGAACGTTCCATCCCGAAGCAACGGAATACACATTCTTCTCTAGGGCCCATGGAACGTTCTCCAGAATGGATCACATCCTAGGTCACAAATCAGGTCTCAACCGGTACCCAAAGATTGGGATCATTCCCTGCACATTTTCAGACCTCAATGCTTTGAAACTAGAACTCAATCACAAGAGGAAAGTCGGAAAGAACTCAAATACATGGAGGCTAAAGAGCATCCTACGAAAGAATGAATGGGTCAACCAGGAAATTAAAGAAGAATTTAAAAATTCATGGAAACCAATGAAAATGAAAACACAACTGTCCAAAATCTTTGGGATACAGCCAAGGCAGTCCTGCGAGGAAAGTATATAGCAATACAAGCCTTTCTCAAGAAACATGAAAGGTCTCAAATACACACCCTAACCCTACACCTAAAGGAGCTGGAGAAAGAACGGCCAATAAAGCCTAAACCCAGCAGGAGAAGAGAAATCATGCAGATCAGAGCAGAAATCAATGAAATAGAACCCAAAAGAACAGTAGAACAGATCAACGGAACTAGGAGCTGGTTCTTTGAAAGAATTCACAAGATTGATACACCCCTGTCCAGGCTGATCAAAAAGAAAAGAGAAATGACCCAAATCAACAAAATCATGAATGAAGGAGGAGAGATCACAACCAACACCAAAGAAATACAAACGATTATAAGAACGTAATCTGAGCAACCCTATGGCAGCATATTCCATAACCTGGAAGAAATGGGTGCATTCCTAGAGATGTGTCAACTACCAAATCTGACCCAGGAAGAAAGAGAAAACCTGAACAGTCCTATAACCACGAAGGCAATTGAAGTAGTCATCAAAAACCTCCCAAGAAACCAAAGCCCAGGGCCAGATGGATTCCCAGGGGAATTCTATCAGACATTTAAAGAAGAATTAATACCTATTCTCCTGAAACTGTTCCAAACAATAGAAATGGAAGGAAAACTTCCAAACTCATTTTATGAGGCCACCATTACCTTGATCCCAAAACCAGACAAAGATCCCATCAAAAAGGAGTATTAGAGACCAATATCCTTGATGAACATCGATGCAAAAATTCTCACCAAAATACTAGCCAAGAGGACCCAACAGTACATGAAAAGGAGTATTCACCATGACCAAGTGGGATTTATCCCTGGGCTGCAAGGCTGGTTCAACATCCGCAAATCAATCAACGTGATAAAACACATTAACCAAAGAAAGAACAAGAATCATATGATCCTCTCAATAGATGCAGAAAAACCATTTGACAAAGTAAAGCACACTTTCTGGATCAAAACTCTTCAGAGTACAGGGACAGCGGGTACATACCTCAATATCATAAAAGCCATCTACGAACAACCTACAGCGAATATCATTCTCAATGGGGAAAAGCTGAGATCTTTTCCCCTAAGGTCAGGAACGCGGCAGGGATAGCCACTCTCACCACTGCTATTCAACATAGTATTAGAAGTCCTAGCCACAGCAATCAGACAACAAAAAGAAATCCAAGGCATCCAAATCGGCAGAGAGGAAGTCAAACTCTCACTCTTTGCAGATGATATGATACTTTATGTGGAAAACCCAAAA
Source organism: Eumetopias jubatus (assembly GCF_037043125.1). Taxonomy (NCBI): domain Eukaryota; kingdom Metazoa; phylum Chordata; class Mammalia; order Carnivora; family Otariidae; genus Eumetopias; species Eumetopias jubatus. The sequence goes on along the minus strand of NW_028274839.1, from coordinate 953,331 downwards.
GACTCCACCCCAAAACTGCTACAACTCACACAGCAATTCCGTCAAGTAGCAGGCTATAAAATCAATGCACAGACATCAGTGGCATTCCTATACACCAACAACAAGACAGAAGAGAGACAAATCAAGGAGTCGATCCCATTCACAACTGCACCCAAAACCAGAAGAGACCTAGGAATACATTGAACCCAAGAGGCAAAGGATCTGTACTCAGAAAACTACCAAATACTCAGGAAAGAAATTGAAGAAGACACAAAGAAACGGAAAAACGTTCCATGCTCATGGATTGGGAGAACCAACATTGTGAAGAGGTCAATGCTACCTAGAGCAATCTACACATGCAATGCAATCCCCGTCAAAATACCATCCACTTTTTTCCAAGAAATGGAACAAATAATCCTAAGATTTGAATGGAACCAGAAGAGACCACGAATAGCCAGAGGAATATTGAGAAAGAAAAGCAAAGCTGGCGGCATCACAATTCTGGACTTCCAGCTCTATGACAAAGCTGTCATCATCAAGACAGTAGGGTACTGGCACAAAAACAGACACATAGATCCATGGAACAGAATCGAGAGCCCAGAAATGGACCCTCAACTCTATGGTCAACTTATCTTTGACAGAGCAGGAAAGAATGTCCAATGGCAAAAAGAGAGTCTCTTCAACAACTGGAGTTGTGGAAATTGGACAGCCCCATGCAGAAGAATGACACTGGACCATTTCCTGACACCACACACAAAAATAGACTCCAAATGTTTGAAAGACCTCAGTGTGAGACAGGACTCCATCAAAATCCTAAAGGAGAACACAGGTAGCAAGCTCTTCGACCTCAGCCGCAGCAACTCCTTCCTACAAACATCACCAAAGGCACGGGAAGCCAGGGCAAAAATGAACTATTGGGATTTCATCAAGATAAAAACCTTTGGCACAGCAAAAGAAACAGTCCACAAAACCAAAACACAACCGACAGAATGGGAGAAATTATTTACGAATGACATATCAGATAAAGGGCTACTATCCAATATGTATAAAAACGTATCAAACTCAACACCCAAAGAACAAATAATCCAATCAAAAAATAGGCAGAAGACATGAACAGACATTTTTCCAAAGAAGACATCCAAATGGCCCACAGGCACAGGAAAAAGTGCTCAACACGGCTCGGCATCAGGGAAATCCACATCAAAACCTCAATGAGATACCCCCTCACACCCGTCAGAATGGCTCAAATGAACAAGTCAGGGAACGACAGAGGTTGGCGGGGATGTGGAGAAAGGGGAACCCTCCTACACTGGTGGTGGGAATGCAAGCTGGGGCAACCCCTCTGGAAAACAGGATGGAGGTTCCTCAAATAGTTGAAATTAGAGCTACCATCCGATCCAGCAATTGCACTCCTGGGTATTTACCCCAAAGATACAAATGTAGGGACCCGAAGCGGTACGTGCACCCCATTGTTTATAGCAGCAATGTCCACAGTAGCCAAACTTTTGAAAGAGCCAAGATGTCCATCGACAGATGAGTGGATAAAGAAGAGGTGGTATATATATACACAATGGAATATTACGCAGCCATCAAAAGGAATGAGATGTTGCCATGGACAACGACGTGGATGGAAGTGGAGGGTCCGATGATTAGTGAAATAAGTCAATCAGAGAAAGACATGTATCATATGACCTCACTGATATGAGGAATTCTTAATCTCAGGAACAGACTGAGGCTTGCTGGAGTGGTCGGGGGTGGGAGGGATGGGCTGGCTGGGTGATAGACATTGGGGAGGGTATGAGCTACGGTGAGCGCTGTGAATTGTGTAAGACTGTTGAATCACAGATCTCTACTTCTGAAACAAATAACGCAACATATTTTAAGAATAAAGGAAAAGAAGGAGATAGCAGGAGAGGAAGAATGAAGGGGAGTTAGTGAAAGGGGGAGACAGACCAGGAGAGATGATGGATTCTGAAAAAAAATCCGAGGTTTCTAGAGGGGAGGTGGGTCGGGGGATTGGTTAGCCTGGTGATGGGTATTAAAGAGGGCACATTCTGCATGGAGCACTGTGTGTTCGGAACAAACAATGAATCATGGGACACTACACCAAAACAAATGATGTAGTACATGGTGATTAACAAAGCAATAAAAAACAAAGGCTGTAATAAGAGATGAAGAAGGACACTATATCCTACTTAAAGGGTCTATCCAAGAAGAAGATCTAACAATTGTAAATGTCTATGCCCCGAACATGGGAGCATCCAATTATATAAGGCAATTTAGAAGAAAAGCAAAGAAAGACATTGACAACCATACAATCATAGTGGGGGACTTTAACACCCCCCTGACTGAAATGGCCAGATCATCTAAGCAAAAGATCAACAAGGAAATAAAGACTTTAAATGACACACTGGACCAAATGGACTTCACAGACATATTCAGAACGTTCCATCCCGAAGCAACGGAATACACATTCTTCTCTAGGGCCCATGGAACGTTCTCCAGAATGGATCACATCCTAGGTCACAAATCAGGTCTCAACCGGTACCCAAAGATTGGGATCATTCCCTGCACATTTTCAGACCTCAATGCTTTGAAACTAGAACTCAATCACAAGAGGAAAGTCGGAAAGAACTCAAATACATGGAGGCTAAAGAGCATCCTACGAAAGAATGAATGGGTCAACCAGGAAATTAAAGAAGAATTTAAAAATTCATGGAAACCAATGAAAATGAAAACACAACTGTCCAAAATCTTTGGGATACAGCCAAGGCAGTCCTGCGAGGAAAGTATATAGCAATACAAGCCTTTCTCAAGAAACATGAAAGGTCTCAAATACACACCCTAACCCTACACCTAAAGGAGCTGGAGAAAGAACGGCCAATAAAGCCTAAACCCAGCAGGAGAAGAGAAATCATGCAGATCAGAGCAGAAATCAATGAAATAGAACCCAAAAGAACAGTAGAACAGATCAACGGAACTAGGAGCTGGTTCTTTGAAAGAATTCACAAGATTGATACACCCCTGTCCAGGCTGATCAAAAAGAAAAGAGAAATGACCCAAATCAACAAAATCATGAATGAAGGAGGAGAGATCACAACCAACACCAAAGAAATACAAACGATTATAAGAACGTAATCTGAGCAACCCTATGGCAGCATATTCCATAACCTGGAAGAAATGGGTGCATTCCTAGAGATGTGTCAACTACCAAATCTGACCCAGGAAGAAAGAGAAAACCTGAACAGTCCTATAACCACGAAGGCAATTGAAGTAGTCATCAAAAACCTCCCAAGAAACCAAAGCCCAGGGCCAGATGGATTCCCAGGGGAATTCTATCAGACATTTAAAGAAGAATTAATACCTATTCTCCTGAAACTGTTCCAAACAATAGAAATGGAAGGAAAACTTCCAAACTCATTTTATGAGGCCACCATTACCTTGATCCCAAAACCAGACAAAGATCCCATCAAAAAGGAGTATTAGAGACCAATATCCTTGATGAACATCGATGCAAAAATTCTCACCAAAATACTAGCCAAGAGGACCCAACAGTACATGAAAAGGAGTATTCACCATGACCAAGTGGGATTTATCCCTGGGCTGCAAGGCTGGTTCAACATCCGCAAATCAATCAACGTGAAAAAACACATTAACCAAAGAAAGAACAAGAATCATATGATCCTCTCAATAGATGCAGAAAAACCATTTGACAAAGTAAAGCACACTTTCTGGATCAAAACTCTTCAGAGTACAGGGACAGCGGGTACATACCTCAATATCATAAAAGCCATCTACGAACAACCTACAGCGAATATCATTCTCAATGGGGAAAAGCTGAGATCTTTTCCCCTAAGGTCAGGAACGCGGCAGGGATAGCCACTCTCACCACTGCTATTCAACATAGTATTAGAAGTCCTAGCCACAGCAATCAGACAACAAAAAGAAATCCAAGGCATCCAAATCGGCAGAGAGGAAGTCAAACTCTCACTCTTTGCAGATGATATGATACTTTATGTGGAAAACCCAAAAGACTCCACCCCAAAACTGCTACAACTCACACAGCAATTCCGTCAAGTAGCAGGCTATAAAATCAATGCACAGACATCAGTGGCATTCCTATACACCAACAACAAGACAGAAGAGAGACAAATCAAGGAGTCGATCCCATTCACAACTGCACCCAAAACCAGAAGAGACCTAGGAATACATTGAACCCAAGAGGCAAAGGATCTGTACTCAGAAAACTACCAAATACTCAGGAAAGAAATTGAAGAAGACACAAAGAAACGGAAAAACGTTCCATGCTCATGGATTGGGAGAACCAACATTGTGAAGAGGTCAATGCTACCTAGAGCAATCTACACATGCAATGCAATCCCCGTCAAAATACCATCCACTTTTTTCCAAGAAATGGAACAAATAATCCTAAGATTTGAATGGAACCAGAAGAGACCACGAATAGCCAGAGGAATATTGAGAAAGAAAAGCAAAGCTGGCGGCATCACAATTCTGGACTTCCAGCTCTATGACAAAGCTGTCATCATCAAGACAGTAGGGTACTGGCACAAAAACAGACACATAGATCCATGGAACAGAATCGAGAGCCCAGAAATGGACCCTCAACTCTATGGTCAACTTATCTTTGACAGAGCAGGAAAGAATGTCCAATGGCAAAAAGAGAGTCTCTTCAACAACTGGAGTTGTGGAAATTGGACAGCCCCATGCAGAAGAATGACACTGGACCATTTCCTGACACCACACACAAAAATAGACTCCAAATGTTTGAAAGACCTCAGTGTGAGACAGGACTCCATCAAAATCCTAAAGGAGAACACAGGTAGCAAGCTCTTCGACCTCAGCCGCAGCAACTTCTTCCTACAAACATCACCAAAGGCACGGGAAGCCAGGGCAAAAATGAACTATTGGGATTTCATCAAGATAAAAACCTTTGGCACAGCAAAAGAAACAGTCCACAAAACCAAAACACAACCGACAGAATGGGAGAAATTATTTACGAATGACATATCAGATAAAGGGCTACTATCCAATATGTATAAAAACGTATCAAACTCAACACCCAAAGAACAAAAAATCCAATCAAAAAATAGGCAGAAGACATGAACAGACATTTTTCCAAAGAAGACATCCAAATGGCCCACAGGCACAGGAAAAAGTGCTCAACACGGCTCGGCATCAGGGAAATCCACATCAAAACCTCAATGAGATACCCCCTCACACCCGTCAGAATGGCTCAAATGAACAAGTCAGGGAACGACAGAGGTTGGCGGGGATGTGGAGAAAGGGGAACCCTCCTACACTGGTGGTGGGAATGCAAGCTGGTGCAACCCCTCTGGAAAACAGGATGGAGGTTCCTCAAATAGTTGAAATTAGAGCTACCATCCGATCCAGCAATTGCACTCCTGGGTATTTACCCCAAAGATACAAATGTAGGGACCCGAAGCGGTACGTGCACCCCATTGTTTATAGCAGCAATGTCCACAATAGCCAAACTGTTGAAAGAGCCAAGATGTCCATCGACAGAAGAGTGGATAAAGAAGAAGTGGTATATATATACACAATGGAATATTACGCAGCCATCAAAAGGAATGAGATGTTGCCATGGACAACGACGTGGATGGAAGTGGAGGGTCCGATGATTAGTGAAATAAGTCAATCAGAGAAAGACATGTATCATATGACCTCACTGATATGAGGAATTCTTAATCTCAGGAACAGAGTGAGGCTTGCTGGAGTGGTCGGGGGTGGGAGGGATGGGCTGGCTGGGTGATAGACATTGGGGAGGGTATGAGCTACGGTGAGCGCTGTGAATTGTGTAAGACTGTTGAATCACAGATCTCTACTTCTGAAACAAATAACGCAACATATTTTAAGAATAAAGGAAAAGAAGGAGATAGCAGGAGAGGAAGAATGAAGGGGAGTTAGTGAGAGGGGGAGACAGACCAGGAGAGATGATGGATTCTGAAAAAAAATCCGAGGTTTCTAGAGGGGAGGTGGGTCGGGGGATTGGTTAGCCTGGTGATGGGTATTAAAGAGGGCACATTCTGCATGGAGCACTGTGTGTTCGGAACAAACAATGAATCATGGGACACTACACCAAAACAAATGATGTAGTACATGGTGATTAACAAAGCAATAAAAAACAAAGGCTGTAATAAGAGATGAAGAAGGACACTATATCCTACTTAAAGGGTCTATCCAAGAAGAAGATCTAACAATTGTAAATGTCTATGCCCCGAACATGGGAGCATCCAATTATATAAGGCAATTTAGAAGAAAAGCAAAGAAAGACATTGACAACCATACAATCATAGTGGGGGACTTTAACACCCCCCTGACTGAAATGGCCAGATCATCTAAGCAAAAGATCAACAAGGAAATAAAGACTTTAAATGACACACTGGACCAAATGGACTTCACAGACATATTCAGAACGTTCCATCCCGAAGCAACGGAATACACATTCTTCTCTAGGGCCCATGGAACGTTCTCCAGAATGGATCACATCCTAGGTCACAAATCAGGTCTCAACCGGTACCCAAAGATTGGGATCATTCCCTGCACATTTTCAGACCTCAATGCTTTGAAACTAGAACTCAATCACAAGAGGAAAGTCGGAAAGAACTCAAATACATGGAGGGTAAAGAGCATCCTACGAAAGAATGAATGGGTCAACCAGGAAATTAAAGAAGAATTTAAAAATTCATGGAAACCAATGAAAATGAAAACACAACTGTCCAAAATCTTTGGGATACAGCCAAGGCAGTCCTGCGAGGAAAGTATATAGCAATACAAGCCTTTCTCAAGAAACATGAAAGGTCTCAAATACACACCCTAACCCTACACCTAAAGGAGCTGGAGAAAGAACGGCCAATAAAGCCTAAACCCAGCAGGAGAAGAGAAATCATGCAGATCAGAGCAGAAATCAATGAAATAGAACCCAAAAGAACAGTAGAACAGATCAACGGAACTAGGAGCTGGTTCTTTGAAAGAATTCACAAGATTGATACACCCCTGTCCAGGCTGATCAAAAAGAAAAGAGAAATGACCCAAATCAACAAAATCATGAATGAAGGAGGAGAGATCACAACCAACACCAAAGAAATACAAACGATTATAAGAACGTAATCTGAGCAACCCTATGGCAGCATATTCCATAACCTGGAAGAAATGGGTGCATTCCTAGAGATGTGTCAACTACCAAATCTGACCCAGGAAGAAAGAGAAAACCTGAACAGTCCTATAACCACGAAGGCAATTGAAGTAGTCTTCAAAAACCTCCCAAGAAACCAAAGCCCAGGGCCAGATGGATTCCCAGGGGAATTCTATCAGACATTTAAAGAAGAATTAATACCTATTCTCCTGAAACTGTTCCAAACAATAGAAATGGAAGGAAAACTTCCAAACTCATTTTATGAGGCCACCATTACCTTGATCCCAAAACCAGACAAAGATCCCATCAAAAAGGAGTATTAGAGACCAATATCCTTGATGAACATCGATGCAAAAATTCTCACCAAAATACTAGCCAAGAGGACCCAACAGTACATGAAAAGGAGTATTCACCATGACCAAGTGGGATTTATCCCTGGGCTGCAAGGCTGGTTCAACATCCGCAAATCAATCAACGTGATAAAACACATTAACCAAAGAAAGAACAAGAATCATATGATCCTCTCAATAGATGCAGAAAAACCATTTGACAAAGTAAAGCACACTTTCTGGATCAAAACTCTTCAGAGTACAGGGACAGCGGGTACATACCTCAATATCATAAAAGCCATCTACGAACAACCTACAGCGAATATCATTCTCAATGGGGAAAAGCTGAGATCTTTTCCCCTAAGGTCAGGAACGCGGCAGGGATAGCCACTCTCACCACTGCTATTCAACATAGTATTAGAAGTCCTAGCCACAGCAATCAGACAACAAAAAGAAATCCAAGGCATCCAAATCGGCAGAGAGGAAGTCAAACTCTCACTCTTTGCAGATGATATGATACTTTATGTGGAAAACCCAAAAGACTCCACCCCAAAACTGCTACAACTCACACAGCAATTCCGTCAAGTAGCAGGCTATAAAATCAATGCACAGACATCAGTGGCATTCCTATACACCAACAACAAGACAGAAGAGAGACAAATCAAGGAGTCGATCCCATTCACAACTGCACCCAAAACCAGAAGAGACCTAGGAATACATTGAACCCAAGAGGCAAAGGATCTGTACTCAGAAAACTACCAAATACTCAGGAAAGAAATTGAAGAAGACACAAAGAAACGGAAAAACGTTCCATGCTCATGGATTGGGAGAACCAACATTGTGAAGAGGTCAATGCTACCTAGAGCAATCTACACATGCAATGCAATCCCCGTCAAAATACCATCCACTTTTTTCCAAGAAATGGAACAAATAATCCTAAGATTTGAATGGAACCAGAAGAGACCACGAATAGCCAGAGGAATATTGAGAAAGAAAAGCAAAGCTGGCGGCATCACAATTCTGGACTTCCAGCTCTATGACAAAGCTGTCATCATCAAGACAGTAGGGTACTGGCACAAAAACAGACACATAGATCCATGGAACAGAATCGAGAGCCCAGAAATGGACCCTCAACTCTATGGTCAACTTATCTTTGACAGAGCAGGAAAGAATGTCCAATGGCAAAAAGAGAGTCTCTTCAACAACTGGAGTTGTGGAAATGGGACAGCCCCATGCAGAAGAATGACACTGGACCATTTCCTGACACCACACACAAAAATAGACTCCAAATGTTTGAAAGACCTCAGTGTGAGACAGGACTCCATCAAAATCCTAAAGGAGAACACAGGTAGCAAGCTCTTCGACCTCAGCCGCAGCAACTCCTTCCTACAAACATCACCAAAGGCACGGGAATCCAGGGCAAAAAGGAACTATTGGGATTTCATCAAGATAAAAACCTTTGGCACAGCAAAAGAAACAGTCCACAAAACCAAAAGACAACCGACAGAATGGGAGAAATTATTTACGAATGACATATCAAATAAAGGGCTACTATCCAATATGTATAAAAACGTATCAAACTCAACACCCAAAGAACAAATAATCCAATCAAAAAATAGGCAGAAGGCATGAACAGACATTTTTCCAAAGAAGACATCCAAATGGCCCACAGGCACAGGAAAAAGTGCTCAACACGGCTCGGCATCAGGGAAATCCACATCAAAACCTCAATGAGATACCCTCTCACACCCGTCAGAATGGCTCAAATGAACAAGTCAGGGAACGACAGAGGTTGGCGGGGATGTGGAGAAAGGGGAACCCTCCTACACTGGTGGTGGGAATGCAAGCTGGGGCAACCCCTCTGGAAAACAGGATGGAGGTTCCTCAAATAGTTGAAATTAGAGCTACCATCCGATCCAGCAATTGCACTCCTGGGTATTTACCCCAAAGATACAAATGTAGGGACCCGAAGCGGTACGTGCACCCCATTGTTTATAGCAGCAATGTCCACAGTAGCCAAACTTTTGAAAGAGCCAAGATGTCCATCGACAGATGAGTGGATAAAGAAGAGGTGGTATATATATACACAATGGAATATTACGCAGCCATCAAAAGGAATGAGATGTTGCCATGGACAACGACGTGGATGGAAGTGGAGGGTCCGATGATTAGTGAAATAAGTCAATCAGAGAAAGACATGTATCATATGACCTCACTGATATGAGGAATTCTTAATCTCAGGAAGAGAGTGAGGCTTGCTGGAGTGGTCGGGGGTGGGAGGGATGGGCTGGCTGGGTGATAGACATTGGGGAGGGTATGAGCTACGGTGAGCGCTGTGAATTGTGTAAGACTGTTGAATCACAGATCTCTACTTCTGAAACAAATAACGCAACATATTTTAAGAATAAAGGAAAAGAAGGAGATAGCAGGAGAGGAAGAATGAAGGGGAGTTAGTGAGAGGGGGAGACAGACCAGGAGAGATGATGGATTCTGAAAAAAAATCCGAGGTTTCTAGAGGGGAGGTGGGTCGGGGGATTGGTTAGCCTGGTGATGGGTATTAAAGAGGGCACATTCTGCATGGAGCACTGTGTGTTCGGAACAAACAATGAATCATGGGACACTACACCAAAACAAATGATGTAGTACATGGTGATTAACAAAGCAATAAAAAACAAAGTCTGTAATAAGAGATGAAGAAGGACACTATATCCTACTTAAAGGGTCTATCCAAGAAGAAGATCTAACAATTGTAAATGTCTATGCCCCGAACATGGGAGCATCCAATTATATAAGGCAATTTAGAAGAAAAGCAAAGAAAGACATTGACAACCATACAATCAGAGTGGGGGACTTTAACACCCCCCTGACTGAAATGGCCAGATCATCTAAGCAAAAGATCAACAAGGAAATAAAGACTTTAAATGACACACTGGACCAAATGGACTTCACAGACATATTCAGAACGTTCCATCCCGAAGCAACGGAATACACATTCTTCTCTAGGGCCCATGGAACGTTCTCCAGAATGGATCACATCCTAGGTCACAAATCAGGTCTCAACCGGTACCCAAAGATTGGGATCATTCCCTGCACATTTTCAGACCACAATGCTTTGAAACTAGAACTCAATCACAAGAGGAAAGTCGGAAAGAACTCAAATACATGGAGGCTAAAGAGCATCCTACGAAAGAATGAATGGGTCAACCAGGAAATTAAAGAAGAATTTAAAAATTCATGGAAACCAATGAAAATGAAAACACAACTGTCCAAAATCTTTGGGATACAGCCAAGGCAGTCCTGCGAGGAAAGTATATAGCAATACAAGCCTTTCTCAAGAAACATGAAAGGTCTCAAATACACACCCTAACCCTACACCTAAAGGAGCTGGAGAAAGAACGGCCAATAAAGCCTAAACCCAGCAGGAGAAGAGAAATCATGCAGATCAGAGCAGAAATCAATGAAATAGAACCCAAAAGAACAGTAGAACAGATCAACGGAACTAGGAGCTGGTTCTTTGAAAGAATTCACAAGATTGATACACCCCTGTCCAGGCTGATCAAAAAGAAAAGAGAAATGACCCAAATCAACAAAATCATGAATGAAGGAGGAGAGATCACAACCAACACCAAAGAAATACAAAGGATTATAAGAACGTAATCTGAGCAACCCTATGGCAGCATATTCCATAACCTGGAAGAAATGGGTGCATTCCTAGAGATGTGTCAACTACCAAAACTGACCCAGGAAGAAAGAGAAAACCTGAACAGTCCTATAACCACGAAGGCAATTGAAGTAGTCATCAAAAACCTCCCAAGAAACCAAAGCCCAGGGCCAGATGGATTCCCAGGGGAATTCTATCAGACATTTAAAGAAGAATTAATACCTATTCTCCTGAAACTGTTCCAAACAATAGAAATGGAAGGAAAACTTCCAATCTCATTTTATGAGGCCACCATTACCTTGATCCCAAAACCAGACAAAGATCCCATCAAAAAGGAGTATTAGAGACCAATATCCTTGATGAACATCGATGCAAAAATTCTCACCAAAATACTAGCCAAGAGGACCCAACAGTACATGAAAAGGAGTATTCACCATGACCAAGTGGGATTTATCCCTGGGCTGCAAGGCTGGTTCAACATCCGCAAATCAATCAACGTGATAAAACACATTAACCAAAGAAAGAACAAGAATCATATGATCCTCTCAATAGATGCAGAAAAACCATTTGACAAAGTAAAGCACACTTTCTGGATCAAAACTCTTCAGAGTACAGGGACAGCGGGTACATACCTCAATATCATAAAAGCCATCTACGAACAACCTACAGCGAATATCATTCTCAATGGGGAAAAGCTGAGATCTTTTCCCCTAAGGTCAGGAACGCGGCAGGGATAGCCACTCTCACCACTGCTATTCAACATAGTATTAGAAGTCCTAGCCACAGCAATCAGACAACAAAAAGAAATCCAAGGCATCCAAATCGGCAGAGAGGAAGTCAAACTCTCACTCTTTGCAGATGATATGATACTTTATGTGGAAAACCCAAAAGACTCCACCCCAAAACTGCTACAACTCACACAGCAATTCCGTCAAGTAGCAGGCTATAAAATCAATGCACAGACATCAGTGGCATTCCTATACACCAACAACAAGACAGAAGAGAGACAAATCAAGGAGTCGATCCCATTCACAACTGCACCCAAAACCAGAAGAGACCTAGGAATACATTGAACCCAAGAGGCAAAGGATCTGTACTCAGAAAACTACCAAATACTCAGGAAAGAAATTGAAGAAGACACAAAGAAACGGAAAAACGTTCCATGCTCATGGATTGGGAGAACCAACATTGTGAAGAGGTCAATGCTACCTAGAGCAATCTACACATGCAATGCAATCCCCGTCAAAATACCATCCACTTTTTTCCAAGAAATGGAACAAATAATCCTAAGATTTGAATGGAACCAGAAGAGACCACGAATAGCCAGAGGAATATTGAGAAAGAAAAGCAAAGCTGGCGGCATCACAATTCTGGACTTCCAGCTCTATGACAAAGCTGTCATCATCAAGACAGTAGGGTACTGGCACAAAAACAGACACATAGATCCATGGAACAGAATCGAGAGCCCAGAAATGGACCCTCAACTCTATGGTCAACTTATCTTTGACAGAGCAGGAAAGAATGTCCAATGGCAAAAAGAGAGTCTCTTCAACAACTGGAGTTGTGGAAATTGGACAGCCCCATGCAGAAGAATGACACTGGACCATTTCCTGACACCACACACAAAAATAGACTCCAAATGTTTGAAAGACCTCAGTGTGAGACAGGACTCCATCAAAATCCTAAAGGAGAACACAGGTAGCAAGCTCTTCGACCTCAGCCGCAGCAACTCCTTCCTACAAACATCACCAAAGGCACGGGAAGCCAGGGCAAAAAGGAACTATTGGGATTTCATCAAGATAAAAACCTTTGGCACAGCAAAAGAAACAGTCCACAAAACCAAAAGACAACCGACAGAATGGGAGAAATTATTTACGAATGACATATCAGATAAAGGGCTACTATCCAATATGTATAAAAACGTATCAAACTCAACACCCAAAGAACAAATAATCCAATCAAAAAATAGGCAGAAGGCATGAACAGACATTTTTCCAAAGAAGACATCCAAATGGCCCACAGGCACAGGAAAAAGTGCTCAACACGGCTCGGCATCAGGGAAATCCACATCAAAACCTCAATGAGATACCCTCTCACACCCGTCAGAATGGCTCAAATGAACAAGTCAGGGAACGACAGAGGTTGGCGGGGATGTGGAGAAAGGGGAACCCTCCTACACTGGTGGTGGGAATGCAAGCTGGGGCAACCCCTCTGGAAAACAGGATGGAGGTTCCTCAAATAGTTGAAATTAGAGCTACCATCCGATCCAGCAATTGCACTCCTGGGTATTTACCCCAAAGATACAAATGTAGGGACCCGAAGCGGTACGTGCACCCCATTGTTTATAGCAGCAATGTCCACAGTAGCCAAACTTTTGAAAGAGCCAAGATGTCCATCGACAGATGAGTGGATAAAGAAGAGGTGGTATATATATACACAATGGAATATTACGCAGCCATCAAAAGGAATGAGATGTTGCCATGGACAACGACGTGGATGGAAGTGGAGGGTCCGATGATTAGTGAAATAAGTCAATCAGAGAAAGACATGTATCATATGACCTCACTGATATGAGGAATTCTTAATCTCAGGAACAGAGTGAGGCTTGCTGGAGTGGTCGGGGGTGGGAGGGATGGGCTGGCTGGGTGATAGACATTGGGGAGGGTATGAGCTACGGTGAGCGCTGTGAATTGTGTAAGACTGTTGAATCACAGATCTCTACTTCTGAAACAAATAACGCAACATATTTTAAGAATAAAGGAAAAGAAGGAGATAGCAGGAGAGGAAGAATGAAGGGGAGTTAGTGAGAGGGGGAGACAGACCAGGAGAGATGATGGATTCTGAAAAAAAATCCGAGGTTTCTAGAGGGGAGGTGGGTCGGGGGATTGGTTAGCCTGGTGATGGGTATTAAAGAGGGCACATTCTGCATGGAGCACTGTGTGTTCGGAACAAACAATGAATCATGGGACACTACACCAAAACAAATGATGTAGTACATGGTGATTAACAAAGCAATAAAAAACAAAGACTGTAATAAGAGATGAAGAAGGACACTATATCCTACTTAAAGGGTCTATCCAAGAAGAAGATCTAACAATTGTAAATGTCTATGCCCCGAACATGGGAGCATCCAATTATATAAGGCAATTTAGAAGAAAAGCAAAGAAAGACATTGACAACCATACAATCAGAGTGGGGGACTTTAACACCCCCCTGACTGAAATGGCCAGATCATCTAAGCAAAAGATCAACAAGGAAATAAAGACTTTAAATGACACACTGGACCAAATGGACTTCACAGACATATTCAGAACGTTCCATCCCGAAGCAACGGAATACACATTCTTCTCTAGGGCCCATGGAACGTTCTCCAGAATGGATCACATCCTAGGTCACAAATCAGGTCTCAACCGGTACCCAAAGATTGGGATCATTCCCTGCACATTTTCAGACCACAATGCTTTGAAACTAGAACTCAATCACAAGAGGAAAGTCGGAAAGAACTCAAATACATGGAGGCTAAAGAGCATCCTACGAAAGAATGAATGGGTCAACCAGGAAATTAAAGAAGAATTTAAAAATTCATGGAAACCAATGAAAATGAAAACACAACTGTCCAAAATCTTTGGGATACAGCCAAGGCAGTCCTGCGAGGAAAGTATATAGCAATACAAGCCTTTCTCAAGAAACATGAAAGGTCTCAAATACACACCCTAACCCTACACCTAAAGGAGCTGGAGAAAGAACGGCCAATAAAGCCTAAACCCAGCAGGAGAAGAGAAATCATGCAGATCAGAGCAGAAATCAATGAAATAGAACCCAAAAGAACAGTAGAAAAGATCAACGGAACTAGGAGCTGGTTCTTTGAAAGAATTCACAAGATTGATACACCCCTGTCCAGGCTGATCAAAAAGAAAAGAGAAATGACCCAAATCAACAAAATCATGAATGAAGGAGGAGAGATCACAACCAACACCAAAGAAATACAAACGATTATAAGAACGTAATCTGAGCAACCCTATGGCAGCATATTCCATAACCTGGAAGAAATGGGTGCATTCCTAGAGATGTGTCAACTACCAAAACTGACCCAGGAAGAAAGAGAAAACCTGAACAGTCCTATAACCACGAAGGCAATTGAAGTAGTCATCAAAAACCTCCCAAGAAACCAAAGCCCAGGGCCAGATGGATTCCCAGGGGAATTCTATCCGACATTTAAAGAAGAATTAATACCTATTCTCCTGAAACTGTTCCAAACAATAGAAATGGAAGGAAAACTTCCAAACTCATTTTATGAGGCCACCATTACCTTGATCCCAAAACCAGACAAAGATCCCATCAAAAAGGAGTATTAGAGACCAATATCCTTGATGAACATCGATGCAAAAATTCTCACCAAAATACTAGCCAAGAGGACCCAACAGTACATGAAAAGGAGTATTCACCATGACCAAGTGGGATTTATCCCTGGGCTGCAAGGCTGGTTCAACATCCGCAAATCAATCAACGTGATAAAACACATTAACCAAAGAAAGAACAAGAATCATATGATCCTCTCAATAGATGCAGAAAAACCATTTGACAAAGTAAAGCACACTTTCTGGATCAAAACTCTTCAGAGTACAGGGACAGCGGGTACATACCTCAATATCATAAAAGCCATCTACGAACAACCTACAGCGAATATCATTCTCAATGGGGAAAAGCTGAGATCTTTTCCCCTAAGGTCAGGAACGCGGCAGGGATAGCCACTCTCACCACTGCTATTCAACATAGTATTAGAAGTCCTAGCCACAGCAATCAGACAACAAAAAGAAATCCAAGGCATCCAAATCGGCAGAGAGGAAGTCAAACTCTCACTCTTTGCAGATGATATGATACTTTATGTGGAAAACCCAAAAGACTCCACCCCAAAACTGCTACAACTCACACAGCAATTCCGTCAAGTAGCAGGCTATAAAATCAATGCACAGACATCAGTGGCATTCCTATACACCAACAACAAGACAGAAGAGAGACAAATCAAGGAGTCGATCCCATTCACAACTGCACCCAAAACCAGAAGAGACCTAGGAATAAATTGAACCCAAGAGGCAAAGGATCTGTACTCAGAAAACTACCAAATACACAGGAAAGAAATTGAAGAAGACACAAAGAAACGGAAAAACGTTCCATGCTCATGGATTGGGAGAACCAACATTGTGAAGAGGTCAATGCTACCTAGAGCAATCTACACATGCAATGCAATCCCCGTCAAAATACCATCCACTTTTTTCCAAGAAATGGAACAAATAATCCTAAGATTTGAATGGAACCAGAAGAGACCACGAATAGCCAGAGGAATATTGAGAAAGAAAAGCAAAGCTGGCGGCATCACAATTCTGGACTTCCAGCTCTATGACAAAGCTGTCATCATCAAGACAGTAGGGTACTGGCACAAAAACAGACACATAGATCCATGGAACAGAATCGAGAGCCCAGAAATGGACCCTCAACTCTATGGTCAACTTATCTTTGACAGAGCAGGAAAGAATGTCCAATGGCAAAAAGAGAGTCTCTTCAACAACTGGAGTTGTGGAAATTGGACAGCCCCAGGCAGAAGAATGACACTGGACCATTTCCTGACACCACACACAAAAATAGACTCCAAATGTTTGAAAGACCTCAGTGTGAGACAGGACTCCATCAAAATCCTAAAGGAGAACACAGGTAGCAAGCTCTTCGACCTCAGCCGCAGCAAATCCTTCCTACAAACATCACCAAAGGCACGGGAAGCCAGGGCAAAAAGGAACTATTGGGATTTCATCAAGATAAAAACCTTTGGCACAGCAAAAGAAACAGTCCACAAAACCAAAACACAACCGACAGAATGGGAGAAATTATTTACGAATGACATATCAGATAAAGGGCTACTATCCAATATGTATAAAAACGTATCAAACTCAACACCCAAAGAACAAATAATCCAATCAAAAAATAGGCAGAAGACATGAACAGACATTTTTCCAAAGAAGACATCCAAATGGCCCACAGGCACAGGAAAAAGTGCTCAACACGGCTCGGCATCAGGGAAATCCACATCAAAACCTCAATGAGATACCCCCTCACACCCGTCAGAATGGCTCAAATGAACAAGTCAGGGAACGACAGAGGTTGGCGGGGATGTGGAGAAAGGGGAACCCTCCTACACTGGTGGTGGGAATGCAAGCTGGGGCAACCCCTCTGGAAAACAGGATGGAGGTTCCTCAAATAGTTGAAATTAGAGCTACCATCCGATCCAGCAATTGCACTCCTGGGTATTTACCCCAAAGATACAAATGTAGGGACCCGAAGCGGTACGTGCACCCCATTGTTTATAGCAGCAATGTCCACAGTAGCCAAACTTTTGAAAGAGCCAAGATGTCCATCGACAGATGAGTGGATAAAGAAGAGGTGGTATATATATACACAATGGAATATTACGCAGCCATCAAAAGGAATGAGATGTTGCCATGGACAACGACGTGGATGGAAGTGGAGGGTCCGATGATTAGTGAAATAAGTCAATCAGAGAAAGACATGTATCATATGACCTCACTGATATGAGGAATTCTTAATCTCAGGAACAGAGTGAGGCTTGCTGGAGTGGTCGGGGGTGGGAGGGATGGGCTGGCTGGGTGATAGACATTGGGGAGGGTATGAGCTACGGTGAGCGCTGTGAATTGTGTAAGACTGTTGAATCACAGATCTCTACTTCTGAAACAAATAACGCAACATATTTTAAGAATAAAGGAAAAGAAGGAGATAGCAGGAGAGGAAGAATGAAGGGGAGTTAGTGAGAGGGGGAGACAGACCAGGAGAGATGATGGATTCTGAAAAAAAATCCGAGGTTTCTAGAGGGGAGGTGGGTCGGGGGATTGGTTAGCCTGGTGATGGGTATTAAAGAGGGCACATTCTGCATGGAGCACTGTGTGTTCGGAACAAACAATGAATCATGGGACACTACACCAAAACAAATGATGTAGTACATGGTGATTAACAAAGCAATAAAAAACAAAGGCTGTAATAAGAGATGAAGAAGGACACTATATCCTACTTAAAGGGTCTATCCAAGAAGAAGATCTAACAATTGTAAATGTCTATGCCCCGAACATGGGAGCATCCAATTATATAAGGCAATTTAGAAGAAAAGCAAAGAAAGACATTGACAACCATACAATCATAGTGGGGGACTTTAACACCCCCCTGACTGAAATGGCCAGATCATCTAAGCAAAAGATCAACAAGGAAATAAAGACTTTAAATGACACACTGGACCAAATGGACTTCACAGACATATTCAGAACGTTCCATCCCGAAGCAACGGAATACACATTCTTCTCTAGGGCCCATGGAACGTTCTCCAGAATGGATCACATCCTAGGTCACAAATCAGGTCTCAACCGGTACCCAAAGATTGGGATCATTCCCTGCACATTTTCAGACCTCAATGCTTTGAAACTAGAACTCAATCACAAGAGGAAAGTCGGAAAGAACTCAAATACATGGAGGCTAAAGAGCATCCTACGAAAGAATGAATGGGTCAACCAGGAAATTAAAGAAGAATTTAAAAATTCATGGAAACCAATGAAAATGAAAACACAACTGTCCAAAATCTTTGGGATACAGCCAAGGCAGTCCTGCGAGGAAAGTATATAGCAATACAAGCCTTTCTCAAGAAACATGAAAGGTCTCAAATACACACCCTAACCCTACACCTAAAGGAGCTGGAGAAAGAACAGCCAATAAAGCCTAAACCCAGCAGGAGAAGAGAAATCATGCAGATCAGAGCAGAAATCAATGAAATAGAACCCAAAAGAACAGTAGAACAGATCAACGGAACTAGGAGCTGGTTCTTTGAAAGAATTCACAAGATTGATACACCCCTGTCCAGGCTGATCAAAAAGAAAAGAGAAATGACCCAAATCAACAAAATCATGAATGAAGGAGGAGAGATCACAACCAACACCAAAGAAATACAAACGATTATAAGAACGTAATCTGAGCAACCCTATGGCAGCATATTCCATAACCTGGAAGAAATGGGTGCATTCCTAGAGATGTGTCAACTACCAAATCTGACCCAGGAAGAAAGAGAAAACCTGAACAGTCCTATAACCACGAAGGCAATTGAAGTAGTCATCAAAAACCTCCCAAGAAACCAAAGCCCAGGGCCAGATGGATTCCCAGGGGAATTCTATCAGACATTTAAAGAAGAATTAATACCTATTCTCCTGAAACTGTTCCAAACAATAGAAATGGAAGGAAAACTTCCAAACTCATTTTATGAGGCCACCATTACCTTGATCCCAAAACCAGACAAAGATCCCATCAAAAAGGAGTATTAGAGACCAATATCCTTGATGAACATCGATGCAAAAATTCTCACCAAAATACTAGCCAAGAGGACCCAACAGTACATGAAAAGGAGTATTCACCATGACCAAGTGGGATTTATCCCTGGGCTGCAAGGCTGGTTCAACATCCGCAAATCAATCAACGTGATAAAACACATTAACCAAAGAAAGAACAAGAATCATATGATCCTCTCAATAGATGCAGAAAAACCATTTGACAAAGTAAAGCACACTTTCTGGATCAAAACTCTTCAGAGTACAGGGACAGCAGGTACATACCTCAATATCATAAAAGCCATCTACGAACAACCTACAGCGAATATCATTCTCAATGGGGAAAAGCTGAGATCTTTTCCCCTAAGGTCAGGAACGCGGCAGGGATAGCCACTCTCACCACTGCTACTCAACATAGTATTAGAAGTCCTAGCCACAGCAATCAGACAACAAAAAGAAATCCAAGGCATCCAAATCGGCAGAGAGGAAGTCAAACTCTCACTCTTTGCAGATGATATGATACTTTATGTGGAAAACCCAAAAGACTCCACCCCAAAACTGCTACAACTCACACAGCAATTCCGTCAAGTAGCAGGCTATAAAATCAATGCACAGACATCAGTGGCATTCCTATACACCAACAACAAGACAGAAGAGAGACAAATCAAGGAGTCGATCCCATTCACAACTGCACCCAAAACCAGAAGAGACCTAGGAATAAATTGAACCCAAGAGGCAAAGGATCTGTACTCAGAAAACTACCAAATACTCAGGAAAGAAATTGAAGAAGACACAAAGAAACGGAAAAACGTTCCATGCTCATGGATTGGGAGAACCAACATTGTGAAGAGGTCAATGCTACCTAGAGCAATCTACACATGCAATGCAATCCCCGTCAAAATACCATCCACTTTTTTCCAAGAAATGGAACAAATAATCCTAAGTTTTGAATGGAACCAGAAGAGACCACGAATAGCCAGAGGAATATTGAGAAAGAAAAGCAAAGCTGGCGGCATCACAATTCTGGACTTCCAGCTCTATGACAAAGCTGTCATCATCAAGACAGTAGGGTACTGGCACAAAAACAGACACATAGATCCATGGAACAGAATCGAGAGCCCAGAAATGGACCCTCAACTCTATGGTCAACTTATCTTTGACAGAGCAGGAAAGAATGTCCAATGGCAAAAAGAGAGTCTCTTCAACAACTGGAGTTGTGGAAATTGGACAGCCCCATGCAGAAGAATGACACTGGACCATTTCCTGACACCACACACAAAAATAGACTCCAAATGTTTGAAAGACCTCAGTGTGAGACAGGACTCCATCAAAATCCTAAAGGAGAACACAGGTAGCAAGCTCTTCGACCTCAGCCGCAGCAACTCCTTCCTACAAACATCACCAAAGGCACGGGAATCCAGGGCAAAAAGGAACTATTGGGATTTCATCAAGATAAAAACCTTTGGCACAGCAAAAGAAACAGTCCACAAAACCAAAAGACAACCGACAGAATGGGAGAAATTATTTACGAATGACATATCAGATAAAGGGCTACTATCCAATATGTATAAAAACGTATCAAACTCAACACCCAAAGAACAAATAATCCAATCAAAAAATAGGCAGAAGGCATGAACAGACATTTTTCCAAAGAAGACATCCAAATGGCCCACAGGCACAGGAAAAAGTGCTCAACACGGCTCGGCATCAGGGAAATCCACATCAAAACCTCAATGAGATACCCTCTCACACCCGTCAGAATGGCTCAAATGAACAAGTCAGGGAACGACAGAGGTTGGCGGGGATGTGGAGAAAGGGGAACCCTCCTACACTGGTGGTGGGAATGCAAGCTGGGGCAACCCCTCTGGAAAACAGGATGGAGGTTCCTCAAATAGTTGAAATTAGAGCTACCATCCGATCCAGCAATTGCACTCCTGGGTATTTACCCCAAAGATACAAATGTAGGGACCCGAAGCGGTACGTGCACCCCATTGTTTATAGCAGCAATGTCCACAGTAGCCAAACTTTTGAAAGAGCCAAGATGTCCATCGACAGATGAGTGGATAAAGAAGAGGTGGTATATATATACACAATGGAATATTACGCAGCCATCAAAAGGAATGAGATGTTGCCATGGACAACGACGTGGATGGAAGTGGAGGGTCCGATGATTAGTGAAATAAGTCAATCAGAGAAAGACATGTATCATATGACCTCACTGATATGAGGAATTCTTATCTCAGGAAGAGAGTGAGGCTTGCTGGAGTGGTCGGGGGTGGGAGGGATGGGCTGGCTGGGTGATAGACATTGGGGAGGGTATGAGCTACGGTGAGCGCTGTGAATTGTGTAAGACTGTTGAATCACAGATCTCTACTTCTGAAACAAATAACGCAACATATTTTAAGAATAAAGGAAAAGAAGGAGATAGCAGGAGAGGAAGAATGAAGGGGAGTTAGTGAGAGGGGGAGACAGACCAGGAGAGATGATGGATTCTGAAAAAAAATCCGAGGTTTCTAGAGGGGAGGTGGGTCGGGGGATTGGTTAGCCTGGTGATGGGTATTAAAGAGGGCACATTCTGCATGGAGCACTGTGTGTTCGGAACAAACAATGAATCATGGGACACTACACCAAAACAAATGATGTAGTACATGGTGATTAACAAAGCAATAAAAAACAAAGACTGTAATAAGAGATGAAGAAGGACACTATATCCTACTTAAAGGGTCTATCCAAGAAGAAGATCTAACAATTGTAAATGTCTATGCCCCGAACATGGGAGCATCCAATTATATAAGGCAATTTAGAAGAAAAGCAAAGAAAGACATTGACAACCATACAATCAGAGTGGGGGACTTTAACACCCCCCTGACTGAAATGGCCAGATCATCTAAGCAAAAGATCAACAAGGAAATAAAGACTTTAAATGACACACTGGACCAAATGGACTTCACAGACATATTCAGAACGTTCCATCCCGAAGCAACGGAATACACATTCTTCTCTAGGGCCCATGGAACGTTCTCCAGAATGGATCACATCCTAGGTCACAAATCAGGTCTCAACCGGTACCCAAAGATTGGGATCATTCCCTGCACATTTTCAGACCACAATGCTTTGAAACTAGAACTCAATCACAAGAGGAAAGTCGGAAAGAACTCAAATACATGGAGGCTAAAGAGCATCCTACGAAAGAATGAATGGGTCAACCAGGAAATTAAAGAAGAATTTAAAAATTCATGGAAACCAATGAAAATGAAAACACAACTGTCCAAAATCTTTGGGATACAGCCAAGGCAGTCCTGCGAGGAAAGTATATAGCAATACAAGCCTTTCTCAAGAAACATGAAAGGTCTCAAATACACACCCTAACCCTACACCTAAAGGAGCTGGAGAAAGAACGGCCAATAAAGCCTAAACCCAGCAGGAGAAGAGAAATCATGCAGATCAGAGCAGAAATCAATGAAATAGAACCCAAAAGAACAGTAGAACAGATCAACGGAACTAGGAGCTGGTTCTTTGAAAGAATTCACAAGATTGATACACCCCTGTCCAGGCTGATCAAAAAGAAAAGAGAAATGACCCAAATCAACAAAATCATGAATGAAGGAGGAGAGATCACAACCAACACCAAAGAAATACAAACGATTATAAGAACGTAATCTGAGCAACCCTATGGCAGCATATTCCATAACCTGGAAGAAATGGGTGCATTCCTAGAGATGTGTCAACTACCAAAACTGACCCAGGAAGAAAGAGAAAACCTGAACAGTCCTATAACCACGAAGGCAATTGAAGTAGTCATCAAAAACCTCCCAAGAAACCAAAGCCCAGGGCCAGATGGATTCCCAGGGGAATTCTATCAGACATTTAAAGAAGAATTAATACCTATTCTCCTGAAACTGTTCCAAACAATAGAAATGGAAGGAAAACTTCCAATCTCATTTTATGAGGCCACCATTACCTTGATCCCAAAACCAGACAAAGATCCCATCAAAAAGGAGTATTAGAGACCAATATCCTTGATGAACATCGATGCAAAAATTCTCACCAAAATTCTAGCCAAGAGGACCCAACAGTACATGAAAAGGAGTATTCACCATGACCAAGTGGGATTTATCCCTGGGCTGCAAGGCTGGTTCAACATCCGCAAATCAATCAACGTGATAAAACACATTAACCAAAGAAAGAACAAGAATCATATGATCCTCTCAATAGATGCAGAAAAACCATTTGACAAAGTAAAGCACACTTTCTGGATCAAAACTCTTCAGAGTACAGGGACAGCGGGTACATACCTCAATATCATAAAAGCCATCTACGAACAACCTACAGCGAATATCATTCTCAATGGGGAAAAGCTGAGATCTTTTCCCCTAAGGTCAGGAACGCGGCAGGGATAGCCACTCTCACCACTGCTATTCAACATAGTATTAGAAGTCCTAGCCACAGCAATCAGACAACAAAAAGAAATCCAAGGCATCCAAATCGGCAGAGAGGAAGTCAAACTCTCACTCTTTGCAGATGATATGATACTTTATGTGGAAAACCCAAAAGACTCCACCCCAAAACTGCTACAACTCACACAGCAATTCCGTCAAGTAGCAGGCTATAAAATCAATGCACAGACATCAGTGGCATTCCTATACACCAACAACAAGACAGAAGAGAGACAAATCAAGGAGTCGATCCCATTCACAACTGCACCCAAAACCAGAAGAGACCTAGGAATAAATTGATCCCAAGAGGCAAAGGATCTGTACCCAGAAAACTACCAAATACTCAGGAAAGAATTTGAAGAAGACACAAAGAAACGGAAAAACGTTCCATGCTCATGGATTGGGAGAACCAACATTGTGAAGAGGTCAATGCTACCTAGAGCAATCTACACATGCAATGCAATCCCCGTCAAAATACCATCCACTTTTTTCCAAGAAATGGAACAAATAATCCTAAGATTTGAATGGAACCAGAAGAGACCACGAATAGCCAGAGGAATATTGAGAAAGAAAAGCAAAGCTGGCGGCATCACAATTCTGGACTTCCAGCTCTATGACAAAGCTGTCATCATCAAGACAGTAGGGTACTGGCACAAAAACAGACACATAGATCCATGGAACAGAATCGAGAGCCCAGAAATGGACCCTCAACTCTATGGTCAACTTATCTTTGACAGAGCAGGAAAGAATGTCCAATGGCAAAAAGAGAGTCTCTTCAACAACTGGAGTTGTGGAAATTGGACAGCCCCATGCAGAAGAATGACACTGGACCATTTCCTGACACCACACACAAAAATAGACTCCAAATGTTTGAAAGACCTCAGTGTGAGACAGGACTCCATCAAAATCCTAAAGGAGAACACAGGTAGCAAGCTCTTCGACCTCAGCCGCAGCAACTCCTTCCTACAAACATCACCAAAGGCACGGGAAGCCAGGGCAAAAATGAACTATTGGGATTTCATCAAGATAAAAACCTTTGGCACAGCAAAAGAAACAGTCCACAAAACCAAAACACAACCGACAGAATGGGAGAAATTATTTACGAATGACATATCAGATAAAGGGCTACTATCCAATATGTATAAAAATGTATCAAACTCAAAACCCAAAGAACAAATAATCCAATCAAAAAATAGGCAGAAGACATGAACAGACATTTTTCCAAAGAAGACATCCAAATGGCCCACAGGCACAGGAAAAAGTGCTCAACACGGCTCGGCATCAGGGAAATCCACATCAAAACCTCAATGAGATACCCCCTCACACCCGTCAGAATGGCTCAAATGAACAAGTCAGGGAACGACAGAGGTTGGCGGGGATGTGGAGAAAGGGGAACCCTCCTACACTGGTGGTGGGAATGCAAGCTGGGGCAACCCCTCTGGAAAACAGGATGGAGGTTCCTCAAATAGTTGAAATTAGAGCTACCATCCGATCCAGCAATTGCACTCCTGGGTATTTACCCCAAAGATACAAATGTAGGGACCCGAAGCGGTACGTGCACCCCATTGTTTATAGCAGCAATGTCCACAGTAGCCAAACTTTTGAAAGAGCCAAGATGTCCATCGACAGATGAGTGGATAAAGAAGAGGTGGTATATATATACACAATGGAATATTACGCAGCCATCAAAAGGAATGAGATGTTGCCATGGACAACGACGTGGATGGAAGTGGAGGGTCCGATGATTAGTGAAATAAGTCAATCAGAGAAAGACATGTATCATATGACCTCACTGATATGAGGAATTCTTAATCTCAGGAACAGACTGAGGCTTGCTGGAGTGGTCGGGGGTGGGAGGGATGGGCTGGCTGGGTGATAGACATTGGGGAGGGTATGAGCTACGGTGAGCGCTGTGAATTGTGTAAGACTGTTGAATCACAGATCTCTACTTCTGAAACAAATAACGCAACATATTTTAAGAATAAAGGAAAAGAAGGAGATAGCAGGAGAGGAAGAATGAAGGGGAGTTAGTGAAAGGGGGAGACAGACCAGGAGAGATGATGGATTCTGAAAAAAAATCCGAGGTTTCTAGAGGGGAGGTGGGTCGGGGGATTGGTTAGCCTGGTGATGGGTATTAAAGAGGGCACATTCTGCATGGAGCACTGTGTGTTCGGAACAAACAATGAATCATGGGACAGTACACCAAAACAAATGATGTAGTACATGGTGATTAACAAAGCAATAAAAAACAAAGGCTGTAATAAGAGATGAAGAAGGACACTATATCCTACTTAAAGGGTCTATCCAAGAAGAAGATCTAACAATTGTAAATGTCTATGCCCCGAACATGGGAGCATCCAATTATATAAGGCAATTTAGAAGAAAAGCAAAGAAAGACATTGACAACCATACAATCATAGTGGGGGACTTTAACACCCCCCTGACTGAAATGGCCAGATCATCTAAGCAAAAGATCAACAAGGAAATAAAGACTTTAAATGACACACTGGACCAAATGGACTTCACAGACATATTCAGAACGTTCCATCCCGAAGCAACGGAATACACATTCTTCTCTAGGGCCCATGGAACGTTCTCCAGAATGGATCACATCCTAGGTCACAAATCAGGTCTCAACCGGTACCCAAAGATTGGGATCATTCCCTGCACATTTTCAGACCTCAATGCTTTGAAACTAGAACTCAATCACAAGAGGAAAGTCGGAAAGAACTCAAATACATGGAGGCTAAAGAGCATCCTACGAAAGAATGAATGGGTCAACCAGGAAATTAAAGAAGAATTTAAAAATTCATGGAAACCAATGAAAATGAAAACACAACTGTCCAAAATCTTTGGGATACAGCCAAGGCAGTCCTGCGAGGAAAGTATATAGCAATACAAGCCTTTCTCAAGAAACATGAAAGGTCTCAAATACACACCCTAACCCTACACCTAAAGGAGCTGGAGAAAGAACGGCCAATAAAGCCTAAACCCAGCAGGAGAAGAGAAATCATGCAGATCAGAGCAGAAATCAATGAAATAGAACCCAAAAGAACAGTAGAACAGATCAACGGAACTAGGAGCTGGTTCTTTGAAAGAATTCACAAGATTG
This sequence comes from Eumetopias jubatus, assembly GCF_037043125.1. Lineage (NCBI taxonomy): Eukaryota > Metazoa > Chordata > Mammalia > Carnivora > Otariidae > Eumetopias > Eumetopias jubatus. Next base: position 926,271 of record NW_028274839.1, on the reverse strand, counting down.
ATACACCCCTGTCCAGGCTGATCAAAAAGAAAAGAGAAATGACCCAAATCAACAAAATCATGAATGAAGGAGGAGAGATCACAACCAACACCAAAGAAATACAAACGATTATAAGAACGTAATCTGAGCAACCCTATGGCAGCATATTCCATAACCTGGAAGAAATGGGTGCATTCCTAGAGATGTGTCAACTACCAAATCTGACACAGGAAGAAAGAGAAAACCTGAACAGTCCTATAACCACGAAGGCAATTGAAGTAGTCATCAAAAACCTCCCAAGAAACCAAAGCCCAGGGCCAGATGGATTCCCAGGGGAATTCTATCAGACATTTAAAGAAGAATTAATACCTATTCTCCTGAAACTGTTCCAAACAATAGAAATGGAAGGAAAACTTCCAAACTCATTTTATGAGGCCACCATTACCTTGATCCCAAAACCAGACAAAGATCCCATCAAAAAGGAGTATTAGAGACCAATATCCTTGATGAACATCGATGCAAAAATTCTCACCAAAATACTAGCCAAGAGGACCCAACAGTACATGAAAAGGAGTATTCACCATGACCAAGTGGGATTTATCCCTGGGCTGCAAGGCTGGTTCAACATCCGCAAATCAATCAACGTGATAAAACACATTAACCAAAGAAAGAACAAGAATCATATGATCCTCTCAATAGATGCAGAAAAACCATTTGACAAAGTAAAGCACACTTTCTGGATCAAAACTCTTCAGAGTACAGGGACAGCGGGTACATACCTCAATATCATAAAAGCCATCTACGAACAACCTACAGCGAATATCATTCTCAATGGGGAAAAGCTGAGATCTTTTCCCCTAAGGTCAGGAACGCGGCAGGGATAGCCACTCTCACCACTGCTATTCAACATAGTATTAGAAGTCCTAGCCACAGCAATCAGACAACAAAAAGAAATCCAAGGCATCCAAATCGGCAGAGAGGAAGTCAAACTCTCACTCTTTGCAGATGATATGATACTTTATGTGGAAAACCCAAAAGACTCCACCCCAAAACTGCTACAACTCACACAGCAATTCCGTCAAGTAGCAGGCTATAAAATCAATGCACAGACATCAGTGGCATTCCTATACACCAACAACAAGACAGAAGAGAGACAAATCAAGGAGTCGATCCCATTCACAACTGCACCCAAAACCAGAAGAGACCTAGGAATAAATTGATCCCAAGAGGCAAAGGATCTGTACCCAGAAAACTACCAAATACTCAGGAAAGAATTTGAAGAAGACACAAAGAAACGGAAAAACGTTCCATGCTCATGGATTGGGAGAACCAACATTGTGAAGAGGTCAATGCTACCTAGAGCAATCTACACATGCAATGCAATCCCCGTCAAAATACCATCCACTTTTTTCCAAGAAATGGAACAAATAATCCTAAGATTTGAATGGAACCAGAAGAGACCACGAATAGCCAGAGGAATATTGAGAAAGAAAAGCAAAGCTGGCGGCATCACAATTCTGGACTTCCAGCTCTATGACAAAGCTGTCATCATCAAGACAGTAGGGTACTGGCACAAAAACAGACACATAGATCCATGGAACAGAATCGAGAGCCCAGAAATGGACCCTCAACTCTATGGTCAACTTATCTTTGACAGAGCAGGAAAGAATGTCCAATGGCAAAAAGAGAGTCTCTTCAACAACTGGAGTTGTGGAAATTGGACAGCCCCATGCAGAAGAATGACACTGGACCATTTCCTGACACCACACACAAAAATAGACTCCAAATGTTTGAAAGACCTCAGTGTGAGACAGGACTCCATCAAAATCCTAAAGGAGAACACAGGTAGCAAGCTCTTCGACCTCAGCCGCAGCAACTCCTTCCTACAAACATCACCAAAGGCACGGGAATCCAGGGCAAAAAGGAACTATTGGGATTTCATCAAGATAAAAACCTTTGGCACAGCAAAAGAAACAGTCCACAAAACCAAAAGACAACCGACAGAATGGGAGAAATTATTTACGAATGACATATCAGATAAAGGGCTACTATCCAATATGTATAAAAACGTATCAAACTCAACACCCAAAGAACAAATAATCCAATCAAAAAATAGGCAGAAGGCATGAACAGACATTTTTCCAAAGAAGACATCCAAATGGCCCACAGGCACAGGAAAAAGTGCTCAACACGGCTCGGCATCAGGGAAATCCACATCAAAACCTCAATGAGATACCCTCTCACACCCGTCAGAATGGCTCAAATGAACAAGTCAGGGAACGACAGAGGTTGGCGGGGATGTGGAGAAAGGGGAACCCTCCTACACTGGTGGTGGGAATGCAAGCTGGGGCAACCCCTCTGGAAAACAGGATGGAGGTTCCTCAAATAGTTGAAATTAGAGCTACCATCCGATCCAGCAATTGCACTCCTGGGTATTTACCCCAAAGATACAAATGTAGGGACCCGAAGCGGTACGTGCACCCCATTGTTTATAGCAGCAATGTCCACAGTAGCCAAACTTTTGAAAGAGCCAAGATGTCCATCGACAGATGAGTGGATAAAGAAGAGGTGGTATATATATACACAATGGAATATTACGCAGCCATCAAAAGGAATGAGATGTTGCCATGGACAACGACGTGGATGGAAGTGGAGGGTCCGATGATTAGTGAAATAAGTCAATCAGAGAAAGACATGTATCATATGACCTCACTGATATGAGGAATTCTTAATCTCAGGAACAGAGTGAGGCTTGCTGGAGTGGTCGGGGGTGGGAGGGATGGGCTGGCTGGGTGATAGACATTGGGGAGGGTATGAGCTACGGTGAGCGCTGTGAATTGTGTAAGACTGTTGAATCACAGATCTCTACTTCTGAAACAAATAACGCAACATATTTTAAGAATAAAGGAAAAGAAGGAGATAGCAGGAGAGGAAGAATGAAGGGGAGTTAGTGAGAGGGGGAGACAGACCAGGAGAGATGATGGATTCTGAAAAAAAATCCGAGGTTTCTAGAGGGGAGGTGGGTCGGGGGATTGGTTAGCCTGGTGATGGGTATTAAAGAGGGCACATTCTGCATGGAGCACTGTGTGTTCGGAACAAACAATGAATCATGGGACACTACACCAAAACAAATGATGTAGTACATGGTGATTAACAAAGCAATAAAAAACAAAGACTGTAATAAGAGATGAAGAAGGACACTATATCCTACTTAAAGGGTCTATCCAAGAAGAAGATCTAACAATTGTAAATGTCTATGCCCCGAACATGGGAGCATCCAATTATATAAGGCAATTTAGAAGAAAAGCAAAGAAAGACATTGACAACCATACAATCAGAGTGGGGGACTTTAACACCCCCCTGACTGAAATGGCCAGATCATCTAAGCAAAAGATCAACAAGGAAATAAAGACTTTAAATGACACACTGGACCAAATGGACTTCACAGACATATTCAGAACGTTCCATCCCGAAGCAACGGAATACACATTCTTCTCTAGGGCCCATGGAACGTTCTCCAGAATGGATCACATCCTAGGTCACAAATCAGGTCTCAACCGGTACCCAAAGATTGGGATCATTCCCTGCACATTTTCAGACCACAATGCTTTGAAACTAGAACTCAATCACAAGAGGAAAGTCGGAAAGAACTCAAATACATGGAGGCTAAAGAGCATCCTACGAAAGAATGAATGGGTCAACCAGGAAATTAAAGAAGAATTTAAAAATTCATGGAAACCAATGAAAATGAAAACACAACTGTCCAAAATCTTTGGGATACCGCCAAGGCAGTCCTGCGAGGAAAGTATATAGCAATACAAGCCTTTCTCAAGAAACATGAAAGGTCTCAAATACACACCCTAACCCTACACCTAAAGGAGCTGGAGAAAGAACGGCCAATAAAGCCTAAACCCAGCAGGAGAAGAGAAATCATGCAGATCAGAGCAGAAATCAATGAAATAGAACCCAAAAGAACAGTAGAACAGATCAACGGAACTAGGAGCTGGTTCTTTGAAAGAATTCACAAGATTGATACACCCCTGTCCAGGCTGATCAAAAAGAAAAGAGAAATGACCCAAATCAACAAAATCATGAATGAAGGAGGAGAGATCACAACCAACACCAAAGAAATACAAACGATTATAAGAACGTAATCTGAGCAACCCTATGGCAGCATATTCCATAACCTGGAAGAAATGGGTGCATTCCTAGAGATGTGTCAACTACCAAAACTGACCCAGGAAGAAAGAGAAAACCTGAACAGTCCTATAACCACGAAGGCAATTGAAGTAGTCATCAAAAACCTCCCAAGAAACCAAAGCCCAGGGCCAGATGGATTCCCAGGGGAATTCTATCAGACATTTAAAGAAGAATTAATACCTATTCTCCTGAAACTGTTCCAAACAATAGAAATGGAAGGAAAACTTCCAATCTCATTTTATGAGGCCACCATTACCTTGATCCCAAAACCAGACAAAGATCCCATCAAAAAGGAGTATTAGAGACCAATATCCTTGATGAACATCGATGCAAAAATTCTCACCAAAATACTAGCCAAGAGGACCCAACAGTACATGAAAAGGAGTATTCACCATGACCAAGTGGGATTTATCCCTGGGCTGCAAGGCTGGTTCAACATCCGCAAATCAATCAACGTGATAAAACACATTAACCAAAGAAAGAACAAGAATCATATGATCCTCTCAATAGATGCAGAAAAACCATTTGACAAAGTAAAGCACACTTTCTGGATCAAAACTCTTCAGAGTACAGGGACAGCGGGTACATACCTCAATATCATAAAAGCCATCTACGAACAACCTACAGCGAATATCATTCTCAATGGGGAAAAGCTGAGATCTTTTCCCCTAAGGTCAGGAACGCGGCAGGGATAGCCACTCTCACCACTGCTATTCAACATAGTATTAGAAGTCCTAGCCACAGCAATCAGACAACAAAAAGAAATCCAAGGCATCCAAATCGGCAGAGAGGAAGTCAAACTCTCACTCTTTGCAGATGATATGATACTTTATGTGGAAAACCCAAAAGACTCCACCCCAAAACTGCTACAACTCACACAGCAATTCCGTCAAGTAGCAGGCTATAAAATCAATGCACACACATCAGTGGCATTCCTATACACCAACAACAAGACAGAAGAGAGACAAATCAAGGAGTCGATCCCATTCACAACTGCACCCAAAACCAGAAGAGACCTAGGAATAAATTGAACCCAAGAGGCAAAGGATCTGTACTCAGAAAACTACCAAATACTCAGGAAAGAAATTGAAGAAGACACAAAGAAACGGAAAAACGTTCCATGCTCATGGATTGGGAGAACCAACATTGTGAAGAGGTCAATGCTACCTAGAGCAATCTACACATGCAATGCAATCCCCGTCAAAATACCATCCACTTTTTTCCAAGAAATGGAACAAATAATCCTAAGATTTGAATGGAACCAGAAGAGACCACGAATAGCCAGAGGAATATTGAGAAAGAAAAGCAAAGCTGGCGGCATCACAATTCTGGACTTCCAGCTCTATGACAAAGCTGTCATCATCAAGACAGTAGGGTACTGGCACAAAAACAGACACATAGATCCATGGAACAGAATCGAGAGCCCAGAAATGGACCCTCAACTCTATGGTCAACTTATCTTTGACAGAGCAGGAAAGAATGTCCAATGGCAAAAAGAGAGTCTCTTCAACAACTGGAGTTGTGGAAATTGGACAGCCCCATGCAGAAGAATGACACTGGACCATTTCCTGACACCACACACAAAAATAGACTCCAAATGTTTGAAAGACCTCAGTGTGAGACAGGACTCCATCAAAATCCTAAAGGAGAACACAGGTAGCAAGCTCTTCGACCTCAGCCGCAGCAACTCCTTCCTACAAACATCACCAAAGGCACGGGAATCCAGGGCAAAAAGGAACTATTGGGATTTCATCAAGATAAAAACCTTTGGCACAGCAAAAGAAACAGTCCACAAAACCAAAAGACAACCGACAGAATGGGAGAAATTATTTACGAATGACATATCAGATAAAGGGCTACTATCCAATATGTATAAAAACGTATCAAACTCAACACCCAAAGAACAAATAATCCAATCAAAAAATAGGCAGAAGGCATGAACAGACATTTTTCCAAAGAAGACATCCAAATGGCCCACAGGCACAGGAAAAAGTGCTCAACACGGCTCGGCATCAGGGAAATCCACATCAAAACCTCAATGAGATACCCTCTCACACCCGTCAGAATGGCTCAAATGAACAAGTCAGGGAACGACAGAGGTTGGCGGGGATGTGGAGAAAGGGGAACCCTCCTACACTGGTGGTGGGAATGCAAGCTGGGGCAACCCCTCTGGAAAACAGGATGGAGGTTCCTCAAATAGTTGAAATTAGAGCTACCATCCGATCCAGCAATTGCACTCCTGGGTATTTACCCCAAAGATACAAATGTAGGGACCCGAAGCGGTACGTGCACCCCATTGTTTATAGCAGCAATGTCCACAGTAGCCAAACTTTTGAAAGAGCCAAGATGTCCATCGACAGATGAGTGGATAAAGAAGAGGTGGTATATATATACACAATGGAATATTACGCAGCCATCAAAAGGAATGAGATGTTGCCATGGACAACGACGTGGATGGAAGTGGAGGGTCCGATGATTAGTGAAATAAGTCAATCAGAGAAAGACATGTATCATATGACCTCACTGATATGAGGAATTCTTAATCTCAGGAACAGAGTGAGGCTTGCTGGAGTGGTCGGGGGTGGGAGGGATGGGCTGGCTGGGTGATAGACATTGGGGAGGGTATGAGCTACGGTGAGCGCTGTGAATTGTGTAAGACTGTTGAATCACAGATCTCTACTTCTGAAACAAATAACGCAACATATTTTAAGAATAAAGGAAAAGAAGGAGATAGCAGGAGAGGAAGAATGAAGGGGAGTTAGTGAGAGGGGGAGACAGACCAGGAGAGATGATGGATTCTGAAAAAAAATCCGAGGTTTCTAGAGGGGAGGTGGGTCGGGGGATTGGTTAGCCTGGTGATGGGTATTAAAGAGGGCACATTCTGCATGGAGCACTGTGTGTTCGGAACAAACAATGAATCATGGGACACTACACCAAAACAAATGATGTAGTACATGGTGATTAACAAAGCAATAAAAAACAAAGGCTGTAATAAGAGATGAAGAAGGACACTATATCCTACTTAAAGGGTCTATCCAAGAAGAAGATCTAACAATTGTAAATGTCTATGCCCCGAACATGGGAGCATCCAATTATATAAGGCAATTTAGAAGAAAAGCAAAGAAAGACATTGACAACCATACAATCAGAGTGGGGGACTTTAACACCCCCCTGACTGAAATGGCCAGATCATCTAAGCAAAAGATCAACAAGGAAATAAAGACTTTAAATGACACACTGGACCAAATGGACTTCACAGACATATTCAGAACGTTCCATCCCGAAGCAACGGAATACACATTCTTCTCTAGGGCCCATGGAACGTTCTCCAGAATGGATCACATCCTAGGTCACAAATCAGGTCTCAACCGGTACCCAAAGATTGGGATCATTCCCTGCACATTTTCAGACCACAATGCTTTGAAACTAGAACTCAATCACAAGAGGAAAGTCGGAAAGAACTCAAATACATGGAGGCTAAAGAGCATCCTACGAAAGAATGAATGGGTCAACCAGGAAATTAAAGAAGAATTTAAAAATTCATGGAAACCAATGAAAATGAAAACACAACTGTCCAAAATCTTTGGGATACCGCCAAGGCAGTCCTGCGAGGAAAGTATATAGCAATACAAGCCTTTCTCAAGAAACATGAAAGGTCTCAAATACACACCCTAACCCTACACCTAAAGGAGCTGGAGAAAGAACGGCCAATAAAGCCTAAACCCAGCAGGAGAAGAGAAATCATGCAGATCAGAGCAGAAATCAATGAAATAGAACCCAAAAGAACAGTAGAACAGATCAACGGAACTAGGAGCTGGTTCTTTGAAAGAATTCACAAGATTGATACACCCCTGTCCAGGCTGATCAAAAAGAAAAGAGAAATGACCCAAATCAACAAAATCATGAATGAAGGAGGAGAGATCACAACCAACACCAAAGAAATACAAACGATTATAAGAACGTAATCTGAGCAACCCTATGGCAGCATATTCCATAACCTGGAAGAAATGGGTGCATTCCTAGAGATGTGTCAACTACCAAAACTGACCCAGGAAGAAAGAGAAAACCTGAACAGTCCTATAACCACGAAGGCAATTGAAGTAGTCATCAAAAACCTCCCAAGAAACCAAAGCCCAGGGCCAGATGGATTCCCAGGGGAATTCTATCAGACATTTAAAGAAGAATTAATACCTATTCTCCTGAAACTGTTCCAAACAATAGAAATGGAAGGAAAACTTCCAATCTCATTTTATGAGGCCACCATTACCTTGATCCCAAAACCAGACAAAGATCCCATCAAAAAGGAGTATTAGAGACCAATATCCTTGATGAACATCGATGCAAAAATTCTCACCAAAATACTAGCCAAGAGGACCCAACAGTACATGAAAAGGAGTATTCACCATGACCAAGTGGGATTTATCCCTGGGCTGCAAGGCTGGTTCAACATCCGCAAATCAATCAACGTGATAAAACACATTAACCAAAGAAAGAACAAGAATCATATGATCCTCTCAATAGATGCAGAAAAACCATTTGACAAAGTAAAGCACACTTTCTGGATCAAAACTCTTCAGAGTACAGGGACAGCGGGTACATACCTCAATATCATAAAAGCCATCTACGAACAACCTACAGCGAATATCATTCTCAATGGGGAAAAGCTGAGATCTTTTCCCCTAAGGTCAGGAACGCGGCAGGGATAGCCACTCTCACCACTGCTATTCAACATAGTATTAGAAGTCCTAGCCACAGCAATCAGACAACAAAAAGAAATCCAAGGCATCCAAATCGGCAGAGAGGAAGTCAAACTCTCACTCTTTGCAGATGATATGATACTTTATGTGGAAAACCCAAAAGACTCCACCCCAAAACTGCTACAACTCACACAGCAATTCCGTCAAGTAGCAGGCTATAAAATCAATGCACACACATCAGTGGCATTCCTATACACCAACAACAAGACAGAAGAGAGACAAATCAAGGAGTCGATCCCATTCACAACTGCACCCAAAACCAAAAGAGACCTAGGAATAAATTGAACCCAAGAGGCAAAGGATCTGTACTCAGAAAACTACCAAATACTCAGGAAAGAAATTGAAGAAGACACAAAGAAACGGAAAAACGTTCCATGCTCATGGATTGGGAGAACCAACATTGTGAAGAGGTCAATGCTACCTAGAGCAATCTACACATGCAATGCAATCCCCGTCAAAATACCATCCACTTTTTTCCAAGAAATGGAACAAATAATCCTAAGATTTGAATGGAACCAGAAGAGACCACGAATAGCCAGAGGAATATTGAGAAAGAAAAGCAAAGCTGGCGGCATCACAATTCTGGACTTCCAGCTCTATGACAAAGCTGTCATCATCAAGACAGTAGGGTACTGGCACAAAAACAGACACATAGATCCATGGAACAGAATCGAGAGCCCAGAAATGGACCCTCAACTCTATGGTCAACTTATCTTTGACAGAGCAGGAAAGAATGTCCAATGGCAAAAAGAGAGTCTCTTCAACAACTGGAGTTGTGGAAATTGGACAGCCCCATGCAGAAGAATGACACTGGACCATTTCCTGACACCACACACAAAAATAGACTCCAAATGTTTGAAAGACCTCAGTGTGAGACAGGACTCCATCAAAATCCTAAAGGAGAACACAGGTAGCAAGCTCTTCGACCTCAGCCGCAGCAACTCCTTCCTACAAACATCACCAAAGGCACGGGAAGCCAGGGCAAAAAGGAACTATTGGGATTTCATCAAGATAAAAACCTTTGGCACAGCAAAAGAAACAGTCCACAAAACCAAAACACAACCGACAGAATGGGAGAAATTATTTACGAATGACATATCAGATAAAGGGCTACTATCCAATATGTATAAAAACGTATCAAACTCAACACCCAAAGAACAAATAATCCAATCAAAAAATAGGCAGAAGACATGAACAGACATTTTTCCAAAGAAGACATCCAAATGGCCCACAGGCACAGGAAAAAGTGCTCAACACGGCTCGGCATCAGGGAAATCCACATCAAAACCTCAATGAGATACCCCCTCACACCCGTCAGAATGGCTCAAATGAACAAGTCAGGGAACGACAGAGGTTGGCGGGGATGTGGGGAAAGGGGAACCCTCCTACACTGGTGGTGGGAATGCAAGCTGGGGCAACCCCTCTGGAAAACAGGATGGAGGTTCCTCAAATAGTTGAAATTAGAGCTACCATCAGATCCAGCAATTGCACTCCTGGGTATTTACCCCAAAGATACAAATGTAGGGACCCGAAGCGGTACGTGCACCCCATTGTTTATAGCAGCAATGTCCACAGTAGCCAAACTTTTGAAAGAGCCAAGATGTCCATCGACAGATGAGTGGATAAAGAAGAGGTGGTATATATATACACAATGGAATATTACGCAGCCATCAAAAGGAATGAGATGTTGCCATGGACAACGACGTGGATGGAAGTGGAGGGTCCGATGATTAGTGAAATAAGTCAATCAGAGAAAGACATGTATCATATGACCTCACTGATATGAGGAATTCTTAATCTCAGGAACAGACTGAGGCTTGCTGGAGTGGTCGGGGGTGGGAGGGATGGGCTGGCTGGGTGATAGACATTGGGGAGGGTATGAGCTACGGTGAGCGCTGTGAATTGTGTAAGACTGTTGAATCACAGATCTCTACTTCTGAAACAAATAACGCAACATATTTTAAGAATAAAGGAAAAGAAGGAGATAGCAGGAGAGGAAGAATGAAGGGGAGTTAGTGAAAGGGGGAGACAGACCAGGAGAGATGATGGATTCTGAAAAAAAATCCGAGGTTTCTAGAGGGGAGGTGGGTCGGGGGATTGGTTAGCCTGGTGATGGGTATTAAAGAGGGCACATTCTGCATGGAGCACTGTGTGTTCGGAACAAACAATGAATCATGGGACACTACACCAAAACAAATGATGTAGTACATGGTGATTAACAAAGCAATAAAAAACAAAGGCTGTAATAAGAGATGAAGAAGGACACTATATCCTACTTAAAGGGTCTATCCAAGAAGAAGATCTAACAATTGTAAATGTCTATGCCCCGAACATGGGAGCATCCAATTATATAAGGCAATTTAGAAGAAAAGCAAAGAAAGACATTGACAACCATACAATCATAGTGGGGGACTTTAACACCCCCCTGACTGAAATGGCCAGATCATCTAAGCAAAAGATCAACAAGGAAATAAAGACTTTAAATGACACACTGGACCAAATGGACTTCACAGACATATTCAGAACGTTCCATCCCGAAGCAACGGAATACACATTCTTCTCTAGGGCCCATGGAACGTTCTCCAGAATGGATCACATCCTAGGTCACAAATCAGGTCTCAACCGGTACCCAAAGATTGGGATCATTCCCTGCACATTTTCAGACCTCAATGCTTTGAAACTAGAACTCAATCACAAGAGGAAAGTCGGAAAGAACTCAAATACATGGAGGCTAAAGAGCATCCTACGAAAGAATGAATGGGTCAACCAGGAAATTAAAGAAGAATTTAAAAATTCATGGAAACCAATGAAAATGAAAACACAACTGTCCAAAATCTTTGGGATACAGCCAAGGCAGTCCTGCGAGGAAAGTATATAGCAATACAAGCCTTTCTCAAGAAACATGAAAGGTCTCAAATACACACCCTAACCCTACACCTAAAGGAGCTGGAGAAAGAACGGCCAATAAAGCCTAAACCCAGCAGGAGAAGAGAAATCATGCAGATCAGAGCAGAAATCAATGAAATAGAACCCAAAAGAACAGTAGAACAGATCAACGGAACTAGGAGCTGGTTCTTTGAAAGAATTCACAAGATTGATACACCCCTGTCCAGGCTGATCAAAAAGAAAAGAGAAATGACCCAAATCAACAAAATCATGAATGAAGGAGGAGAGATCACAACCAACACCAAAGAAATACAAACGATTATAAGAACGTAATCTGAGCAACCCTAGGGCAGCATATTCCATAACCTGGAAGAAATGGGTGCATTCCTAGAGATGTGTCAACTACCAAAACTGACCCAGGAAGAAAGAGAAAACCTGAACAGTCCTATAACCACGAAGGCAATTGAAGTAGTCATCAAAAACCTCCCAAGAAACCAAAGCCCAGGGCCAGATGGATTCCCAGGGGAATTCTATCCGACATTTAAAGAAGAATTAATACCTATTCTCCTGAAACTGTTCCAAACAATAGAAATGGAAGGAAAACTTCCAATCTCATTTTATGAGGCCACCATTACCTTGATCCCAAAACCAGACAAAGATCCCATCAAAAAGGAGTATTAGAGACCAATATCCTTGATGAACATCGATGCAAAAATTCTCACCAAAATACTAGCCAAGAGGACCCAACAGTACATGAAAAGGAGTATTCACCATGACCAAGTGGGATTTATCCCTGGGCTGCAAGGCTGGTTCAACATCCGCAAATCAATCAACGTGATAAAACACATTAACCAAAGAAAGAACAAGAATCATATGATCCTCTCAATAGATGCAGAAAAACCATTTGACAAAGTAAAGCACACTTTCTGGATCAAAACTCTTCAGAGTACAGGGACAGCGGGTACATACCTCAATATCATAAAAGCCATCTACGAACAACCTACAGCGAATATCATTCTCAATGGGGAAAAGCTGAGATCTTTTCCCCTAAGGTCAGGAACGCGGCAGGGATAGCCACTCTCACCACTGCTATTCAACATAGTATTAGAAGTCCTAGCCACAGCAATCAGACAACAAAAAGAAATCCAAGGCATCCAAATCGGCAGAGAGGAAGTCAAACTCTCACTCTTTGCAGATGATATGATACTTTATGTGGAAAACCCAAAAGACTCCACCCCAAAACTGCTACAACTCACACAGCAATTCCGTCAAGTAGCAGGCTATAAAATCAATGCACAGACATCAGTGGCATTCCTATACACCAACAACAAGACAGAAGAGAGACAAATCAAGGAGTCGATCCCATTCACAACTGCACCCAAAACCAGAAGAGACCTAGGAATAAATTGAACCCAAGAGGCAAAGGATCTGTACTCAGAAAACTACCAAATACTCAGGAAAGAAATTGAAGAAGACACAAAGAAACGGAAAAACGTTCCATGCTCATGGATTGGGAGAACCAACATTGTGAAGAGGTCAATGCTACCTAGAGCAATCTACACATGCAATGCAATCCCCGTCAAAATACCATCCACTTTTTTCCAAGAAATGGAACAAATAATCCTAAGATTTGAATGGAACCAGAAGAGACCACGAATAGCCAGAGGAATATTGAGAAAGAAAAGCAAAGCTGGCGGCATCACAATTCTGGACTTCCAGCTCTATGACAAAGCTGTCATCATCAAGACAGTAGGGTACTGGCACAAAAACAGACACATAGATCCATGGAACAGAATCGAGAGCCCAGAAATGGACCCTCAACTCTATGGTCAACTTATCTTTGACAGAGCAGGAAAGAATGTCCAATGGCAAAAAGAGAGTCTCTTCAACAACTGGAGTTGTGGAAATGGGACAGCCCCATGCAGAAGAATGACACTGGACCATTTCCTGACACCACACACAAAAATAGACTCCAAATGTTTGAAAGACCTCAGTGTGAGACAGGACTCCATCAAAATCCTAAAGGAGAACACAGGTAGCAAGCTCTTCGACCTCAGCCGCAGCAACTCCTTCCTACAAACATCACCAAAGGCACGGGAAGCCAGGGCAAAAAGGAACTATTGGGATTTCATCAAGATAAAAACCTTTGGCACAGCAAAAGAAACAGTCCACAAAACCAAAACACAACCGACAGAATGGGAGAAATTATTTACGAATGACATATCAGATAAAGGGCTACTATCCAATATGTATAAAAACGTATCAAACTCAACACCCAAAGAACAAATAATCCAATCAAAAAATAGGCAGAAGACATGAACAGACATTTTTCCAAAGAAGACATCCAAATGGCCCACAGGCACAGGAAAAAGTGCTCAACACGGCTCGGCATCAGGGAAATCCACATCAAAACCTCAATGAGATACCCTCTCACACCCGTCAGAATGGCTCAAATGAACAAGTCAGGGAACGACAGAGGTTGGCGGGGATGTGGAGAAAGGGGAACCCTCCTACACTGGTGGTGGGAATGCAAGCTGGGGCAACCCCTCTGGAAAACAGGATGGAGGTTCCTCAAATAGTTGAAATTAGAGCTACCATCCGATCCAGCAATTGCACTCCTGGGTATTTACCCCAAAGATACAAATGTAGGGACCCGAAGCGGTACGTGCACCCCATTGTTTATAGCAGCAATGTCCACAGTAGCCAAACTTTTGAAAGAGCCAAGATGTCCATCGACAGATGAGTGGATAAAGAAGAGGTGGTATATATATACACAATGGAATATTACGCAGCCATCAAAAGGAATGAGATGTTGCCATGGACAACGACGTGGATGGAAGTGGAGGGTCCGATGATTAGTGAAATAAGTCAATCAGAGGAAGACATGTATCATATGACCTCACTGATATGAGGAATTCTTAATCTCAGGAAGAGAGTGAGGCTTGCTGGAGTGGTCGGGGGTGGGAGGGATGGGCTGGCTGGGTGATAGACATTGGGGAGGGTATGAGCTACGGTGAGCGCTGTGAATTGTGTAAGACTGTTGAATCACAGATCTCTACTTCTGAAACAAATAACGCAACATATTTTAAGAATAAAGGAAAAGAAGGAGATAGCAGGAGAGGAAGAATGAAGGGGAGTTAGTGAGAGGGGGAGACAGACCAGGAGAGATGATGGATTCTGAAAAAAAATCCGAGGTTTCTAGAGGGGAGGTGGGTCGGGGGATTGGTTAGCCTGGTGATGGGTATTAAAGAGGGCACATTCTGCATGGAGCACTGTGTGTTCGGAACAAACAATGAATCATGGGACACTACACCAAAACAAATGATGTAGTACATGGTGATTAACAAAGCAATAAAAAACAAAGGCTGTAATAAGAGATGAAGAAGGACACTATATCCTCCTTAAAGGGTCTATCCAAGAAGAAGATCTAACAATTGTAAATGTCTATGCCCCGAACATGGGAGCATCCAATTATATAAGGCAATTTAGAAGAAAAGCAAAGAAAGACATTGACAACCATACAATCATAGTGGGGGACTTTAACACCCCCCTGACTGAAATGGCCAGATCATCTAAGCAAAAGATCAACAAGGAAATAAAGACTTTAAATGACACACTGGAACAAATGGACTTCACAGACATATTCAGAACGTTCCATCCCGAAGCAACGGAATACACATTCTTCTCTAGGGCCCATGGAACGTTCTCCAGAATGGATCACATCCTAGGTCACAAATCAGGTCTCAACCGGTACCCAAAGATTGGGATCATTCCCTGCACATTTTCAGACCACAATGCTTTGAAACTAGAACTCAATCACAAGAGGAAAGTCGGAAAGAACTCAAATACATGGAGGCTAAAGAG
This sequence comes from Eumetopias jubatus, assembly GCF_037043125.1. Taxonomy (NCBI): domain Eukaryota; kingdom Metazoa; phylum Chordata; class Mammalia; order Carnivora; family Otariidae; genus Eumetopias; species Eumetopias jubatus. The sequence continues at coordinate 910,585 of NW_028274839.1, read as the reverse complement.
CATCCTACGAAAGAAAGAATGGGTCAACCAGGAAATTAAAGAAGAATTTAAAAATTCATGGAAACCAATGAAAATGAAAACACAACTGTCCAAAATCTTTGGGATACAGCCAAGGCAGTCCTGCGAGGAAAGTATATAGCAATACAAGCCTTTCTCAAGAAACATGAAAGGTCTCAAATACACACCCTAACCCTACACCTAAAGGAGCTGGAGAAAGAACGGCCAATAAAGCCTAAACCCAGCAGGAGAAGAGAAATCATGCAGATCAGAGCAGAAATCAATGAAATAGAACCCAAAAGAACAGTAGAACAGATCAACGGAACTAGGAGCTGGTTCTTTGAAAGAATTCACAAGATTGATACACCCCTGTCCAGGCTGATCAAAAAGAAAAGAGAAATGACCCAAATCAACAAAATCATGAATGAAGGAGGAGAGATCACAACCAACACCAAAGAAATACAAACGATTATAAGAACGTAATCTGAGCAACCCTATGGCACCATATTCCATAACCTGGAAGAAATGGGTGCATTCCTAGAGATGTGTCAACTACCAAAACTGACCCAGGAAGAAAGAGAAAACCTGAACAGTCCTATAACCACGAAGGCAATTGAAGTAGTCATCAAAAACCTCCCAAGAAACCAAAGCCCAGGGCCAGATGGATTCCCAGGGGAATTCTATCCGACATTTAAAGAAGAATTAATACCTATTCTCCTGAAACTGTTCCAAACAATAGAAATGGAAGGAAAACTTCCAATCTCATTTTATGAGGCCACCATTACCTTGATCCCAAAACCAGACAAAGATCCCATCAAAAAGGAGTATTAGAGACCAATATCCTTGATGAACATCGATGCAAAAATTCTCACCAAAATACTAGCCAAGAGGACCCAACAGTACATGAAAAGGAGTATTCACCATGACCAAGTGGGATTTATCCCTGGGCTGCAAGGCTGGTTCAACATCCGCAGATCAATCAACGTGATAAAACACATTAACCAAAGAAAGAACAAGAATCATATGATCCTCTCAATAGATGCAGAAAAACCATTTGACAAAGTAAAGCACACTTTCTGGATCAAAACTCTTCAGAGTACAGGGACAGCGGGTACATACCTCAATATCATAAAAGCCATCTACGAACAACCTACAGCGAATATCATTCTCAATGGGGAAAAGCTGAGATCTTTTCCCCTAAGGTCAGGAACGCGGCAGGGATAGCCACTCTCACCACTGCTATTCAACATAGTATTAGAAGTCCTAGCCACAGCAATCAGACAACAAAAAGAAATCCAAGGCATCCAAATCGGCAGAGAGGAAGTCAAACTCTCACTCTTTGCAGATGATATGATACTTTATGTGGAAAACCCAAAAGACTCCACCCCAAAACTGCTACAACTCACACAGCAATTCCGTCAAGTAGCAGGCTATAAAATCAATGCACAGACATCAGTGGCATTCCTATACACCAACAACAAGACAGAAGAGAGACAAATCAAGGAGTCGATCCCATTCACAACTGCACCCAAAACCAGAAGAGACCTAGGAATAAATTGAACCCAAGAGGCAAAGGATCTGTACCCCGAAAACTACCAAATACTCAGGAAAGAAATTGAAGAAGACACAAAGAAACGGAAAAACGTTCCATGCTCATGGATTGGGAGAACCAACATTGTGAAGAGGTCAATGCTACCTAGAGCAATCTACACATGCAATGCAATCCCCGTCAAAATACCATCCACTTTTTTCCAAGAAATGGAACAAATAATCCTAAGATTTGAATGGAACCAGAAGAGACCACGAATAGCCAGAGGAATATTGAGAAAGAAAAGCAAAGCTGGCGGCATCACAATTCTGGACTTCCAGCTCTATGACAAAGCTGTCATCATCAAGACAGTAGGGTACTGGCACAAAAACAGACACATAGATCCATGGAACAGAATCGAGAGCCCAGAAATGGACCCTCAACTCTATGGTCAACTTATCTTTGACAGAGCAGGAAAGAATGTCCAATGGCAAAAAGAGAGTCTCTTCAACAACTGGAGTTGTGGAAATGGGACAGCCCCATGCAGAAGAATGACACTGGACCATTTCCTGACACCACACACAAAAATAGACTCCAAATGTTTGAAAGACCTCAGTGTGAGACAGGAGTCCATCAAAATCCTAAAGGAGAACACAGGTAGCAAGCTCTTCGACCTCAGCCGCAGCAACTCCTTCCTACAAACATCACCAAAGGCACGGGAATCCAGGGCAAAAAGGAACTATTGGGATTTCATCAAGATAAAAACCTTTGGCACAGCAAAAGAAACAGTCCACAAAACCAAAAGACAACCGACAGAATGGGAGAAATTATTTACGAATGACATATCAGATAAAGGGCTACTATCCAATATGTATAAAAACGTATCAAACTCAACACCCAAAGAACAAATAATCCAATCAAAAAATAGGCAGAAGGCATGAACAGACATTTTTCCAAAGAAGACATCCAAATGGCCCACAGGCACAGGAAAAAGTGCTCAACACGGCTCGGCATCAGGGAAATCCACATCAAAACCTCAATGAGATACCCTCTCACACCCGTCAGAATGGCTCAAATGAACAAGTCAGGGAACGACAGAGGTTGGCGGGGATGTGGAGAAAGGGGAACCCTCCTACACTGGTGGTGGGAATGCAAGCTGGGGCAACCCCTCTGGAAAACAGGATGGAGGTTCCTCAAATAGTTGAAATTAGAGCTACCATCCGATCCAGCAATTGCACTCCTGGGTATTTACCCCAAAGATACAAATGTAGGGACCCGAAGCGGTACGTGCACCCCATTGTTTATAGCAGCAATGTCCACAGTAGCCAAACTTTTGAAAGAGCCAAGATGTCCATCGACAGATGAGTGGATAAAGAAGAGGTGGTATATATATACACAATGGAATATTACGCAGCCATCAAAAGGAATGAGATGTTGCCATGGACAACGACGTGGATGGAAGTGGAGGGTCCGATGATTAGTGAAATAAGTCAATCAGAGAAAGACATGTATCATATGACCTCACTGATATGAGGAATTCTTAATCTCAGGAAGAGAGTGAGGCTTGCTGGAGTGGTCGGGGGTGGGAGGGATGGGCTGGCTGGGTGATAGACATTGGGGAGGGTATGAGCTACGGTGAGCGCTGTGAATTGTGTAAGACTGTTGAATCACAGATCTCTACTTCTGAAACAAATAACGCAACATATTTTAAGAATAAAGGAAAAGAAGGAGATAGCAGGAGAGGAAGAATGAAGGGGAGTTAGTGAGAGGGGGAGACAGACCAGGAGAGATGATGGATTCTGAAAAAAAATCCGAGGTTTCTAGAGGGGAGGTGGGTCGGGGGATTGGTTAGCCTGGTGATGGGTATTAAAGAGGGCACATTCTGCATGGAGCACTGTGTGTTCGGAACAAACAATGAATCATGGGACACTACACCAAAACAAATGATGTAGTACATGGTGATTAACAAAGCAATAAAAAACAAAGACTGTAATAAGAGATGAAGAAGGACACTATATCCTACTTAAAGGGTCTATCCAAGAAGAAGATCTAACAATTGTAAATGTCTATGCCCCGAACATGGGAGCATCCAATTATATAAGGCAATTTAGAAGAAAAGCAAAGAAAGACATTGACAACCATACAATCAGAGTGGGGGACTTTAACACCCCCCTGACTGAAATGGCCAGATCATCTAAGCAAAAGATCAACAAGGAAATAAAGACTTTAAATGACACACTGGACCAAATGGACTTCACAGACATATTCAGAACGTTCCAACCCGAAGCAACGGAATACACATTCTTCTCTAGGGCCCATGGAACGTTCTCCAGAATGGATCACATCCTAGGTCACAAATCAGGTCTCAACCGGTACCCAAAGATTGGGATCATTCCCTGCACATTTTCAGACCACAATGCTTTGAAACTAGAACTCAATCACAAGAGGAAAGTCGGAAAGAACTCAAATACATGGAGGCTAAAGAGCATCCTACGAAAGAATGAATGGGTCAACCAGGAAATTAAAGAAGAATTTAAAAATTCATGGAAACCAATGAAAATGAAAACACAACTGTCCAAAATCTTTGGGATACAGCCAAGGCAGTCCTGCGAGGAAAGTATATAGCAATACAAGCCTTTCTCAAGAAACATGAAAGGTCTCAAATACACACCCTAACCCTACACCTAAAGGAGCTGGAGAAAGAACGGCCAATAAAGCCTAAACCCAGCAGGAGAAGAGAAATCATGCAGATCAGAGCAGAAATCAATGAAATAGAACCCAAAAGAACAGTAGAACAGATCAACGGATCTAGGAGCTGGTTCTTTGAAAGAATTCACAAGATTGATACACCCCTGTCCAGGCTGATCAAAAAGAAAAGAGAAATGACCCAAATCAACAAAATCATGAATGAAGGAGGAGAGATCACAACCAACACCAAAGAAATACAAACGATTATAAGAACGTAATCTGAGCAACCCTATGGCAGCATATTCCATAACCTGGAAGAAATGGGTGCATTCCTAGAGATGTGTCAACTACCAAAACTGACCCAGGAAGAAAGAGAAAACCTGAACAGTCCTATAACCACGAAGGCAATTGAAGTAGTCATCAAAAACCTCCCAAGAAACCAAAGCCCAGGGCCAGATGGATTCCCAGGGGAATTCTATCCGACATTTAAAGAAGAATTAATACCTATTCTCCTGAAACTGTTCCAAACAATAGAAATGGAAGGAAAACTTCCAAACTCATTTTATGAGGCCACCATTACCTTGATCCCAAAACCAGACAAAGATCCCATCAAAAAGGAGTATTAGAGACCAATATCCTTGATGAACATCGATGCAAAAATTCTCACCAAAATACTAGCCAAGAGGACCCAACAGTACATGAAAAGCAGTATTCACCATGACCAAGTGGGATTTATCCCTGGGCTGCAAGGCTGGTTCAACATCCGCAGATCAATCAACGTGATAAAACACATTAACCAAAGAAAGAACAAGAATCATATGATCCTCTCAATAGATGCAGAAAAACCATTTGACAAAGTAAAGCACACTTTCTGGATCAAAACTCTTCAGAGTACAGGGACAGCGGGTACATACCTCAATATCATAAAAGCCATCTACGAACAACCTACAGCGAATATCATTCTCAATGGGGAAAAGCTGAGATCTTTTCCCCTAAGGTCAGGAACGCGGCAGGGATAGCCACTCTCACCACTGCTATTCAACATAGTATTAGAAGTCCTAGCCACAGCAATCAGACAACAAAAAGAAATCCAAGGCATCCAAATCGGCAGAGAGGAAGTCAAACTCTCACTCTTTGCAGATGATATGATACTTTATGTGGAAAACCCAAAAGACTCCACCCCAAAACTGCTACAACTCACACAGCAATTCCGTCAAGTAGCAGGCTATAAAATCAATGCACAGACATCAGTGGCATTCCTATACACCAACAACAAGACAGAAGAGAGACAAATCAAGGAGTCGATCCCATTCACAACTGCACCCAAAACCAGAAGAGACCTAGGAATAAATTGAACCCAAGAGGCAAAGGATCTGTACTCAGAAAACTACCAAATACTCAGGAAAGAAATTGAAGAAGACACAAAGAAACGGAAAAACGTTCCATGCTCATGGATTGGGAGAACCAACATTGTGAAGAGGTCAATGCTACCTAGAGCAATCTACACATGCAATGCAATCCCCGTCAAAATACCATCCACTTTTTTCCAAGAAATGGAACACATAATCCTAAGATTTGAATGGAACCAGAAGAGACCACGAATAGCCAGAGGAATATTGAGAAAGAAAAGCAAAGCTGGCGGCATCACAATTCTGGACTTCCAGCTCTATGACAAAGCTGTCATCATCAAGACAGTATGGTACTGGCACAAAAACAGACACATAGATCCATGGAACAGAATCGAGAGCCCAGAAATGGACCCTCAACTCTATGGTCAACTTATCTTTGACAGAGCAGGAAAGAATGTCCAATGGCAAAAAGAGAGTCTCTTCAACAACTGGAGTTGTGGAAATGGGACAGCCCCATGCAGAAGAATGACACTGGACCATTTCCTGACACCACACACAAAAATAGACTCCAAATGTTTGAAAGACCTCAGTGTGAGACAGGACTCCATCAAAATCCTAAAGGAGAACACAGGTAGCAAGCTCTTCGACCTCAGCCGCAGCAACTCCTTCCTACAAACATCACCAAAGGCACGGGAATCCAGGGCAAAAAGGAACTATTGGGATTTCATCAAGATAAAAACCTTTGGCACAGCAAAAGAAACAGTCCACAAAACCAAAAGACAACCGACAGAATGGGAGAAATTATTTAAGAAAGACATATCAGATAAAGGGCTACTATCCAATATGTATAAAAACGTATCAAACTCAACACCCAAAGAACAAATAATCCAATCAAAAAATAGGCAGAAGGCATGAACAGACATTTTTCCAAAGAAGACATCCAAATGGCCCACAGGCACAGGAAAAAGTGCTCAACACGGCTCGGCATCAGGGAAATCCACATCAAAACCTCAATGAGATACCCTCTCACACCCGTCAGAATGGCTCAAATGAACAAGTCAGGGAACGACAGAGGTTGGCGGGGATGTGGAGAAAGGGGAACCCTCCTACACTGGTGGTGGGAATGCAAGCTGGGGCAACCCCTCTGGAAAACAGGATGGAGGTTCCTCAAATAGTTGAAATTAGAGCTACCATCCGATCCAGCAATTGCACTCCTGGGTATTTACCCCAAAGATACAAATGTAGGGACCCGAAGCGGTACGTGCACCCCATTGTTTATAGCAGCAATGTCCACAGTAGCCAAACTTTTGAAAGAGCCAAGATGTCCATCGACAGATGAGTGGATAAAGAAGAGGTGGTATATATATACACAATGGAATATTACGCAGCCATCAAAAGGAATGAGATGTTGCCATGGACAACGACGTGGATGGAAGTGGAGGGTCCGATGATTAGTGAAATAAGTCAATCAGAGAAAGACATGTATCATATGACCTCACTGATATGAGGAATTCTTAATCTCAGGAACAGAGTGAGGCTTGCTGGAGTGGTCGGGGTTGGGAGGGATGGGCTGGCTGGGTGATAGACATTGGGGAGGGTATGAGCTACGGTGAGGGCTGTGAATTGTGTAAGACTGTTGAATCACAGATCTCTACTTCTGAAACAAATAACGCAACATATTTTAAGAATAAAGGAAAAGAAGGAGATAGCAGGAGAGGAAGAATGAAGGGGAGTTAGTGAGAGGGGGAGACAGACCAGGAGAGATGATGGATTCTGAAAAATAATCCGAGGTTTCTAGAGGGGAGGTGGGTCGGGGGATTGGTTAGCCTGGTGATGGGTATTAAAGAGGGCACATTCTGCATGGAGCACTGTGTGTTCGGAACAAACAATGAATCATGGGACACTACACCAAAACAAATGATGTAGTACATGGTGATTAACAAAGCAATAAAAAACAAGGCTGTAATAAGAGATGAAGAAGGACACTATATCCTCCTTAAAGGGTCTATCCAAGAAGAAGATCTAACAATTGTAAATGTCTATGCCCCGAACATGGGAGCATCCAATTATATAAGGCAATTTAGAAGAAAAGCAAAGAAAGACATTGACAACCATACAATCATAGTGGGGGACTTTAACACCCCCCTGACTGAAATGGCCAGATCATCTAAGCAAAAGATCAACAAGGAAATAAAGACTTTAAATGACACACTGGACCAAATGGACTTCACAGACATATTCAGAACGTTCCATCCCGAAGCAACGGAATACACATTCTTCTCTAGGGCCCATGGAACGTTCTCCAGAATGGATCACATCCTAGGTCACAAATCAGGTCTCAACCGGTACCCAAAGATTGGGATCATTCCCTGCACATTTTCAGACCACAATGCTTTGAAACTAGAACTCAATCACAAGAGGAAAGTCGGAAAGAACTCAAATACATGGAGACTAAAGAGCATCCTACGAAAGAATGAATGGGTCAACCAGGAAATTAAAGAAGAATTTAAAAATTCATGGAAACCAATGAAAATGAAAACACAACTGTCCAAAATCTTTGAGATACAGCCAAGGCAGTCCTGCGAGGAAAGTATATAGCAATACAAGCCTTTCTCAAGAAACATGAAAGGTCTCAAATACACACCCTAAACCTACACCTAAAGGAGCTGGAGAAAGAACGGCCAATAAAGCCTAAACCCAGCAGGAGAAGAGAAATCATGCAGATCAGAGCAGAAATCAATGAAATAGAACCCAAAAGAACAGTAGAACAGATCAACGGAACTAGGAGCTGGTTCTTTGAAAGAATTCACAAGATTGATACACCCCTGTCCAGGCTGATCCAAAAGAAAAGAGAAATGACCCAAATCAACAAAATCATGAATGAAGGAGGAGAGATCACAACCAACACCAAAGAAATACAAACGATTATAAGAACGTAATCTGAGCAACCCTATGGCAGCATATTCCATAACCTGGAAGAAATGGGTGCATTCCTAGAGATGTGTCAACTACCAAAACTGACCCAGGAAGAAAGAGAAAACCTGAACAGTCCTATAACCACGAAGGCAATTGAAGTAGTCATCAAAAACCTCCCAAGAAACCAAAGCCCAGGGCCAGATGGATTCCCAGGGGAATTCTATCCGACATTTAAAGAAGAATTAATACCTATTCTCCTGAAACTGTTCCAAACAATAGAAATGGAAGGAAAACTTCCAATCTCATTTTATGAGGCCACCATTACCTTGATCCCAAAACCAGACAAAGATCCCATCAAAAAGGAGTATTAGAGAAAATATCCTTGATGAACATCGATGCAAAAATTCTCACCAAAATACTAGCCAAGAGGACCCAACAGTACATGAAAAGGAGTATTCACCATGACCAAGTGGGATTTATCCCTGGGCTGCAAGGCTGGTTCAACATCCGCAAATCAATCAACGTGAAAAAACACATTAACCAAAGAAAGAACAAGAATCATATGATCCTCTCAATAGATGCAGAAAAACCATTTGACAAAGTAAAGCACACTTTCTGGATCAAAACTCTTCAGAGTACAGGGACAGCGGGTACATACCTCAATATCATAAAAGCCATCTACGAACAACCTACAGCGAATATCATTCTCAATGGGGAAAAGCTGAGATCTTTTCCCCTAAGGTCAGGAACGCGGCAGGGATAGCCACTCTCACCACTGCTATTCAACATAGTATTAGAAGTCCTAGCCACAGCAATCAGACAACAAAAAGAAATCCAAGGCATCCAAATCGGCAGAGAGGAAGTCAAACTCTCACTCTTTGCAGATGATATGATACTTTATGTGGAAAACCCAAAAGACTCCACCCCAAAACTGCTACAACTCACACAGCAATTCCGTCAAGTAGCAGGCTATAAAATCAATGCACAGACATCAGTGGCATTCCTATACACCAACAACAAGACAGAAGAGAGACAAATCAAGGAGTCGATCCCATTCACAACTGCACCCAAAACCAGAAGAGACCTAGGAATAAATTGAACCCAAGAGGCAAAGGATCTGTACCCAGAAAACTACCAAATACTCAGGAAAGAAATTGAAGAAGACACAAAGAAACGGAAAAACGTTCCATGCTCATGGATTGGGAGAACCAACATTGTGAAGAGGTCAATGCTACCTAGAGCAATCTACACATGCAATGCAATCCCCGTCAAAATACCATCCACTTTTTTCCAAGAAATGGAACACATAATCCTAAGATTTGAATGGAACCAGAAGAGACCACGAATAGCCCGAGGAATATTGAGAAAGAAAAGCAAAGCTGGCGGCATCACAATTCTGGACTTCCAGCTCTATGACAAAGCTGTCATCATCAAGACAGTATGGTACTGGCACAAAAACAGATACATAGATCCATGGAACAGAATCGAGAGCCCAGAAATGGACCCTCAACTCTATGGTCAACTTATCTTTGACAGAGCAGGAAAGAATGTCCAATGGCAAAAAGAGAGTCTCTTCAACAACTGGAGTTGTGGAAATGGGACAGCCCCATGCAGAAGAATGACACTGGACCATTTCCTGACACCACACACAAAAATAGACTCCAAATGTTTGAAAGACCTCAGTGTGAGACAGGACTCCATCAAAATCCTAAAGGAGAACACAGGTAGCAAGCTCTTCGACCTCAGCCGCAGCAACTTCTTCCTACAAACATCACCAAAGGCACGGGAAGCCAGGGCAAAAATGAACTATTGGGATTTCATCAAGATAAAAACCTTTGGCACAGCAAAAGAAACAGTCCACAAAACCAAAACACAACCGACAGAATGGGAGAAATTATTTACGAATGACATATCAGATAAAGGGCTACTATCCAATATGTATAAAAACGTATCAAACGCAACACCCAAAGAACAAATAATCCAATCAAAAAATAGGCAGAAGACATGAACAGACATTTTTCCAAAGAAGATATCCAAATGGCCAACAGGCACAGGAAAAAGTGCTCAACACGGCTCGGCATCAGGGAAATCCACATCAAAACCTCAATGAGATACCCCCTCACACCCGTCAGAATGGCTCAAATGAACAAGTCAGGGAACGACAGAGGTTGGCGGGGATGTGGAGAAAGGGGAACCCTCCTACACTGGTGGTGGGAATGCAAGCTGGTGCAACCCCTCTGGAAAACAGGATGGAGGTTCCTCAAATAGTTGAAATTAGAGCTACCATCCGATCCAGCAATTGCACTCCTGGGTATTTACCCCAAAGATACAAATGTAGGGACCCGAAGCGGTACGTGCACCCCATTGTTTATAGCAGCAATGTCCACAATAGCCAAACTGTTGAAAGAGCCAAGATGTCCATCGACAGATGAGTGGATAAAGAAGAAGTGGTATATATATACACAATGGAATATTACGCAGCCATCAAAAGGAATGAGATGTTGCCATGGACAACGACGTGGATGGAACTGGAGGGTCCGATGATTAGTGAAATAAGTCAATCAGAGAAAGACATGTATCATATGACCTCACTGATATGAGGAATTCTTAATCTCAGGAACAGAGTGAGGCTTGCTGGAGTGGTCGGGGGTGGGAGGGATGGGCTGGCTGGGTGATAGACATTGGGGAGGGTATGAGCTACGGTGAGCGTTGTGAATTGTGTAAGACTGTTGAATCACAGATCTCTACTTCTGAAACAAATAACGCAACATATTTTAAGAATAAAGGAAAAGAAGGAGATAGCAGGAGAGGAAGAATGAAGGGGAGTTAGTGAGAGGGGGAGACAGACCAGGAGAGATGATGGATTCTGAAAAATAATCCGAGGTTTCTAGAGGGGAGGTGGGTCGGGGGATTGGTTAGCCTGGTGATGGGTATTAAAGAGGGCACATTCTGCATAGAGCACTGTGTGTTCGGAACAAACAATGAATCATGGGACACTACACCAAAACAAATGATGTAGTACATGGTGATTAACAAAGCAATAAAAAACAAAGAGTGTAATAAGAGATGAAGAAGGACACTATATCCTACTTAAAGGGTCTATCCAAGAAGAAGATCTAACAATTGTAAATGTCTATGCCCCGAACATGGGAGCATCCAATTATATAAGGCAATTTAGAAGAAAAGCAAAGAAAGACATTGACAACCATACAATCATAGTGGGGGACTTTAACACCCCCCTGACTGAAATGGCCAGATCATCTAAGCAAAAGATCAACAAGGAAATAAAGACTTTAAATGACACACTGGACCAAATGGACTTCACAGACATATTCAGAACGTTCCTTCCCGAAGCAACGGAATACACATTCTTCTCTAGGGCCCATGGAACGTTCTCCAGAATGGATCACATCCTAGGTCACAAATCAGGTCTCAACCGGTACCCAAAGATTGGGATCATTCCCTCCACATTTTCAGACCACAATGCTTTGAAACTAGAACTCAATCAGAAGAGGAAAGTCGGAAAGAACTCAAATACATGGAGGCTAAAGAGCATCCTACGAAAGAATGAATGGGTCAACCAGGAAATTAAAGAAGAATTTAAAAATTCATGGAAACCAATGAAAATGAAAACACAACTGTCCAAAATCTTTGGGATACAGCCAAGGCAGTCCTGCGAGGAAAGTATATAGCAATACAAGCCTTTCTCAAGAAACATGAAAGGTCTCAAATACACACCCTAACCCTACACCTAAAGGAGCTGGAGAAAGAACGGCCAATAAAGCGTAAACCCAGCAGGAGAAGAGACATCATGCAGATCAGAGCAGAAATCAATGAAATAGAACCCAAAAGAACAGTAGAACAGATCAACGGAACTAGGAGCTGGTTCTTTGAAAGAATTCACAAGATTGATACACCCCTGTCCAGGCTGATCAAAAAGAAAAGAGAAATGACCCAAATCAACAAAATCATGAATGAAGGAGGAGAGATCACAACCAACACCAAAGAAATACAAACGATTATAAGAACGTAATCTGAGCAACCCTATGGCAGCATATTCCATAACCTGGAAGAAATGGGTGCATTCCTAGAGATGTGTCAACTACCAAAACTAGCCCAGGAAGAAAGAGAAAACCTGAACAGTCCTATAACCACGAAGGCAATTGAAGTAGTCATCAAAAACCTCCCAAGAAACCAAAGCCCAGGGCCAGATGGATTCCCAGGGGAATTCTATCCGACATTTAAAGAAGAATTAATACCTATTCTCCTGAAACTGTTCCAAACAATAGAAATGGAAGGAAAACTTCCAAACTCATTTTATGAGGCCACCATTACCTTGATCCCAAAACCAGACAAAGATCCCATCAAAAAGGAGTATTAGAGACCAATATCCTTGATGAACATCGATGCAAAAATTCTCACCAAAATACTAGCCAAGAGGACCCAACAGTACATGAAAAGGAGTATTCACCATGACCAAGTGGGATTTATCCCTGGGCTGCAAGGCTGGTTCAACATCCGCAAATCAATCAACGTGATAAAACACATTAACCAAAGAAAGAACAAGAATCATATGATCCTCTCAATAGATGCAGAAAAACCATTTGACAAAGTAAAGCACACTTTCTGGATCAAAACTCTTCAGAGTACAGGGACAGCGGGTACATACCTCAATATCATAAAAGCCATCTACGAACAACCTACAGCGAATATCATTCTCAATGGGGAAAAGCTGAGATCTTTTCCCCTAAGGTCAGGAACGCGGCAGGGATAGCCACTCTCACCACTGCTATTCAACATAGTATTAGAAGTCCTAGCCACAGCAATCAGACAACAAAAAGAAATCCAAGGCATCCAAATCGGCAGAGAGGAAGTCAAACTCTCACTCTTTGCAGATGATATGATACTTTATGTGGAAAACCCAAAAGACTCCACCCCAAAACTGCTACAACTCACACAGCAATTCCGTCAAGTAGCAGGCTATAAAATCAATGCACAGACATCAGTGGCATTCCTATACACCAACAACAAGACAGAAGAGAGACAAATCAAGGAGTCGATCCCATTCACAACTGCACCCAAAACCAGAAGAGACCTAGGAATAAATTGAACCCAAGAGGCAAAGGATCTGTACCCAGAAAACTACCAAATACTCAGGAAAGAAATTGAAGAAGACACAAAGAAACGGAAAAACGTTCCATGCTCATGGATTGGGAGAACCAACATTGTGAAGAGGTCAATGCTACCTAGAGCAATCTACACATGCAATGCAATCCCCGTCAAAATACCATCCACTTTTTTCCAAGAAATGGAACACATAATCCTAAGATTTGAATGGAACCAGAAGAGACCACGAATAGCCCGAGGAATATTGAGAAAGAAAAGCAAAGCTGGCGGCATCACAATTCTGGACTTCCAGCTCTATGACAAAGCTGTCATCATCAAGACAGTATGGTACTGGCACAAAAACAGACACATAGATCCATGGAACAGAATCGAGAGCCCAGAAATGGACCCTCAACTCTATGGTCAACTTATCTTTGACAGAGCAGGAAAGAATGTCCAATGGCAAAAAGAGAGTCTCTTCAACAACTGGAGTTGTGGAAATGGGACAGCCCCATGCAGAAGAATGACACTGGACCATTTCCTGACACCACACACAAAAATAGACTCCAAATGTTTGAAAGACCTCAGTGTGAGACAGGACTCCATCAAAATCCTAAAGGAGAACACAGGTAGCAAGCTCTTCGACCTCAGCCGCAGCAACTTCTTCCTACAAACATCACCAAAGGCACGGGAAGCCAGGGCAAAAATGAACTATTGGGATTTCATCAAGATAAAAACCTTTGGCACAGCAAAAGAAACAGTCCACAAAACCAAAACACAACCGACAGAATGGGAGAAATTATTTACGAATGACATATCAGATAAAGGGCTACTATCCAATATGTATAAAAACGTATCAAACGCAACACCCAAAGAACAAATAATCCAATCAAAAAATAGGCAGAAGACATGAACAGACATTTTTCCAAAGAAGATATCCAAATGGCCAACAGGCACAGGAAAAAGTGCTCAACACGGCTCGGCATCAGGGAAATCCACATCAAAACCTCAATGAGATACCCCCTCACACCCGTCAGAATGGCTCAAATGAACAAGTCAGGGAACGACAGAGGTTGGCGGGGATGTGGAGAAAGGGGAACCCTCCTACACTGGTGGTGGGAATGCAAGCTGGTGCAACCCCTCTGGAAAACAGGATGGAGGTTCCTCAAATAGTTGAAATTAGAGCTACCATCCGATCCAGCAATTGCACTCCTGGGTATTTACCCCAAAGATACAAATGTAGGGACCCGAAGCGGTACGTGCACCCCATTGTTTATAGCAGCAATGTCCACAATAGCCAAACTGTTGAAAGAGCCAAGATGTCCATCGACAGATGAGTGGATAAAGAAGAAGTGGTATATATATACACAATGGAATATTACGCAGCCATCAAAAGGAATGAGATGTTGCCATGGACAACGACGTGGATGGAACTGGAGGGTCCGATGATTAGTGAAATAAGTCAATCAGAGAAAGACATGTATCATATGACCTCACTGATATGAGGAATTCTTAATCTCAGGAACAGAGTGAGGCTTGCTGGAGTGGTCGGGGGTGGGAGGGATGGGCTGGCTGGGTGATAGACATTGGGGAGGGTATGAGCTACGGTGAGCGTTGTGAATTGTGTAAGACTGTTGAATCACAGATCTCTACTTCTGAAACAAATAACGCAACATATTTTAAGAATAAAGGAAAAGAAGGAGATAGCAGGAGAGGAAGAATGAAGGGGAGTTAGTGAGAGGGGGAGACAGACCAGGAGAGATGATGGATTCTGAAAAATAATCCGAGGTTTCTAGAGGGGAGGTGGGTCGGGGGATTGGTTAGCCTGGTGATGGGTATTAAAGAGGGCACATTCTGCATAGAGCACTGTGTGTTCGGAACAAACAATGAATCATGGGACACTACACCAAAACAAATGATGTAGTACATGGTGATTAACAAAGCAATAAAAAACAAAGAGTGTAATAAGAGATGAAGAAGGACACTATATCCTACTTAAAGGGTCTATCCAAGAAGAAGATCTAACAATTGTAAATGTCTATGCCCCGAACATGGGAGCATCCAATTATATAAGGCAATTTAGAAGAAAAGCAAAGAAAGACATTGACAACCATACAATCATAGTGGGGGACTTTAACACCCCCCTGACTGAAATGGCCAGATCATCTAAGCAAAAGATCAACAAGGAAATAAAGACTTTAAATGACACACTGGACCAAATGGACTTCACAGACATATTCAGAACGTTCCTTCCCGAAGCAACGGAATACACATTCTTCTCTAGGGCCCATGGAACGTTCTCCAGAATGGATCACATCCTAGGTCACAAATCAGGTCTCAACCGGTACCCAAAGATTGGGATCATTCCCTCCACATTTTCAGACCACAATGCTTTGAAACTAGAACTCAATCAGAAGAGGAAAGTCGGAAAGAACTCAAATACATGGAGGCTAAAGAGCATCCTACGAAAGAATGAATGGGTCAACCAGGAAATTAAAGAAGAATTTAAAAATTCATGGAAACCAATGAAAATGAAAACACAACTGTCCAAAATCTTTGGGATACAGCCAAGGCAGTCCTGCGAGGAAAGTATATAGCAATACAAGCCTTTCTCAAGAAACATGAAAGGTCTCAAATACACACCCTAACCCTACACCTAAAGGAGCTGGAGAAAGAACGGCCAATAAAGCGTAAACCCAGCAGGAGAAGAGACATCATGCAGATCAGAGCAGAAATCAATGAAATAGAACCCAAAAGAACAGTAGAACAGATCAACGGAACTAGGAGCTGGTTCTTTGAAAGAATTCACAAGATTGATACACCCCTGTCCAGGCTGATCAAAAAGAAAAGAGAAATGACCCAAATCAACAAAATCATGAATGAAGGAGGAGAGATCACAACCAACACCAAAGAAATACAAACGATTATAAGAACGTAATCTGAGCAACCCTATGGCAGCATATTCCATAACCTGGAAGAAATGGGTGCATTCCTAGAGATGTGTCAACTACCAAAACTAGCCCAGGAAGAAAGAGAAAACCTGAACAGTCCTATAACCACGAAGGCAATTGAAGTAGTCATCAAAAACCTCCCAAGAAACCAAAGCCCAGGGCCAGATGGATTCCCAGGGGAATTCTATCCGACATTTAAAGAAGAATTAATACCTATTCTCCTGAAACTGTTCCAAACAATAGAAATGGAAGGAAAACTTCCAAACTCATTTTATGAGGCCACCATTACCTTGATCCCAAAACCAGACAAAGATCCCATCAAAAAGGAGTATTAGAGACCAATATCCTTGATGAACATCGATGCAAAAATTCTCACCAAAATACTAGCCAAGAGGACCCAACAGTACATGAAAAGGAGTATTCACCATGACCAAGTGGGATTTATCCCTGGGCTGCAAGGCTGGTTCAACATCCGCAAATCAATCAACGTGATAAAACACATTAACCAAAGAAAGAACAAGAATCATATGATCCTCTCAATAGATGCAGAAAAACCATTTGACAAAGTAAAGCACACTTTCTGGATCAAAACTCTTCAGAGTACAGGGACAGCGGGTACATACCTCAATATCATAAAAGCCATCTACGAACAACCTACAGCGAATATCATTCTCAATGGGGAAAAGCTGAGATCTTTTCCCCTAAGGTCAGGAACGCGGCAGGGATAGCCACTCTCACCACTGCTATTCAACATAGTATAAGAAGTCCTAGCCACAGCAATCAGACAACAAAAAGAAATCCAAGGCATCCAAATCGGCAGAGAGGAAGTCAAACTCTCACTCTTTGCAGATGATATGATACTTTATGTGGAAAACCCAAAAGACTCCACCCCAAAACTGCTACAACTCACACAGCAATTCCGTCAAGTAGCAGGCTATAAAATCAATGCACAGACATCAGTGGCATTCCTATACACCAACAACAAGACAGAAGAGAGACAAATCAAGGAGTCGATCCCATTCACAACTGCACCCAAAACCAGAAGAGACCTAGGAATAAATTGAACCCAAGAGGCAAAGGATCTGTACCCAGAAAACTACCAAATACTCAGGAAAGAATTTGAAGAAGACACAAAGAAACGGAAAAACGTTCCATGCTCATGGATTGGGAGAACCAACATTGTGAAGAGGTCAATGCTACCTAGAGCAATCTACACATGCAATGCAATCCCCGTCAAAATACCATCCACTTTTTTCCAAGAAATGGAACAAATAATCCTAAGATTTGAATGGAACCAGAAGAGACCACGAATAGCCAGAGGAATATTGAGAAAGAAAAGCAAAGCTGGCGGCATCACAATTCTGGACTTCCAGCTCTATGACAAAGCTGTCATCATCAAGACAGTATGGTACTGGCACAAAAACAGATACATAGATCCATGGAACAGAATCGAGAGCCCAGAAATGGACCCTCAACTCTATGGTCAACTTATCTTTGACAGAGCAGGAAAGAATGTCCAATGGCAAAAAGAGAGTCTCTTCAACAACTGGAGTTGTGGAAATTGGACAGCCCCATGCAGAAGAATGACACTGGACCATTTCCTGACACCACACACAAAAATAGACTCCAAATGTTTGAAAGACCTCAGTGTGAGACAGGACTCCATCAAAATCCTAAAGGAGAACACAGGTAGCAAGCTCTTCGACCTCAGCCGCACCAACTTCTTCCTACAAACATCACCAAAGGCACGGGAAGCCAGGGCAAAAATGAACTATTAGGATTTCATCAAGATAAAAACCTTTGGCACAGCAAAAGAAACAGTCCACAAAACCAAAACACAACCGATAGAATGGGAGAAATTATTTACGAATGACATATCAGATAAAGGGCTACTATCCAATATGTATAAAAACGTATCAAACTCAACACCCAAAGAACAAATAATCCAATCAAAAAATAGGCAGAAGACATGAACAGACATTTTTCCAAAGAAGATACCCAAATGGCCAACAGGCACAGGAAAAAGTGCTCAACACAGCTCGGCATCAGGGAAATCCACATCAAAACCTCAATGAGATACCCCCTCACACCCGTCAGAATGGCTCAAATGAACAAGTCAGGGAACGACAGAGGTTGGCGGGGATGTGGAGAAAGGGGAACCCTCCTACACTGGTGGTGGGAATGCAAGCTGGTGCAACCCCTCTGGAAAACAGGATGGAGGTTCCTCAAATAGTAGAAATTAGAGCTACCATCCGATCCAGCAATTGCACTCCTGGGTATTTACCCCAAAGATACAAATGTAGGGACCCGAAGCGGTACGTGCACCCCATTGTTTATAGCAGCAATGTCCACAATAGCCAAACTGTTGAAAGAGCCAAGATGTCCATCGACAGATGAGTGGATAAAGAAGAAGTGGTATATATATACACAATGGAATATTACGCAGCCATCAAAAGGAATGAGATGTTGCCATGGACAACGACGTGGATGGAAGTGGAGGGTCCGATGATTAGTGAAATAAGTCAATCAGAGAAAGACATGTATCATATGACCTCACTGATATGAGGAATTCTTAATCTCAGGAACAGACTGAGGCTTGCTGGAGTGGTCGGGGGTGGGAGGGATGGGCTGGCTGGGTGATAGACATTGGGGAGGGTATGAGCTACGGTGAGCGCTGTGAAATGTGTAAGACTGTTGAATCACAGATCTCTACTTCTGAAACAAATAACGCAACATATTTTAAGAATAAAGGAAAAGAAGGAGATAGCAGGAGAGGAAGAATGAAGGGGAGTTAGTGAAAGGGGGAGACAGACCAGGAGAGATGATGGATTCTGAAAAAAAATCCGAGGTTTCTAGAGGGGAGGTGGGTCGGGGGATTGGTTAGCCTGGTGATGGGTATTAAAGAGGGCACATTCTGCATGGAGCACTGTGTGTTCGGAACAAACAATGAATCATGGGACACTACACCAAAACAAATGATGTAGTACATGGTGATTAACAAAGCAATAAAAAACAAAGGCTGTAATAAGAGATGAAGAAGGACACTATATCCTACTTAAAGGGTCTATCCAAGAAGAAGATCTAACAATTGTAAATGTCTATGCCCCGAACATGGGAGCATCCAATTATATAAGGCAATTTAGAAGAAAAGCAAAGAAAGACATTGACAACCATACAATCATAGTGGGGGACTTTAACACCCCCCTGACTGAAATGGCCAGATCATCTAAGCAAAAGATCAACAAGGAAATAAAGACTTTAAATGACACACTGGACCAAATGGACTTCACAGACATATTCAGAACGTTCCATCCCGAAGCAACGGAATACACATTCTTCTCTAGGGCCCATGGAACGTTCTCCAGAATGGATCACATCCTAGGTCACAAATCAGGTCTCAACCGGTACCCAAAGATTGGGATCATTCCCTGCACATTTTCAGACCTCAATGCTTTGAAACTAGAACTCAATCACAAGAGGAAAGTCGGAAAGAACTCAAATACATGGAGGCTAAAGAGCATCCTACGAAAGAATGAATGGGTCAACCAGGAAATTAAAGAAGAATTTAAAAATTCATGGAAACCAATGAAAATGAAAACACAACTGTCCAAAATCTTTGGGATACAGCCAAGGCAGTCCTGCGAGGAAAGTATATAGCAATACAAGCCTTTCTCAAGAAACATGAAAGGTCTCAAATACACACCCTAACCCTACACCTAAAGGAGCTGGAGAAAGAACGGCCAATAAAGCCTAAACCCAGCAGGAGAAGAGAAATCATGCAGATCAGAGCAGAAATCAATGAAATAGAACCCAAAAGAACAGTAGAACAGATCAACGGAACTAGGAGCTGGTTCTTTGAAAGAATTCACAAGATTGATACACCCCTGTCCAGGCTGATCAAAAAGAAAAGAGAAATGACCCAAATCAACAAAATCATGAATGAAGGAGGAGAGATCACAACCAACACCAAAGAAATACAAACGATTATAAGAACGTAATCTGAGCAAACCTATGGCAGCATATTCGATAACCTGGAAGAAATGGGTGCATTCCTAGAGATGTGTCAACTACCAAATCTGACCCAGGAAGAAAGAGAAAACCTGAACAGTCCTATAACCACGAAGGCAATTGAAGTAG
Organism: Eumetopias jubatus; assembly: GCF_037043125.1. Lineage (NCBI taxonomy): Eukaryota > Metazoa > Chordata > Mammalia > Carnivora > Otariidae > Eumetopias > Eumetopias jubatus. The sequence goes on along the minus strand of NW_028274839.1, from coordinate 889,913 downwards.
TCATCAAAAACCTCCCAAGAAACCAAAGCCCAGGGCCAGATGGATTCCCAGGGGAATTCTATCCGACATTTAAAGAAGAATTAATACCTATTCTCCTGAAACTGTTCCAAACAATAGAAATGGAAGGAAAACTTCCAAACTCATTTTATGAGGCCACCATTACCTTGATCCCAAAACCAGACAAAGATCCCATCAAAAAGGAGTATTAGAGACCAATATCCTTGATGAACATCGATGCAAAAATTCTCACCAAAATACTAGCCAAGAGGACCCAACAGTACATGAAAAGGAGTATTCACCATGACCAAGTGGGATTTATCCCTGGGCTGCAAGGCTGGTTCAACATCCGCAAATCAATCAACGTGAAAAAACACATTAACCAAAGAAAGAACAAGAATCATATGATCCTCTCAATAGATGCAGAAAAACCATTTGACAAAGTAAAGCACACTTTCTGGATCAAAACTCTTCAGAGTACAGGGACAGCGGGTACATACCTCAATATCATAAAAGCCATCTACGAACAACCTACAGCGAATATCATTCTCAATGGGGAAAAGCTGAGATCTTTTCCCCTAAGGTCAGGAACGCGGCAGGGATAGCCACTCTCACCACTGCTATTCAACATAGTATTAGAAGTCCTAGCCACAGCAATCAGACAACAAAAAGAAATCCAAGGCATCCAAATCGGCAGAGAGGAAGTCAAACTCTCACTCTTTGCAGATGATATGATACTTTATGTGGAAAACCCAAAAGACTCCACCCCAAAACTGCTACAACTCACACAGCAATTCCGTCAAGTAGCAGGCTATAAAATCAATGCACAGACATCAGTGGCATTCCTATACACCAACAACAAGACAGAAGAGAGACAAATCAAGGAGTCGATCCCATTCACAACTGCACCCAAAACCAGAAGAGACCTAGGAATAAATTGAACCCAAGAGGCAAAGGATCTGTACTCAGAAAACTACCAAATACTCAGGAAAGAAATTGAAGAAGACACAAAGAAACGGAAAAACGTTCCATGCTCATGGATTGGGAGAACCAACATTGTGAAGAGGTCAATGCTACCTAGAGCAATCTACACATGCAATGCAATCCCCGTCAAAATACCATCCACTTTTTTCCAAGAAATCGAACAAATAATCCTAAGATTTGAATGGAACCAGAAGAGACCACGAATAGCCAGAGGAATATTGAGAAAGAAAAGCAAAGCTGGCGGCATCACAATTCTGGACTTCCAGCTCTATGACAAAGCTGTCATCATCAAGACAGTATGGTACTGGCACAAAAACAGACACATAGATCCATGGAACAGAATCGAGAGCCCAGAAGTGGACCCTCAACTCTATGGTCAACTTATCTTTGACAGAGCAGGAAAGAATGTCCAATGGCAAAAAGAGAGTCTCTTCAACAACTGGAGTTGTGGAAATGGGACAGCCCCATGCAGAAGAATGACACTGGACCATTTCCTGACACCACACACAAAAATAGACTCCAAATGTTTGAAAGACCTCAGTGTGAGACAGGACTCCATCAAAATCCTAAAGGAGAACACAGGTAGCAAGCTCTTCGACCTCAGCCGCACCAACTTCTTCCTACAAACATCACCAAAGGCACGGGAAGCCAGGGCAAAAATGAACTATTAGGATTTCATCAAGATAAAAACCTTTGGCACAGCAAAAGAAACAGTCCACAAAACCAAAACACAACCGATAGAATGGGAGAAATTATTTACGAATGACATATCAGATAAAGGGCTACTATCCAATATGTATAAAAACGTATCAAACTCAACACCCAAAGAACAAATAATCCAATCAAAAAATAGGCAGAAGACATGAACAGACATTTTTCCAAAGAAGATACCCAAATGGCCAACAGGCACAGGAAAAAGTGCTCAACACAGCTCGGCATCAGGGAAATCCACATCAAAACCTCAATGAGATACCCCCTCACACCCGTCAGAATGGCTCAAATGAACAAGTCAGGGAACGACAGAGGTTGGCGGGGATGTGGAGAAAGGGGAACCCTCCTACACTGGTGGTGGGAATGCAAGCTGGTGCAACCCCTCTGGAAAACAGGATGGAGGTTCCTCAAATAGTAGAAATTAGAGCTACCATCCGATCCAGCAATTGCACTCCTGGGTATTTACCCCAAAGATACAAATGTAGGGACCCGAAGCGGTACGTGCACCCCATTGTTTATAGCAGCAATGTCCACAATAGCCAAACTGTTGAAAGAGCCAAGATGTCCATCGACAGATGAGTGGATAAAGAAGAAGTGGTATATATATACACAATGGAATATTACGCAGCCATCAAAAGGAATGAGATGTTGCCATGGACAACGACGTGGATGGAAGTGGAGGGTCCGATGATTAGTGAAATAAGTCAATCAGAGAAAGACATGTATCATATGACCTCACTGATATGAGGAATTCTTAATCTCAGGAACAGACTGAGGCTTGCTGGAGTGGTCGGGGGTGGGAGGGATGGGCTGGCTGGGTGATAGACATTGGGGAGGGTATGAGCTACGGTGAGCGCTGTGAAATGTGTAAGACTGTTGAATCACAGATCTCTACTTCTGAAACAAATAACGCAACATATTTTAAGAATAAAGGAAAAGAAGGAGATAGCAGGAGAGGAAGAATGAAGGGGAGTTAGTGAAAGGGGGAGACAGACCAGGAGAGATGATGGATTCTGAAAAAAAATCCGAGGTTTCTAGAGGGGAGGTGGGTCGGGGGATTGGTTAGCCTGGTGATGGGTATTAAAGAGGGCACATTCTGCATGGAGCACTGTGTGTTCGGAACAAACAATGAATCATGGGACACTACACCAAAACAAATGATGTAGTACATGGTGATTAACAAAGCAATAAAAAACAAAGGCTGTAATAAGAGATGAAGAAGGACACTATATCCTACTTAAAGGGTCTATCCAAGAAGAAGATCTAACAATTGTAAATGTCTATGCCCCGAACATGGGAGCATCCAATTATATAAGGCAATTTAGAAGAAAAGCAAAGAAAGACATTGACAACCATACAATCATAGTGGGGGACTTTAACACCCCCCTGACTGAAATGGCCAGATCATCTAAGCAAAAGATCAACAAGGAAATAAAGACTTTAAATGACACACTGGACCAAATGGACTTCACAGACATATTCAGAACGTTCCATCCCGAAGCAACGGAATACACATTCTTCTCTAGGGCCCATGGAACGTTCTCCAGAATGGATCACATCCTAGGTCACAAATCAGGTCTCAACCGGTACCCAAAGATTGGGATCATTCCCTGCACATTTTCAGACCTCAATGCTTTGAAACTAGAACTCAATCACAAGAGGAAAGTCGGAAAGAACTCAAATACATGGAGGCTAAAGAGCATCCTACGAAAGAATGAATGGGTCAACCAGGAAATTAAAGAAGAATTTAAAAATTCATGGAAACCAATGAAAATGAAAACACAACTGTCCAAAATCTTTGGGATACAGCCAAGGCAGTCCTGCGAGGAAAGTATATAGCAATACAAGCCTTTCTCAAGAAACATGAAAGGTCTCAAATACACACCCTAACCCTACACCTAAAGGAGCTGGAGAAAGAACGGCCAATAAAGCCTAAACCCAGCAGGAGAAGAGAAATCATGCAGATCAGAGCAGAAATCAATGAAATAGAACCCAAAAGAACAGTAGAACAGATCAACGGAACTAGGAGCTGGTTCTTTGAAAGAATTCACAAGATTGATACACCCCTGTCCAGGCTGATCAAAAAGAAAAGAGAAATGACCCAAATCAACAAAATCATGAATGAAGGAGGAGAGATCACAACCAACACCAAAGAAATACAAACGATTATAAGAACGTAATCTGAGCAAACCTATGGCAGCATATTCGATAACCTGGAAGAAATGGGTGCATTCCTAGAGATGTGTCAACTACCAAATCTGACCCAGGAAGAAAGAGAAAACCTGAACAGTCCTATAACCACGAAGGCAATTGAAGTAGTCATCAAAAACCTCCCAAGAAACCAAAGCCCAGGGCCAGATGGATTCCCAGGGGAATTCTATCCGACATTTAAAGAAGAATTAATACCTATTCTCCTGAAACTGTTCCAAACAATAGAAATGGAAGGAAAACTTCCAAACTCATTTTATGAGGCCACCATTACCTTGATCCCAAAACCAGACAAAGATCCCATCAAAAAGGAGTATTAGAGACCAATATCCTTGATGAACATCGATGCAAAAATTCTCACCAAAATACTAGCCAAGAGGACCCAACAGTACATGAAAAGGAGTATTCACCATGACCAAGTGGGATTTATCCCTGGGCTGCAAGGCTGGTTCAACATCCGCAAATCAATCAACGTGAAAAAACACATTAACCAAAGAAAGAACAAGAATCATATGATCCTCTCAATAGATGCAGAAAAACCATTTGACAAAGTAAAGCACACTTTCTGGATCAAAACTCTTCAGAGTACAGGGACAGCGGGTACATACCTCAATATCATAAAAGCCATCTACGAACAACCTACAGCGAATATCATTCTCAATGGGGAAAAGCTGAGATCTTTTCCCCTAAGCTCAGGAACGCGGCAGGGATAGCCACTCTCACCACTGCTATTCAACATAGTATTAGAAGTCCTAGCCACAGCAATCAGACAACAAAAAGAAATCCAAGGCATCCAAATCGGCAGAGAGGAAGTCAAACTCTCACTCTTTGCAGATGATATGATACTTTATGTGGAAAACCCAAAAGACTCCACCCCAAAACTGCTACAACTCACACAGCAATTCCGTCAAGTAGCAGGCTATAAAATCAATGCACAGACATCAGTGGCATTCCTATACACCAACAACAAGACAGAAGAGAGACAAATCAAGGAGTCGATCCCATTCACAACTGCACCCAAAACCAGAAGAGACCTAGGAATAAATTGAACCCAAGAGGCAAAGGATCTGTACTCAGAAAACTACCAAATACTCAGGAAAGAAATTGAAGAAGACACAAAGAAACGGAAAAACGTTCCATGCTCATGGATTGGGAGAACCAACATTGTGAAGAGGTCAATGCTACCTAGAGCAATCTACACATGCAATGCAATCCCCGTCAAAATACCATCCACTTTTTTCCAAGAAATGGAACAAATAATCCTAAGATTTGAATGGAACCAGAAGAGACCACGAATAGCCAGAGGAATATTGAGAAAGAAAAGCAAAGCTGGCGGCATCACAATTCTGGACTTCCAGCTCTATGACAAAGCTGTCATCATCAAGACAGTAGGGTACTGGCACAAAAACAGACACATAGATCCATGGAACAGAATCGAGAGCCCAGAAATGGACCCTCAACTCTATGGTCAACTTATCTTTGACAGAGCAGGAAAGAATGTCCAATGGCAAAAAGAGAGTCTCTTCAACAACTGGAGTTGTGGAAATTGGACAGCCCCATGCAGAAGAATGACACTGGACCATTTCCTGACACCACACACAAAAATAGACTCCAAATGTTTGAAAGACCTCAGTGTGAGACAGGACTCCATCAAAATCCTAAAGGAGAACACAGGTAGCAAGCTCTTCGACCTCAGCCGCAGCAACTCCTTCCTACAAACATCACCAAAGGCACGGGAATCCAGGGCAAAAAGGAACTATTGGGATTTCATCAAGATAAAAACCTTTGGCACAGCAAAAGAAACAGTCCACAAAACCAAAAGACAACCGACAGAATGGGAGAAATTATTTAAGAATGACATATCAGATAAAGGGCTACTATCCAATATGTATAAAAACGTATCAAACTCAACACCCAAAGAACAAATAATCCAATCAAAAAATAGGCAGAAGGCATGAACAGACATTTTTCCAAAGAAGATACCCAAATGGCCAACAGGCACAGGAAAAAGTGCTCAACACAGCTCGGCATCAGGGAAATCCACATCAAAACCTCAATGAGATACCCCCTCACACCCGTCAGAATGGCTCAAATGAACAAGTCAGGGAACGACAGAGGTTGGCGGGGATGTGGAGAAAGGGGAACCCTCCTACACTGGTGGTGGGAATGCAAGCTGGTGCAACCCCTCTGGAAAACAGGATGGAGGTTCCTCAAATAGTAGAAATTAGAGCTACCATCCGATCCAGCAATTGCACTCCTGGGTATTTACCCCAAAGATACAAATGTAGGGACCCGAAGCGGTACGTGCACCCCATTGTTTATAGCAGCAATGTCCACAATAGCCAAACTGTTGAAAGAGCCAAGATGTCCATCGACAGATGAGTGGATAAAGAAGAAGTGGTATATATATACACAATGGAATATTACGCAGCCATCAAAAGGAATGAGATGTTGCCATGGACAACGACGTGGATGGAAGTGGAGGGTCCGATGATTAGTGAAATAAGTCAATCAGAGAAAGACATGTATCATATGACCTCACTGATATGAGGAATTCTTAATCTCAGGAACAGACTGAGGCTTGCTGGAGTGGTCGGGGGTGGGAGGGATGGGCTGGCTGGGTGATAGACATTGGGGAGGGTATGAGCTACGGTGAGCGCTGTGAAATGTGTAAGACTGTTGAATCACAGATCTCTACTTCTGAAACAAATAACGCAACATATTTTAAGAATAAAGGAAAAGAAGGAGATAGCAGGAGAGGAAGAATGAAGGGGAGTTAGTGAAAGGGGGAGACAGACCAGGAGAGATGATGGATTCTGAAAAAAAATCCGAGGTTTCTAGAGGGGAGGTGGGTCGGGGGATTGGTTAGCCTGGTGATGGGTATTAAAGAGGGCACATTCTGCATGGAGCACTGTGTGTTCGGAACAAACAATGAATCATGGGACACTACACCAAAACAAATGATGTAGTACATGGTGATTAACAAAGCAATAAAAAACAAAGGCTGTAATAAGAGATGAAGAAGGACACTATATCCTACTTAAAGGGTCTATCCAAGAAGAAGATCTAACAATTGTAAATGTCTATGCCCCGAACATGGGAGCATCCAATTATATAAGGCAATTTAGAAGAAAAGCAAAGAAAGACATTGACAACCATACAATCATAGTGGGGGACTTTAACACCCCCCTGACTGAAATGGCCAGATCATCTAAGCAAAAGATCAACAAGGAAATAAAGACTTTAAATGACACACTGGACCAAATGGACTTCACAGACATATTCAGAACGTTCCATCCCGAAGCAACGGAATACACATTCTTCTCTAGGGCCCATGGAACGTTCTCCAGAATGGATCACATCCTAGGTCACAAATCAGGTCTCAACCGGTACCCAAAGATTGGGATCATTCCCTGCACATTTTCAGACCTCAATGCTTTGAAACTAGAACTCAATCACAAGAGGAAAGTCGGAAAGAACTCAAATACATGGAGGCTAAAGAGCATCCTACGAAAGAATGAATGGGTCAACCAGGAAATTAAAGAAGAATTTAAAAATTCATGGAAACCAATGAAAATGAAAACACAACTGTCCAAAATCTTTGGGATACAGCCAAGGCAGTCCTGCGAGGAAAGTATATAGCAATACAAGCCTTTCTCAAGAAACATGAAAGGTCTCAAATACACACCCTAACCCTACACCTAAAGGAGCTGGAGAAAGAACGGCCAATAAAGCCTAAACCCAGCAGGAGAAGAGAAATCATGCAGATCAGAGCAGAAATCAATGAAATAGAACCCAAAAGAACAGTAGAACAGATCAACGGAACTAGGAGCTGGTTCTTTGAAAGAATTCACAAGATTGATACACCCCTGTCCAGGCTGATCAAAAAGAAAAGAGAAATGACCCAAATCAACAAAATCATGAATGAAGGAGGAGAGATCACAACCAACACCAAAGAAATACAAACGATTATAAGAACGTAATCTGAGCAAACCTATGGCAGCATATTCGATAACCTGGAAGAAATGGGTGCATTCCTAGAGATGTGTCAACTACCAAATCTGACCCAGGAAGAAAGAGAAAACCTGAACAGTCCTATAACCACGAAGGCAATTGAAGTAGTCATCAAAAACCTCCCAAGAAACCAAAGCCCAGGGCCAGATGGATTCCCAGGGGAATTCTATCCGACATTTAAAGAAGAATTAATACCTATTCTCCTGAAACTGTTCCAAACAATAGAAATGGAAGGAAAACTTCCAAACTCATTTTATGAGGCCACCATTACCTTGATCCCAAAACCAGACAAAGATCCCATCAAAAAGGAGTATTAGAGACCAATATCCTTGATGAACATCGATGCAAAAATTCTCACCAAAATACTAGCCAAGAGGACCCAACAGTACATGAAAAGGAGTATTCACCATGACCAAGTGGGATTTATCCCTGGGCTGCAAGGCTGGTTCAACATCCGCAAATCAATCAACGTGAAAAAACACATTAACCAAAGAAAGAACAAGAATCATATGATCCTCTCAATAGATGCAGAAAAACCATTTGACAAAGTAAAGCACACTTTCTGGATCAAAACTCTTCAGAGTACAGGGACAGCGGGTACATACCTCAATATCATAAAAGCCATCTACGAACAACCTACAGCGAATATCATTCTCAATGGGGAAAAGCTGAGATCTTTTCCCCTAAGCTCAGGAACGCGGCAGGGATAGCCACTCTCACCACTGCTATTCAACATAGTATTAGAAGTCCTAGCCACAGCAATCAGACAACAAAAAGAAATCCAAGGCATCCAAATCGGCAGAGAGGAAGTCAAACTCTCACTCTTTGCAGATGATATGATACTTTATGTGGAAAACCCAAAAGACTCCACCCCAAAACTGCTACAACTCACACAGCAATTCCGTCAAGTAGCAGGCTATAAAATCAATGCACAGACATCAGTGGCATTCCTATACACCAACAACAAGACAGAAGAGAGACAAATCAAGGAGTCGATCCCATTCACAACTGCACCCAAAACCAGAAGAGACCTAGGAATAAATTGAACCCAAGAGGCAAAGGATCTGTACTCAGAAAACTACCAAATACTCAGGAAAGAAATTGAAGAAGACACAAAGAAACGGAAAAACGTTCCATGCTCATGGATTGGGAGAACCAACATTGTGAAGAGGTCAATGCTACCTAGAGCAATCTACACATGCAATGCAATCCCCGTCAAAATACCATCCACTTTTTTCCAAGAAATGGAACAAATAATCCTAAGATTTGAATGGAACCAGAAGAGACCACGAATAGCCAGAGGAATATTGAGAAAGAAAAGCAAAGCTGGCGGCATCACAATTCTGGACTTCCAGCTCTATGACAAAGCTGTCATCATCAAGACAGTAGGGTACTGGCACAAAAACAGACACATAGATCCATGGAACAGAATCGAGAGCCCAGAAATGGACCCTCAACTCTATGGTCAACTTATCTTTGACAGAGCAGGAAAGAATGTCCAATGGCAAAAAGAGAGTCTCTTCAACAACTGGAGTTGTGGAAATTGGACAGCCCCATGCAGAAGAATGACACTGGACCATTTCCTGACACCACACACAAAAATAGACTCCAAATGTTTGAAAGACCTCAGTGTGAGACAGGACTCCATCAAAATCCTAAAGGAGAACACAGGTAGCAAGCTCTTCGACCTCAGCCGCAGCAACTCCTTCCTACAAACATCACCAAAGGCACGGGAATCCAGGGCAAAAAGGAACTATTGGGATTTCATCAAGATAAAAACCTTTGGCACAGCAAAAGAAACAGTCCACAAAACCAAAAGACAACCGACAGAATGGGAGAAATTATTTAAGAATGACATATCAGATAAAGGGCTACTATCCAATATGTATAAAAACGTATCAAACTCAACACCCAAAGAACAAATAATCCAATCAAAAAATAGGCAGAAGGCATGAACAGACATTTTTCCAAAGAAGACATCCAAATGGCCCACAGGCACAGGAAAAAGTGCTCAACACGGCTCGGCATCAGGGAAATCCACATCAAAACCTCAATGAGATACCCTCTCACACCCGTCAGAATGGCTCAAATGAACAAGTCAGGGAACGACAGAGGTTGGCGGGGATGTGGAGAAAGGGGAACCCTCCTACACTGGTGGTGGGAATGCAAGCTGGGGCAACCCCTCTGGAAAACAGGATGGAGGTTCCTCAAATAGTTGAAATTAGAGCTACCATCCGATCCAGCAATTGCACTCCTGGGTATTTACCCCAAAGATACAAATGTAGGGACCCGAAGCGGTACGTGCACCCCATTGTTTATAGCAGCAATGTCCACAGTAGCCAAACTTTTGAAAGAGCCAAGATGTCCATCGACAGATGAGTGGATAAAGAAGAGGTGGTATATATATACACAATGGAATATTACGCAGCCATCAAAAGGAATGAGATGTTGCCATGGACAACGACGTGGATGGAAGTGGAGGGTCCGATGATTAGTGAAATAAGTCAATCAGAGAAAGACATGTATCATATGACCTCACTGATATGAGGAATTCTTAATCTCAGGAACAGAGTGAGGCTTGCTGGAGTGGTCGGGGGTGGGAGGGATGGGCTGGCTGGGTGATAGACATTGGGGAGGGTATGAGCTACGGTGAGCGCTGTGAATTGTATAAGACTGTTGAATCACAGATCTCTACTTCTGAAACAAATAACGCAACATATTTTAAGAATAAAGGAAAAGAAGGAGATAGCAGGAGAGGAAGAATGAAGGGGAGTTAGTGAGAGGGGGAGACAGACCAGGAGAGATGATGGATTCTGAAAAAAAATCCGAGGTTTCTAGAGGGGAGGTGGGTCGGGGGATTGGTTAGCCTGGTGATGGGTATTAAAGAGGGCACATTCTGCATGGAGCACTGTGTGTTCGGAACAAACAATGAATCATGGGACACTACACCAAAACAAATGATGTAGTACATGGTGATTAACAAAGCAATAAAAAACAAAGGCTGTAATAAGAGATGAAGAAGGACACTATATCCTACTTAAAGGGTCTATCCAAGAAGAAGATCTAACAATTGTAAATGTCTATGCCCCGAACATGGGAGCATCCAATTATATAAGGCAATTTAGAAGAAAAGCAAAGAAAGACATTGACAACCATACAATCAGAGTGGGGGACTTTAACACCCCCCTGACTGAAATGGCCAGATCATCTAAGCAAAAGATCAACAAGGAAATAAAGACTTTAAATGACACACTGGACCAAATGGACTTCACAGACATATTCAGAACGTTCCATCCCGAAGCAACGGAATACACATTCTTCTCTAGGGCCCATGGAACGTTCTCCAGAATGGATCACATCCTAGGTCACAAATCAGGTCTCAACCGGTACCCAAAGATTGGGATCATTCCCTGCACATTTTCAGACCACAATGCTTTGAAACTAGAACTCAATCACAAGAGGAAAGTCGGAAAGAACTCAAATACATGGAGGCTAAAGAGCATCCTACGAAAGAAAGAATGGGTCAACCAGGAAATTAAAGAAGAATTTAAAAATTCATGGAAACCAATGAAAATGAAAACACAACTGTCCAAAATCTTTGGGATACAGCCAAGGCAGTCCTGCGAGGAAAGTATATAGCAATACAAGCCTTTCTCAAGAAACATGAAAGGTCTCAAATACACACCCTAACCCTACACCTAAAGGAGCTGGAGAAAGAACGGCCAATAAAGCCTAAACCCAGCAGGAGAAGAGAAATCATGCAGATCAGAGCAGAAATCAATGAAATAGAACCCAAAAGAACAGTAGAACAGATCAACGGAACTAGGAGCTGGTTCTTTGAAAGAATTCACAAGATTGATACACCCCTGTCCAGGCTGATCAAAAAGAAAAGAGAAATGACCCAAATCAACAAAATCATGAATGAAGGAGGAGAGATCACAACCAACACCAAAGAAATACAAACGATTATAAGAACGTAATCTGAGCAACCCTATGGCAGCATATTCCATAACCTGGAAGAAATGGGTGCATTCCTAGAGATGTGTCAACTACCAAAACTGACCCAGGAAGAAAGAGAAAACCTGAACAGTCCTATAACCACGAAGGCAATTGAAGTAGTCATCAAAAACCTCCCAAGAAACCAAAGCCCAGGGCCAGATGGATTCCCAGGGGAATTCTATCAGACATTTAAAGAAGAATTAATACCTATTCTCCTGAAACTGTTCCAAACAATAGAAATGGAAGGAAAACTTCCAATCTCATTTTATGAGGCCACCATTACCTTGATCCCAAAACCAGACAAAGATCCCATCAAAAAGGAGTATTAGAGACCAATATCCTTGATGAACATCGATGCAAAAATTCTCACCAAAATACTAGCCAAGAGGACCCAACAGTACATGAAAAGGAGTATTCACCATGACCAAGTGGGATTTATCCCTGGGCTGCAAGGCTGGTTCAACATCCGCAAATCAATCAACGTGATAAAACACATTAACCAAAGAAAGAACAAGAATCATATGATCCTCTCAATAGATGCAGAAAAACCATTTGACAAAGTAAAGCACACTTTCTGGATCAAAACTCTTCAGAGTACAGGGACAGCGGGTACATACCTCAATATCATAAAAGCCATCTACGAACAACCTACAGCGAATATCATTCTCAATGGGGAAAAGCTGAGATCTTTTCCCCTAAGGTCAGGAACGCGGCAGGGATAGCCACTCTCACCACTGCTATTCAACATAGTATTAGAAGTCCTAGCCACAGCAATCAGACAACAAAAAGAAATCCAAGGCATCCAAATCGGCAGAGAGGAAGTCAAACTCTCACTCTTTGCAGATGATATGATACTTTATGTGGAAAACCCAAAAGACTCCACCCCAAAACTGCTACAACTCACACAGCAATTCCGTCAAGTAGCAGGCTATAAAATCAATGCACAGACATCAGTGGCATTCCTATACACCAACAACAAGACAGAAGAGAGACAAATCAAGGAGTCGATCCCATTCACAACTGCACCCAAAACCAGAAGAGACCTAGGAATAAATTGAACCCAAGAGGCAAAGGATCTGTACTCAGAAAACTACCAAATACTCAGGAAAGAAATTGAAGAAGACACAAAGAAACGGAAAAACGTTCCATGCTCATGGATTGGGAGAACCAACATTGTGAAGAGGTCAATGCTACCTAGAGCAATCTACACATGCAATGCAATCCCCGTCAAAATACCATCCACTTTTTTCCAAGAAATGGAACAAATAATCCTAAGATTTGAATGGAACCAGAAGAGACCACGAATAGCCAGAGGAATATTGAGAAAGAAAAGCAAAGCTGGCGGCATCACAATTCTGGACTTCCAGCTCTATGACAAAGCTGTCATCATCAAGACAGTAGGGTACTGGCACAAAAACAGACACATAGATCCATGGAACAGAATCGAGAGCCCAGAAATGGACCCTCAACTCTATGGTCAACTTATCTTTGACAGAGCCGGAAAGAATGTCCAATGGCAAAAAGAGAGTCTCTTCAACAACTGGAGTTGTGGAAATGGGACAGCCCCATGCAGAAGAATGACACTGGACCATTTCCTGACACCACACACAAAAATAGACTCCAAATGTTTGAAAGACCTCAGTGTGAGACAGGACTCCATCAAAATCCTAAAGGAGAACACAGGTAGCAAGCTCTTCGACCTCAGCCGCAGCAACTCCTTCCTACAAACATCACCAAAGGCACGGGAAGCCAGGGCAAAAATGAACTATTGGGATTTCATCAAGATAAAAACCTTTGGCACAGCAAAAGAAACAGTCCACAAAACCAAAAGACAACCGACAGAATGGGAGAAATTATTTAAGAATGACATATCAGATAAAGGGCTACTATCCAATATGTATAAAAACGTATCAAACTCAACACCCAAAGAACAAATAATCCAATCAAAAAATAGGCAGAAGGCATGAACAGACATTTTTCCAAAGAAGACATCCAAATGGCCCACAGGCACAGGAAAAAGTGCTCAACACGGCTCGGCATCAGGGAAATCCACATCAATACCTCAATGAGATACCCCCTCACACCCGTCAGAATGGCTCAAATGAACAAGTCAGGGAACGACAGAGGTTGGCGGGGATGTGGAGAAAGGGGAACCCTCCTACACTGGTGGTGGGAATGCAAGCTGGGGCAACCCCTCTGGAAAACAGGATGGAGGTTCCTCAAATAGTTGAAATTAGAGCTACCATCCGATCCAGCAATTGCACTCCTGGGTATTTACCCCAAAGATACAAATGTAGGGACCCGAAGCGGTACGTGCACCCCATTTTTTATAGCAGCAATGTCCACAGTAGCCAAACTTTTGAAAGAGCCAAGATGTCCATCGACAGATGAGTGGATAAAGAAGAGGTGGTATATATATACACAATGGAATATTACGCAGCCATCAAAAGGAATGAGATGTTGCCATGGACAACGACGTGGATGGAAGTGGAGGGTCCGATGATTAGTGAAATAAGTCAATCAGAGAAAGACATGTATCATATGACCTCACTGATATGAGGAATTCTTAATCTCAGGAAGAGAGTGAGGCTTGCTGGAGTGGTCGGGGGTGGGAGGGATGGGCTGGCTGGGTGATAGACATTGGGGAGGGTATGAGCTACGGTGAGCGCTGTGAATTGTGTAAGACTGTTGAATCACAGATCTCTACTTCTGAAACAAATAACGCAACATATTTTAAGAATAAAGGAAAAGAAGGAGATAGCAGGAGAGGAAGAATGAAGGGGAGTTAGTGAGAGGGGGAGACAGACCAGGAGAGATGATGGATTCTGAAAAATAATCCGAGGTTTCTAGAGGGGAGGTGGGTCGGGGGATTGGTTAGCCTGGTGATGGGTATTAAAGAGGGCACATTCTGCATAGAGCACTGTGTGTTCGGAACAAACAATGAATCATGGGACACTACACCAAAACAAATGATGTAGTACATGGTGATTAACAAAGCAATAAAAAACAAAGAGTGTAATAAGAGATGAAGAAGGACACTATATCCTACTTAAAGGGTCTATCCAAGAAGAAGATCTAACAATTGTAAATGTCTATGCCCCGAACATGGGAGCATCCAATTATATAAGGCAATTTAGAAGAAAAGCAAAGAAAGACATTGACAACCATACAATCATAGTGGGGGACTTTAACACCCCCCTGACTGAAATGGCCAGATCATCTAAGCAAAAGATCAACAAGGAAATAAAGACTTTAAATGACACACTGGACCAAATGGACTTCACAGACATATTCAGAACGTTCCATCCCGAAGCAACGGAATACACATTCTTCTCTAGGGCCCATGGAACGTTCTCCAGAATGGATCACATCCTAGGTCACAAATCAGGTCTCAACCGGTACCCAAAGATTGGGATCATTCCCTGCACATTTTCAGACCTCAATGCTTTGAAACTAGAACTCAATCACAAGAGGAAAGTCGGAAAGAACTCAAATACATGGAGGCTAAAGAGCATCCTACGAAAGAATGAATGGGTCAACCAGGAAATTAAAGAAGAATTTAAAAATTCATGGAAACCAATGAAAATGAAAACACAACTGTCCAAAATCTTTGGGATACAGCCAAGGCAGTCCTGCGAGGAAAGTATATAGCAATACAAGCCTTTCTCAAGAAACATGAAAGGTCTCAAATACACACCCTAACCCTACACCTAAAGGAGCTGGAGAAAGAACGGCCAATAAAGCCTAAACCCAGCAGGAGAAGAGAAATCATGCAGATCAGAGCAGAAATCAATGAAATAGAACCCAAAAGAACAGTAGAACAGATCAACGGAACTAGGAGCTGGTTCTTTGAAAGAATTCACAAGATTGATACACCCCTGTCCAGGCTGATCAAAAAGAAAAGAGAAATGACCCAAATCAACAAAATCATGAATGAAGGAGGAGAGATCACAACCAACACCAAAGAAATACAAACGATTATAAGAACGTAATCTGAGCAACCCTATGGCAGCATATTCCATAACCTGGAAGAAATGGGTGCATTCCTAGAGATGTGTCAACTACCAAATCTGACCCAGGAAGAAAGAGAAAACCTGAACAGTCCTATAACCACGAAGGCAATTGAAGTAGTCTTGAAAAACCTCCCAAGAAACCAAAGCCCAGGGCCAGATGGATTCCCAGGGGAATTCTATCAGACATTTAAGGAAGAATTAATACCTATTCTCCTGAAACTGTTCCAAACAATAGAAATGGAAGGAAAACTTCCAAACTCATTTTATGAGGCCACCATTACCTTGATCCCAAAACCAGACAAAGATCCCATCAAAAAGGAGTATTAGAGACCAATATCCTTGATGAACATCGATGCAAAAATTCTCACCAAAATACTAGCCAAGAGGACCCAACAGTACATGAAAAGGAGTATTCACCATGACCAAGTGGGATTTATCCCTGGGCTGCAAGGCTGGTTCAACATCCGCAAATCAATCAACGTGATAAAACACATTAACCAAAGAAAGAACAAGAATCATATGATCCTCTCAATAGATGCAGAAAAACCATTTGACAAAGTAAAGCACACTTTCTGGATCAAAACTCTTCAGAGTACAGGGACAGCGGGTACATACCTCAATATCATAAAAGCCATCTACGAACAACCTACAGCGAATATCATTCTCAATGGGGAAAAGCTGAGATCTTTTCCCCTAAGGTCAGGAACGCGGCAGGGATAGCCACTCTCACCACTGCTATTCAACATAGTATTAGAAGTCCTAGCCACAGCAATCAGACAACAAAAAGAAATCCAAGGCATCCAAATCGGCAGAGAGGAAGTCAAACTCTCACTCTTTGCAGATGATATGATACTTTATGTGGAAAACCCAAAAGACTCCACCCCAAAACTGCTACAACTCACACAGCAATTCCGTCAAGTAGCAGGCTATAAAATCAATGCACAGACATCAGTGGCATTCCTATACACCAACAACAAGACAGAAGAGAGACAAATCAAGGAGTCGATCCCATTCACAACTGCACCCAAAACCAGAAGAGACCTAGGAATAAATTGAACCCAAGAGGCAAAGGATCTGTACTCAGAAAACTACCAAATACTCAGGAAAGAAATTGAAGAAGACACAAAGAAACGGAAAAACGTTCCATGCTCATGGATTGGGAGAACCAACATTGTGAAGAGGTCAATGCTACCTAGAGCAATCTACACATGCAATGCAATCCCCGTCAAAATACCATCCACTTTTTTCCAAGAAATGGAACAAATAATCCTAAGATTTGAATGGAACCAGAAGAGACCACGAATAGCCAGAGGAATATTGAGAAAGAAAAGCAAAGCTGGCGGCATCACAATTCTGGACTTCCAGCTCTATGACAAAGCTGTCATCATCAAGACAGTAGGGTACTGGCACAAAAACAGACACATAGATCCATGGAACAGAATCGAGAGCCCAGAAATGGACCCTCAACTCTATGGTCAACTTATCTTTGACAGAGCAGGAAAGAATGTCCAATGGCAAAAAGAGAGTCTCTTCAACAACTGGAGTTGTGGAAATTGGACAGCCCCATGCAGAAGAATGACACTGGACCATTTCCTGACACCACACACAAAAATAGACTCCAAATGTTTGAAAGACCTCAGTGTGAGACAGGACTCCATCAAAATCCTAAAGGAGAACACAGGTAGCAAGCTCTTCGACCTCAGCCGCAGCAACTCCTTCCTACAAACATCACCAAAGGCACGGGAATCCAGGGCAAAAAGGAACTATTGGGATTTCATCAAGATAAAAACCTTTGGCACAGCAAAAGAAACAGTCCACAAAACCAAAAGACAACCGACAGAATGGGAGAAATTATTTACGAATGACATATCAGATAAAGGGCTACTATCCAATATGTATAAAAACGTATCAAACTCAACACCCAAAGAACAAATAATCCAATCAAAAAATAGGCAGAAGGCATGAACAGACATTTTTCCAAAGAAGACATCCAAATGGCCCACAGGCACAGGAAAAAGTGCTCAACACGGCTCGGCATCAGGGAAATCCACATCAAAACCTCAATGAGATACCCTCTCACACCCGTCAGAATGGCTCAAATGAACAAGTCAGGGAACGACAGAGGTTGGCGGGGATGTGGAGAAAGGGGAACCCTCCTACACTGGTGGTGGGAATGCAAGCTGGGGCAACCCCTCTGGAAAACAGGATGGAGGTTCCTCAAATAGTTGAAATTAGAGCTACCATCCGATCCAGCAATTGCACTCCTGGGTATTTACCCCAAAGATACAAATGTAGGGACCCGAAGCGGTACGTGCACCCCATTGTTTATAGCAGCAATGTCCACAGTAGCCAAACTTTTGAAAGAGCCAAGATGTCCATCGACAGATGAGTGGATAAAGAAGAGGTGGTATATATATACACAATGGAATATTACGCAGCCATCAAAAGGAATGAGATGTTGCCATGGACAACGACGTGGATGGAAGTGGAGGGTCCGATGATTAGTGAAATAAGTCAATCAGAGAAAGACATGTATCATATGACCTCACTGATATGAGGAATTCTTAATCTCAGGAACAGAGTGAGGCTTGCTGGAGTGGTCGGGGGTGGGAGGGATGGGCTGGCTGGGTGATAGACATTGGGGAGGGTATGAGCTACGGTGAGCGCTGTGAATTGTGTAAGACTGTTGAATCACAGATCTCTACTTCTGAAACAAATAACGCAACATATTTTAAGAATAAAGGAAAAGAAGGAGATAGCAGGAGAGGAAGAATGAAGGGGAGTTAGTGAGAGGGGGAGACAGACCAGGAGAGATGATGGATTCTGAAAAAAAATCCGAGGTTTCTAGAGGGGAGGTGGGTCGGGGGATTGGTTAGCCTGGTGATGGGTATTAAAGAGGGCACATTCTGCATGGAGCACTGTGTGTTCGGAACAAACAATGAATCATGGGACACTACACCAAAACAAATGATGTAGTACATGGTGATTAACAAAGCAATAAAAAACAAAGGCTGTAATAAGAGATGAAGAAGGACACTATATCCTACTTAAAGGGTCTATCCAAGAAGAAGATCTAACAATTGTAAATGTCTATGCCCCGAACATGGGAGCATCCAATTATATAAGGCAATTTAGAAGAAAAGCAAAGAAAGACATTGACAACCATACAATCAGAGTGGGGGACTTTAACACCCCCCTGACTGAAATGGCCAGATCATCTAAGCAAAAGATCAACAAGGAAATAAAGACTTTAAATGACACACTGGACCAAATGGACTTCACAGACATATTCAGAACGTTCCATCCCGAAGCAACGGAATACACATTCTTCTCTAGGGCCCATGGAACGTTCTCCAGAATGGATCACATCCTAGGTCACAAATCAGGTCTCAACCGGTACCCAAAGATTGGGATCATTCCCTGCACATTTTCAGACCACAATGCTTTGAAACTAGAACTCAATCACAAGAGGAAAGTCGGAAAGAACTCAAATACATGGAGGCTAAAGAGCATCCTACGAAAGAAAGAATGGGTCAACCAGGAAATTAAAGAAGAATTTAAAAATTCATGGAAACCAATGAAAATGAAAACACAACTGTCCAAAATCTTTGGGATACAGCCAAGGCAGTCCTGCGAGGAAAGTATATAGCAATACAAGCCTTTCTCAAGAAACATGAAAGGTCTCAAATACACACCCTAACCCTACACCTAAAGGAGCTGGAGAAAGAACGGCCAATAAAGCCTAAACCCAGCAGGAGAAGAGAAATCATGCAGATCAGAGCAGAAATCAATGAAATAGAACCCAAAAGAACAGTAGAACAGATCAACGGAACTAGGAGCTGGTTCTTTGAAAGAATTCACAAGATTGATACACCCCTGTCCAGGCTGATCAAAAAGAAAAGAGAAATGACCCAAATCAACAAAATCATGAATGAAGGAGGAGAGATCACAACCAACACCAAAGAAATACAAACGATTATAAGAACGTAATCTGAGCAACCCTAGGGCAGCATATTCCATAACCTGGAAGAAATGGGTGCATTCCTAGAGATGTGTCAACTACCAAAACTGACCCAGGAAGAAAGAGAAAACCTGAACAGTCCTATAACCACGAAGGCAATTGAAGTAGTCATCAAAAACCTCCCAAGAAACCAAAGCCCAGGGCCAGATGGATTCCCAGGGGAATTCTATCAGACATTTAAAGAAGAATTAATACCTATTCTCCTGAAACTGTTCCAAACAATAGAAATGGAAGGAAAACTTCCAATCTCATTTTATGAGGCCACCATTACCTTGATCCCAAAACCAGACAAAGATCCCATCAAAAAGGAGTATTAGAGACCAATATCCTTGATGAACATCGATGCAAAAATTCTCACCAAAATACTAGCCAAGAGGACCCAACAGTACATGAAAAGGAGTATTCACCATGACCAAGTGGGATTTATCCCTGGGCTGCAAGGCTGGTTCAACATCCGCAAATCAATCAACGTGATAAAACACATTAACCAAAGAAAGAACAAGAATCATATGATCCTCTCAATAGATGCAGAAAAACCATTTGACAAAGTAAAGCACACTTTCTGGATCAAAACTCTTCAGAGTACAGGGACAGCGGGTACATACCTCAATATCATAAAAGCCATCTACGAACAACCTACAGCGAATATCATTCTCAATGGGGAAAAGCTGAGATCTTTTCCCCTAAGGTCAGGAACGCGGCAGGGATAGCCACTCTCACCACTGCTATTCAACATAGTATTAGAAGTCCTAGCCACAGCAATCAGACAACAAAAAGAAATCCAAGGCATCCAAATCGGCAGAGAGGAAGTCAAACTCTCACTCTTTGCAGATGATATGATACTTTATGTGGAAAACCCAAAAGACTCCACCCCAAAACTGCTACAACTCACACAGCAATTCCGTCAAGTAGCAGGCTATAAAATCAATGCACAGACATCAGTGGCATTCCTATACACCAACAACAAGACAGAAGAGAGACAAATCAAGGAGTCGATCCCATTCACAACTGCACCCAAAACCAGAAGAGACCTAGGAATAAATTGAACCCAAGAGGCAAAGGATCTGTACTCAGAAAACTACCAAATACTCAGGAAAGAAATTGAAGAAGACACAAAGAAACGGAAAAACGTTCCATGCTCATGGATTGGGAGAACCAACATTGTGAAGAGGTCAATGCTACCTAGAGCAATCTACACATGCAATGCAATCCCCGTCAAAATACCATCCACTTTTTTCCAAGAAATGGAACAAATAATCCTAAGATTTGAATGGAACCAGAAGAGACCACGAATAGCCAGAGGAATATTGAGAAAGAAAAGCAAAGCTGGCGGCATCACAATTCTGGACTTCCAGCTCTATGACAAAGCTGTCATCATCAAGACAGTAGGGTACTGGCACAAAAACAGACACATAGATCCATGGAACAGAATCGAGAGCCCAGAAATGGACCCTCAACTCTATGGTCAACTTATCTTTGACAGAGCCGGAAAGAATGTCCAATGGCAAAAAGAGAGTCTCTTCAACAACTGGAGTTGTGGAAATGGGACAGCCCCATGCAGAAGAATGACACTGGACCATTTCCTGACACCACACACAAAAATAGACTCCAAATGTTTGAAAGACCTCAGTGTGAGACAGGACTCCATCAAAATCCTAAAGGAGAACACAGGTAGCAAGCTCTTCGACCTCAGCCGCAGCAACTCCTTCCTACAAACATCACCAAAGGCACGGGAAGCCAGGGCAAAAATGAACTATTGGGATTTCATCAAGATAAAAACCTTTGGCACAGCAAAAGAAACAGTCCACAAAACCAAAAGACAACCGACAGAATGGGAGAAATTATTTAAGAATGACATATCAGATAAAGGGCTACTATCCAATATGTATAAAAACGTATCAAACTCAACACCCAAAGAACAAATAATCCAATCAAAAAATAGGCAGAAGGCATGAACAGACATTTTTCCAAAGAAGACATCCAAATGGCCCACAGGCACAGGAAAAAGTGCTCAACACGGCTCGGCATCAGGGAAATCCACATCAATACCTCAATGAGATACCCCCTCACACCCGTCAGAATGGCTCAAATGAACAAGTCAGGGAACGACAGAGGTTGGCGGGGATGTGGAGAAAGGGGAACCCTCCTACACTGGTGGTGGGAATGCAAGCTGGGGCAACCCCTCTGGAAAACAGGATGGAGGTTCCTCAAATAGTTGAAATTAGAGCTACCATCCGATCCAGCAATTGCACTCCTGGGTATTTACCCCAAAGATACAAATGTAGGGACCCGAAGCGGTACGTGCACCCCATTTTTTATAGCAGCAATGTCCACAGTAGCCAAACTTTTGAAAGAGCCAAGATGTCCATCGACAGATGAGTGGATAAAGAAGAGGTGGTATATATATACACAATGGAATATTACGCAGCCATCAAAAGGAATGAGATGTTGCCATGGACAACGACGTGGATGGAAGTGGAGGGTCCGATGATTAGTGAAATAAGTCAATCAGAGAAAGACATGTATCATATGACCTCACTGATATGAGGAATTCTTAATCTCAGGAAGAGAGTGAGGCTTGCTGGAGTGGTCGGGGGTGGGAGGGATGGGCTGGCTGGGTGATAGACATTGGGGAGGGTATGAGCTACGGTGAGCGCTGTGAATTGTGTAAGACTGTTGAATCACAGATCTCTACTTCTGAAACAAATAACGCAACATATTTTAAGAATAAAGGAAAAGAAGGAGATAGCAGGAGAGGAAGAATGAAGGGGAGTTAGTGAGAGGGGGAGACAGACCAGGAGAGATGATGGATTCTGAAAAATAATCCGAGGTTTCTAGAGGGGAGGTGGGTCGGGGGATTGGTTAGCCTGGTGATGGGTATTAAAGAGGGCACATTCTGCATAGAGCACTGTGTGTTCGGAACAAACAATGAATCATGGGACACTACACCAAAACAAATGATGTAGTACATGGTGATTAACAAAGCAATAAAAAACAAAGAGTGTAATAAGAGATGAAGAAGGACACTATATCCTACTTAAAGGGTCTATCCAAGAAGAAGATCTAACAATTGTAAATGTCTATGCCCCGAACATGGGAGCATCCAATTATATAAGGCAATTTAGAAGAAAAGCAAAGAAAGACATTGACAACCATACAATCATAGTGGGGGACTTTAACACCCCCCTGACTGAAATGGCCAGATCATCTAAGCAAAAGATCAACAAGGAAATAAAGACTTTAAATGACACACTGGACCAAATTGACTTCACAGACATATTCAGAACGTTCCTTCCCGAAGCAACGGAATACACATTCTTCTCTAGGGCCCATGGAACGTTCTCCAGAATGGATCACATCCTAGGTCACAAATCAGGTCTCAACCGGTACCCAAAGATTGGGATCATTCCCTCCACATTTTCAGACCACAATGCTTTGAAACTAGAACTCAATCAGAAGAGGAAAGTCGGAAAGAACTCAAATACATGGAGGCTAAAGAGCATCCTACGAAAGAATGAATGGGTCAACCAGGAAATTAAAGAAGAATTTAAAAATTCATGGAAACCAATGAAAATGAAAACACAACTGTCCAAAATCTTTGGGATACAGCCAAGGCAGTCCTGCGAGGAAAGTATATAGCAATACAAGCCTTTCTCAAGAAACATGAAAGGTCTCAAATACACACCCTAACCCTACACCTAAAGGAGCTGGAGAAAGAACGGCCAATAAAGCGTAAACCCAGCAGGAGAAGAGACATCATGCAGATCAGAGCAGAAATCAATGAAATAGAACCCAAAAGAACAGTAGAACAGATCAACGGAACTAGGAGCTGGTTCTTTGAAAGAATTCACAAGATTGATACACCCCTGTCCAGGCTGATCAAAAAGAAAAGAGAAATGACCCAAATCAACAAAATCATGAATGAAGGAGGAGAGATCACAACCAACACCAAAGAAATACAAACGATTATAAGAACGTAATCTGAGCAACCCTATGGCAGCATATTCCATAACCTGGAAGAAATGGGTGCATTCCTAGAGATGTGTCAACTACCAAAACTGACCCAGGAAGAAAGAGAAAACCTGAACAGTCCTATAACCACGAAGGCAATTGAAGTAGTCATCAAAAACCTCCCAAGAAACCAAAGCCCAGGGCCAGATGGATTCCCAGGGGAATTCTATCCGACATTTAAAGAAGAATTAATACCTATTCTCCTGAAACTGTTCCAAACAATAGAAATGGAAGGAAAACTTCCAAACTCATTTTATGAGGCCTCCATTACCTTGATCCCAAAACCAGACAAAGATCCCATCAAAAAGGAGTATTAGAGACCAATATCCTT
Source organism: Eumetopias jubatus (assembly GCF_037043125.1). Classification (NCBI taxonomy): domain Eukaryota; kingdom Metazoa; phylum Chordata; class Mammalia; order Carnivora; family Otariidae; genus Eumetopias; species Eumetopias jubatus. Next base: position 865,624 of record NW_028274839.1, on the reverse strand, counting down.
GATGAACATCGATGCAAAAATTCTCACCAAAATACTAGCCAAGAGGACCCAACAGTACATGAAAAGGAGTATTCACCATGACCAAGTGGGATTTATCCCTGGGCTGCAAGGCTGGTTCAACATCCGCAAATCAATCAACGTGATAAAACACATTAACCAAAGAAAGAACAAGAATCATATGATCCTCTCAATAGATGCAGAAAAACCATTTGACAAAGTAAAGCACACTTTCTGGATCAAAACTCTTCAGAGTACAGGGACAGCGGGTACATACCTCAATATCATAAAAGCCATCTACGAACAACCTACAGCGAATATCATTCTCAATGGGGAAAAGCTGAGATCTTTTCCCCTAAGGTCAGGAACGCGGCAGGGATAGCCACTCTCACCACTGCTATTCAACATAGTATTAGAAGTCCTAGCCACAGCAATCAGACAACAAAAAGAAATCCAAGGCATCCAAATCGGCAGAGAGGAAGTCAAACTCTCACTCTTTGCAGATGATATGATACTTTATGTGGAAAACCCAAAAGACTCCACCCCAAAACTGCTACAACTCACACAGCAATTCCGTCAAGTAGCAGGCTATAAAATCAATGCACAGACATCAGTGGCATTCCTATACACCAACAACAAGACAGAAGAGAGACAAATCAAGGAGTCGATCCCATTCACAACTGCACCCAAAACCAGAAGAGACCTAGGAATAAATTGAACCCAAGAGGCAAAGGATCTGTACTCAGAAAACTACCAAATACTCAGGAAAGAATTTGAAGAAGACACAAAGAAACGGAAAAACGTTCCATGCTCATGGATTGGGAGAACCAACATTGTGAAGAGGTCAATGCTACCTAGAGCAATCTACACATGCAATGCAATCCCCGTCAAAATACCATCCACTTTTTTCCAAGAAATGGAACAAATAATCCTAAGATTTGAATGGAACCAGAAGAGACCACGAATAGCCAGAGGAATATTGAGAAAGAAAAGCAAAGCTGGCGGCATCACAATTCTGGACTTCCAGCTCTATGACAAAGCTGTCATCATCAAGACAGTATGGTACTGGCACAAAAACAGATACATAGATCCATGGAACAGAATCGAGAGCCCAGAAATGGACCCTCAACTCTATGGTCAACTTATCTTTGACAGAGCAGGAAAGAATGTCCAATGGCAAAAAGAGAGTCTCTTCAACAACTGGAGTTGTGGAAATTGGACAGCCCCATGCAGAAGAATGACACTGGACCATTTCCTGACACCACACACAAAAATAGACTCCAAATGTTTGAAAGACCTCAGTGTGAGACAGGACTCCATCAAAATCCTAAAGGAGAACACAGGTAGCAAGCTCTTCGACCTCAGCCGCACCAACTTCTTCCTACAAACATCACCAAAGGCACGGGAAGCCAGGGCAAAAATGAACTATTGGGATTTCATCAAGATAAAAACCTTTGGCACAGCAAAAGAAACAGTCCACAAAACCAAAAGACAACCGACAGAATGGGAGAAATTATTTACGAATGACATATCAGATAAAGGGCTACTATCCAATATGTATAAAAACGTATCAAACTCAACACCGAAAGAACAAATAATCCAATCAAAAAATAGGCAGAAGACATGAACAGACATTTTTCCAAAGAAGATATCCAAATGGCCAACAGGCACAGGAAAAAGTGCTCAACACGGCTCGGCATCAGGGAAATCCACATCAAAACCTCAATGAGATACCCCCTCACACCCGTCAGAATGTCTCAAATGAACAAGTCAGGGAACGACAGAGGTTGGCGGGGATGTGGAGAAAGGGGAACCCTCCTACACTGGTGGTGGGAATGCAAGCTGGTGCAACCCCTCTGGAAAACAGGATGGAGGTTCCTCAAATAGTAGAAATTAGAGCTACCATCCGATCCAGCAATTGCACTCCTGGGTATTTACCCCAAAGATACAAATGTAGGGACCCGAAGCGGTACGTGCACCCCATTGTTTATAGCAGCAATGTCCACAATAGCCAAACTGTTGAAAGAGCCAAGATGTCCATCGACAGATGAGTGGATAAAGAAGAAGTGGTATATATATACACAATGGAATATTACGCAGCCATCAAAAGGAATGAGATGTTCCCATGGACAACGACGTGGATGGAAGTGGAGGGTCCGATGATTAGTGAAATAAGTCAATCAGAGAAAGACATGTATCATATGACCTCACTGATATGAGGAATTCTTAATCTCAGGAACAGAGTGAGGCTTGCTGGAGTGGTCGGGGGTGGGAGGGATGGGCTGGATGGGTGATAGACATTGGGGAGGGTATGAGCTACGGTGAGCGTTGTGAATTGTGTAAGACTGTTGAATCACAGATCTCTACTTCTGAAACAAATAACGCAACATATTTTAAGAATAAAGGAAAAGAAGGAGATAGCAGGAGAGGAAGAATGAAGGGGAGTTAGTGAGAGGGGGAGACAGACCAGGAGAGATGATGGATTCTTAAAACAATCCGAGGTTTCTAGAGGGGAGGTGGGTCGGGGGATTGGTTAGCCTGGTGATGGGTATTAAAGAGGGCACATTCTGCATAGAGCACTGTGTGTTCGGAACAAACAATGAATCATGGGACACTACACCAAAACAAATGATGTAGTACATGGTGATTAACAAAGCAATAAAAAACAAAGAGTGTAATAAGAGATGAAGAAGGACACTATATCCTACTTAAAGGGTCTATCCAAGAAGAAGATCTAACAATTGTAAATGTCTATGCCCCGAACATGGGAGCATCCAATTATATAAGGCAATTTAGAAGAAAAGCAAAGAAAGACATTGACAACCATACAATCATAGTGGGGGACTTTAACACCCCCCTGACTGAAATGGCCAGATCATCTAAGCAAAAGATCAACAAGGAAATAAAGACTCTAAATGACACACTGGACCAAATGGACTTCACAGACATATTCAGAACGTTCCTTCCCGAAGCAACGGAATACACATTCTTCTCTAGGGCCCATGGAACGTTCTCCAGAATGGATCACATCCTAGGTCACAAATCAGGTCTCAACCGGTACCCAAAGATTGGGATCATTCCCTGCACATTTTCAGACCACAATGCTTTGAAACTAGAACTCAATCAGAAGAGGAAAGTCGGAAAGAACTCAAATACATGGAGGCTAAAGAGCATCCTACGAAGAATGAATGGGTCAACCAGGAAATTAAAGAAGAATTTAAAAATTCATGGAAACCAATGAAAATGAAAACACAACTGTCCAAAATCTTTGGGATACAGCCAAGGCAGTCCTGCGAGGAAAGCATATAGCAATACAAGCCTTTCTCAAGAAACATGAAAGGTCTCAAATACACACCCTAACCCTACACCTAAAGGAGCTGGAGAAAGAACGGCCAATAAAGCCTAAACCCAGCAGGAGAAGAGACATCATGCAGATCAGAGCAGAAATCAATGAAATAGAACCCAAAAGAACAGTAGAACAGATCAACGGAACTAGGAGCTGGTTCTTTGAAAGAATTCACAAGATTGATACACCCCTGTCCAGGCTGATCAAAAAGAAAAGAGAAATGACCCAAATCAACAAAATCATGAATGAAAGAGGAGAGATCACAACCAACACCAAAGAAATACAAGCGATTATAAGAACGTAATCTGAGCAACCCTATGGCAGCATATTCCATAACCTGGAAGAAATGGGTGCATTCCTAGAGATGTGTCAACTACCAAAACTGACCCAGGAAGAAAGAGAAAACCTGAACAGTCCTATAACCACGAAGGCAATTGAAGTAGTCATCAAAAACCTCCCAAGAAACCAAAGCCCAGGGCCAGATGGATTCCCAGGGGAATTCTATCCGACATTTAAAGAAGAATTAATACCTATTCTCCTGAAACTGTTCCAAACAATAGAAATGGAAGGAAAACTTCCAAACTCATTTTATGAGGCCACCATTACCTTGATCCCAAAACCAGACAAAGATCCCATCAAAAAGGAGTATTAGAGACCAATATCCTTGATGAACATCGATGCAAAAATTCTCACCAAAATACTAGCCAAGAGGATCCAACAGTACATGAAAAGGAGTATTCACCATGACCAAGTGGGATTTATCCCTGGGCTGCAAGGCTGGTTCAACATCCGCAAATCAATCAACGTGATAAAACACATTAACCAAAGAAAGAACAAGAATCATATGATCCTCTCAATAGATGCAGAAAAACCATTTGACAAAGTAAAGCACACTTTCTGGATCAAAACTCTTCAGAGTACAGGGACAGCGGGTACATACCTCAATATCATAAAAGCCATCTACGAACAACCTACAGCGAATATCATTCTCAATGGGGAAAAGCTGAGGTCTTTTCCCCTAAGGTCAGGAACGCGGCAGGGATAGCCACTCTCACCACTGCTATTCAACATAGTATTAGAAGTCCTAGCCACAGCAATCAGACAACAAAAAGAAATCCAAGGCATCCAAATCGGCAGAGAGGAAGTCAAACTCTCACTCTTTGCCGATGATATGATACTTTATGTGGAAAACCCAAAAGACTCCACCCCAAAACTGCTACAACTCACACAGCAATTCCGTCAAGTAGCAGGCTATAAAATCAATGCACAGACATCAGTGGCATTCCTATACACCAACAACAAGACAGAAGAGAGACAAATCAAGGAGTCGATCCCATTCACAACTGCACCCAAAACCAGAAGGGACCTAGGAATACATTGAACCCAAGAGGCAAAGGATCTGTAACCCGAAAACTACCAAATACTCAGGAAAGTAATTGAAGAAGACACAAAGAAACGGAAAAACGTTCCATGCTCATGGATTGGGAGAACCAAGATTGTGAAGAGGTCAATGCTACCTAGAGAAATCTACACATGCAATGCAATCCCCTTCAAAATACCATCCACTTTTTTCCAAGAAATGGAACAAATAATCCTAAGATTTGAATGGAACCAGAAGAGACCACGAATAGCCAGAGGAATATTGAGAAAGAAAAGCAAAGCTGGCGGCATCACAATTCTGGACTTCCAGCTCTATGACAAAGCTGTCATCATCAAGACAGTATGGTACTGGCACAAAAACAGACACATAGATCCATGGAACAGAATCGAGAGCCCAGAAATAGACCCTCAACTCTATGGTCAACTTATCTTTGACAGAGCAGGAAAGAATGTCCAATGGCAAAAAGAGAGTCTCTTCAACAACTGGAGTTGTGGAAATGGGACAGCCCCATGCAGAAGAATGACACTGGACCATTTCCTGACACCACACACAAAAATAGACTCCAAATGTTTGAAAGACCTCAGTGTGAGACAGGACTCCATCAAAATCCTAAAGGAGAACACAGGTAGCAAGCTCTTCGACCTCAGCCGCAGCAACTTCTTCCTACAAACATCACCAAAGGCACGGGAAGCCAGGGCAAAAAGGAACTATTGGGATTTCATCAAGATAAAAACCTTTGGCACAGCAAAAGAAACAGTCCACAAAACCAAAAGACAACCGACAGAATGGGAGAAATTATTTACGAATGACATATCAGATAAAGGGCTACTATCCAATATGTATAAAAACGTATCAAACTCAACACCCAAAGAACAAATAATCCAATCAAAAAATAGGCAGAAGACATGAACAGACATTTTTCCAAAGAAGATATCCAAATGGCCAACAGGCACAGGAAAAAGTGCTCAACACGGCTCGGCATCAGGGAAATCCACATCAAAACCTCAATGAGATACCCCCTCACACCCGTCAGAATGGCTCAAATGAACAAGTCAGGGAACGACAGAGGTTGGCGGGGATGTGGAGAAAGGGGAACCCTCCTACACTGGTGGTGGGAATGCAAGCTGGTGCAACCCCTCTGGAAAACAGGATGGAGGTTCCTCAAATAGTTGAAATTAGAGCTACCATCCGATCCAGCAATTGCACTCCTGGGTATTTACACCAAAGATACAAATGTAGGGACCCGAAGCGGTACGTGCACCCCATTGTTTATAGCAGCAATGTCCACAATAGCCAAACTGTTGAAAGAGCCAAGATGTCCATCGACAGAAGAGTGGATAAAGAAGAAGTGGTATATATATACACAATGGAATATTACGCAGCCATCAAAAGGAATGAGGTGTTGCCATGGACAACGACGTGGATGGAAGTGGAGGGTCCGATGATTAGTGAAATAAGTCAATCAGAGAAAGACATGTATCATATGACCTCACTGATATGAGGAATTCTTAATCTCAGGAACAGAGTGAGGCTTGCTGGAGTGGTCGGGGGTGGGAGGGATGGGCTGGCTGGGTGATAGACATTGGGGAGGGTATGAGCTACGGTGAGCGCTGTGAATTGTGTAAGACTGTTGAATCACAGATCTCTACTTCTGAAACAAATAACGCAACATATTTTAAGAATAAAGGAAAAGAAGGAGATAGCAGGAGAGGAAGAATGAAGCGGAGTTAGTGAGAGGGGGAGACAGACCAGGAGAGATGATGGATTCTGAAAAATAATCCGAGGTTTCTAGAGGGGAGGTGGGTCGGGGGATTGGTTAGCCTGGTGATGGGTATTAAAGAGGGCACATTCTGCATGGAGCACTGTGTGTTCGGAACAAACAATGAATCATGGGACACTACACCAAAACAAATGATGTAGTACATGGTGATTAACAAAGGAATAAAAAACAAAGACTGTAATAAGAGATGAAGAAGGACACTATATCCTACTTAAAGGGTCTATCCAAGAAGAAGATCTAACAATTGTAAATGTCTATGCCCCGAACATGGGAGCATCCAATTATATAAGGCAATTTAGAAGAAAAGCAAAGAAAGACATTGACAACCATACAATCATAGTGGGGGACTTTAACACCCCCCTGACTGAAATGGCCAGATCATCTAAGCAAAAGATCAACAAGGAAATAAAGACTTTAAATGACACACTGGACCAAATGGACTTCACAGTCATATTCAGAACGTTCCATCCCGAAGCAACGGAATACACATTCTTCTCTAGGGCCCATGGAACGTTCTCCAGAATGGATCACATCCTAGGTCACAAATCAGGTCTCAACCGGTACCCAAAGATTGGGATCATTCCCTGCACATTTTCAGACCACAATGCTTTGAAACTAGAACTCAATCACAAGAGGAAAGTCGGAAAGAACTCAAATACATGGAGGCTAAAGAGCATCCTACGAAAGAATGAATGGGTCAACCAGGAAATTAAAGAAGAATTTAAAAATTCATGGAAACCAATGAAAATGAAAACACAACTGTCCAAAATCTTTGGGATACAGCCAAGGCAGTCCTGCGAGGAAAGTATATAGCAATACAAGCCTTTCTCAAGAAACATGAAAGGTCTCAAATACACACCCTAACCCTACACCTAAAGGAGCTGGAGAAAGAACGGCCAATAAAGCCTAAACCCAGCAGGAGAAGAGACACCATGCAGATCAAAGCAGAAATCAATGAAATAGAACCCAAAAGAACAGTAGAACAGATCAACGGAACTAGGAGCTGGTTCTTTGAAAGAATTCACAAGATTGATACACCCCTGTCCAGGCTGATCAAAAAGAAAAGAGAAATGACCCAAATCAACAAAATCATGAATGAAGGAGGAGAGATCACAACCAACACCAAAGAAATACAAACGATTATAAGAACGTAATCTGAGCAACCCTAGGGCAGCATATTCCATAACCTGGAAGAAATGGGTGCATTCCTAGAGATGTGTCAACTACCAAAACTGACCCAGGAAGAAAGAGAAAACCTGAACAGTCCTATAACCACGAAGGCAATTGAAGTAGTCATCAAAAACCTCCCAAGAAACCAAAGCCCAGGGCCAGATGGATTCCCAGGGGAATTCTATCAGACATTTAAAGAAGAATTAATACCTATTCTCCTGAAACTGTTCCAAACAATAGAAATGGAAGGAAAACTTCCAATCTCATTTTATGAGGCCACCATTACCTTGATCCCAAAACCAGACAAAGATCCCATCAAAAAGGAGTATTAGAGACCAATATCCTTGATGAACATCGATGCAAAAATTCTCACCAAAATACTAGCCAAGAGGACCCAACAGTACATGAAAAGGAGTATTCACCATGACCAAGTGGGATTTATCCCTGGGCTGCAAGGCTGGTTCAACATCCGCAAATCAATCAACGTGATAAAACACATTAACCAAAGAAAGAACAAGAATCATATGATCCTCTCAATAGATGCAGAAAAACCATTTGACAAAGTAAAGCACACTTTCTGGATCAAAACTCTTCAGAGTACAGGGACAGCGGGTACATACCTCAATATCATAAAAGCCATCTACGAACAACCTACAGCGAATATCATTCTCAATGGGGAAAAGCTGAGATCTTTTCCCCTAAGGTCAGGAACGCGGCAGGGATAGCCACTCTCACCACTGCTATTCAACATAGTATTAGAAGTCCTAGCCACAGCAATCAGACAACAAAAAGAAATCCAAGGCATCCAAATCGGCAGAGAGGAAGTCAAACTCTCACTCTTTGCAGATGATATGATACTTTATGTGGAAAACCCAAAAAACTCCACCCCAAAACTGCTACAACTCACACAGCAATTCCGTCAAGTAGCAGGCTATAAAATCAATGCTCAGACATCAGTGGCATTCCTATACACCAACAACAAGACAGAAGAGAGACAAATCAAGGAGTCGATCCCATTCACAACTGCACCCAAAACCAGAAGAGACCTAGGAATAAATTGAACCCAAGAGGCAAAGGATCTGTACCCAGAAAACTACCAAATACTCAGGAAAGAAATTGAAGAAGACACAAAGAAACGGAAAAACGTTCCATGCTCATGGATTGGGAGAACCAACATTGTGAAGAGCTCAATGCTACCTAGAGCAATCTACACATGCAATGCAATCCCCGTCAAAATACCATCCACTTTTTTCCAAGAAATGGAACAAATAATCCTAAGATTTGAATGGAACCAGAAGAGACCACGAATAGCCAGAGGAATATTGAGAAAGAAAAGCAAAGCTGGCGGCATCACAATTCTGGACTTCCAGCTCTATGACAAAGCTGTCATCATCAAGACAGTATGGTACTGGCACAAAAACAGATACATAGATCCATGGAACAGAATCGAGAGCCCAGAAATGGACCCTCAACTCTCTGGTCAACTTATCTTTGACAGAGCAGGAAAGAATGTCCAATGGCAAAAAGAGAGTCTCTTCAACAACTGGAGTTGTGGAAATGGGACAGCCCCATGCAGAAGAATGACACTGGACCATTTCCTGACACCACACACAAAAATAGACTCCAAATGTTTGAAAGACCTCAGTGTGAGACAGGACTCCATCAAAATCCTAAAGGAGAACACAGGTAGCAAGCTCTTCGACCTCAGCCGCAGCAACTTCTTCCTACAAACATCACCAAAGGCACGGGAAGCCAGGGCAAAAATGAACTATTGGGATTTCATCAAGATAAAAACCTTTGGCACAGCAAAAGAAACAGTCCACAAAACCAAAAGACAACCGACAGAATGGGAGAAATTATTTACGAATGACATATCAGATAAAGGGCTACTATCCAATATGTATAAAAACGTATCAAACTCAACACCCAAAGAACAAATAATCCAATCAAAAAATAGGCAGAAGGCATGAACAGACATTTTTCCAAAGAAGACATCCAAATGGCCAACAGGCACATGAAAAAGGGCTCAACACGGCTCGGCATCAGGGAAATCCACATGAAAACCTCAATGAGATACCCCCTCACACCCGTCAGAATGGCTCAAATGAACAAGTCAGGGAACGACAGAGGTTGGCGGGGATGTGGAGAAAGGGGAACCCTCCTACACTGGTGGTGGGAATGCAAGCTGGTGTAACCCCTCTGGAAAACAGGATGGAGGTTCCTCAAATAGTTGAAATTAGAGCTACCATCCGATCCAGCAATTGCACTCCTGGGTATTTACCCCAAAGATACAAATGTAGGGACCCGAAGCGGTACGTGCACCCCATTGTTTATAGCAGCAATGTCCACAATAGCCAAACTGTTGAAAGAGCCAAGATGTCCATCGACAGATGAGTGGATAAAGAAGAGGTGGTATATATATACACAATGGAATATTACGCAGCCATCAAAAGGAATGAGATGTTGCCATGGACAACGACGTGGATGGAACTGGAGGGTCCGATGATTAGTGAAATAAGTCAATCAGAGAAAGACATGTATCATATGACCTCACTGATATGAGGAATTCTTAATCTCAGGAACAGAGTGAGGCGTGCTGGAGTGGTCGGGGGTGGGAGGGATGGGCTGGCTGGGTGATAGACATTGGGGAGGGTATGAGCTACGGTGAGCGCTGTGAATTGTGTAAGACTGTTGAATCACAGATCTCTACTTCTGAAACAAATAACGCAACATATTTTAAGAATAAAGGAAAAGAAGGAGATAGCAGGAGAGGAAGAATGAAGGGGAGTTAGTGAGAGGGGGAGACAGACCAGGAGAGATGATGGATTCTGAAAAAAAATCCGAGGTTTCTAGAGGGGAGGTGGGTCGGGGGATTGGTTAGCCTGGTGATGGGTATTAAAGAGGGCACATTCTGCATGGAGCACTGTGTGTTCGGAACAAACAATGAATCATGGGACACTACACCAAAACAAATGATGTAGTACATGGTGATTAACAAAGCAATAAAAAACAAAGACTGTAATAAGAGATGAAGAAGGACACTATATCCTACTTAAAGGGTCTATCCAAGAAGAAGATCTAACAATTGTAAATGTCTATGCCCCGAACATGGGAGCATCCAATTATATAAGGCAATTTAGAAGAAAAGCAAAGAAAGACATTGACAACCATACAATCATAGTGGGGGACTTTAACACCCCCCTGACTGAAATGGCCAGATCATCTAAGCAAAAGATCAACAAGGAAATAAAGACTTTAAATGACACACTGGACCAAATGGACTTCACAGACATATTCAGAACGTTCCATCCCGAAGCAACGGAATACACATTCTTCTCTAGGGCCCATGGAACGTTCTCCAGAATGGATCACATCCTAGGTCACAAATCAGGTCTCAACCGGTACCCAAAGATTGGGATCATTCCCTGCACATTTTCAGACCACAATGCTTTGAAACTAGAACCCAATCACAAGAGGAAAGTCGGAAAGAACTCAAATACATGGAGGCTAAAGAGCATCCTACGAAAGAATGAATGGGTCAACCAGGAAATTAAAGAAGAATTTAAAAATTCATGGAAACCAATGAAAATGAAAACACAACTGTCCAAAATCTTTGGGATACAGCCAAGGCAGTCCTGCGAGGAAAGTATATAGCAATACAAGCCTTTCTCAAGAAACATGAAAGGTCTCAAATACACACCCTAACCCTACACCTAAAGGAGCTGGAGAAAGAACGGCCAATAAAGCCTAAACCCAGCAGGAGAAGAGAAATCATGCAGATCAGAGCAGAAATCAATGAAATAGAACCCAAAAGAACAGTAGAACAGATCAACGGAACTAGGAGCTGGTTCTTTGAAAGAATTCACAAGATTGATACACCCCTGTCCAGGCTGATCAAAACGAAAAGAGAAATGACCCAAATCAACAAAATCATGAATGAAAGAGGAGAGATCACAACCAACACCAAAGAAATACAAACGATTATAAGAACGTAATCTGAGCAACCCTAGGGCAGCATATTCCATAACCTGGAAGAAATGGGTGCATTCCTAGAGATGTGTCAACTACCAAAACTGACCCAGGAAGAAAGAGAAAACCTGAACAGTCCTATAACCACGAAGGCAATTGAAGTAGTCATCAAAAACCTCCCAAGAAACCAAAGCCCAGGGCCAGATGGATTCCCAGGGGAATTCTATCCGACATTTAAAGAAGAATTAATACCTATTCTCCTGAAACTGTTCCAAACAATAGAAATGGAAGGAAAACTTCCAAACTCATTTTATGAGGCCACCATTACCTTGATCCCAAAACCAGACAAAGATCCCATCAAAAAGGAGTATTAGAGAAAATATCCTTGATGAACATCGATGCAAAAATTCTCACCAAAATACTAGCCAAGAGGATCCAACAGTACATGAAAAGGAGTATTCACCATGACCAAGTGGGATTTATCCCTGGGCTGCAAGGCTGGTTCAACATCCGCAAATCAATCAACGTGATAAAACACATTAACGAAAGAAAGAACAAGAATCATATGATCCTCTCAATAGATGCAGAAAAACCATTTGACAAAGTAAAGCACACTTTCTGGATCAAAACTCTTCAGAGTACAGGGACAGCGGGTACATACCTCAATATCATAAAAGCCATCTACGAACAACCTACAGCGAATATCATTCTCAATGGGGAAAAGCTGAGATCTTTTCCCCTAAGGTCAGGAACGCGGCAGGGATAGCCACTCTCACCACTGCTATTCAACATAGTATTAGAAGTCCTAGCCACAGCAATCAGACAACAAAAAGAAATCCAAGGCATCCAAATCGGCAGAGAGGAAGTCAAACTCTCACTCTTTGCAGATGATATGATACATTATGTGGAAAACCCAAAAGACTCCATCCCAAAACTGCTACAACTCACACAGCAATTCCGTCAAGTAGCAGGCTATAAAATCAATGCACAGAAATCAGTGGCATTCCTATACACCAACAACAAGACAGAAGAGAGACAAATCAAGGAGTCGATCCCATTCACAACTGCACCCAAAACCAGAAGAGACCTAGGAATACATTGAACCCAAGAGGCAAAGGATCTGTACCCCGAAAACTACCAAATACTCAGGAAAGAAATTGAAGAAGACACAAAGAAACGGAAAAACGTTCCATGCTCATGGATTGGGAGAACCAACATTGTGAAGAGGTCAATGCTACCTAGAGCAATCTACACATGCAATGCAATCCCCATCAAAATACCATCCACTTTTTTCCAAGAAATGGAACAAATAATCCTAAGATTTGAATGGAACCAGAAGAGACCACGAATAGCCAGAGGAATATTGAGAAAGAAAAGCAAAGCTGGCGGCATCACAATTCTGGACTTCCAGCTCTATGACAAAGCTGTCATCATCAAGACAGTATGGTACTGGCACAAAAACAGACACATAGATCCATGGAACAGAATCGAGAGCCCAGAAATGGACCCTCAACTCTATGGTCAACTTATCTTTGACAGAGCAGGAAAGAATGTCCAATGGCAAAAAGAGAGTCTCTTCAACAACTGGAGTTGTGGAAATTGGACAGCCCCATGCAGAAGAATGACACTGGACCATTTCCTGACACCACACACAAAAATAGACTCCAAATGTTTGAAAGACCTCAGTGTGAGACAGGACTCCATCAAAATCCTAAAGGAGAACACAGGTAGCAAGCTCTTCGACCTCAGCCGCAGCAACTTCTTCCTACAAACATCACCAAAGGCACGGGAAGCCAGGGCAAAAAGGAACTATTGGGATTTCATCAAGATAAAAACCTTTGGCACAGCAAAAGAAACAGTCCACAAAACCAAAAGACAACCGACAGAATGGGAGAAATTATTTACGAATGACATATCAGATAAAGGGCTACTATCCAATATGTATAAAAACGTATCAAACTCAACACCCAAAGAACAAATAATCCAATCAAAAAATAGGCAGAAGGCATGAACAGACATTTTTCCAAAGAAGACATCCAAATGGCCAACAGGCACATGAAAAAGGGCTCAACACGGCTCGGCATCAGGGAAATCCACATGAAAACCTCAATGAGATACCCCCTCACACCCGTCAGAATGGCTCAAATGAACAATCAGGGAACGACAGAGGTTGGCGGGGATGTGGAGAAAGGGGAACCCTCCTACACTGGTGGTGGGAATGCAAGCTGGTGTAACCCCTCTGGAAAACAGGATGGAGGTTCCTCAAATAGTTGAAATTAGAGCTACCATCCGATCCAGCAATTGCACTCCTGGGTATTTACCCCAAAGATACAAATGTAGGGACCCGAAGCGGTACGTGCACCCCATTGTTTATAGCAGCAATGTCCACAATAGCCAAACTGTTGAAAGAGCCAAGATGTCCATCGACAGATGAGTGGATAAAGAAGAGGTGGTATATATATACACAATGGAATATTACGCAGCCATCAAAAGGAATGAGATGTTGCCATGGACAACGACGTGGATGGAACTGGAGGGTCCGATGATTAGTGAAATAAGTCAATCAGAGAAAGACATGTATCATATGACCTCACTGATATGAGGAATTCTTAATCTCAGGAACAGAGTGAGGCTTGCTGGAGTGGTCGGGGGTGGGAGGGATGGGCTGGCTGGGTGATAGACATTGGGGAGGGTATGAGCTACGGTGAGCGCTGTGAATTGTGTAAGACTGTTGAATCACAGATCTCTACTTCTGAAACAAATAACGCAACATATTTTAAGAATAAAGGAAAAGAAGGAGATAGCAGGAGAGGAAGAATGAAGGGGAGTTAGTGAGAGGGGGAGACAGACCAGGAGAGATGATGGATTCTGAAAAAAAATCCGAGGTTTCTAGAGGGGAGGTGGGTCGGGGGATTGGTTAGCCTGGTGATGGGTATTAAAGAGGGCACATTCTGCATGGAGCACTGTGTGTTCGGAACAAACAATGAATCATGGGACACTACACCAAAACAAATGATGTAGTACATGGTGATTAACAAAGCAATAAAAAACAAAGACTGTAATAAGAGATGAAGAAGGACACTATATCCTACTTAAAGGGTCTATCCAAGAAGAAGATCTAACAATTGTAAATGTCTATGCCCCGAACATGGGAGCATCCAATTATATAAGGCAATTTAGAAGAAAAGCAAAGAAAGACATTGACAACCATACAATCATAGTGGGGGACTTTAACACCCCCCTGACTGAAGTGGCCAGATCATCTAAGCAAAAGATCAACAAGGAAATAAAGACTTTAAATGACACACTGGACCAAATGGACTTCACAGACATATTCAGAACGTTCCATCCCGAAGCAACGGAATACACATTCTTCTCTAGGGCCCATGGAACGTTCTCCAGAATGGATCACATCCTAGGTCACAAATCAGGTCTCAACCGGTACCCAAAGATTGGGATCATTCCCTGCACATTTTCAGACCACAATGCTTTGAAACTAGAACCCAATCACAAGAGGAAAGTCGGAAAGAACTCAAATACATGGAGGCTAAAGAGCATCCTACGAAAGAATGAATGGGTCAACCAGGAAATTAAAGAAGAATTTAAAAATTCATGGAAACCAATGAAAATGAAAACACAACTGTCCAAAATCTTTGGGATACAGCCAAGGCAGTCCTGCGAGGAAAGTATATAGCAATACAAGCCTTTCTCAAGAAACATGAAAGGTCTCAAATACACACCCTAACCCTACACCTAAAGGAGCTGGAGAAAGAACGGCCAATAAAGGCTAAACCCAGCAGGAGAAGAGAAATCATGCAGATCAGAGCAGAAATCAATGAAATAGAAGCCAAAAGAACAGTAGAACAGATCAACGGAACTAGGAGCTGGTTCTTTGAAAGAATTCACAAGATTGATACACCCCTGTCCAGGCTGATCAAAAAGAAAAGAGAAATGACCCAAATCAACAAAATCATGAATGAAAGAGGAGAGATCACAACCAACACCAAAGAAATACAAACGATTATAAGAACGTAATCTGAGCAACCCTAGGGCAGCATATTCCATAACCTGGAAGAAATGGGTGCATTCCTAGAGATGTGTCAACTACCAAAACTGACCCAGGAAGAAAGAGAAAACCTGAACAGTCCTATAACCACGAAGGCAATTGAAGTAGTCATCAAAAACCTCCCAAGAAACCAAAGCCCAGGGCCAGATGGATTCCCAGGGGAATTCTATCCGACATTTAAAGAAGAATTAATACCTATTCTCCTGAAACTGTTCCAAACAATAGAAATGGAAGGAAAACTTCCAAACTCATTTTATGAGGCCACCATTACCTTGATCCCAAAACCAGACAAAGATCCCATCAAAAAGGAGTATTAGAGACCAATATCCTTGATGAACATCGATGCAAAAATTCTCACCAAAATACTAGCCAAGAGGATCCAACAGTACATGAAAAGGAGTATTCACCATGACCAAGTGGGATTTATCCCTGGGCTGCAAGGCTGGTTCAACATCCGCAAATCAATCAACGTGATAAAACACATTAACCAAAGAAAGAACAAGAATCATATGATCCTCTCAATAGATGCAGAAAAACCATTTGACAAAGTAAAGCACACTTTCTGGATCAAAACTCTTCAGAGTACAGGGACAGCGGGTACATACCTCAATATCATAAAAGCCATCTACGAACAACCTACAGCGAATATCATTCTCAATGGGGAAAAGCTGAGATCTTTTCCCCTAAGGTCAGGAACGCGGCAGGGATAGCCACTCTCACCACTGCTATTCAACATAGTATTAGAAGTCCTAGCCACAGCAATCAGACAACAAAAAGAAATCCAAGGCATCCAAATCGGCAGAGAGGAAGTCAAACTCTCACTCTTTGCAGATGATATGATACATTATGTGGAAAACCCAAAAGACTCCACCCCAAACCTGCTACAACTCACACAGCAATTCCGTCAAGTAGCAGGCTATAAAATCAATGCAGAGAAATCAGTGGCATTCCTATACACAAACAACAAGACAGAAGAGAGACAAATCAAGGAGTCGATCCCATTCACAACTGCACCCAAAACCAGAAGAGACCTAGGAATACATTGAACCCAAGAGGCAAAGGATCTGTACCCCGAAAACTACCAAATACTCAGGAAAGAAATTGAAGAAGACACAAAGAAACGGAAAAAAGTTCCATGCTCATGGATTGGGAGAACCAACATTGTGAAGAGGTCAATGCTACCTAGAGCAATCTACACATGCAATGCAATCCCCATCAAAATACCATCCACTTTTTTCCAAGAAATGGAACAAATAATCCTAAGATTTGAATGGAACCAGAAGAGACCACGAATAGCCAGAGGAATATTGAGAAAGAAAAGCAAAGCTGGCGGCATCACAATTCTGGACTTCCAGCTCTATGACAAAGCTGTCATCATCAAGACAGTATGGTACTGGCACAAAAACAGACACATAGATCCATGGAACAGAATCGAGAGCCCAGAAATGGACCCTCAACTCTATGGTCAACTTATCTTTGACAGAGCAGGAAAGAATGTCCAATGGCAAAAAGAGAGTCTCTTCAACAACTGGAGTTGTGGAAATTGGACAGCCCCATGCAGAAGAATGACACTGGACCATTTCCTGACACCACACACAAAAATAGACTCCAAATGTTTGAAAGACCTCAGTGTGAGACAGGACTCCATCAAAATCCTAAAGGAGAACACAGGTAGCAAGCTCTTCGACCTCAGCCGCAGCAACTTCTTCCTACAAACATCACCAAAGGCACGGGAAGCCAGGGCAAAAAGGAACTATTGGGATTTCATCAAGATAAAAACCTTTGGCACAGCAAAAGAAACAGTCCACAAAACCAAAAGACAACCGACAGAATGGGAGAAATTATTTACGAATGACATATCAGATAAAGGGGTACTATCCAATATGTATAAAAACGTATCAAACTCAACACCCAAAGAACAAATAATCCAATCAAAAAATAGGCAGAAGGCATGAACAGACATTTTTCCAAAGAACACATCCAAATGGCCAACAGGCACATGAAAAAGTGCTCAACACGGCTCGGCATCAGGGAAATCCACATCAAAACCTCAATGAGATACCCCCTCACACCCGTCAGAATGGCTCAAATGAACAAGTCAGGGAACGACAGAGGTTGGCGGGGATGTGGAGAAAGGGGAACCCTCCTACACTGGTGGTGGGAATGCAAGCTGGTGCAACCCCTCTGGAAAACAGGATGGAGGTTCCTCAAATAGTTGAAATTTGAGCTACCATCCGATCCAGCAATTGCACTCCTGGGTATTTACCCCAAAGATACAAATGTAGGGACCCGAAGCGGTACGTGCACCCCATTGTTTATAGCAGCAATGTCCACAATAGCCAAACTGTTGAAAGAGCCAAGATGTCCATCGACAGATGAGTGGATAAAGAAGAGGTGGTATATATATACACAATGGAATATTACGCAGCCATCAAAAGGAATGAGATGTTGCCATGGACAACGACGTGGATGGAACTGGAGTGTCCGATGATTAGTGAAATAAGTCAATCAGAGAAAGACATGTATCATATGACCTCACTGATATGAGGAATTCTTAATCTCAGGAACAGAGTGAGGCTTGCTGGAGTGGTCGGGGGTGGGAGGGATGGGCTGGCTGGGTGATAGACATTGGGGAGGGTATGAGCTACGGTGAGCGCTGTGAATTGTGTAAGACTGTTGAATCACAGATCTCTACTTCTGAAACAAATAACGCAACATATTTTAAGAATAAAGGAAAAGAAGGAGATAGCAGGAGAGGAAGAATGAAGGGGAGTTAGTGAGAGGGGGAGACAGACCAGGAGAGATGATGGATTCTGAAAAAAAATCCGAGGTTTCTAGAGGGGAGGTGGGTCGGGGGATTGGTTAGCCTGGTGATGGGTATTAAAGAGGGCACATTCTGCATGGAGCACTGTGTGTTCGGAACAAACAATGAATCATGGGACACTACACCAAAACAAATGATGTAGTACATGGTGATTAACAAAGCAATAAAAAACAAAGACTGTAATAAGAGATGAAGAAGGACACTATATCCTACTTAAAGGGTCTATCCAAGAAGAAGATCTAACAATTGTAAATGTCTATGCCCCGAACATGGGAGCATCCAATTATATAAGGCAATTTAGAAGAAAAGGAAAGAAAGACATTGACAACCATACAATCATAGTGGGGGACTTTAACACCCCCCTGACTGAAATGGCCAGATCATCTAAGCAAAAGATCAACAAGGAAATAAAGACTTTAAATGACACACTGGACCAAATGGACTTCACAGACATATTCAGAACGTTCCATCCCGAAGCAACGGAATACACATTCTTCTCTAGGGCCCATGGAACGTTCTCCAGAATGGATCACATCCTAGGTCACAAATCAGGTCTCAACCGGTACCCAAAGATTGGGATCATTCCCTGCACATTTTCAGACCACAATGCTTTGAAACTAGAACTCAATCACAAGAGGAAAGTCGGAAAGAACTCAAATACATGGAGGGTAAAGAGCATCCTACGAAAGAATGAATGGGTCAACCAGGAAATTAAAGAAGAATTTAAAAATTCATGGAAACCAATGAAAATGAAAACACAACTGTCCAAAATCTTTGGGATACAGCCAAGGCAGTCCTTCGAGGAAAGTATATAGCAATACAAGCCTTTCTCAAGAAACATGAAAGGTCTCAAATACACACCCTAACCCTACACCTAAAGGAGCTGGAGAAAGAACGGCCAATAAAGCCTAAACCCAGCAGGAGAAGAGAAATCATGCAGATCAGAGCAGAAATCAATGAAATAGAAGCCAAAAGAACAGTAGAACAGATCAACGGAACTAGGAGCTGGTTCTTTGAAAGAATTCACAAGATTGATACACCCCTGTCCAGGCTGATCAAAAAGAAAAGAGAAATGACCCAAATCAACAAAATCATGAATGAAGGAGGAGAGATCACAACCAACACCAAAGAAATACAAACGATTATAAGAACGTAATCTGAGCAACCCTAGGGCAGCATATTCCATAACCTGGAAGAAATGGGTGCATTCCTAGAGATGTGTCAACTACCAAAACTGACCCAGGAAGAAAGAGAAAACCTGAACAGTCCTATAACCACGAAGGCAATTGAAGTAGTCATCAAAAACCTCCCAAGAAACCAAAGCCCAGGGCCAGATGGATTCCCAGGGGAATTCTATCCGACATTTAAAGAAGAATTAATACCTATTCTCCTGAAACTGTTCCAAACAATAGAAATGGAAGGAAAACTTCCAAACTCATTTTATGAGGCCACCATTACCTTGATCCCAAAACCAGACAAAGATCCCATCAAAAAGGAGTATTAGAGACCAATATCCTTGATGAACATCGATGCAAAAATTCTCACCAAAATACTAGCCAAGAGGATCCAACAGTACATGAAAAGGAGTATTCACCATGACCAAGTGGGATTTATCCCTGGGCTGCAAGGCTGGTTCAACATCCGCAAATCAATCAACGTGATAAAACACATTAACCAAAGAAAGAACAAGAATCATATGATCCTCTCAATAGATGCAGAAAAACCATTTGACAAAGTAAAGCACACTTTCTGGATCAAAACTCTTCAGAGTACAGGGACAGCGGGTACATACCTCAATATCATAAAAGCCATCTACGAACAACCTACAGCGAATATCATTCTCAATGGGGAAAAGCTGAAATCTTTTCCCCTAAGGTCAGGAACGCGGCAGGGATAGCCACTCTCACCACTGCTATTCAACATAGTATTAGAAGTCCTAGCCACAGCAATCAGACAACAAAAAGAAATCCAAGGCATCCAAATCGGCAGAGAGGAAGTCAAACTCTCACTCTTTGCAGATGATATGATACATTATGTGGAAAACCCAAAAGACTCCACCCCAAAACTGCTACAACTCACACAGCAATTCCGTCAAGTAGCAGGCTATAAAATCAATGCACAGAAATCAGTGGCATTCCTATACACCAACAACAAGACAGAAGAGAGACAAATCAAGGAGTCGATCCCATTCACAACTGCACCCAAAACCAGAAGAGACCTAGGAATACATTGAACCCAAGAGGCAAAGGATCTGTACCCCGAAAACTACCAAATACTCAGGAAAGAAATTGAAGAAGACACAAAGAAACGGAAAAACGTTCCATGCTCATGGATTGGGAGAACCAACATTGTGAAGAGGTCAATGCTACCTAGAGCAATCTACACATGCAATGCAATCCCCATCAAAATACCATCCACTTTTTTCCACGAAATGGAACAAATAATCCTAAGATTTGAATGGAACCAGAAGAGACCACGAATAGCCAGAGGAATATTGAGAAAGAAAAGCAAAGCTGGCGGCATCACAATTCTGGACTTCCAGCTCTATGACAAAGCTGTCATCATCAAGACAGTATGGTACTGGCACAAAAACAGACACATAGATCCATGGAACAGAATCGAGAGCCCAGAAATGGACCCTCAACTCTATGGTCAACTTATCTTTGACAGAGCAGGAAAGAATGTCCAATGGCAAAAAGAGAGTCTCTTCAACAACTGGAGTTGTGGAAATTGGACAGCCCCATGCAGAAGAATGACACTGGACCATTTCCTGACACCACACACAAAAATAGACTCCAAATGTTTGAAAGACCTCAGTGTGAGACAGGACTCCATCAAAATCCTAAAGGAGAACACAGGTAGCAAGCTCTTCGACCTCAGCCGCAGCAACTTCTTCCTACAAACATCACCAAAGGCACGGGAAGCCAGGGCAAAAAGGAACTATTGGGATTTCATCAAGATAAAAACCTTTGGCACAGCAAAAGAAACAGTCCACAAAACCAAAAGACAACCGACAGAATGGGAGAAATTATTTACGAATGACATATCAGATAAAGGGCTACTATCCAATATGTATAAAAACGTATCAAACTCAACACCCAAAGAACAAATAATCCAATCAAAAAATAGGCAGAAGGCATGAACAGACATTTTTCCAAAGAAGACATCCAAATGGCCAACAGGCACATGAAAAAGGGCTCAACACGGCTCGGCATCAGGGAAATCCACATGAAAACCTCAATGAGATACCCCCTCACACCCGTCAGAATGGCTCAAATGAACAAGTCAGGGAACGACAGAGGTTGGCGGGGATGTGGAGAAAGGGGAACCCTCCTACACTGGTGGTGGGAATGCAAGCTGGTGTAACCCCTCTGGAAAACAGGATGGAGGTTCCTCAAATAGTTGAAATTAGAGCTACCATCCGATCCAGCAATTGCACTCCTGGGTATTTACCCCAAAGATACAAATGTAGGGACCCGAAGCGGTACGTGCACCCCATTGTTTATAGCAGCAATGTCCACAATAGCCAAACTGTTGAAAGAGCCAAGATGTCCATCGACAGATGAGTGAATAAAGAAGAGGTGGTATATATATACACAATGGAATATTACGCAGCCATCAAAAGGAATGAGATGTTGCCATGGACAACGACGTGGATGGAACTGGAGGGTCCGATGATTAGTGAAATAAGTCAATCAGAGAAAGACATGTATCATATGACCTCACTGATATGAGGAATTCTTAATCTCAGGAACAGAGTGAGGCTTGCTGGAGTGGTCGGGGGTGGGAGGGATGGGCTGGCTGGGTGATAGACATTGGGGAGGGTATGAGCTACGGTGAGCGCTGTAAATTGTGGAAGACTGTTGAATCACAGATCTCTACTTCTGAAACAAATAACGCAACATATTTTAAGAATAAAGGAAAAGAAGGAGATAGCAGGAGAGGAAGAATGAAGGGGAGTTAGTGAGAGGGGGAGACAGACCAGGAGAGATGATGGATTCTGAAAAAAAATCCGAGGTTTCTAGAGGGGAGGTGGGTCGGGGGATTGGTTAGCCTGGTGATGGGTATTAAAGAGGGCACATTCTGCATGGAGCACTGTGTGTTCGGAACAAACAATGAATCATGGGACACTACACCAAAACAAATGATGTAGTACATGGTGATTAACAAAGCAATAAAAAACAAAGACTGTAATAAGAGATGAAGAAGGACACTATATCCTACTTAAAGGGTCTATCCAAGAAGAAGATCTAACAATTGTAAATGTCTATGCCCCGAACATGGGAGCATCCAATTATATAAGGCAATTTAGAAGAAAAGCAAAGAAAGACATTGACAACCATACAATCATAGTGGGGGACTTTAACACCCCCCTGACTGAAGTGGCCAGATCATCTAAGCAAAAGATCAACAAGGAAATAAAGACTTTAAATGACACACTGGACCAAATGGACTTCACAGACATATTCAGAACGTTCCATCCCGAAGCAACGGAATACACATTCTTCTCTAGGGCCCATGGAACGTTCTCCAGAATGGATCACATCCTAGGTCACAAATCAGGTCTCAACCGGTACCCAAAGATTGGGATCATTCCCTGCACATTTTCAGACCACAATGCTTTGAAACTAGAACCCAATCACAAGAGGAAAGTCGGAAAGAACTCAAATACATGGAGGCTAAAGAGCATCCTACGAAAGAATGAATGGGTCAACCAGGAAATTAAAGAAGAATTTAAAAATTCATGGAAACCAATGAAAATGAAAACACAACTGTCCAAAATCTTTGGGATACAGCCAAGGCAGTCCTGCGAGGAAAGTATATAGCAATACAAGCCTTTCTCAAGAAACATGAAAGGTCTCAAATACACACCCTAACCCTACACCTAAAGGAGCTGGAGAAAGAACGGCCAATAAAGGCTAAACCCAGCAGGAGAAGAGAAATCATGCAGATCAGAGCAGAAATCAATGAAATAGAAGCCAAAAGAACAGTAGAACAGATCAACGGAACTAGGAGCTGGTTCTTTGAAAGAATTCACAAGATTGATACACCCCTGTCCAGGCTGATCAAAAAGAAAAGAGAAATGACCCAAATCAACAAAATCATGAATGAAAGAGGAGAGATCACAACCAACACCAAAGAAATACAAACGATTATAAGAACGTAATCTGAGCAACCCTAGGGCAGCATATTCCATAACCTGGAAGAAATGGGTGCATTCCTAGAGATGTGTCAACTACCAAAACTGACCCAGGAAGAAAGAGAAAACCTGAACAGTCCTATAACCACGAAGGCAATTGAAGTAGTCATCAAAAACCTCCCAAGAAACCAAAGCCCAGGGCCAGATGGATTCCCAGGGGAATTCTATCCGACATTTAAAGAAGAATTAATACCTATTCTCCTGAAACTGTTCCAAA
Source organism: Eumetopias jubatus (assembly GCF_037043125.1). Lineage (NCBI taxonomy): Eukaryota > Metazoa > Chordata > Mammalia > Carnivora > Otariidae > Eumetopias > Eumetopias jubatus. The sequence continues at coordinate 841,674 of NW_028274839.1, read as the reverse complement.
CAATAGAAATGGAAGGAAAACTTCCAAACTCATTTTATGAGGCCACCATTACCTTGATCCCAAAACCAGACAAAGATCCCATCAAAAAGGAGTATTAGAGACCAATATCCTTGATGAACATCGATGCAAAAATTCTCACCAAAATACTAGCCAAGAGGACCCAACAATACATGAAAAGGAGTATTCACCATGACCAAGTGGGATTTATCCCTGGGCTGCAAGGCTGGTTCAACATCCGCAAATCAATCAACGTGATAAAACACATTAACCAAAGAAAGAACAAGAATCATATGATCCTCTCAATAGATGCAGAAAAACCATTTGACAAAGTAAAGCACACTTTCTGGATCAAAACTCTTCAGAGTACAGGGACAGCGGGTACATACCTCAATATCATAAAAGCCATCTACGAACAACCTACAGCGAATATCATTCTCAATGGGGAAAAGCTGAGATCTTTTCCCCTAAGGTCAGGAACGCGGCAGGGATAGCCACTCTCACCACTGCTATTCAACATAGTATTAGAAGTCCTAGCCACAGCAATCAGACAACAAAAAGAAATCCAAGGCATCCAAATCGGCAGAGAGGAAGTCAAACTCTCACTCTTTGCAGATGATATGATACATTATGTGGAAAACCCAAAAGACTCCACCCCAAACCTGCTACAACTCACACAGCAATTCCGTCAAGTAGCAGGCTATAAAATCAATGCACAGAAATCAGTGGCATTCCTATACACCAACAACAAGACAGAAGAGAGACAAATCAAGGAGTCGATCCCATTCACAACTACACCCAAAACCAGAAGAGACCTAGGAATACATTGAACCCAAGAGGCAAAGGATCTGTACCCCGAAAACTACCAAATACTCAGGAAAGAAATTGAAGAAGACACAAAGAAACGGAAAAAAGTTCCATGCTCATGGATTGGGAGAACCAACATTGTGAAGAGGTCAATGCTACCTAGAGCAATCTACACATGCAATGCAATCCCCATCAAAATACCATCCACTTTTTTCCAAGAAATGGAACAAATAATCCTAAGATTTGAATGGAACCAGAAGAGACCACGAATAGCCAGAGGAATATTGAGAAAGAAAAGCAAAGCTGGCGGCATCACAATTCTGGACTTCCAGCTCTATGACAAAGCTGTCATCATCAAGACAGTATGGTACTGGCACAAAAACAGACACATAGATCCATGGAACAGAATCGAGAGCCCAGAAATGGACCCTCAACTCTATGGTCAACTTATCTTTGACAGAGCAGGAAAGAATGTCCAATGGCAAAAAGAGAGTCTCTTCAACAACTGGAGTTGTGGATATTGGACAGCCCCATGCAGAAGAATGACACTGGACCATTTCCTGACACCACACACAAAAATAGACTCCAAATGTTTGAAAGACCTCAGTGTGAGACAGGACTCAATCAAAATCCTAAAGGAGAACACAGGTAGCAAGCTCTTCGACCTCAGCCGCAGCAACTTCTTCCTACAAACATCACCAAAGGCACGGGAAGCCAGGGCAAAAAGGAACTATTGGGATTTCATCAAGATAAAAACCTTTGGCACAGCAAAAGAAACAGTCCACAAAACCAAAAGACAACCGACAGAATGGGAGAAATTATTTACGAATGACATATCAGATAAAGGGCTACTATCCAATATGTATAAAAACGTATCAAACTCAACACCCAAAGAACAAATAATCCAATCAAAAAATAGGCAGAAGGCATGAACAGACATTTTTCCAAAGAAGACATCCAAATGGCCAACAGGCACATGAAAAAGGGCTCAACACGGCTCGGCATCAGGGAAATCCACATGAAAACCTCAATGAGATACCCCCTCACACCCGTCAGAATGGCTCAAATGAACAAGTCAGGGAACGACAGAGGTTGGCGGGGATGTGGAGAAAGGGGAACCCTCCTACACTGGTGGTGGGAATGCAAGCTGGTGCAACCCCTCTGGAAAACAGGATGGAGGTTCCTCAAATAGTTGAAATTATAGCTACCATCCGATCCAGCAATTGCACTCCTGGGTATTTACCCCAAAGATACAAATGTAGGGACCCGAAGCGGTACGTGCACCCCATTGTTATAGCAGCAATGTCCACAATAGCCAAACTGTTGAAAGAGCCAAGATGTCCATCGACAGATGAGTGGATAAAGAAGAGGTGGTATATATATACACAATGGAATATTACGCAGCCATCAAAAGGAATGAGATGTTGCCATGGACAACGACGTGGATGGAACTGGAGGGTCCGATGATTAGTGAAATAAGTCAATCAGAGAAGGACATGTATCATATGACCTCACTGATATGAGGAATTCTTAATCTCAGGAACAGAGTGAGGCTTGCTGGAGTGGTCGGGGGTGGGAGGGATGGGCTGGCTGGGTGATAGACATTGGGGAGGGTATGAGCTACGGTGAGCGCTGTGAATTGTGTAAGACTGTTGAATCACAGATCTCTACTTCTGAAACAAATAACGCAACATATTTTAAGAATAAAGGAAAAGAAGGAGATAGCAGGAGAGGAAGAATGAAGGGGAGTTAGTGAGAGGGGGAGACAGACCAGGAGAGATGATGGATTCTGAAAAAAAATCCGAGGTTTCTAGAGGGGAGGTGGGTCGGGGGATTGGTTAGCCTGGTGATGGGTATTAAAGAGGGCACATTCTGCATGGAGCACTGTGTGTTCGGAACAAACAATGAATCATGGGACACTACACCAAAACAAATGATGTAGTACATGGTGATTAACAAAGCAATAAAAAACAAAGACTGTAATAAGAGATGAAGAAGGACACTATATCCTACTTAAAGGGTCTATCCAAGAAGAAGATCTAACAATTGTAAATGTCTATGCCCCGAACATGGGAGCATCCAATTATATAAGGCAATTTAGAAGAAAAGCAAAGAAAGACATTGACAACCATACAATCATAGTGGGGGACTTTAACACCCCCCTGACTGAAATGGCCAGATCATCTAAGCAAAAGATCAACAAGGAAATAAAGACTTTAAATGACACACTGGACCAAATGGACTTCACAGACATATTCAGAACGTTCCATCCCGAAGCAACGGAATACACATTCTTCTCTAGGGCCCATGGAACGTTCTCCAGAATGGATCACATCCTAGGTCACAAATCAGGTCTCAACCGGTACCCAAAGATTGGGATCATTCCCTGCACATTTTCAGACCACAATGCTTTGAAACTAGAACCCAATCACAAGAGGAAAGTCGGAAAGAACTCAAATACATGGAGGCTAAAGAGCATCCTACGAAAGAATGAATGGGTCAACCAGGAAATTAAAGAAGAATTTAAAAATTCATGGAAACCAATGAAAATGAAAACACAACTGTCCAAAATCTTTGGGATACAGCCAAGGCAGTCCTGCGAGGAAAGTATATAGCAATACAAGCCTTTCTCAAGAAACATGAAAGGTCTCAAATACACACCCTAACCCTACACCTAAAGGAGCTGGAGAAAGAACGGCCAATAAAGCCTAAACCCAGCAGGAGAAGAGAAATCATGCAGATCAGAGCAGAAATCAATGAAATAGAACCCAAAAGAACAGTAGAACAGATCAACGGAACTAGGAGCTGGTTCTTTGAAAGAATTCACAAGATTGATACACCCCTGTCCAGGCTGATCAAAACGAAAAGAGAAATGACCCAAATCAACAAAATCATGAATGAAAGAGGAGAGATCACAACCAACACCAAAGAAATACAAACGATTATAAGAACGTAATCTGAGCAACCCTAGGGCAGCATATTCCATAACCTGGAAGAAATGGGTGCATTCCTAGAGATGTGTCAACTACCAAAACTGACCCAGGAAGAAAGAGAAAACCTGAACAGTCCTATAACCACGAAGGCAATTGAAGTAGTCATCAAAAACCTCCCAAGAAACCAAAGCCCAGGGCCAGATGGATTCCCAGGGGAATTCTATCCGACATTTAAAGAAGAATTAATACCTATTCTCCTGAAACTGTTCCAAACAATAGAAATGGAAGGAAAACTTCCAAACTCATTTTATGAGGCCACCATTACCTTGATCCCAAAACCAGACAAAGATCCCATCAAAAAGGAGTATTAGAGAAAATATCCTTGATGAACATCGATGCAAAAATTCTCACCAAAATACTAGCCAAGAGGATCCAACAGTACATGAAAAGGAGTATTCACCATGACCAAGTGGGATTTATCCCTGGGCTGCAAGGCTGGTTCAACATCCGCAAATCAATCAACGTGATAAAACACATTAACCAAAGAAAGAACAAGAATCATATGATCCTCTCAATAGATGCAGAAAAACCATTTGACAAAGTAAAGCACACTTTCTGGATCAAAACTCTTCAGAGTACAGGGACAGCGGGTACATACCTCAATATCATAAAAGCCATCTACGAACAACCTACAGCGAATATCATTCTCAATGGGGAAAAGCTGAAATCTTTTCCCCTAAGGTCAGGAACGCGGCAGGGATAGCCACTCTCACCACTGCTATTCAACATAGTATTAGAAGTCCTAGCCACAGCAATCAGACAACAAAAAGAAATCCAAGGCATCCAAATCGGCAGAGAGGAAGTCAAACTCTCACTCTTTGCAGATGATATGATACATTATGTGGAAAACCCAAAAGACTCCACCCCAAAACTGCTACAACTCACACAGCAATTCCGTCAAGTAGCAGGCTATAAAATCAATGCACAGAAATCAGTGGCATTCCTATACACCAACAACAAGACAGAAGAGAGACAAATCAAGGAGTCGATCCCATTCACAACTGCACCCAAAACCAGAAGAGACCTAGGAATACATTGAACCCAAGAGGCAAAGGATCTGTACCCCGAAAACTACCAAATACTCAGGAAAGAAATTGAAGAAGACACAAAGAAACGGAAAAACGTTCCATGCTCATGGATTGGGAGAACCAACATTGTGAAGAGGTCAATGCTACCTAGAGCAATCTACACATGCAATGCAATCCCCATCAAAATACCATCCACTTTTTTCCACGAAATGGAACAAATAATCCTAAGATTTGAATGGAACCAGAAGAGACCACGAATAGCCAGAGGAATATTGAGAAAGAAAAGCAAAGCTGGCGGCATCACAATTCTGGACTTCCAGCTCTATGACAAAGCTGTCATCATCAAGACAGTATGGTACTGGCACAAAAACAGACACATAGATCCATGGAACAGAATCGAGAGCCCAGAAATGGACCCTCAACTCTATGGTCAACTTATCTTTGACAGAGCAGGAAAGAATGTCCAATGGCAAAAAGAGAGTCTCTTCAACAACTGGAGTTGTGGAAATTGGACAGCCCCATGCAGAAGAATGACACTGGACCATTTCCTGACACCACACACAAAAATAGACTCCAAATGTTTGAAAGACCTCAGTGTGAGACAGGACTCCATCAAAATCCTAAAGGAGAACACAGGTAGCAAGCTCTTCGACCTCAGCCGCAGCAACTTCTTCCTACAAACATCACCAAAGGCACGGGAAGCCAGGGCAAAAAGGAACTATTGGGATTTCATCAAGATAAAAACCTTTGGCACAGCAAAAGAAACAGTCCACAAAACCAAAAGACAACCGACAGAATGGGAGAAATTATTTACGAATGACATATCAGATAAAGGGCTACTATCCAATATGTATAAAAACGTATCAAACTCAACACCCAAAGAACAAATAATCCAATCAAAAAATAGGCAGAAGGCATGAACAGACATTTTTCCAAAGAAGACATCCAAATGGCCAACAGGCACATGAAAAAGGGCTCAACACGGCTCGGCATCAGGGAAATCCACATGAAAACCTCAATGAGATACCCCCTCACACCCGTCAGAATGGCTCAAATGAACAAGTCAGGGAACGACAGAGGTTGGCGGGGATGTGGAGAAAGGGGAACCCTCCTACACTGGTGGTGGGAATGCAAGCTGGTGTAACCCCTCTGGAAAACAGGATGGAGGTTCCTCAAATAGTTGAAATTAGAGCTACCATCCGATCCAGCAATTGCACTCCTGGGTATTTACCCCAAAGATACAAATGTAGGGACCCGAAGCGGTACGTGCACCCCATTGTTTATAGCAGCAATGTCCACAATAGCCAAACTGTTGAAAGAGCCAAGATGTCCATCGACAGATGAGTGAATAAAGAAGAGGTGGTATATATATACACAATGGAATATTACGCAGCCATCAAAAGGAATGAGATGTTGCCATGGACAACGACGTGGATGGAACTGGAGGGTCCGATGATTAGTGAAATAAGTCAATCAGAGAAAGACATGTATCATATGACCTCACTGATATGAGGAATTCTTAATCTCAGGAACAGAGTGAGGCTTGCTGGAGTGGTCGGGGGTGGGAGGGATGGGCTGGCTGGGTGATAGACATTGGGGAGGGTATGAGCTACGGTGAGCGCTGTGAATTGTGGAAGACTGTTGAATCACAGATCTCTACTTCTGAAACAAATAACGCAACATATTTTAAGAATAAAGGAAAAGAAGGAGATAGCAGGAGAGGAAGAATGAAGGGGAGTTAGTGAGAGGGGGAGACAGACCAGGAGAGATGATGGATTCTGAAAAAAAATCCGAGGTTTCTAGAGGGGAGGTGGGTCGGGGGATTGGTTAGCCTGGTGATGGGTATTAAAGAGGGCACATTCTGCATGGAGCACTGTGTGTTCGGAACAAACAATGAATCATGGGACACTACACCAAAACAAATGATGTAGTACATGGTGATTAACAAAGCAATAAAAAACAAAGACTGTAATAAGAGATGAAGAAGGACACTATATCCTACTTAAAGGGTCTATCCAAGAAGAAGATCTAACAATTGTAAATGTCTATGCCCCGAACATGGGAGCATCCAATTATATAAGGCAATTTAGAAGAAAAGCAAAGAAAGACATTGACAACCATACAATCATAGTGGGGGACTTTAACACCCCCCTGACTGAAGTGGCCAGATCATCTAAGCAAAAGATCAACAAGGAAATAAAGACTTTAAATGACACACTGGACCAAATGGACTTCACAGACATATTCAGAACGTTCCATCCCGAAGCAACGGAATACACATTCTTCTCTAGGGCCCATGGAACGTTCTCCAGAATGGATCACATCCTAGGTCACAAATCAGGTCTCAACCGGTACCCAAAGATTGGGATCATTCCCTGCACATTTTCAGACCACAATGCTTTGAAACTAGAACCCAATCACAAGAGGAAAGTCGGAAAGAACTCAAATACATGGAGGCTAAAGAGCATCCTACGAAAGAATGAATGGGTCAACCAGGAAATTAAAGAAGAATTTAAAAATTCATGGAAACCAATGAAAATGAAAACACAACTGTCCAAAATCTTTGGGATACAGCCAAGGCAGTCCTGCGAGGAAAGTATATAGCAATACAAGCCTTTCTCAAGAAACATGAAAGGTCTCAAATACACACCCTAACCCTACACCTAAAGGAGCTGGAGAAAGAACGGCCAATAAAGCCTAAACCCAGCAGGAGAAGAGAAATCATGCAGATCAGAGCAGAAATCAATGAAATAGAACCCAAAAGAACAGTAGAACAGATCAACGGAACTAGGAGCTGGTTCTTTGAAAGAATTCACAAGATTGATACACCCCTGTCCAGGCTGATCAAAACGAAAAGAGAAATGACCCAAATCAACAAAATCATGAATGAAAGAGGAGAGATCACAACCAACACCAAAGAAATACAAACGATTATAAGAACGTAATCTGAGCAACCCTAGGGCAGCATATTCCATAACCTGGAAGAAATGGGTGCATTCCTAGAGATGTGTCAACTACCAAAACTGACCCAGGAAGAAAGAGAAAACCTGAACAGTCCTATAACCACGAAGGCAATTGAAGTAGTCATCAAAAACCTCCCAAGAAACCAAAGCCCAGGGCCAGATGGATTCCCAGGGGAATTCTATCCGACATTTAAAGAAGAATTAATACCTATTCTCCTGAAACTGTTCCAAACAATAGAAATGGAAGGAAAACTTCCAAACTCATTTTATGAGGCCACCATTACCTTGATCCCAAAACCAGACAAAGATCCCATCAAAAAGGAGTATTAGAGAAAATATCCTTGATGAACATCGATGCAAAAATTCTCACCAAAATACTAGCCAAGAGGATCCAACAGTACATGAAAAGGAGTATTCACCATGACCAAGTGGGATTTATCCCTGGGCTGCAAGGCTGGTTCAACATCCGCAAATCAATCAACGTGATAAAACACATTAACGAAAGAAAGAACAAGAATCATATGATCCTCTCAATAGATGCAGAAAAACCATTTGACAAACTAAAGCACACTTTCTGGATCAAAACTCTTCAGAGTACAGGGACAGCGGGTACATACCTCAATATCATAAAAGCCATCTACGAACAACCTACAGCGAATATCATTCTCAATGGGGAAAAGCTGAGATCTTTTCCCCTAAGGTTAGGAACGCGGCAGGGATAGCCACTCTCACCACTGCTATTCAACATAGTATTAGAAGTCCTAGCCACAGCAATCAGACAACAAAAAGAAATCCAAGGCATCCAAATCGGCAGAGAGGAAGTCAAAATCTCACTCTTTGCAGATGATATGATACTTTATGTGGAAAACCCAAAAGACTCCACCCCAAAACTGCTACAACTCACACAGCAATTCCGTCAAGTAGCAGGCTATAAAATCAATGCACAGAAATCAGTGGCATTCCTATACACCAACAACAAGACAGAAGAGAGACAAATCAAGGAGTCGATCCCATTCACAACTGCACCCAAAACCAGAAGAGACCTAGGAATAAATTGAACCCAAGAGGCAAAGGATCTGTACCCCGAAAACTACCAAATACTCAGGAAAGAAATTGAAGAAGACACAAAGAAACGGAAAAACGTTCCATGCTCATGGACTGGGAGAACCAACATTGTGAAGAGGTCAATGCTACCTAGAGCAATCTACACATGCAATGCAATCCCCATCAAAATACCATCCACTTTTTTCCAAGAAATGGAACAAATAATCCTAAGATTTGAATGGAACCAGAAGAGACCACGAATAGCCAGAGGAATATTGAGAAAGAAAAGCAAAGCTGGCGGCATCACAATTCTGGACTTCCAGCTCTATGACAAAGCTGTCATCATCAAGACAGTATGGTACTGGCACAAAAACAGACACATAGATCCATGGAACAGAATCGAGAGCCCAGAAATGGACCCTCAACTCTATGGTCAACTTATCTTTGACAGAGCAGGAAAGAATGTCCAATGGCAAAAAGAGAGTCTCTTCAACAACTGGAGTTGTGGAAATTGGACAGCCCCATGCAGAAGAATGACACTGGACCATTTCCTGACACCACACACAAAAATAGACTCCAAATGTTTGAAAGACCTCAGTGTGAGACAGGACTCCATCAAAATCCTAAAGGAGAACACAGGTAGCAAGCTCTTCGACCTCAGCCGCAGCAACTTCTTCCTACAAACATCACCAAAGGCACGAGAAGCCAGGGCAAAAAGGAACTATTGGGATTTCATCAAGATAAAAACCTTTGGCACAGCAAAAGAAACAGTCCACAAAACCAAAAGACAACCGACAGAATGGGAGAAATTATTTACGAATGACATATCAGATAAAGGGCTACTATCCAATATGTATAAAAACGTATCAAACTCAACACCCAAAGAACAAATAATCCAATCAAAAAATAGGCAGAAGGCATGAACAGACATTTTTCCAAAGAACACATCCAAATGGCCAACAGGCACATGAAAAAGTGCTCAACACGGCTCGGCATCAGGGAAATCCACATCAAAACCTCAATGAGATACCCCCTCACACCCGTCAGAATGGCTCAAATGAACAAGTCAGGGAACGACAGAGGTTGGCGGGGATGTGGAGAAAGGGGAACCCTCCTACACTGGTGGTGGGAATGCAAGCTGGTGCAACCCCTCTGGAAAACAGGATGGAGGTTCCTCAAATAGTTGAAATTAGAGCTACCATCCGATCCAGCAATTGCACTCCTGGGTATTTACCCCAAAGATACAAATGTAGGGACCCGAAGCGGTACGTGCACCCCATTGTTTATAGCAGCAATGTCCACAATAGCCAAACTGTTGAAAGAGCCAAGATGTCCATCGACAGATGAGTGGATAAAGAAGAGGTGGTATATATATACACAATGGAATATTACGCAGCCATCAAAAGGAATGAGATGTTGCCATGGACAACGACGTGGATGGAACTGGAGGGTCCGATGATTAGTGAAATAAGTCAATCAGAGAAAGACATGTATCATATGACCTCACTGATATGAGGAATTCTTAATCTCAGGAACAGAGTGAGGCTTGCTGGAGTGGTCGGGGGTGGGAGGGATGGGCTGGCTGGGTGATAGACATTGGGGAGGGTATGAGCTACGGTGAGCGCTGTGAATTGTGTAAGACTGTTGAATCACAGATCTCTACTTCTGAAACAAATAACGCAACATATTTTAAGAATAAAGGAAAAGAAGGAGATAGCAGGAGAGGAAGAATGAAGGGGAGTTAGTGAGAGGGGGAGACAGACCAGGAGAGATGATGGATTCTGAAAAAAAATCCGAGGTTTCTAGAGGGGAGGTGGGTCGGGGGATTGGTTAGCCTGGTGATGGGTATTAAAGAGGGCACATTCTGCATGGAGCACTGTGTGTTCGGAACAAACAATGAATCATGGGACACTACACCAAAACAAATGATGTAGTACATGGTGATTAACAAAGCAATAAAAAACAAAGAGTGTAATAAGAGATGAAGAAGGACACTATATCCTACTTAAAGGGTCTATCCAAGAAGAAGATCTAACAATTGTAAATGTCTATGCCCCGAACATGGGAGCATCCAATTATATAAGGCAATTTAGAAGAAAAGGAAAGAAAGACATTGACAACCATACAATCATAGTGGGGGACTTTAACACCCCCCTGACTGAAATGGCCAGATCATCTAAGCAAAAGATCAACAAGGAAATAAAGACTTTAAATGACACACTGGACCAAATGGACTTCACAGACATATTCAGAACGTTCCATCCCGAAGCAACGGAATACACATTCTTCTCTAGGGCCCATGGAACGTTCTCCAGAATGGATCACATCCTAGGTCACAAATCAGGTCTCAACCGGTACCCAAAGATTGGGATCATTCCCTGCACATTTTCAGACCACAATGCTTTGAAACTAGAACTCAATCACAAGAGGAAAGTCGGAAAGAACTCAAATACATGGAGGGTAAAGAGCATCCTACGAAAGAATGAATGGGTCAACCAGGAAATTAAAGAAGAATTTAAAAATTCATGGAAACCAATGAAAATGAAAACACAACTGTCCAAAATCTTTGGGATACAGCCAAGGCAGTCCTTCGAGGAAAGTATATAGCAATACAAGCCTTTCTCAAGAAACATGAAAGGTCTCAAATACACACCCTAACCCTACACCTAAAGGAGCTGGAGAAAGAACGGCCAATAAAGCCTAAACCCAGCAGGAGAAGAGAAATCATGCAGATCAGAGCAGAAATCAATGAAATAGAACCCAAAAGAACAGTAGAACAGATCAACGGAACTAGGAGCTGGTTCTTTGAAAGAATTCACAAGATTGATACACCCCTGTCCAGGCTGATCAAAAAGAAAAGAGAAATGACCCAAATCAACAAAATCATGAATGAAGGAGGAGAGATCACAACCAACACCAAAGAAATACAAACGATTATAAGAACGTAATCTGAGCAACCCTAGGGCAGCATATTCCATAATCTGGAAGAAATGGGTGCATTCCTAGAGATGTGTCAACTACCAAAACTGACCCAGGAAGAAAGAGAAAACCTGAACATTCCTATAACCACGAAGGCAATTGAAGTAGTCATCAAAAACCTCCCAAGAAACCAAAGCCCAGGGCCAGATGGATTCCCAGGGGAATTCTATCCGACATTTAAAGAAGAATTAATACCTATTCTCCTGAAACTGTTCCAAACAATAGAAATGGAAGGAAAACTTCCAAACTCATTTTATGAGGCCACCATTACCTTGATCCCAAAACCAGACAAAGATCCCATAAAAAAGGAGTATTAGAGACCAATATCCTTGATGAACATCGATGCAAAAATTCTCACCAAAATACTAGCCAAGAGGATCCAACAGTACATGAAAAGGAGTATTCACCATGACCAAGTGGGATTTATCCCTGGGCTGCAAGGCTGGTTCAACATCCGCAAATCAATCAACGTGATAAAACACATTAACCAAAGAAAGAACAAGAATCATATGATCCTCTCAATAGATGCAGAAAAACCATTTGACAAAGTAAAGCACACTTTCTGGATCAAAACTCTTCAGAGTACAGGGACAGCGGGTACATACCTCAATATCATAAAAGCCATCTACGAACAACCTACAGCGAATATCATTCTCAATGGGGAAAAGCTGAGATCTTTTCCCCTAAGGTCAGGAACGCGGCAGGGATAGCCACTCTCACCACTGCTATTCAACATAGTATTAGAAGTCCTAGCCACAGCAATCAGACAACAAAAAGAAATCCAAGGCATCCAAATCGGCAGAGAGGAAGTCAAACTCTCACTCTTTGCAGATGATATGATACATTATGTGGAAAACCCAAAAGACTCCACCCCAAAACTGCTACAACTCACACAGCAATTCCGTCAAGTAGCAGGCTATAAAATCAATGCACAGAAATCAGTGGCATTCCTATACACCAACAACAAGACAGAAGAGAGACAAATCAAGGAGTCGATCCCATTCACAACTGCACCCAAAACCAGAAGAGACCTAGGAATACATTGAACCCAAGAGGCAAAGGATCTGTACCCAGAAAACTACCAAATACTCAGGAAAGAAATTGAAGAAGACACAAAGAAACGGAAAAACGTTCCATGCTCATGGATTGGGAGAACCAACATTGTGAAGAGGTCAATGCTACCTAGAGCAATCTACACATGCAATGCAATCCCCATCAAAATACCATCCACTTTTTTCCAAGAAATGGAACAAATAATCCTAAGATTTGAATGGAACCAGAAGAGACCACGAATAGCCAGAGGAATATTGAGAAAGAAAAGCAAAGCTGGCGGCATCACAATTCTGGACTTCCAGCTCTATGACAAAGCTGTCATCATCAAGACAGTATGGTACTGGCACAAAAACAGACACATAGATCCATGGAACAGAATCGAGAGCCCAGAAATGGACCCTCAACTCTATGGTCAACTTATCTTTGACAGAGCAGGAAAGAATGTCCAATGGCAAACAGAGAGTCTCTTCCACAACTGGAGTTGTGGAAATTGGACAGCACCATGCAGAAGAATGACACTGGACCATTTCCTGACACCACACACAAAAATAGACTCCAAATGTTTGAAAGACCTCAGTGTGAGACAGGACTCCATCAAAATCCTAAAGGAGAACACAGGTAGCAAGCTCTTCGACCTCAGCCGCAGCAACTTCTTCCTACAAACATCACCAAAGGCACGGGAAGCCAGGGCAAAAAGGAACCATTGGGATTTCATCAAGATAAAAACCTTTGGCACAGCAAAAGAAACAGTCCACAAAACCAAAAGACAACCGACAGAATGGGAGAAATTATTTACGAATGACATATCAGATAAAGGGCTACTATCCAATATGTATAAAAACGTATCAAACTCAACACCCAAAGAACAAATAATCCAATCAAAAAATAGGCAGAAGGCATGAACAGACATTTTTCCAAAGAACACATCCAAATGGCCAACAGGCACATGAAAAAGTGCTCAACACGGCTCGGCATCAGGGAAATCCACATCAAAACCTCAATGAGATACCCCCTCACACCCGTCAGAATGGCTCAAATGAACAAGTCAGGGAACGACAGAGGTTGGCGGGGATGTGGAGAAAGGGGAACCCTCCTACACTGGTGGTGGGAATGCAAGCTGGTGCAACCCCTCTGGAAAACAGGATGGAGGTTCCTCAAATAGTTGAAATTAGAGCTACCATCCGATCCAGCAATTGCACTCCTGGGTATTTACCCCAAAGATACAAATGTAGGGACCCGAAGCGGTACGTGCACCCCATTGTTTATAGCAGCAATGTCCACAATAGCCAAACTGTTGAAAGAGCCAAGATGTCCATCGACAGATGAGTGGATAAAGAAGAGGTGGTATATATATACACAATGGAATATTACGCAGCCATCAAAAGGAATGAGATGTTGCCATGGACAACGACGTGGATGGAACTGGAGGGTCCGATGATTAGTGAAATAAGTCAATCAGAGAAAGACATGTATCATATGACCTCACTGATATGAGGAATTCTTAATCTCAGGAACAGAGTGAGGCTTGCTGGAGTGGTCGGGGGTGGGAGGGATGGGCTGGCTGGGTGATAGACATTGGGGAGGGTATGAGCTACGGTGAGCGCTGTGAATTGTGTAAGACTGTTGAATCACAGATCTCTACTTCTGAAACAAATAACGCAACATATTTTAAGAATAAAGGAAAAGAAGGAGATAGCAGGAGAGGAAGAATGAAGGGGAGTTAGTGAGAGGGGGAGACAGACCAGGAGAGATGATGGATTCTGAAAAAAAATCCGAGGTTTCTAGAGGGGAGGTGGGTCGGGGGATTGGTTAGCCTGGTGATGGGTATTAAAGAGGGCACATTCTGCATGGAGCACTGTGTGTTCGGAACAAACAATGAATCATGGGACACTACACCAAAACAAATGATGTAGTACATGGTGATTAACAAAGCAATAAAAAACAAAGACTGTAATAAGAGATGAAGAAGGACACTATATCCTACTTAAAGGGTCTATCCAAGAAGAAGATCTAACAATTGTAAATGTCTATGCCCCGAACATGGGAGCATCCAATTATATAAGGCAATTTAGAAGAAAAGGAAAGAAAGACATTGACAACCATACAATCATAGTGGGGGACTTTAACACCCCCCTGACTGAAATGGCCAGATCATCTAAGCAAAAGATCAACAAGGAAATAAAGACTTTAAATGACACACTGGACCAAATGGACTTCACAGACATATTCAGAACGTTCCATCCCGAAGCAACGGAATACACATTCTTCTCTAGGGCCCATGGAACGTTCTCCAGAATGGATCACATCCTAGGTCACAAATCAGGTCTCAACCGGTACCCAAAGATTGGGATCATTCCCTGCACATTTTCAGACCACAATGCTTTGAAACTAGAACTCAATCACAAGAGGAAAGTCGGAAAGAACTCAAATACATGGAGGGTAAAGAGCATCCTACGAAAGAATGAATGGGTCAACCAGGAAATTAAAGAAGAATTTAAAAATTCATGGAAACCAATGAAAATGAAAACACAACTGTCCAAAATCTTTGGGATACAGCCAAGGCAGTCCTTCGAGGAAAGTATATAGCAATACAAGCCTTTCTCAAGAAACATGAAAGGTCTCAAATACACACCCTAACCCTACACCTAAAGGAGCTGGAGAAAGAACGGCCAATAAAGCCTAAACCCAGCAGGAGAAGAGAAATCATGCAGATCAGAGCAGAAATCAATGAAATAGAACCCAAAAGAACAGTAGAACAGATCAACGGAACTAGGAGCTGGTTCTTTGAAAGAATTCACAAGATTGATACACCCCTGTCCAGGCTGATCAAAAAGAAAAGAGAAATGACCCAAATCAACAAAATCATGAATGAAGGAGGAGAGATCACAACCAACACCAAAGAAATACAAACGATTATAAGAACGTAATCTGAGCAACCCTAGGGCAGCATATTCCATAATCTGGAAGAAATGGGTGCATTCCTAGAGATGTGTCAACTACCAAAACTGACCCAGGAAGAAAGAGAAAACCTGAACATTCCTATAACCACGAAGGCAATTGAAGTAGTCATCAAAAACCTCCCAAGAAACCAAAGCCCAGGGCCAGATGGATTCCCAGGGGAATTCTATCCGACATTTAAAGAAGAATTAATACCTATTCTCCTGAAACTGTTCCAAACAATAGAAATGGAAGGAAAACTTCCAAACTCATTTTATGAGGCCACCATTACCTTGATCCCAAAACCAGACAAAGATCCCATCAAAAAGGAGTATTAGAGACCAATATCCTTGATGAACATCGATGCAAAAATTCTCACCAAAATACTAGCCAAGAGGATCCAACAGTACATGAAAAGGAGTATTCACCATGACCAAGTGGGATTTATCCCTGGGCTGCAAGGCTGGTTCAACATCCGCAAATCAATCAACGTGATAAAACACATTAACCAAAGAAAGAACAAGAATCATATGATCCTCTCAATAGATGCAGAAAAACCATTTGACAAAGTAAAGCACACTTTCTGGATCAAAACTCTTCAGAGTACAGGGACAGCGGGTACATACCTCAATATCATAAAAGCCATCTACGAACAACCTACAGCGAATATCATTCTCAATGGGGAAAAGCTGAGATCTTTTCCCCTAAGGTCAGGAACGCGGCAGGGATAGCCACTCTCACCACTGCTATTCAACATAGTATTAGAAGTCCTAGCCACAGCAATCAGACAACAAAAAGAAATCCAAGGCATCCAAATCGGCAGAGAGGAAGTCAAACTCTCACTCTTTGCAGATGATATGATACATTATGTGGAAAACCCAAAAGACTCCACCCCAAAACTGCTACAACTCACACAGCAATTCCGTCAAGTAGCAGGCTATAAAATCAATGCACAGAAATCAGTGGCATTCCTATACACCAACAACAAGACAGAAGAGAGACAAATCAAGGAGTCGATCCCATTCACAACTGCACCCAAAACCAGAAGAGACCTAGGAATACATTGAACCCAAGAGGCAAAGGATCTGTACCCAGAAAACTACCAAATACTCAGGAAAGAAATTGAAGAAGACACAAAGAAACGGAAAAACGTTCCATGCTCATGGATTGGGAGAACCAACATTGTGAAGAGGTCAATGCTACCTAGAGCAATCTACACATGCAATGCAATCCCCATCAAAATACCATCCACTTTTTTCCAAGAAATGGAACAAATAATCCTAAGATTTGAATGGAACCAGAAGAGACCACGAATAGCCAGAGGAATATTGAGAAAGAAAAGCAAAGCTGGCGGCATCACAATTCTGGACTTCCAGCTCTATGACAAAGCTGTCATCATCAAGACAGTATGGTACTGGCACAAAAACAGACACATAGATCCATGGAACAGAATCGAGAGCCCAGAAATGGACCCTCAACTCTATGGTCAACTTATCTTTGACAGAGCAGGAAAGAATGTCCAATGGCAAACAGAGAGTCTCTTCCACAACTGGAGTTGTGGAAATTGGACAGCCCCATGCAGAAGAATGACACTGGACCATTTCCTGACACCACACACAAAAATAGACTCCAAATGTTTGAAAGACCTCAGTGTGAGACAGGACTCCATCAAAATCCTAAAGGAGAACACAGGTAGCAAGCTCTTCGACCTCAGCCGCAGCAACTTCTTCCTACAAACATCACCAAAGGCACGGGAAGCCAGGGCAAAAAGGAACCATTGGGATTTCATCAAGATAAAAACCTTTGGCACAGCAAAAGAAACAGTCCACAAAACCAAAAGACAACCGACAGAATGGGAGAAATTATTTACGAATGACATATCAGATAAAGGGCTACTATCCAATATGTATAAAAACGTATCAAACTCAACACCCAAAGAACAAATAATCCAATCAAAAAATAGGCAGAAGGCATGAACAGACATTTTTCCAAAGAACACATCCAAATGGCCAACAGGCACATGAAAAAGTGCTCAACACGGCTCGGCATCAGGGAAATCCACATCAAACCCTCAATGAGATACCCCCTCACACCCGTCAGAATGGCTCAAATGAACAAATCAGGGAACGACAGAGGTTGGCGGGGATGTGGAGAAAGGGGAACCCTCCTACACTGGTGGTGGGAATGCAAGCTGGTGCAACCCCTCTGGAAAACAGGATGGAAAGTTCCTCAAATAGTTGAAATTAGAGCTACCATCCGATCCAGCAATTGCACTCCTGGGTATTTACCCCAAAGATACAAATGTAGGGACCCGAAGCGGTACGTGCACCCCATTGTTTATAGCAGCAATGTCCACAATAGCCAAACTGTTGAAAGAGCCAAGATGTCCATCGACAGATGAGTGGATAAAGAAGAGGTGGTATATATATACACAATGGAATATTACGCAGCCATCAAAAGGAATGAGATGTTGCCATGGACAACGACGTGGATGGAACTGGAGGGTCCGATGATTAGTGAAATAAGTCAATCAGAGAAAGACATGTATCATATGACCTCACTGATATGAGGAATTCTTAATCTCAGGAACAGAGTGAGGCTTGCTGGAGTGGTCGGGGGTGGGAGGGATGGGCTGGCTGGGTGATAGACATTGGGGAGGGTATGAGCTACGGTGAGCGCTGTGAATTGTGTAAGACTGTTGAATCACAGATCTCTACTTCTGAAACAAATAACGCAACATATTTTAAGAATAAAGGAAAAGAAGGAGATAGCAGGAGAGGAAGAATGAAGGGGAGTTAGTGAGAGGGGGAGACAGACCAGGAGAGATGATGGATTCTGAAAAAAAATCCGAGGTTTCTAGAGGGGAGGTGGGTCGGGGGATTGGTTAGCCTGGTGATGGGTATTAAAGAGGGCACATTCTGTATGGAGCACTGTGTGTTCGGAACAAACAATGAATCATGGGACACTACACCAAAACAAATGATGTAGTACATGGTGATTAACAAAGCAATAAAAAACAAAGACTGTAATAAGAGATGAAGAAGGACACTATATCCTACTTAAAGGGTCTATCCAAGAAGAAGATCTAACAATTGTAAATGTCTATGCCCCGAACATGGGAGCATCCAATTATATAAGGCAATTTAGAAGAAAAGGAAAGAAAGACATTGACAACCATACAATCATAGTGGGGGACTTTAACACCCCCCTGACTGAAGTGGCCAGATCATCTAAGCAAAAGATCAACAAGGAAATAAAGACTTTAAATGACACACTGGACCAAATGGACTTCACAGACATATTCAGAACGTTCCATCCCGAAGCAACGGAATACACATTCTTCTCTAGGGCCCATGGAACGTTCTCCAGAATGGATCACATCCTAGGTCACAAATCAGGTCTCAACCGGTACCCAAAGATTGGGATCATTCCCTGCACATTTTCAGACCACAATGCTTTGAACCTAGAACTCAATCACAAGAGGAAAGTCGGAAAGAACTCAAATACATGGAGGCTAAAGAGCATCCTACGAAAGAATGAATGGGTCAACCAGGAAATTAAAGAAGAATTTAAAAATTCATGGAAACCAATGAAAATGAAAACACAACTGTCCAAAATCTTTGGGATACAGCCAAGGCAGTCCTGCGAGGAAAGTATATAGCAATACAAGCCTTTCTCAAGAAACATGAAAGGTCTCAAATACACACCCTAACCCTACACCTAAAGGAGCTGGAGAAAGAACGGCCAATAAAGCCTAAACCCAGCAGGAGAAGAGAAATCATGCAGATCAGAGCAGAAATCAATGAAATAGAAGCCAAAAGAACAGTAGAACAGATCAACGGAACTAGGAGCTGGTTCTTTGAAAGAATTCACAAGATTGATACACCCCTGTCCAGGCTGATCAAAAAGAAAAGAGAAATGACCTAAATCAACAAAATCATGAATGAAAGAGGAGAGATCACAACCAACACCAAAGAAATACAAACGATTATAAGAACGTAATCTGAGCAACCCTAGGGCAGCCTATTCCATAACCTGGAAGAAATGGGTGCATTCCTAGAGATGTGTCAACTACCAAAACTGACCCAGGAAGAAAGAGAAAACCTGAACAGTCCTATAACCACGAAGGCAATTGAAGTAGTCATCAAAAACCTCCCAAGAAACCAAAGCCCAGGGCCAGATGGATTCCCAGGGGAATTCTATCCGACATTTAAAGAAGAATTAATACCTATTCTCCTGAAACTGTTCCAAACAATAGAAATGGAAGGAAAACTTCCAAACTCATTTTATGAGGCCACCATTACCTTGATCCCAAAACCAGACAAAGATCCCATCAAAAAGGAGTATTAGAGACCAATATCCTTGATGAACATCGATGCAAAAATTCTCACCAAAATACTAGCCAAGAGGATCCAACAGTACATGAAAAGGAGTATTCACCATGACCAAGTGGGATTTATCCCTGGGCTGCAAGGCTGGTTCAACATCCGCAAATCAATCAACGTGATAAAACACATTAACCAAAGAAAGAACAAGAATCATATGATCCTCTCAATAGATGCAGAAAAACCATTTGACAAAGTAAAGCACACTTTCTGGATCAAAACTCTTCAGAGTACAGGGACAGCGGGTACATACCTCAATATCATAAAAGCCATCTACGAACAACCTACAGCGAATATCATTCTCAATGGGGAAAAGCTGAAATCTTTTCCCCTAAGGTCAGGAACGCGGCAGGGATAGCCACTCTCACCACTGCTATTCAACATAGTATTAGAAGTCCTAGCCACAGCAATCAGACAACAAAAAGAAATCCAAGGCATCCAAATCGGCAGAGAGGAAGTCAAACTCTCACTCTTTGCAGATGATATGATACATTATGTGGAAAACCCAAAAGACTCCACCCCAAAACTGCTACAACTCACACAGCAATTCCGTCAAGTAGCAGGCTATAAAATCAATGCACAGAAATCAGTGGCATTCCTATACACCAACAACAAGACAGAAGAGAGACAAATCAAGGAGTCGATCCCATTCACAACTGCACCCAAAACCAGAAGAGACCTAGGAATACATTGAACCCAAGAGGCAAAGGATCTGTACCCCGAAAACTACCAAATACTCAGGAAAGAAATTGAAGAAGACACAAAGAAACGGAAAAACGTTCCATGCTCATGGATTGGGAGAACCAACATTGTGAAGAGGTCAATGCTACCTAGAGCAATCTACACATGCAATGCAATCCCCATCAAAATACCATCCACTTTTTTCCACGAAATGGAACAAATAATCCTAAGATTTGAATGGAACCAGAAGAGACCACGAATAGCCAGAGGAATATTGAGAAAGAAAAGCAAAGCTGGCGGCATCACAATTCTGGACTTCCAGCTCTATGACAAAGCTGTCATCATCAAGACAGTATGGTACTGGCACAAAAACAGACACATAGATCCATGGAACAGAATCGAGAGCCCAGAAATGGACCCTCAACTCTATGGTCAACTTATCTTTGACAGAGCAGGAAAGAATGTCCAATGGCAAAAAGAGAGTCTCTTCAACAACTGGAGTTGTGGAAATTGGACAGCCCCATGCAGAAGAATGACACTGGACCATTTCCTGACACCACACACAAAAATAGACTCCAAATGTTTGAAAGACCTCAGTGTGAGACAGGACTCCATCAAAATCCTAAAGGAGAACACAGGTAGCAAGCTCTTCGACCTCAGCCGCAGCAACTTCTTCCTACAAACATCACCAAAGGCACGGGAAGCCAGGGCAAAAAGGAACTATTGGGATTTCATCAAGATAAAAACCTTTGGCACAGCAAAAGAAACAGTCCACAAAACCAAAAGACAACCGACAGAATGGGAGAAATTATTTACGAATGACATATCAGATAAAGGGCTACTATCCAATATGTATAAAAACGTATCAAACTCAACACCCAAAGAACAAATAATCCAATCAAAAAATAGGCAGAAGGCATGAACAGACATTTTTCCAAAGAAGACATCCAAATGGCCAACAGGCACATGAAAAAGGGCTCAACACGGCTCGGCATCAGGGAAATCCACATGAAAACCTCAATGAGATACCCCCTCACACCCGTCAGAATGGCTCAAATGAACAAGTCAGGGAACGACAGAGGTTGGCGGGGATGTGGAGAAAGGGGAACCCTCCTACACTGGTGGTGGGAATGCAAGCTGGTGTAACCCCTCTGGAAAACAGGATGGAGGTTCCTCAAATAGTTGAAATTAGAGCTACCATCCGATCCAGCAATTGCACTCCTGGGTATTTACCCCAAAGATACAAATGTAGGGACCCGAAGCGGTACGTGCACCCCATTGTTTATAGCAGCAATGTCCACAATAGCCAAACTGTTGAAAGAGCCAAGATGTCCATCGACAGATGAGTGAATAAAGAAGAGGTGGTATATATATACACAATGGAATATTACGCAGCCATCAAAAGGAATGAGATGTTGCCATGGACAACGACGTGGATGGAACTGGAGGGTCCGATGATTAGTGAAATAAGTCAATCAGAGAAAGACATGTATCATATGACCTCACTGATATGAGGAATTCTTAATCTCAGGAACAGAGTGAGGCTTGCTGGAGTGGTCGGGGGTGGGAGGGATGGGCTGGCTGGGTGATAGACATTGGGGAGGGTATGAGCTACGGTGAGCGCTGTGAATTGTGGAAGACTGTTGAATCACAGATCTCTACTTCTGAAACAAATAACGCAACATATTTTAAGAATAAAGGAAAAGAAGGAGATAGCAGGAGAGGAAGAATGAAGGGGAGTTAGTGAGAGGGGGAGACAGACCAGGAGAGATGATGGATTCTGAAAAAAAATCCGAGGTTTCTAGAGGGGAGGTGGGTCGGGGGATTGGTTAGCCTGGTGATGGGTATTAAAGAGGGCACATTCTGCATGGAGCACTGTGTGTTCGGAACAAACAATGAATCATGGGACACTACACCAAAACAAATGATGTAGTACATGGTGATTAACAAAGCAATAAAAAACAAAGACTGTAATAAGAGATGAAGAAGGACACTATATCCTACTTAAAGGGTCTATCCAAGAAGAAGATCTAACAATTGTAAATGTCTATGCCCCGAACATGGGAGCATCCAATTATATAAGGCAATTTAGAAGAAAAGCAAAGAAAGACATTGACAACCATACAATCATAGTGGGGGACTTTAACACCCCCCTGACTGAAGTGGCCAGATCATCTAAGCAAAAGATCAACAAGGAAATAAAGACTTTAAATGACACACTGGACCAAATGGACTTCACAGACATATTCAGAACGTTCCATCCCGAAGCAACGGAATACACATTCTTCTCTAGGGCCCATGGAACGTTCTCCAGAATGGATCACATCCTAGGTCACAAATCAGGTCTCAACCGGTACCCAAAGATTGGGATCATTCCCTGCACATTTTCAGACCACAATGCTTTGAAACTAGAACCCAATCACAAGAGGAAAGTCGGAAAGAACTCAAATACATGGAGGCTAAAGAGCATCCTACGAAAGAATGAATGGGTCAACCAGGAAATTAAAGAAGAATTTAAAAATTCATGGAAACCAATGAAAATGAAAACACAACTGTCCAAAATCTTTGGGATACAGCCAAGGCAGTCCTGCGAGGAAAGTATATAGCAATACAAGCCTTTCTCAAGAAACATGAAAGGTCTCAAATACACACCCTAACCCTACACCTAAAGGAGCTGGAGAAAGAACGGCCAATAAAGGCTAAACCCAGCAGGAGAAGAGAAATCATGCAGATCAGAGCAGAAATCAATGAAATAGAAGCCAAAAGAACAGTAGAACAGATCAACGGAACTAGGAGCTGGTTCTTTGAAAGAATTCACAAGATTGATACACCCCTGTCCAGGCTGATCAAAAAGAAAAGAGAAATGACCCAAATCAACAAAATCATGAATGAAAGAGGAGAGATCACAACCAACACCAAAGAAATACAAACGATTATAAGAACGTAATCTGAGCAACCCTAGGGCAGCATATTCCATAACCTGGAAGAAATGGGTGCATTCCTAGAGATGTGTCAACTACCAAAACTGACCCAGGAAGAAAGAGAAAACCTGAACAGTCCTATAACCACGAAGGCAATTGAAGTAGTCATCAAAAACCTCCCAAGAAACCAAAGCCCAGGGCCAGATGGATTCCCAGGGGAATTCTATCCGACATTTAAAGAAGAATTAATACCTATTCTCCTGAAACTGTTCCAAACAATAGAAATGGAAGGAAAACTTCCAAACTCATTTTATGAGGCCACCATTACCTTGATCCCAAAACCAGACAAAGATCCCATCAAAAAGGAGTATTAGAGACCAATATCCTTGATGAACATCGATGCAAAAATTCTCACCAAAATACTAGCCAAGAGGACCCAACAATACATGAAAAGGAGTATTCACCATGACCAAGTGGGATTTATCCCTGGGCTGCAAGGCTGGTTCAACATCCGCAAATCAATCAACGTGATAAAACACATTAACCAAAGAAAGAACAAGAATCATATGATCCTCTCAATAGATGCAGAAAAACCATTTGACAAAGTAAAGCACACTTTCTGGATCAAAACTCTTCAGAGTACAGGGACAGCGGGTACATACCTCAATATCATAAAAGCCATCTACGAACAACCTACAGCGAATATCATTCTCAATGGGGAAAAGCTGAGATCTTTTCCCCTAAGGTCAGGAACGCGGCAGGGATAGCCACTCTCACCACTGCTATTCAACATAGTATTAGAAGTCCTAGCCACAGCAATCAGACAACAAAAAGAAATCCAAGGCATCCAAATCGGCAGAGAGGAAGTCAAACTCTCACTCTTTGCAGATGATATGATACATTATGTGGAAAACCCAAAAGACTCCACCCCAAACCTGCTACAACTCACACAGCAATTCCGTCAAGTAGCAGGCTATAAAATCAATGCACAGAAATCAGTGGCATTCCTATACACCAACAACAAGACAGAAGAGAGACAAATCAAGGAGTCGATCCCATTCACAACTGCACCCAAAACCAGAAGAGACCTAGGAATACATTGAACCCAAGAGGCAAAGGATCTGTACCCCGAAAACTACCAAATACTCAGGAAAGAAATTGAAGAAGACACAAAGAAACGGAAAAAAGTTCCATGCTCATGGATTGGGAGAACCAACATTGTGAAGAGGTCAATGCTACCTAGAGCAATCTACACATGCAATGCAATCCCCATCAAAATACCATCCACTTTTTTCCAAGAAATGGAACAAATAATCCTAAGATTTGAATGGAACCAGAAGAGACCACGAATAGCCAGAGGAATATTGAGAAAGAAAAGCAAAGCTGGCGGCATCACAATTCTGGACTTCCAGCTCTATGACAAAGCTGTCATCATCAAGACAGTATGGTACTGGCACAAAAACAGACACATAGATCCATGGAACAGAATCGAGAGCCCAGAAATGGACCCTCAACTCTATGGTCAACTTATCTTTGACAGAGCAGGAAAGAATGTCCAATGGCAAAAAGAGAGTCTCTTCAACAACTGGAGTTGTGGAAATTGGACAGCCCCATGCAGAAGAATGACACTGGACCATTTCCTGACACCACACACAAAAATAGACTCCAAATGTTTGAAAGACCTCAGTGTGAGACAGGACTCAATCAAAATCCTAAAGGAGAACACAGGTAGCAAGCTCTTCGACCTCAGCCGCAGCAACTTCTTCCTACAAACATCACCAAAGGCACGGGAAGCCAGGGCAAAAAGGAACTATTGGGATTTCATCAAGATAAAAACCTTTGGCACAGCAAAAGAAACAGTCCACAAAACCAAAAGACAACCGACAGAATGGGAGAAATTATTTACGAATGACATATCAGATAAAGGGCTACTATCCAATATGTATAAAAACGTATCAAACTCAACACCCAAAGAACAAATAATCCAATCAAAAAATAGGCAGAAGGCATGAACAGACATTTTTCCAAAGAAGACATCCAAATGGCCAACAGGCACATGAAAAAGGGCTCAACACGGCTCGGCATCAGGGAAATCCACATGAAAACCTCAATGAGATACCCCCTCACACCCGTCAGAATGGCTCAAATGAACAAGTCAGGGAACGACAGAGGTTGGCGGGGATGTGGAGAAAGGGGAACCCTCCTACACTGGTGGTGGGAATGCAAGCTGGTGCAACCCCTCTGGAAAACAGGATGGAGGTTCCTCAAATAGTTGAAATTATAGCTACCATCCGATCCAGCAATTGCACTCCTGGGTATTTACCCCAAAGATACAAATGTAGGGACCCGAAGCGGTACGTGCACCCCATTGTTTATAGCAGCAATGTCCACAATAGCCAAACTGTTGAAAGAGCCAAGATGTCCATCGACAGATGAGTGGATAAAGAAGAGGTGGTATATATATACACAATGGAATATTACGCAGCCATCAGAAGGAATGAGATGTTGCCATGGACAACGACGTGGATGGAACTGGAGGGTCCGATGATTAGTGAAATAAGTCAATCAGAGAAGGACATGTATCATATGACCTCACTGATATGAGGAATTCTTAATCTCAGGAACAGAGTGAGGCTTGCTGGAGTGGTCGGGGGTGGGAGGGATGGGCTGGCTGGGTGATAGACATTGGGGAGGGTATGAGCTACGGTGAGCGCTGTGAATTGTGTAAGACTGTTGAATCACAGATCTCTACTTCTGAAACAAATAACGCAACATATTTTAAGAATAAAGGAAAAGAAGGAGATAGCAGGAGAGGAAGAATGAAGGGGAGTTAGTGAGAGGGGGAGACAGACCAGGAGAGATGATGGATTCTGAAAAAAAATCCGAGGTTTCTAGAGGGGAGGTGGGTCGGGGGATTGGTTAGCCTGGTGATGGGTATTAAAGAGGGCACATTCTGCATGGAGCACTGTGTGTTCGGAACAAACAATGAATCATGGGACACTACACCAAAACAAATGATGTAGTACATGGTGATTAACAAAGCAATAAAAAACAAAGACTGTAATAAGAGATGAAGAAGGACACTATATCCTACTTAAAGGGTCTATCCAAGAAGAAGATCTAACAATTGTAAATGTCTATGCCCCGAACATGGGAGCATCCAATTATATAAGGCAATTTAGAAGAAAAGCAAAGAAAGACATTGACAACCATACAATCATAGTGGGGGACTTTAACACCCCCCTGACTGAAATGGCCAGATCATCTAAGCAAAAGATCAACAAGGAAATAAAGACTTTAAATGACACACTGGACCAAATGGACTTCACAGACATATTCAGAACGTTCCATCCCGAAGCAACGGAATACACATTCTTCTCTAGGGCCCATGGAACGTTCTCCAGAATGGATCACATCCTAGGTCACAAATCAGGTCTCAACCGGTACCCAAAGATTGGGATCATTCCCTGCACATTTTCAGACCACAATGCTTTGAAACTAGAACCCAATCACAAGAGGAAAGTCGGAAAGAACTCAAATACATGGAGGCTAAAGAGCATCCTACGAAAGAATGAATGGGTCAACCAGGAAATTAAAGAAGAATTTAAAAATTCATGGAAACCAATGAAAATGAAAACACAACTGTCCAAAATCTTTGGGATACAGCCAAGGCAGTCCTGCGAGGAAAGTATATAGCAATACAAGCCTTTCTCAAGAAACATGAAAGGTCTCAAATACACACCCTAACCCTACACCTAAAGGAGCTGGAGAAAGAACGGCCAATAAAGCCTAAACCCAGCAGGAGAAGAGAAATCATGCAGATCAGAGCAGAAATCAATGAAATAGAACCCAAAAGAACAGTAGAACAGATCAACGGAACTAGGAGCTGGTTCTTTGAAAGAATTCACAAGATTGATACACCCCTGTCCAGGCTGATCAAAACGAAAAGAGAAATGACCCAAATCAACAAAATCATGAATGAAAGAGGAGAGATCACAACCAACACCAAAGAAATACAAACGATTATAAGAACGTAATCTGAGCAACCCTAGGGCAGCATATTCCATAATCTGGAAGAAATGGGTGCATTCCTAGAGATGTGTCAACTACCAAAACTGACCCAGGAAGAAAGAGAAAACCTGAACAGTCCTATAACCACGAAGGCAATTGAAGTAGTCATCAAAAACCTCCCAAGAAACCAAAGCCCAGGGCCAGATGGATTCCCAGGGGAATTCTATCCGACATTTAAAGAAGAATTAATACCTATTCTCCTGAAACTGTTCCAAACAATAGAAATGGAAGGAAAACTTCCAAACTCATTTTATGAGGCCACCATTACCTTGATCCCAAAACCAGACAAAGATCCCATCAAAAAGGAGTATTAGAGAAAATATCCTTGATGAACATCGATGCAAAAATTCTCACCAAAATACTAGCCAAGAGGATCCAACAGTACATGAAAAGGAGTATTCACCATGACCAAGTGGGATTTATCCCTGGGCTGCAAGGCTGGTTCAACATCCGCAAATCAATCAACGTGATAAAACACATTAACGAAAGAAAGAACAAGAATCATATGATCCTCTCAATAGATGCAGAAAAACCATTTGACAAAGTAAAGCACACTTTCTGGATCAAAACTCTTCAGAGTACAGGGACAGCGGGTACATACCTCAATATCATAAAAGCCATCTACGAACAACCTACAGCGAATATCATTCTCAATGGGGAAAAGCTGAGATCTTTTCCCCTAAGGTTAGGAACGCGGCAGGGATAGCCACTCTCACCACTGCTATTCAACATAGTATTAGAAGTCCTAGCCACAGCAATCAGACAACAAAAAGAAATCCAAGGCATCCAAATCGGCAGAGAGGAAGTCAAAATCTCACTCTTTGCAGATGATATGATACTTTATGTGGAAAACCCAAAAGACTCCACCCCAAAACTGCTACAACTCACACAGCAATTCCGTCAAGTAGCAGGCTATAAAATCAATGCACAGAAATCAGTGGCATTCCTATACACCAACAACAAGACAGAAGAGAGACAAATCAAGGAGTCGATCCCATTCACAACTGCACCCAAAACCAGAAGAGACCTAGGAATAAATTGAACCCAAGAGGCAAAGGATCTGTACCCCGAAAACTACCAAATACTCAGGAAAGAAATTGAAGAAGACACAAAGAAACGGAAAAACGTTCCATGCTCATGGACTGGGAGAACCAACATTGTGAAGAGGTCAATGCTACCTAGAGCAATCTACACATGCAATGCAATCCCCATCAAAATACCATCCACTTTTTTCCAAGAAATGGAACAAATAATCCTAAGATTTGAATGGAACCAGAAGAGACCACGAATAGCCAGAGGAATATTGAGAAAGAAAAGCAAAGCTGGCGGCATCACAATTCTGGACTTCCAGCTCTATGACAAAGCTGTCATCATCAAGACAGTAGGGTACTGGCACAAAAACAGACACATAGATCCATGGAACAGAATCGAGAGCCCAGAAATGGACCCTCAACTCTATGGTCAACTTATCTTTGACAGAGCAGGAAAGAATGTCCAATGGCAAAAAGAGAGTCTCTTCAACAACTGGAGTTGTGGAAATTGGACAGCCCCATGCAGAAGAATGACACTGGACCATTTCCTGACACCACACACAAAAATAGACTCCAAATGTTTGAAAGACCTCAGTGTGAGACAGGACTCCATCAAAATCCTAAAGGAGAACACAGGTAGCAAGCTCTTCGACCTCAGCCGCAGCAACTTCTTCCTACAAACATCACCAAAGGCACGAGAAGCCAGGGCAAAAAGGAACTATTGGGATTTCATCAAGATAAAAACCTTTGGCACAGCAAAAGAAACAGTCCACAAAACCAAAAGACAACCGACAGAATGGGAGAAATTATTTACGAATGACATATCAGATAAAGGGCTACTATCCAATATGTATAAAAACGTATCAAACTCAACACCCAAAGAACAAATAATCCAATCAAAAAATAGGCAGAAGGCATGAACAGACATTTTTCCAAAGAACACATCCAAATGGCCAACAGGCACATGAAAAAGTGCTCAACACGGCTCGGCATCAGGGAAATCCACATCAAAACCTCAATGAGATACCCCCTCACACCCGTCAGAATGGCTCAAATGAACAAGTCAGGGAACGACAGAGGTTGGCGGGGATGTGGAGAAAGGGGAACCCTCCTACACTGGTGGTGGGAATGCAAGCTGGTGCAACCCCTCTGGAAAACAGGATGGAGGTTCCTCAAATAGTTGAAATTAGAGCTACCATCCGATCCAGCAATTGCACTCCTGGGTATTTACCCCAAAGATACAAATGTAGGGACCCGAAGCGGTACGTGCACCCCATTGTTTATAGCAGCAATGTCCACAATAGCCAAACTGTTGAAAGAGCCAAGATGTCCATCGACAGATGAGTGGATAAAGAAGAGGTGGTATATATATACACAATGGAATATTACGCAGCCATCAAAAGGAATGAGATGTTGCCATGGACAACGACGTGGATGGAACTGGAGGGTCCGATGATTAGTGAAATAAGTCAATCAGAGAAAGACATGTATCATATGACCTCACTGATATGAGGAATTCTTAATCTCAGGAACAGAGTGAGGCTTGCTGGAGTGGTCGGGGGTGGGAGGGATGGGCTGGCTGGGTGATAGACATTGGGGAGGGTATGAGCTACGGTGAGCGCTGTGAATTGTGTAAGACTGTTGAATCACAGATCTCTACTTCTGAAACAAATAACGCAACATATTTTAAGAATAAAGGAAAAGAAGGAGATAGCAGGAGAGGAAGAATGAAGGGGAGTTAGTGAGAGGGGGAGACAGACCAGGAGAGATGATGGATTCTGAAAAAAAATCCGAGGTTTCTAGAGGGGAGGTGGGTCGGGGGATTGGTTAGCCTGGTGATGGGTATTAAAGAGGGCACATTCTGCATGGAGCACTGTGTGTTCGGAACAAACAATGAATCATGGGACACTACACCAAAACAAATGATGTAGTACATGGTGATTAACAAAGCAATAAAAAACAAAGACTGTAATAAGAGATGAAGAAGGACACTATATCCTACTTAAAGGGTCTATCCAAGAAGAAGATCTAACAATTGTAAATGTCTATGCCCCGAACATGGGAGCATCCAATTATATAAGGCAATTTAGAAGAAAAGGAAAGAAAGACATTGACAACCATACAATCATAGTGGGGGACTTTAACACCCCCCTGACTGAAATGGCCAGATCATCTAAGCAAAAGATCAACAAGGAAATAAAGACTTTAAATGACACACTGGACCAAATGGACTTCACAGACATATTCAGAACGTTCCATCCCGAAGCAACGGAATACACATTCTTCTCTAGGGCCCATGGAACGTTCTCCAGAATGGATCACATCCTAGGTCACAAATCAGGTCTCAACCGGTACCCAAAGATTGGGATCATTCCCTGCACATTTTCAGACCACAATGCTTTGAAACTAGAACTCAATCACAAGAGGAAAGTCGGAAAGAACTCAAATACATGGAGGCTAAAGAGCATCCTACGAAAGAATGAATGGGTCAACCAGGAAATTAAAGAAGAATTTAAAAATTCATGGAAACCAATGAAAATGAAAACACAACTGTCCAAAATCTTTGGGATACAGCCAAGGCAGTCCTTCGAGGAAAGTATATAGCAATACAAGCCTTTCTCAAGAAACATGAAAGGTCTCAAATACACACCCTAACCCTACACCTAAAGGAGCTGGAGAAAGAACGGCCAATAAAGCCTAAACCCAGCAGGAGAAGAGAAATCATGCAGATCAGAGCAGAAATCAATGAAATAGAACCCAAAAGAACAGTAGAACAGATCAACGGAACTAGGAGCTGGTTCTTTGAAAGAATTCACAAGATTGATACACCCCTGTCCAGGCTGATCAAAAAGAAAAGAGAAATGACCCAAATCAACAAAATCATGAATGAAGGAGGAGAGATCACAACCAACACCAAAGAAATACAAACGATTATAAGAACGTAATCTGAGCAACCCTAGGGCAGCATATTCCATAATCTGGAAGAAATGGGTGCATTCCTAGAGATGTGTCAACTACCAAAACTGACCCAGGAAGAAAGAGAAAACCTGAACATTCCTATAACCACGAAGGCAATTGAAGTAGTCATCAAAAACCTCCCAAGAAACCAAAGCCCAGGGCCAGATGGATTCCCAGGGGAATTCTATCCGACATTTAAAGAAGAATTAATACCTATTCTCCTGAAACTGTTCCAAACAATAGAAATGGAAGGAAAACTTCCAAACTCATTTTATGAGGCCACCATTACCTTGATCCCAAAACCAGACAAAGATCCCATCAAAAAGGAGTATTAGAGACCAATATCCTTGATGAACATCGATGCAAAAATTCTCACCAAAATACTAGCCAAGAGGACCCAACAGTACATGAAAAGGAGTATTCACCATGACCAAGTGGGATTTATCCCTGGGCTGCAAGGCTGGTTCAACATCCGCAAATCAATCAACGTGATAAAACACATTAACCAAAGAAAGAACAAGAATCATATGATCCTCTCAATAGATGCAGAAAAACCATTTGACAAAGTAAAGCACACTTTCTGGATCAAAACTCTTCAGAGTACAGGGACAGCGGGTACATACCTCAATATCATAAAAGCCATCTACGAACAACCTACAGCGAATATCATTCTCAATGGGGAAAAGCTGAGATCTTTTCCCCTAAGGTCAGGAACGCGGCAGGGATAGCCACTCTCACCACTGCTATTCAACATAGTATTAGAAGTCCTAGCCACAGCAATCAGACAACAAAAAGAAATCCAAGGCATCCAAATCGGCAGAGAGGAAGTCAAACTCTCACTCTTTGCAGATGATATGATACATTATGTGGAAAACCCAAAAGACTCCACCCCAAAACTGCTACAACTCACACAGCAATTCCGTCAAGTAGCAGGCTATAAAATCAATGCACAGAAATCAGTGGCATTCCTATACACCAACAACAAGACAGAAGAGAGACAAATCAAGGAGTCGATCCCATTCACAACTGCACCCAAAACCAGAAGAGACCTAGGAATACATTGAACCCAAGAGGCAAAGGATCTGTACCCAGAAAACTACCAAATACTCAGGAAAGAAATTGAAGAAGACACAAAGAAACGGAAAAACGTTCCATGCTCATGGATTGGGAGAACCAACATTGTGAAGAGGTCAATGCTACCTAGAGCAATCTACACATGCAATGCAATCCCCATCAAAATACCATCCACTTTTTTCCAAGAAATGGAACAAATAATCCTAAGATTTGAATGGAACCAGAAGAGACCACGAATAGCCAGAGGAATATTGAGAAAGAAAAGCAAAGCTGGCGGCATCACAATTCTGGACTTCCAGCTCTATGACAAAGCTGTCATCATCAAGACAGTATGGTACTGGCACAAAAACAGACACATAGATCCATGGAACAGAATCGAGAGCCCAGAAATGGACCCTCAACTCTATGGTCAACTTATCTTTGACAGAGCAGGAAAGAATGTCCAATGGCAAACAGAGAGTCTCTTCCACAACTGGAGTTGTGGAAATTGGACAGCCCCATGCAGAAGAATGACACTGGACCATTTCCTGACACCACACACAAAAATAGACTCCAAATGTTTGAAAGACCTCAGTGTGAGACAGGACTCCATCAAAATCCTAAAGGAGAACACAGGTAGCAAGCTCTTCGACCTCAGCCGCAGCAACTTCTTCCTACAAACATCACCAAAGGCACGGGAAGCCAGGGCAAAAAGGAACCATTGGGATTTCATCAAGATAAAAACCTTTGGCACAGCAAAAGAAACAGTCCACAAAACCAAAAGACAACCGACAGAATGGGAGAAATTATTTACGAATGACATATCAGATAAAGGGCTACTATCCAATATGTATAAAAACGTATCAAACTCAACACCCAAAGAACAAATAATCCAATCAAAAAATAGGCAGAAGGCATGAACAGACATTTTTCCAAAGAACACATCCAAATGGCCAACAGGCACATGAAAAAGTGCTCAACACGGCTCGGCATCAGGGAAATCCACATCAAAACCTCAATGAGATACCCCCTCACACCCGTCAGAATGGCTCAAATGAACAAGTCAGGGAACGACAGAGGTTGGCGGGGATGTGGAGAAAGGGGAACCCTCCTACACTGGTGGTGGGAATGCAAGCTGGTGCAACCCCTCTGGAAAACAGGATGGAAAGTTCCTCAAATAGTTGAAATTAGAGCTACCATCCGATCCAGCAATTGCACTCCTGGGTATTTACCCCAAAGATACAAATGTAGGGACCCGAAGCGGTACTTGCACCCCATTGTTTATAGCAGCAATGTCCACAATAGCCAAACTGTTGAAAGAGCCAAGATGTCCATCGACAGATGAGTGGATAAAGAAGAGGTGGTATATATATACACAATGGAATATTACGCAGCCATCAAAAGGAATGAGATGTTGCCATGGACAACGACGTGGATGGAACTGGAGGGTCCGATGATTAGTGAAATAAGTCAATCAGAGAAAGACATGTATCATATGACCTCACTGATATGAGGAATTCTTAATCTCAGGAACAGAGTGAGGCTTGCTGGAGTGGTCGGGGGTGGGAGGGATGGGCTGGCTGGGTGATAGACATTGGGGAGGGTATGAGCTACGGTGAGCGCTGTGAATTGTGTAAGACTGTTGAATCACAGATCTCTACTTCTGAAACAAATAACGCAACATATTTTAAGAATAAAGGAAAAGAAGGAGATAGCAGGAGAGGAAGAATGAAGGGGAGTTAGTGAGAGGGGGAGACAGACCAGGAGAGATGATGGATTCTGAAAAAAAATCCGAGGTTTCTAGAGGGGAGGTGGGTCGGGGGATTGGTTAGCCTGGTGATGGGTATTAAAGAGGGCACATTCTGTATGGAGCACTGTGTGTTCGGAACAAACAATGAATCATGGGACACTACACCAAAACAAATGATGTAGTACATGGTGATTAACAAAGCAATAAAAAACAAAGACTGTAATAAGAGATGAAGAAGGACACTATATCCTACTTAAAGGGTCTATCCAAGAAGAAGATCTAACAATTGTAAATGTCTATGCCCCGAACATGGGAGCATCCAATTATATAAGGCAATTTAGAAGAAAAGGAAAGAAAGACATTGACAACCATACAATCATAGTGGGGGACTTTAACACCCCCCTGACTGAAGTGGCCAGATCATCTAAGCAAAAGATCAACAAGGAAATAAAGACTTTAAATGACACACTGGACCAAATGGACTTCACAGACATATTCAGAACGTTCCATCCCGAAGCAACGGAATACACATTCTTCTCTAGGGCCCATGGAACGTTCTCCAGAATGGATCACATCCTAGGTCACAAATCAGGTCTCAACCGGTACCCAAAGATTGGGATCATTCCCTGCACATTTTCAGACCACAATGCTTTGAACCTAGAACTCAATCACAAGAGGAAAGTCGGAAAGAACTCAAATACATGGAGGCTAAAGAGCATCCTACGAAAGAATGAATGGGTCAACAAGGAAATTAAAGAAGAATTTAAAAATTCATGGAAACCAATGAAAATGAAAACACAACTGTCCAAAATCTTTGGGATACAGCCAAGGCAGTCCTGCGAGGAAAGTATATAGCAATACAAGCCTTTCTCAAGAAACATGAAAGGTCTCAAATACACACCCTAACCCTACACCTAAAGGAGCTGGAGAAAGAACGGCCAATAAAGCCTAAACCCAGCAGGAGAAGAGAAATCATGCAGATCAGAGCAGAAATCAATGAAATAGAAGCCAAAAGAACAGTAGAACAGATCAAAGGAACTAGGAGCTGGTTCTTTGAAAGAATTCACAAGATTGATACACCCCTGTCCAGGCTGATCAAAAAGAAAAGAGAAATGACCCAAATCAACAAAATCATGAATGAAAGAGGAGAGATCACAACCAACACCAAAGAAATACAAACGATTATAAGAACGTAATCTGAGCAACCCTAGGGCAGCCTATTCCATAACCTGGAAGAAATGGGTGCATTCCTAGAGATGTGTCAACTACCAAAACTGACCCAGGAAGAAAGAGAAAACCTGAACAGTCCTATAACCACGAAGGCAATTGAAGTAGTCATCAAAAACCTCCCAAGAAACCAAAGCCCAGGGCCAGATGGATTCCCAGGGGAATTCTATCCGACATTTAAAGAAGAATTAATACCTATTCTCCTGAAACTGTTCCAAACAATAGAAATGGAAGGAAAACTTCCAAACTCATTTTATGAGGCCACCATTACCTTGATCCCAAAACCAGACAAAGATCCCATCAAAAAGGAGTATTAGAGACCAATATCCTTGATGAACATCGATGCAAAAATTCTCACCAAAATACTAGCCAAGAGGATCCAACAGTACATGAAAAGGAGTATTCACCATGACCAAGTGGGATTTATCCCTGGGCTGCAAGGCTGGTTCAACATCCGCAAATCAATCAACGTGATAAAACACATTAACCAAAGAAAGAACAAGAATCATATGATCCTCTCAATAGATGCAGAAAAACCATTTGACAAAGTAAAGCACACTTTCTGGATCAAAACTCTTCAGAGTACAGGGACAGCGGGTACATACCTCAATATCATAAAAGCCATCTACGAACAACCTACAGCGAATATCATTCTCAATGGGGAAAAGCTGAGATCTTTTCCCCTAAGGTCAGGAACGCGGCAGGGATAGCCACTCTCACCACTGCTATTCAACATAGTATTAGAAGTCCTAGCCACAGCAATCAGACAACAAAAAGAAATCCAAGGCATCCAAATCGGCAGAGAGGAAGTCAAACTCTCACTCTTTGCAGATGATATGATACATTATGTGGAAAACCCAAAAGACTCCACCCCAAACCTGCTACAACTCACACAGCAATTCCGTCAAGTAGCAGGCTATAAAATCAATGCACAGAAATCAGTGGCATTCCTATACACCAACAACAAGACAGAAGAGAGACAAATCAAGGAGTCGATCCCATTCACAACTGCACCCAAAACTAGAAGAGACCTAGGAATACATTGAACCCAAGAGGCAAAGGATCTGTACCCCGAAAACTACCAAATACTCAGGAAAGAATTTGAAGAAGACACAAAGAAACGGAAAAACGTTCCATGCTCATGGATTGGGAGAACCAACATTGTGAAGAGGTCAATGCTACCTAGAGCAATCTACACATGCAATGCAATCCCCATCAAAATACCATCCACTTTTTTCCAAGAAATGGAACAAATAATCCTAAGATTTGAATGGAACCAGAAGAGACCACGAATAGCCAGAGGAATATTGAGAAAGAAAAGCAAAGCTGGCGGCATCACAATTCTGGACTTCCAGCTCTATGACAAAGCTGTCATCATCAAGACAGTATGGTACTGGCACAAAAACAGACACATAGATCCATGGAACAGAATCGAGAGCCCAGAAATGGACCCTCAACTCTATGGTCAACTTATCTTTGACAGAGCAGGAAAGAATGTCCAATGGCAAAAAGAGAGTCTCTTCAACAACTGGAGTTGTGGAAATTGGACAGCCCCATGCAGAAGAATGACACTGGACCATTTCCTGACACCACACACAAAAATAGACTCCAAATGTTTGAAAGACCTCAGTGTGAGACAGGACTCCATCAAAATCCTAAAGGAGAACACAGGTAGCAAGCTCTTCGACCTCAGCCGCAGCAACTTCTTCCTACAAACATCACCAAAGGCACGGGAAGCCAGGGCAAAAAGGAACTATTGGGATTTCATCAAGATAAAAACCTTTGGCACAGCAAAAGAAACAGTCCACAAAACCAAAAGACAACCGACAGAATGGGAGAAATTATTTACGAATGACATATCAGATAAAGGGCTACTATCCAATATGTATAAAAACGTATCAAACTCAACGCCCAAAGAACAAATAATCCAATCAAAAAATAGGCAGAAGGCATGAACAGACATTTTTCCAAAGAAGACATCCAAATGGCCAACAGGCACATGAAAAAGGGCTCAACACGGCTCGGCATCAGGGAAATCCACATCAAAACCTCAATGAGATACCCCCTCACACCCGTCAGAATGGCTCAAATGAACAAGTCAGGGAACGACAGAGGTTGGCGGGGATGTGGAGAAAGGGGAACCCTCCTACACTGGTGGTGGGAATGCAAGCTGGTGTAACCCCTCTGGAAAACAGGATGGAGGTTCCTCAAATAGTTGAAATTAGAGCTACCATCCGATCCAGCAATTGCACTCCTGGGTATTTACCCCAAAGATACAAATGTAGGGACCCGAAGCGGTACGTGCACCCCATTGTTTATAGCAGCAATGTCCACAATAGCCAAACTGTTGAAAGAGCCAAGATGTCCATCGACAGATGAGTGGATAAAGAAGAGGTGGTATATATATACACAATGGAATATTACGCAGCCATCAAAAGGAATGAGATGTTGCCATGGACAACGACGTGGATGGAACTGGAGGGTCCGATGATTAGTGAAATAAGTCAATCAGAGAAAGACATGTATCATATGACCTCACTGATATGAGGAATTCTTAATCTCAGGAACAGAGTGAGGCTTGCTGGAGTGGTCGGGGGTGGGAGGGATGGGCTGGCTGGGTGATAGACATTGGGGAGGGTATGAGCTACGGTGAGCGCTGTGAATTGTGTAAGACTGTTGAATCACAGATCTCTACTTCTGAAACAAATAACGCAACATATTTTAAGAATAAAGGAAAAGAAGGAGATAGCAGGAGAGGAAGAATGAAGGGGAGTTAGTGAGAGGGGGAGACAGACCAGGAGAGATGATGGATTCTGAAAAAAAATCCGAGGTTTCTAGAGGGGAGGTGGGTCGGGGGATTGGTTAGCCTGGTGATGGGTATTAAAGAGGGCACATTCTGCATGGAGCACTGTGTGTTCGGAACAAACAATGAATCATGGGACACTACACCAAAACAAATGATGTAGTACATGGTGATTAACAAAGCAATAAAAAACAAAGACTGTAATAAGAGATGAAGAAGGACACTATATCCTACTTAAAGGGTCTATCCAAGAAGTAGATCTAACAATTGTAAATGTCTATGCCCCGAACATGGGAGCATCCAATTATATAAGGCAATTTAGAAGAAAAGGAAAGAAAGACATTGACAACCATACAATCATAGTGGGGGACTTTAACACCCCCCTGACTGAAATGGCCAGATCATCTAAGCAAAAGATCAACAAGGAAATAAAGACTTTAAATGACACACTGGACCAAATGGACTTCACAGACATATTCAGAACGTTCCATCCCGAAGCAACGGAATACACATTCTTCTCTAGGGCCCATGGAACGTTCTCCAGAATGGATCACATCCTAGGTCACAAATCAGGTCTCAACCGGTACCCAAAGATTGGGATCATTCCCTGCACATTTTCAGACCACAATGCTTTGAAACTAGAACTCAATCACAAGAGGAAAGTCGGAAAGAACTCAAATACATGGAGGGTAAAGAGCATCCTACGAAAGAATGAATGGGTCAACCAGGAAATTAAAGAAGAATTTAAAAATTCATGGAAACCAATGAAAATGAAAACACAACTGTCCAAAATCTTTGGGATACAGCCAAGGCAGTCCTTCGAGGAAAGTATATAGCAATACAAGCCTTTCTCAAGAAACATGAAAGGTCTCAAATACACACCCTAACCCTACACCTAAAGGAGCTGGAGAAAGAACGGCCAATAAAGCCTAAACCCAGCAGGAGAAGAGAAATCATGCAGATCAGAGCAGAAATCAATGAAATAGAACCCAAAAGAACAGTAGAACAGATCAACGGAACTAGGAGCTGGTTCTTTGAAAGAATTCACAAGATTGATACACCCCTGTCCAGGCTGATCAAAAAGAAAAGAGAAATGACCCAAATCAACAAAATCATGAATGAAGGAGGAGAGATCACAACCAACACCAAAGAAATACAAACGATTATAAGAACGTAATCTGAGCAACCCTAGGGCAGCATATTCCATAATCTGGAAGAAATGGGTGCATTCCTAGAGATGTGTCAACTACCAAAACTGACCCAGGAAGAAAGAGAAAACCTGAACATTCCTATAACCAGGAAGGCAATTGAAGTAGTCATCAAAAACCTCCCAAGAAACCAAAGCCCAGGGCCAGATGGATTCCCAGGGGAATTCTATCCGACATTTAAAGAAGAATTAATACCTATTCTCCTGAAACTGTTCCAAACAATAGAAATGGAAGGAAAACTTCCAAACTCATTTTATGAGGCCACCATTACCTTGATCCCAAAACCAGACAAAGATCCCATCAAAAAGGAGTATTAGAGACCAATATCCTTGATGAACATCGATGCAAAAATTCTCACCAAAATACTAGCCAAGAGGATCCAACAGTACATGAAAAGGAGTATTCACCATGACCAAGTGGGATTTATCCCTGGGCTGCAAGGCTGGTTCAACATCCGCAAATCAATCAACGTGATAAAACACATTAACCAAAGAAAGAACAAGAATCATATGATCCTCTCAATAGATGCAGAAAAACCATTTGACAAAGTAAAGCACACTTTCTGGATCAAAACTCTTCAGAGTACAGGGACAGCGGGTACATACCTCAATATCATAAAAGCCATCTACGAACAACCTACAGCGAATATCATTCTCAATGGGGAAAAGCTGAGATCTTTTCCCCTAAGGTCAGGAACGCGGCAGGGATAGCCACTCTCACCACTGCTATTCAACATAGTATTAGAAGTCCTAGCCACAGCAATCAGACAACAAAAAGAAATCCAAGGCATCCAAATCGGCAGAGAGGAAGTCAAACTCTCACTCTTTGCAGATGATATGATACATTATGTGGAAAACCCAAAAGACTCCACCCCAAAACTGCTACAACTCACACAGCAATTCCGTCAAGTAGCAGGCTATAAAATCAATGCACAGAAATCAGTGGCATTCCTATACACCAACAACAAGACAGAAGAGAGACAAATCAAGGAGTCGATCCCATTCACAACTGCACCCAAAACCAGAAGAGACCTAGGAATACATTGAACCCAAGAGGCAAAGGATCTGTACCCAGAAAACTACCAAATACTCAGGAAAGAAATTGAAGAAGACACAAAGAAACGGAAAAACGTTCCATGCTCATGGATTGGGAGAACCAACATTGTGAAGAGGTCAATGCTACCTAGAGCAATCTACACATGCAATGCAATCCCCATCAAAATACCATCCACTTTTTTCCAAGAAATGGAACAAATAATCCTAAGATTTGAATGGAACCAGAAGAGACCACGAATAGCCAGAGGAATATTGAGAAAGAAAAGCAAAGCTGGCGGCATCACAATTCTGGACTTCCAGCTCTATGACAAAGCTGTCATCATCAAGACAGTATGGTACTGGCACAAAAACAGACACATAGATCCATGGAACAGAATCGAGAGCCCAGAAATGGACCCTCAACTCTATGGTCAACTTATCTTTGACAGAGCAGGAAAGAATGTCCAATGGCAAACAGAGAGTCTCTTCCACAACTGGAGTTGTGGAAATTGGACAGCCCCATGCAGAAGAATGACACTGGACCATTTCCTGACACCACACACAAAAATAGACTCCAAATGTTTGAAAGACCTCAGTGTGAGACAGGACTCCATCAAAATCCTAAAGGAGAACACAGGTAGCAAGCTCTTCGACCTCAGCCGCAGCAACTTCTTCCTACAAACATCACCAAAGGCACGGGAAGCCAGGGCAAAAAGGAACCATTGGGATTTCATCAAGATAAAAACCTTTGGCACAGCAAAAGAAACAGTCCACAAAACCAAAAGACAACCGACAGAATGGGAGAAATTATTTACGAATGACATATCAGATAAAGGGCTACTATCCAATATGTATAAAAACGTATCAAACTCAACACCCAAAGAACAAATAATCCAATCAAAAAATAGGCAGAAGGCATGAA
Organism: Eumetopias jubatus; assembly: GCF_037043125.1. Classification (NCBI taxonomy): domain Eukaryota; kingdom Metazoa; phylum Chordata; class Mammalia; order Carnivora; family Otariidae; genus Eumetopias; species Eumetopias jubatus. The sequence goes on along the minus strand of NW_028274839.1, from coordinate 799,829 downwards.
CAGACATTTTTCCAAAGAACACATCCAAATGGCCAACAGGCACATGAAAAAGTGCTCAACACGGCTCGGCATCAGGGAAATCCACATCAAAACCTCAATGAGATACCCCCTCACACCCGTCAGAATGGCTCAAATGAACAAGTCAGGGAACGACAGAGGTTGGCGGGGATGTGGAGAAAGGGGACCCCTCCTACACTGGTGGTGGGAATGCAAGCTGGTGCAACCCCTCTGGAAAACAGGATGGAAAGTTCCTCAAATAGTTGAAATTAGAGCTACCATCCGATCCAGCAATTGCACTCCTGGGTATTTACCCCAAAGATACAAATGTAGGGACCCGAAGCGGTACGTGCACCCCATTGTTTATAGCAGCAATGTCCACAATAGCCAAACTGTTGAAAGAGCCAAGATGTCCATCGACAGATGAGTGGATAAAGAAGAGGTGGTATATATATACACAATGGAATATTACGCAGCCATCAAAAGGAATGAGATGTTGCCATGGACAACGACGTGGATGGAACTGGAGTGTCCGATGATTAGTGAAATAAGTCAATCAGAGAAAGACATGTATCATATGACCTCACTGATATGAGGAATTCTTAATCTCAGGAACAGAGTGAGGCTTGCTGGAGTGGTCGGGGGTGGGAGGGATGGGCTGGCTGGGTGATAGACATTGGGGAGGGTATGAGCTACGGTGAGCGCTGTGAATTGTGTAAGACTGTTGAATCACAGATCTCTACTTCTGAAACAAATAACGCAACATATTTTAAGAATAAAGGAAAAGAAGGAGATAGCAGGAGAGGAAGAATGAAGGGGAGTTAGTGAGAGGGGGAGACAGACCAGGAGAGATGATGGATTCTGAAAAAAAATCCGAGGTTTCTAGAGGGGAGGTGGGTCGGGGGATTGGTTAGCCTGGTGATGGGTATTAAAGAGGGCACATTCTGTATGGAGCACTGTGTGTTCGGAACAAACAATGAATCATGGGACACTACACCAAAACAAATGATGTAGTACATGGTGATTAACAAAGCAATAAAAAACAAAGACTGTAATAAGAGATGAAGAAGGACACTATATCCTACTTAAAGGGTCTATCCAAGAAGAAGATCTAACAATTGTAAATGTCTATGCCCCGAACATGGGAGCATCCAATTATATAAGGCAATTTAGAAGAAAAGGAAAGAAAGACATTGACAACCATACAATCATAGTGGGGGACTTTAACACCCCCCTGACTGAAGTGGCCAGATCATCTAAGCAAAAGATCAACAAGGAAATAAAGACTTTAAATGACACACTGGACCAAATGGACTTCACAGACATATTCAGAACGTTCCATCCCGAAGCAACGGAATACACATTCTTCTCTAGGGCCCATGGAACGTTCTCCAGAATGGATCACATCCTAGGTCACAAATCAGGTCTCAACCGGTACCCAAAGATTGGGATCATTCCCTGCACATTTTCAGACCACAATGCTTTGAACCTAGAACTCAATCACAAGAGGAAAGTCGGAAAGAACTCAAATACATGGAGGCTAAAGAGCATCCTACGAAAGAATGAATGGGTCAACAAGGAAATTAAAGAAGAATTTAAAAATTCATGGAAACCAATGAAAATGAAAACACAACTGTCCAAAATCTTTGGGATACAGCCAAGGCAGTCCTGCGAGGAAAGTATATAGCAATACAAGCCTTTCTCAAGAAACATGAAAGGTCTCAAATACACACCCTAACCCTACACCTAAAGGAGCTGGAGAAAGAACGGCCAATAAAGCCTAAACCCAGCAGGAGAAGAGAAATCATGCAGATCAGAGCAGAAATCAATGAAATAGAAGCCAAAAGAACAGTAGAACAGATCAACGGAACTAGGAGCTGGTTCTTTGAAAGAATTCACAAGATTGATACACCCCTGTCCAGGCTGATCAAAAAGAAAAGAGAAATGACCCAAATCAACAAAATCATGAATGAAAGAGGAGAGATCACAACCAACACCAAAGAAATACAAACGATTATAAGAACGTAATCTGAGCAACCCTAGGGCAGCCTATTCCATAACCTGGAAGAAATGGGTGCATTCCTAGAGATGTGTCAACTACCAAAACTGACCCAGGAAGAAAGAGAAAACCTGAACAGTCCTATAACCACGAAGGCAATTGAAGTAGTCATCAAAAACCTCCCAAGAAACCAAAGCCCAGGGCCAGATGGATTCCCAGGGGAATTCTATCCGACATTTAAAGAAGAATTAATACCTATTCTCCTGAAACTGTTCCAAACAATAGAAATGGAAGGAAAACTTCCAAACTCATTTTATGAGGCCACCATTACCTTGATCCCAAAACCAGACAAAGATCCCATCAAAAAGGAGTATTAGAGACCAATATCCTTGATGAACATCGATGCAAAAATTCTCACCAAAATACTAGCCAAGAGGATCCAACAGTACATGAAAAGGAGTATTCACCATGACCAAGTGGGATTTATCCCTGGGCTGCAAGGCTGGTTCAACATCCGCAAATCAATCAACGTGATAAAACACATTAACCAAAGAAAGAACAAGAATCATATGATCCTCTCAATAGATGCAGAAAAACCATTTGACAAAGTAAAGCACACTTTCTGGATCAAAACTCTTCAGAGTACAGGGACAGCGGGTACATACCTCAATATCATAAAAGCCATCTACGAACAACCTACAGCGAATATCATTCTCAATGGGGAAAAGCTGAGATCTTTTCCCCTAAGGTCAGGAACGCGGCAGGGATAGCCACTCTCACCACTGCTATTCAACATAGTATTAGAAGTCCTAGCCACAGCAATCAGACAACAAAAAGAAATCCAAGGCATCCAAATCGGCAGAGAGGAAGTCAAACTCTCACTCTTTGCAGATGATATGATACATTATGTGGAAAACCCAAAAGACTCCACCCCAAACCTGCTACAACTCACACAGCAATTCCGTCAAGTAGCAGGCTATAAAATCAATGCACAGAAATCAGTGGCATTCCTATACACCAACAACAAGACAGAAGAGAGACAAATCAAGGAGTCGATCCCATTCACAACTGCACCCAAAACCAGAAGAGACCTAGGAATACATTGAACCCAAGAGGCAAAGGATCTGTACCCCGAAAACTACCAAATACTCAGGAAAGAATTTGAAGAAGACACAAAGAAACGGAAAAACGTTCCATGCTCATGGATTGGGAGAACCAACATTGTGAAGAGGTCAATGCTACCTAGAGCAATCTACACATGCAATGCAATCCCCATCAAAATACCATCCACTTTTTTCCAAGAAATGGAACAAATAATCCTAAGATTTGAATGGAACCAGAAGAGACCACGAATAGCCAGAGGAATATTGAGAAAGAAAAGCAAAGCTGGCGGCATCACAATTCTGGACTTCCAGCTCTATGACAAAGCTGTCATCATCAAGACAGTATGGTACTGGCACAAAAACAGACACATAGATCCATGGAACAGAATCGAGAGCCCAGAAATGGACCCTCAACTCTATGGTCAACTTATCTTTGACAGAGCAGGAAAGAATGTCCAATGGCAAAAAGAGAGTCTCTTCAACAACTGGAGTTGTGGAAATTGGACAGCCCCATGCAGAAGAATGACACTGGACCATTTCCTGACACCACACACAAAAATAGACTCCAAATGTTTGAAAGACCTCAGTGTGAGACAGGACTCCATCAAAATCCTAAAGGAGAACACAGGTAGCAAGCTCTTCGACCTCAGCCGCAGCAACTTCTTCCTACAAACATCACCAAAGGCACGGGAAGCCAGGGCAAAAAGGAACTATTGGGATTTCATCAAGATAAAAACCTTTGGCACAGCAAAAGAAACAGTCCACAAAACCAAAAGACAACCGACAGAATGGGAGAAATTATTTACGAATGACATATCAGATAAAGGGCTACTATCCAATATGTATAAAAACGTATCAAACTCAACGCCCAAAGAACAAATAATCCAATCAAAAAATAGGCAGAAGGCATGAACAGACATTTTTCCAAAGAAGACATCCAAATGGCCAACAGGCACATGAAAAAGGGCTCAACACGGCTCGGCATCAGGGAAATCCACATCAAAACCTCAATGAGATACCCCCTCACACCCGTCAGAATGGCTCAAATGAACAAGTCAGGGAACGACAGAGGTTGGCGGGGATGTGGAGAAAGGGGAACCCTCCTACACTGGTGGTGGGAATGCAAGCTGGTGTAACCCCTCTGGAAAACAGGATGGAGGTTCCTCAAATAGTTGAAATTAGAGCTACCATCCGATCCAGCAATTGCACTCCTGGGTATTTACCCCAAAGATACAAATGTAGGGACCCGAAGCGGTACGTGCACCCCATTGTTTATAGCAGCAATGTCCACAATAGCCAAACTGTTGAAAGAGCCAAGATGTCCATCGACAGATGAGTGGATAAAGAAGAGGTGGTATATATATACACAATGGAATATTACGCAGCCATCAAAAGGAATGAGATGTTGCCATGGACAACGACGTGGATGGAACTGGAGGGTCCGATGATTAGTGAAATAAGTCAATCAGAGGAAGACATGTATCATATGACCTCACTGATATGAGGAATTCTTAATCTCAGGAACAGAGTGAGGCTTGCTGGAGTGGTCGGGGGTGGGAGGGATGGGCTGGCTGGGTGATAGACATTGGGGAGGGTATGAGCTACGGTGAGCGCTGTGAATTGTGTAAGACTGTTGAATCACAGATCTCTACTTCTGAAACAAATAACGCAACATATTTTAAGAATAAAGGAAAAGAAGGAGATAGCAGGAGAGGAAGAATGAAGGGGAGTTAGTGAGAGGGGGAGACAGACCAGGAGAGATGATGGATTCTGAAAAAAAATCCGAGGTTTCTAGAGGGGAGGTGGGTCGGGGGATTGGTTAGCCTGGTGATGGGTATTAAAGAGGGCACATTCTGCATGGAGCACTGTGTGTTCGGAACAAACAATGAATCATGGGACACTACACCAAAACAAATGATGTAGTACATGGTGATTAACAAAGCAATAAAAAACAAAGACTGTAATAAGAGATGAAGAAGGACACTATATCCTACTTAAAGGGTCTATCCAAGAAGAAGATCTAACAATTGTAAATGTCTATGCCCCGAACATGGGAGCATCCAATTATATAAGGCAATTTAGAAGAAAAGCAAAGAAAGACATTGACAACCATACAATCATAGTGGGGGACTTTAACACCCCCCTGACTGAAATGGCCAGATCATCTAAGCAAAAGATCAACAAGGAAATAAAGACTTTAAATGACACACTGGACCAAATGGACTTCACAGACATATTCAGAACGTTCCATCCCGAAGCAACGGAATACACATTCTTCTCTAGGGCCCATGGAACGTTCTCCAGAATGGATCACATCCTAGGTCACAAATCAGGTCTCAACCGGTACCCAAAGATTGGGATCATTCCCTGCACATTTTCAGACCACAATGCTTTGAAACTAGAACCCAATCACAAGAGGAAAGTCGGAAAAAACTCAAATACATGGAGGCTAAAGAGCATCCTACGAAAGAATGAATGGGTCAACAAGGAAATTAAAGAAGAATTTAAAAATTCATGGAAACCAATGAAAATGAAAACACAACTGTCCAAAATCTTTGGGATACAGCCAAGGCAGTCCTGCGAGGAAAGTATATAGCAATACAAGCCTTTCTCAAGAAACATGAAAGGTCTCAAATACACACCCTAACCCTACACCTAAAGGAGCTAGAGAAAGAACGGCCAATAAAGCCTAAACCCAGCAGGAGAAGAGAAATCATGCAGATCAGAGCAGAAATCAATGAAATAGAAGCCAAAAGAACAGTAGAACAGATCAACGGAACTAGGAGCTGGTTCTTTGAAAGAATTCACAAGATTGATACACCCCTGTCCAGGCTGATCAAAAAGAAAAGAGAAATGACCCAAATCAACAAAATCATGAATGAAAGAGGAGAGATCACAACCAACACCAAAGAAATACAAACGATTATAAGAACGTAATCTGAGCAACCCTAGGGCAGCCTATTCCATAACCTGGAAGAAATGGGTGCATTCCTAGAGATGTGTCAACTACCAAAACTGACCCAGGAAGAAAGAGAAAACCTGAACAGTCCTATAACCACGAAGGCAATTGAAGTAGTCATCAAAAACCTCCCAAGAAACCAAAGCCCAGGGCCAGATGGATTCCCAGGGGAATTCTATCAGACATTTAAAGAAGAATTAATACCTATTCTCCTGAAACTGTTCCAAACAATAGAAATGGAAGGAAAACTTCCAAACTCATTTTATGAGGCCACCATTACCTTGATCCCAAAACCAGACAAAGATCCCATCAAAAAGGAGTATTAGAGACCAATATCCTTGATGAACATCGATGCTAAAATTCTCACCAAAATACTAGCCAAGAGGATCCAACAGTACATGAAAAGGAGTATTCACCATGACCAAGTGGGATTTATCCCTGGGCTGCAAGGCTGGTTCAACATCCGCAAATCAATCAACGTGATAAAACACATTAACCAAAGAAAGAACAAGAATCATATGATCCTCTCAATAGATGCAGAAAAACCATTTGACAAAGTAAAGCACACTTTCTGGATCAAAACTCTTCAGAGTACAGGGACAGCGGGTACATACCTCAATATCATAAAAGCCATCTACGAACAACCTACAGCGAATATCATTCTCAATGGGGAAAAGCTGAGATCCTTTCCCCTAAGGTCAGGAACGCGGCAGGGATAGCCACTCTCACCACTGCTATTCAACATAGTATTAGAAGTCCTAGCCACAGCAATCAGACAACAAAAAGAAATCCAAGGCATCCAAATCGGCAGAGAGGAAGTCAAACTCTCACTCTTTGCAGATGATATGATACTTTATGTGGAAAACCCAAAAGACTCCACCCCAAAACTGCTACAACTCACACAGCAATTCCGTCAAGTAGCAGGCTATAAAATCAATGCACAGAAATCAGTGGCATTCCTATACACCAACAACAAGACAGAAGAGAGACAAATCAAGGAGTCGATCCCATTCACAACTGCACCCAAAACCAGAAGAGACCTAGGAATACATTGAACCCAAGAGGCAAAGGATCTGTACCCCGAAAACTACCAAATACTCAGGAAAGAAATTGAAGAAGACACAAAGAAACGGAAAAAAGTTCCATGCTCATGGACTGGGAGAAACAAAATTGTGAAGAGGTCAATGCTACCTAGAGCAATCTACACATGCAATGCAATCCCCATCAAAATACCATCCACTTTTTTCCAAGAAATGGAACAAATAATCCTAAGATTTGAATGGAACCAGAAGAGACCACGAATAGCCAGAGGAATATTGAGAAAGAAAAGCAAAGCTGGCGGCATCACAATTCTGGACTTCCAGCTCTATGACAAAGCTGTCATCATCAAGACAGTATGGTACTGGCACAAAAACAGACACATAGATCCATGGAACAGAATCGAGAGCCCAGAAATGGACCCTCAACTCTATGGTCAACTTATCTTTGACAGAGCAGGAAAGAATGTCCAATGGCAAAAAGAGAGTCTCTTCCACAACTGGAGTTGTGGAAATTGGACAGCCCCATGCAGAAGAATGACACTGGACCATTTCCTGACACCACACACAAAAATAGACTCCAAATGTTTGAAAGACCTCAGTGTGAGACAGGACTCCATCAAAATCCTAAAGGAGAACACAGGTAGCAAGCTCTTCGACCTCAGCCGCAGCAACTTCTTCCTACAAACATCACCAAAGGCACGGGAAGCCAGGGCAAAAAGGAACTATTGGGATTTCATCAAGATAAAAACCTTTGGCACAGCAAAAGAAACAGTCCACAAAACCAAAAGACAACCGACAGAATGGGAGAAATTATTTACGAATGACATATCAGATAAAGGGCTACTATCCAATATGTATAAAAACGTATCAAACTCAACACCCAAAGAACAAATAATCCAATCAAAAAATAGGCAGAAGGCATGAACAGACATTTTTCCAAAGAACACGTCCAAATGGCCAACAGGCACATGAAAAAGTGCTCAACACGGCTCGGCATCAGGGAAATCCACATCAAAACCTCAATGAGATACCCCCTCACACCCGTCAGAATGGCTCAAATGAACAATTCAGGGAACGACAGACGTTGGCGGGGATCTGGAGAAAGGGGAACCCTCCTAAACTGGTGGTGGGAATGCAAGCTGGTGCAACCCCTCTGGAAAACAGGATGGAAAGTTCCTCAAATAGTTGAAATTAGAGCTACCATCCGATCCAGCAATTGCACTCCTGGGTATTTACCCCAAAGATACAAATGTAGGGACCCGAAGCGGTACGTGCACCCCATTGTTTATAGCAGCAATGTCGACAATAGCCAAACTGTTGAAAGAGCCAAGATGTCCATCGACAGATGAGTGGATAAAGAAGAGGTGGTATATATATACACAATGGAATATTACGCAGCCATCAAAAGGAATGAGATGTTGCCATGGACAACGACGTGGATGGAACTGGAGGGTCCGATGATTAGTGAAATAAGTCAATCAGAGAAAGACATGTATCATATGACCTCACTGATATGAGGAATTCTTAATCTCAGGAACAGAGTGAGGCTTGCTGGAGTGGTCGGGGGTGGGAGGGATGGGCTGGCTGGGTGATAGACATTGGGGAGGGTATGAGCTACGGTGAGCGCTGTGAATTGTGTAAGACTGTTGAATCACAGATCTCTACTTCTGAAACAAATAACGCAACATATTTTAAGAATAAAGGAAAAGAAGGAGATAGCAGGAGAGGAAGAATGAAGGGGAGTTAGTGAGAGGGGGAGACAGACCAGGAGAGATGATGGATTCTGAAAAAAAATCCGAGGTTTCTAGAGGGGAGGTGGGTCGGGGGATTGGTTAGCCTGGTGATGGGTATTAAAGAGGGCACATTCTGCATGGAGCACTGTGTGTTCGGAACAAACAATGAATCATGGGACACTACACCAAAACAAATGATGTAGTACATGGTGATTAAAAAGCAATAAAAAACAAACACTGTAATAAGAGATGAAGAAGGACACTATATCCTACTTAAAGGGTCTATCCAAGAAGAAGATCTAACAATTGTAAATGTCTATGCCCCGAACATGGGAGCATCCAATTATATAAGGCAATTTAGAAGAAAAGGAAAGAAAGACATTGACAACCATACAATCATAGTGGGGGACTTTAACACCCCCCTGACTGAAATGGCCAGATCATCTAAGCAAAAGATCAACAAGGAAATAAAGACTTTAAATGACACACTGGACCAAATGGACTTCACAGACATATTCAGAACGTTCCATCCCGAAGCAACGGAATACACATTCTTCTCTAGGGCCCATGGAACGTTCTCCAGAATGGATCACATCCTAGGTCACAAATCAGGTCTCAACCGGTACCCAAAGATTGGGATCATTCCCTGCACATTTTCAGACCACAATGCTTTGAAACTAGAACTCAATCACAAGAGGAAAGTCGGAAAGAACTCAAATACATGGAGGGTAAAGAGCATCCTACGAAAGAATGAATGGGTCAACCAGGAAATTAAAGAAGAATTTAAAAATTCATGGAAACCAATGAAAATGAAAACACAACTGTCCAAAATCTTTGGGATACAGCCAAGGCAGTCCTTCGAGGAAAGTATATAGCAATACAAGCCTTTCTCAAGAAACATGAAAGGTCTCAAATACACACCCTAACCCTACACCTAAAGGAGCTGGAGAAAGAACGGCCAATAAAGCCTAAACCCACCAGGAGAAGAGAAATCATGCAGATCAGAGCAGAAATCAATGAAATAGAACCCAAAAGAAGAGTAGAACAGATCAACGGAACTAGGAGCTGGTTCTTTGAAAGAATTCACAAGATTGATACACCCCTGTCCAGGCTGATCAAAAAGAAAAGAGAAATGACCCAAATCAACAAAATCATGAATGAAGGAGGAGAGATCACAACCAACACCAAAGAAATACAAACGATTATAAGAACGTAATCTGAGCAACCCTAGGGCAGCATATTCCATAACCTGGAAGAAATGGGTGCATTCCTAGAGATGTGTCAACTACCAAAACTGACCCAGGAAGAAAGAGAAAACCTGAACAGTCCTATAACCACGAAGGCAATTGAAGTAGTCATCAAAAACCTCCCAAGAAACCAAAGCCCAGGGCCAGATGGATTCCCAGGGGAATTCTATCAGACATTTAAAGAAGAATTAATACCTATTCTCCTGAAACTGTTCCAAACAATAGAAATGGAAGGAAAACTTCCAAACTCATTTTATGAGGCCACCATTACCTTGATCCCAAAACCAGACAAAGATCCCATCAAAAAGGAGTATTAGAGACCAATATCCTTGATGAACATCGATGCAAAAATTCTCACCAAAATACTAGCCAAGAGGACCCAACAGTACATGAAAAGGAGTACTCACCATGACCAAGTGGGATTTATCCCTGGGCTGCAAGGCTGGTTCAACATCCGCAAATCAATCAACGTGATAAAACACATTAACCAAAGAAAGAACAAGAATCATATGATCCTCTCAATAGATGCAGAAAAACCATTTGACAAAGTAAAGCACACTTTCTGGATCAAAACTCTTCAGAGTACAGGGACAGCGGGTACATACCTCAATATCATAAAAGCCATCTACGAACAACCTACAGCGAATATCATTCTCAATGGGGAAAAGCTGAGATCTTTTCCCCTAAGGTCAGGAACGCGGCAGGGATAGCCACTCTCAACACTGCTATTCAACATAGTATTAGAAGTCCTAGCCACAGCAATCAGACAACAAAAAGAAATCAAAGGCATCCAAATCGGCAGAGAGGAAGTCAAAATCTCACTCTTTGCAGATGATATGATACATTATGTGGAAAACCCAAAAGACTCCACCCCAAAACTGCTACAACTCACAGAGCAATTCCGTCAAGTAGCAGGCTATAAAATCAATGCACAGACATCAGTGGCATTCCTATACACCAACAACAACACAGAAGAGAGACAAATCAAGGAGTCGATCCCATTCACAACTGCACCCAAAACCAGAAGAGACCTAGGAATAAATTGAACCCAAGAGGCAAAGGATCTGTACTCAGAAAACTACCAAATACTCAGGAAAGAAATTGAAGAAGACACAAAGAAACGGAAAAACGTTCCATGCTCATGGATTGGGAGAACCAACATTGTGAAGAGGTCAATGCTACCTAGAGCAATCTACACATGCAATGCAATCCCCATCAAAATACCATCCACTTTTTTCCAAGAAATCGAACAAATAATCCTAAGATTTGAATGGAACCAGAAGAGACCACGAATAGCCAGAGGAATATTGAGAAAGAAAAGCAAAGCTGGCGGCATCACAATTCTGGACTTCCAGCTCTATGACAAAGCTGTCATCATCAAGACAGTATGGTACTGGCACAAAAACAGACACATAGATCCATGGAACAGAATCGAGAGCCCAGAAGTGGACCCTCAACTCTATGGTCAACTTATCTTTGACAGAGCAGGAAAGAATGTCCAATGGCAAAAAGAGAGTCTCTTCCACAACTGGAGTTGTGGAAATTGGACAGCCCCATGCAGAAGAATGACACTGGACCATTTCCTGACACCACACACAAAAATAGACTCCAAATGTTTGAAAGACCTCAGTGTGAGACAAGACTCCATCAAAATCCTAAAGGAGAACACAGGTAGCAAGCTCTTCGACCTCAGCCGCAGCAACTTCTTCCTACAAACATCACCAAAGGCACGGGAATCCAGGGCAAAAAGGAACTATTGGGATTTCATCAAGATAAAAACCTTTGGCACAGCAAAAGAAACAGTCCACAAAACCAAAAGACAACCGACAGAATGGGAGAAATTATTTACGAATGACATATCAGATAAAGGGCTACTATCCAATATGTATAAAAACGTATCAAACTCAACACCCAAAGAACAAATAATCCAATCAAAAAATAGGCAGAAGACATGAACAGACATTTTTCCAAAGAACACATCCAAATGGCCAACAGGCACAGGAAAAAGTGCTCAACACGGCTCGGCATCAGGGAAATCCACATCAAAACCTCAATGAGATACCCCCTCACACCCGTCAGAATGGCTCAAATGAACAAGTCAGGGAACGACAGAGGTTGGCGGGGATGTGGAGAAAGGGGAACCCTCCTACACTGGTGGTGGGAATGCAAGCTGGTGCAACCCCTCTGGAAAACAGGATGGAGGTTCCTCAAATAGTTGAAATTAGAGCTACCATCCGATCCAGCAATTGCACTCCTGGGTATTTACCCCAAAGATACAAATGTAGGGACCCGAAGCGGTACGTGCACCCCATTGTTTATAGCAGGAATGTCCACAATAGCCAAACTGTTGAAAGAGCCAAGATGTCCATCGACAGATGAGTGGATAAAGAAGAGGTGGTATATATATACACAATGGAATATTACGCAGCCATCAAAAGGAATGAGATGTTGCCATGGACAACGACGTGGATGGAACTGGAGGGTCCGATGATTAGTGAAATAAGTCAATCAGAGAAAGACATGTATCATATGACCTCACTGATATGAGGAATTCTTAATCTCAGGAACAGAGTGAGGCTTGCTGGAGTGGTCGGGGGTGGGAGGGATGGGCTGGCTGGGTGATAGACATTGGGGAGGGTATGAGCTACGGTGAGCGCTGTGAATTGTGTAAGACTGTTGAATCACAGATCTCTACTTCTGAAACAAATAACGCAACATATTTTAAGAATAAAGGAAAAGAAGGAGATAGCAGGAGAGGAAGAATGAAGGGGAGTTAGTGAGAGGGGGAGACAGACCAGGAGAGATGATGGATTCTGAAAAAAAATCCGAGGTTTCTAGAGGGGAGGTGGGTCGGGGGATTGGTTAGCCTGGTGATGGGTATTAAAGAGGGCACATTCTGCATGGAGCACTGTGTGTTCCGAACAAACAATGAATCATGGGACACTACACCAAAACAAATGATGTAGTACATGGTGATTAACAAAGCAATAAAAAACAAAGACTGTAATAAGAGATGAAGAAGGACACTATATCCTACTTAAAGGGTCTATCCAAGAAGAAGATCTAACAATTGTAAATGTCTATGCCCCGAACATGGGAGCATCCAATTATATAAGGCAATTTAGAAGAAAAGCAAAGAAAGACATTGACAACCATACAATCATAGTGGGGGACTTTAAAACCTCCCTGACTGAAATGGCCAGATCATCTAAGCAAAAGATCAACAAGGAAATAAAGACTTTAAATGACACACTGGACCAAATGGACTTCACAGACATATTCAGAACGTTCCATCCCGAAGCAACGGAATACACATTCTTCTCTAGGGCCCATGGAACGTTCTCCAGAATGGATCACATCCTAGGTCACAAATCAGGTCTCAACCGGTACCCAAAGATTGGGATCATTCCCTGCACATTTTCAGACCACAATGCTTTGAAACTAGAACCCAATCACAAGAGGAAAGTCGGAAAGAACTCAAATACATGGAGGCTAAAGAGCATCCTACGAAAGAATGAATGGGTCAACCAGGAAATTAAAGAAGAATTTAAAAATTCATGGAAACCAATGAAAATGAAAACACAACTGTCCAAAATCTTTGGGATACAGCCAAGGCAGTCCTGCGAGGAAAGTATATAGCAATACAAGCCTATCTCAAGAAACATGAAAGGTCTCAAATACACACCCTAACCCTACACCTAAAGGAGCTGGAGAAAGAACGGCCAATAAAGCCTAAACCCAGCAGGAGAAGAGAAATCATGCAGATCAGAGCAGAAATCAATGAAATAGAACCCAAAAGAACAGTAGAACAGATCAACGGAACTAGGAGCTGGTTCTTTGAAAGAATTCACAAGATTGATACACCCCTGTCCAGGCTGATCAAAAAGAAAAGAGAAATGACCCAAATCAACAAAATCATGAATGAAAGAGGAGAGATCACAACCAACACCAAAGAAATACAAACGATTATAAGAACGTAATCTGAGCAACCCTATGGCAGCCTATTCCATAACCTGGAAGAAATGGGTGCATTCCTAGAGATGTGTCAACTACCAAAACTGACCCAGGAAGAAAGAGAAAACCTGAACAGTCCTATAACCACGAAGGCAATTGAAGTAGTCATCAAAAACCTCCCAAGAAACCAAAGCCCAGGGCCAGATGGATTCCCAGGGGAATTCTATCAGACATTTAAAGAAGAATTAATACCTATTCTCCTGAAACTGTTCCAAACAATAGAAATGGAAGGAAAACTTCCAAACTCATTTTATGAGGCCACCATTACCTTGATCCCAGAACCAGACAAAGATCCCATCAAAAAGGAGTATTAGAGACCAATATCCTTGATGAACATCGATGCAAAAATTCTCACCAAAATACTAGCCAAGAGGACCCAACAGTACATGAAAAGGAGTATTCACCATGACCAAGTAGGATTTATCCCTGGGCTGCAAGGCTGGTTCAACATCCGCAAATCAATCAACGTGATAAAACACATTAACCAAAGAAAGAACAAGAATCATATGATCCTCTCAATAGATGCAGAAAAACCATTTGACAAAGTAAAGCACACTTTCTGGATCAAAACTCTTCAGAGTACAGGGACAGCGGGTACATACCTCAATATCATAAAAGCCATCTACGAACAACCTACAGCGAATATCATTCTCAATGGGGAAAAGCTGAGATCTTTTCCCCTAAGGTCAGGAACGCGGCAGGGATAGCCACTCTCACCACTGCTATTCAACATAGTATTAGAAGTCCTAGCCACAGCAATCAGACAACAAAAAGAAATCCAAGGCATCCAAATCGGCAGAGAGGAAGTCAAACTCTCACTCTTTGCAGATGATATGATACTTTATGTGGAAAACCCAAAAGACTCCACCCCAAAACTGCTACAACTCACACAGCAATTCCGTCAAGTAGCAGGCTATAAAATCAATGCACAGACATCAGTGGCATTCCTATACACCAACAACAAGACAGAAGAGAGACAAATCAAGGAGTCGATCCCATTCACAACTGCACCCAAAACCAGAAGAGACCTAGGAATACATTGAACCCAAGAGGCAAAGGATCTGTACCCCGAAAACTACCAAATACTCAGGAAAGAAATTGAAGAAGACACAAAGAAACGGAAAAAAGTTCCATGCTCATGGACTGGGAGAACCAACATTGTGAAGAGGTCAATGCTACCTAGAGCAATCTACACATGCAATGCAATCCCCATCAAAATACCATCCACTTTTTTCCAAGAAATGGAACAAATAATCCTAAGATTTGAATGGAACCAGAAGAGACCACGAATAGCCTGAGGAATATTGAGAAAGAAAAGCAAAGCTGGCGGCATCACAATTCTGGACTTCCAGCTCTATGACAAAGCTGTCATCATCAAGACAGTATGGTACTGGCACAAAAACAGACACATAGATCCATGGAACAGAATCGAGAGCCCAGAAATGGACCCTCAACTCTATGGTCAACTTATCTTTGACAGAGCAGGAAAGAATGTCCAATGGCAAAAAGAGAGTCTCTTCCACAACTGGAGTTGTGGAAATTGGACAGCCCCATGCAGAAGAATGACACTGGACCATTTCCTGACACCACACACAAAAATAGACTCCAAATGTTTGAAAGACCTCAGTGTGAGACAGGACTCCATCAAAATCCTAAAGGAGAACACAGGTAGCAAGCTCTTCGACCTCAGCCGCAGCAACTTCTTCCTACAAACATCACCAAAGGCACGGGAAGCCAGGGCAAAAAGGAACTATTGGGATTTCATCAAGATAAAAACCTTTGGCACAGCAAAAGAAACAGTCCACAAAACCAAAAGACAACCGACAGAATGGGAGAAATTATTTACGAATGACATATCAGATAAAGGGCTACTATCCAATATGTATAAAAACGTATCAAACTCAACACCCAAAGAACAAATAATCCAATCAAAAAATAGGCAGAAGGCATGAACAGACATTTTTCGAAAGAAGACATCCAAATGGCCAACAGGCACATGAAAAAGTGCTCAACACGGCTCGGCATCAGGGAAATCCACATCAAAACCTCAATGAGATACCCCCTCACACCCGTCAGAATGGCTCAAATGAACAAGTCAGGGAACGACAGAGGTTGGCGGGGATGTGGAGAAAGGGGAACCCTCCTACACTGGTGGTGGGAATGCAAGCTGGTGTAACCCCTCTGGAAAACACGATGGAGGTTCCTCAAATAGTTGAAATTAGAGCTACCATCCGATCCAGCAATTGCACTCCTGGGTATTTACCCCAAAGATACAAATGTAGGGACCCGAAGCGGTACGTGCACCCCATTGTTTATAGCAGCAATGTCCACAATAGCCAAACTGTTGAAAGAGCCAAGATGTCCATCGACAGATGAGTGGATAAAGAAGAGGTGGTATATATATACACAATGGAATATTACGCAGCCATCAAAAGGAATGAGATGTTGCCATGGACAACGACGTGGATGGAATTGGAGGGTCCGATGATTACTGAAATAAGTCAATCAGAGAAAGACATGTATCATATGACCTCACTGATATGAGGAATTCTTAATCTCAGGAACAGAGTGAGGCTTGCTGGAGTGGTCGGGGGTGGGAGGGATGGGCTGGCTGGGTGATAGACATTGGGGAGGGTATGAGCTACGGTGAGCGCTGTGAATTGTGTAAGACTGTTGAATCACAGATCTCTACTTCTGAAACAAATAACGCAACATATTTTAAGAATAAAGGAAAAGAAGGAGATAGCAGGAGAGGAAGAATGAAGGGAAGTTAGTGAGAGGGGGAGACAGACCAGGAGAGATGATGGATTCTGAAAAAAAATCCGAGGTTTCTAGAGGGGAGGTGGGTCGGGGGATTGGTTAGCCTGGTGATGGGTATTAAAGAGGGCACATTCTGCATGGAGCACTGTGTGTTCGGAACAAACAATGAATCATGGGACACTACACCAAAACAAATGATGTAGTACATGGTGATTAACAAAGGAATAAAAAACAAAGACTGTAATAAGAGATGAAGAAGAACACTATATCCTACTTAAAGGGTCTATCCAAGAAGAAGATCTAACAATTGTAAATGTCTATGCCCCGAACATGGGAGCATCCAATTATATAAGGCAATTTAGAAGAAAAGCAAAGAAAGACATTGACAACCATACAATCATCGTGGGGGACTTTAACACCCCCCTAACTGAAATGGCCAGATCATCTAAGCAAAAGATCAACAAGGAAATAAAGACTTTAAATGACACACTGGACCAAATGGACTTCACAGACATATTCAGAACGTTCCATCCCGAAGCAACGGAATACACATTCTTCTCTAGGGCCCATGGAACGTTCTCCAGAATGGATCACATCCTAGGTCACAAATCAGGTCTCAACCGGTACCCAAAGATTGGGATCATTCCCTGCACATTTTCAGACCACAATGCTTTGAAACTAGAACTCAATCACAAGAGGAAAGTCGGAAAGAACTCAAATATATGGAGGCTAAAGAGCATCCTACGAAAGAATGAATGGGTCAACCAGGAAATTAAAGAAGAATTTAAAAATTCATGGAAACCAATGAAAATGAAAACACAACTGTCCAAAACCTTTGGGATACAGCCAAGGCAGTCCTGCGAGGAAAGTATATAGCAATACAAGCCTTTCTCAAGATACATGAAAGGTCTCAAATACACACCCTAACCCTACACCTAAAGGAGCTGGAGAAAGAACGGCCAATAAAGCCTAAACCCAGCAGGAGAAGAGAAATCATGCAGATCAGAGCAGAAATCAATGAAATAGAACCCAAAAGAACAGTAGAACAGATCAACGGAACTAGGAGCTGGTTCTTTGAAAGAATTCACAAGATTGATACACCCCTGTCCAGGCTGATCAAAAAGAAAAGAGAAATGACCCAAATCAACAAAATCATGAATGAAGGAGGAGAGATCACAACCAACACCAAAGAAATACAAACGATTATAAGAACGTAATCTGAGCAACCCTATGGCAGCATATTCCATAACCTGGAAGAAATGGGTGCATTCCTAGAGATGTGTCAACTACCAAAACTGACCCAGGAAGAAAGAGAAAACCTGAACAGTCCTATAACCACGAAGGCAATTGAAGTAGTCATCAAAAACCTCCCAAGAAACCAAAGCCCAGGGCCAGATGGATTCCCAGGGGAATTCTATCAGACATTTAAAGAAGAATTAATACCTATTCTCCTGAAACTGTTCCAAACAATAGAAATGGAAGGAAAACTTCCAATCTCATTTTATGAGGCCACCATTACCTTGATCCCAAAACCAGACAAAGATCCCATCAAAAAGGAGTATTAGAGACCAATATCCTTGATGAACATCGATGCAAAAATTCTCACCAAAATACTAGCCAAGAGGACCCAACAGTACATGAAAAGGAGTATTCACCATGACCAAGTGGGATTTATCCCTGGGCTGCAAGGCTGGTTCAACATCCGCAAATCAATCAACGTGATAAAACACATTAACCAAAGAAAGAACAAGAATCATATGATCCTCTCAATAGATGCAGAAAAACCATTTGACAAAGTAAAGCACACTTTCTGGATCAAAACTCTTCAGAGTACAGGGACAGCGGGTACATACCTCAATATCATAAAAGCCA
This sequence comes from Eumetopias jubatus, assembly GCF_037043125.1. Lineage (NCBI taxonomy): Eukaryota > Metazoa > Chordata > Mammalia > Carnivora > Otariidae > Eumetopias > Eumetopias jubatus. The sequence continues at coordinate 781,105 of NW_028274839.1, read as the reverse complement.
TCTACGAACAACCTACAGCGAATATCATTCTCAATGGGGAAAAGCTGAGATCTTTTCCCCTAAGGTCAGGAACGCGGCAGGGATAGCCACTCTCACCACTGCTATTCAACATAGTATTAGAAGTCCTAGCCACAGCAATCAGACAACAAAAAGAAATCCAAGGCATCCAAATCGGCAGAGAGGAAGTCAAACTCTCACTCTTTGCAGATGATATGATACTTTATGTGGAAAACCCAAAAGACTCCACCCCAAAACTGCTACAACTCACACAGCAATTCCGTCAAGTAGCAGGCTATAAAATCAATGCACAGACATCAGTGGCATTCCTATACACCAACAACAAGACAGAAGAGAGACAAATCAAGGAGTCGATCCCATTCACAACTGCACCCAAAACCAGAAGAGACCTAGGAATAAATTGAACCCAAGAGGCAAAGGATCTGTACCCAGAAAACTACCAAATACTCAGGAAAGATATTGAAGAAGACACAAAGAAACGGAAAAACGTTCCATGCTCATGGATTGGGAGAACCAACATTGTGAAGAGGTCAATGCTACCTAGAGCAATCTACACATGCAATGCAATCCCCGTCAAAATACCATCCACTTTTTTCCAAGAAATGGAACAAATAATCCTAAGATTTGAATGGAACCAGAAGAGACCACGAATAGCCAGAGGAATATTGAGAAAGGAAAGCAAAGCTGGCGGCATCACAATTCTGGACTTCCAGCTCTATGACAAAGCTGTCATCATCAAGACAGTATGGTACTAGCACAAAAACAGACACATAGATCCATGGAACAGAATCGAGAGCCCAGAAATGGACCCTCAACTCTCTGGTCAACTTATCTTTGACAGAGCAGGAAAGAATGTCCAATGGCAAAAAGAGAGTCTCTTCAACAACTGGAGTTGTGGAAATTGGACAGCCCCATGCAGAAGAATGACACTGGACCATTTCCTGACACCACACACAAAAATAGACTCCAAATGTTTGAAAGACCTCAGTGTGAGACAGGACTCCATCAAAATCCTAAAGGAGAACACAGGTAGCAAGCTCTTCGACCTCAGCCGCAGCAACTTCTTCCTACAAACATCACCAAATGCACGGGAAGCCAGGGCAAAAAGGAACTATTGGGATTTCATCAAGATAAAAACCTTTGGCACAGCAAAAGAAACAGTCCACAAAACCAAAAGACAACCGACAGAATGGGAGAAATTATTTACGAATGACATACCAGATAAAGGGCTACTATCCAATATGTATAAAAACGTATCAAACTCAACACCCAAAGAACAAATAATCCAATCAAAAAATAGGCAGAAGGCATGAACAGACATTTTTCCAAAGAACACATCCAAATGGCCACAGGCACATGAAAAAGTGCTCAACACGGCTCGGCATCAGGGAAATCCACATCAAAACCTCAATGAGATACCCCCTCACACCCGTCAGAATGGCTCAAATGAACAAGTCAGGGAACGACAGAGGTTGGCGGGGATCTGGAGAAAGGGGAACCCTCCTACACTGGTGGTGGGAATGCAAGCTGGTGCAACCCCTCTGGAAATCAGGATGGAAAGTTCCTCAAATAGTTGAAATTAGAGCTACCATCCGATCCAGCAATTGCACTCCTGGGTATTTACCCCAAAGATACAAATGTAGGGACCCGAAGCGGTACGTGCACCCCATTGTTTATAGCAGCAATGTCCACAATAGCCAAACTGTTGAAAGAGCCAAGATGTCCATCGACAGATGAGTGGATAAAGAAGAGGTGGTATATATATACACAATGGAATATTACGCAGCCATCAAAAGGAATGAGATGTTGCCATGGACAACGACGTGGATGGAACTGGAGGGTCCGATGATTAGTGAAATAAGTCAATCAGAGAAAGACATGTATCATATGACCTCACTGATATGAGGAATTCTTAATCTCAGGAACAGAGTGAGGCTTGCTGGAGTGGTCGGGGGTGGGAGGGATGGGCTGGCTGGGTGATAGACATTGGGGAGGGTATGAGCTACGGTGAGCGCTGTGAATTGTGTAAGACTGTTGAATCACAGATCTCTACTTCTGAAACAAATAACGCAACATATTTTAAGAATAAAGGAAAAGAAGGAGATAGCAGGAGAGGAAGAATGAAGGGGAGTTAGTGAGAGGGGGAGACAGACCAGGAGAGATGATGGATTCTGAAAAAAAATCCGAGGTTTCTAGAGGGGAGGTGGGTCGGGGGATTGGTTAGCCTGGTGATGGGTATTAAAGAGGGCACATTCTGCATGGAGCACTGTGTGTTCGGAACAAACAATGAATCATGGGACACTACACCAAAACAAATGATGTAGTACATGGTGATTAAAAAGCAATAAAAAACAAACACTGTAATAAGAGATGAAGAAGGACACTATATCCTACTTAAAGGGTCTATCCAAGAAGAAGATCTAACAATTGTAAATGTCTATGCCCCGAACATGGGAGCATCCAATTATATAAGGCAATTTAGAAGAAAAGGAAAGAAAGACATTGACAACCATACAATCATAGTGGGGGACTTTAACACCCCCCTGACTGAAATGGCCAGATCATCTAAGCAAAAGATCAACAAGGAAATAAAGACTTTAAATGACACACTGGACCAAATGGACTTCACAGACATATTCAGAACGTTCCATCCCGAAGCAACGGAATACACATTCTTCTCTAGGGCCCATGGAACGTTCTCCAGAATGGATCACATCCTAGGTCACAAATCAGGTCTCAACCGGTACCCAAAGATTGGGATCATTCCCTGCACATTTTCAGACCACAATGCTTTGAAACTAGAACTCAATCACAAGAGGAAAGTCGGAAAGAACTCAAATACATGGAGGGTAAAGAGCATCCTACGAAAGAATGAATGGGTCAACCAGGAAATTAAAGAAGAATTTAAAAATTCATGGAAACCAATGAAAATGAAAACACAACTGTCCAAAATCTTTGGGATACAGCCAAGGCAGTCCTTCGAGGAAAGTATATAGCAATACAAGCCTTTCTCAAGAAACATGAAAGGTCTCAAATACACACCCTAACCCTACACCTAAAGGAGCTGGAGAAAGAACGGCCAATAAAGCCTAAACCCACCAGGAGAAGAGAAATCATGCAGATCAGAGCAGAAATCAATGAAATAGAACCCAAAAGAACAGTAGAACAGATCAACGGAACTAGGAGCTGGTTCTTTGAAAGAATTCACAAGATTGATACACCCCTGTCCAGGCTGATCAAAAAGAAAAGAGAAATGACCCAAATCAACAAAATCATGAATGAAGGAGGAGAGATCACAACCAACACCAAAGAAATACAAACGATTATAAGAACGTAATCTGAGCAACCCTAGGGCAGCATATTCCATAACCTGGAAGAAATGGGTGCATTCCTAGAGATGTGTCAACTACCAAAACTGACCCAGGAAGAAAGAGAAAACCTGAACAGTCCTATAACCACGAAGGCAATTGAAGTAGTCATCAAAAACCTCCCAAGAAACCAAAGCCCAGGGCCAGATGGATTCCCAGGGGAATTCTATCAGACATTTAAAGAAGAATTAATACCTATTCTCCTGAAACTGTTCCAAACAATAGAAATGGAAGGAAAACTTCCAAACTCATTTTATGAGGCCACCATTACCTTGATCCCAAAACCAGACAAAGATCCCATCAAAAAGGAGTATTAGAGACCAATATCCTTGATGAACATCGATGCAAAAATTCTCACCAAAATACTAGCCAAGAGGACCCAACAGTACATGAAAAGGAGTATTCACCATGACCAAGTGGGATTTATCCCTGGGCTGCAAGGCTGGTTCAACATCCGCAAATCAATCAACGTGATAAAACACATTAACCAAAGAAAGAACAAGAATCATATGATCCTCTCAATAGATGCAGAAAAACCATTTGACAAAGTAAAGCACACTTTCTGGATCAAAACTCTTCAGAGTACAGGGACAGCGGGTACATACCTCAATATCATAAAAGCCATCTACGAACAACCTACAGCGAATATCATTCTCAATGGGGAAAAGCTGAGATCTTTTCCCCTAAGGTCAGGAACGCGGCAGGGATAGCCACTCTCACCACTGCTATTCAACATAGTATTAGAAGTCCTAGCCACAGCAATCAGACAACAAAAAGAAATCCAAGGCATCCAAATCGGCAGAGAGGAAGTCAAACTCTCACTCTTTGCAGATGATATGATACTTTATGTGGAAAACCCAAAAGACTCCACCCCAAAACTGCTACAACTCACAGAGCAATTCCGTCAAGTAGCAGGCTATAAAATCAATGCACAGACATCAGTGGCATTCCTATACACCAACAACAAGACAGAAGAGAGACAAATCAAGGAGTCGATCCCATTCACAACTGCACCCAAAACCAGAAGAGACCTAGGAATAAATTGAACCCAAGAGGCAAAGGATCTGTACTCAGAAAACTACCAAATACTCAGGAAAGAAATTGAAGAAGACACAAAGAAACGGAAAAACGTTCCATGCTCATGGATTGGGAGAACCAACATTGTGAAGAGGTCAATGCTACCTAGAGCAATCTACACATGCAATGCAATCCCCGTCAAAATACCATCCACTTTTTTCCAAGAAATCGAACAAATAATCCTAAGATTTGAATGGAACCAGAAGAGACCACGAATAGCCAGAGGAATATTGAGAAAGAAAAGCAAAGCTGGCGGAATCACAATTCTGGACTTCCAGCTCTATGACAAAGCTGTCATCATCAAGACAGTATGGTACTGGCACAAAAACAGACACATAGATCCATGGAACAGAATCGAGAGCCCAGAAGTGGACCCTCAACTCTATGGTCAACTTATCTTTGACAGAGCAGGAAAGAATGTCCAATGGCAAAAAGAGAGTCTCTTCCACAACTGGAGTTGTGGAAATTGGACAGCCCCATGCAGAAGAATGACACTGGACCATTTCCTGACACCACACACAAAAATAGACTCCAAATGTTTGAAAGACCTCAGTGTGAGACAAGACTCCATCAAAATCCTAAAGGAGAACACAGGTAGCAAGCTCTTCGACCTCAGCCGCAGCAACTTCTTCCTACAAACATCACCAAAGGCACGGGAATCCAGGGCAAAAAGGAACTATTGGGATTTCATCAAGATAAAAACCTTTGGCACAGCAAAAGAAACAGTCCACAAAACCAAAAGACAACCGACAGAATGGGAGAAATTATTTACGAATGACATATCAGATAAAGGGCTACTATCCAATATGTATAAAAACGTATCAAACTCAACACCCAAAGAACAAATAATCCAATCAAAAAATAGGCAGAAGACATGAACAGACATTTTTCCAAAGAACACATCCAAATGGCCAACAGGCACAGGAAAAAGTGCTCAACACGGCTCGGCATCAGGGAAATCCACATCAAAACCTCAATGAGATACCCCCTCACACCCGTCAGAATGGCTCAAATGAACAAGTCAGGGAACGACAGAGGTTGGCGGGGATGTGGAGAAAGGGGAACCCTCCTACACTGGTGGTGGGAATGCAAGCTGGTGCAACCCCTCTGGAAAACAGGATGGAGGTTCCTCAAATAGGTGAAATTAGAGCTACCATCCGATCCAGCAATTGCACTCCTGGGTATTTACCCCAAAGATACAAATGTAGGGACCCGAAGCGGTACGTGCACCCCATTGTTTATAGCAGCAATGTCCACAATAGCCAAACTGTTGAAAGAGCCAAGATGTCCATCGACAGATGAGTGGATAAAGAAGAGGTGGTATATATATACACAATGGAATATTACGCAGCCATCAAAAGGAATGAGATGTTGCCATGGACAACGACGTGGATGGAACTGGAGGGTCCGATGATTAGTGAAATAAGTCAATCAGAGAAAGACATGTATCATATGACCTCACTGATATGAGGAATTCTTAATCTCAGGAACAGAGTGAGGCTTGCTGGAGTGGTCGGGGGTGGGAGGGATGGGCTGGCTGGGTGATAGACATTGGGGAGGGTATGAGCTACGGTGAGCGCTGTGAATTGTGTAAGACTGTTGAATCACAGATCTCTACTTCTGAAACAAATAACGCAACATATTTTAAGAATAAAGGAAAAGAAGGAGATAGCAGGAGAGGAAGAATGAAGGGGAGTTAGTGAGAGGGGGAGACAGACCAGGAGAGATGATGGATTCTGAAAAAAAATCCGAGGTTTCTAGAGGGGAGGTGGGTCGGGGGATTGGTTAGCCTGGTGATGGGTATTAAAGAGGGCACATTCTGCATGGAGCACTGTGTGTTCGGAACAAACAATGAATCATGGGACAATACACCAAAACAAATGATGTAGTACATGGTGATTAACAAAGCAATAAAAAACAAAGACTGTAATAAGAGATGAAGAAGGACACTATATCCTACTTAAAGGGTCTATCCAAGAAGAAGATCTAACAATTGTAAATGTCTATGCCCCGAACATGGGAGCATCCAATTATATAAGGCAATTTAGAAGAAAAGCAAAGAAAGACATTGACAACCATACAATCATAGTGGGGGACTTTAACACCTCCCTGACTGAAATGGCCAGATCATCTAAGCAAAAGATCAACAAGGAAATAAAGACTTTAAATGACACACTGGACCAAATGGACTTCACAGACATATTCAGAACGTTCCATCCCGAAGCAACGGAATACACATTCTTCTCTAGGGCCCATGGAACGTTCTCCAGAATGGATCACATCCTAGGTCACAAATCAGGTCTCAACCGGTACCCAAAGATTGGGATCATTCCCTGCACATTTTCAGACCACAATGCTTTGAAACTAGAACCCAATCACAAGAGGAAAGTCGGAAAGAACTCAAATACATGGAGGCTAAAGAGCATCCTACGAAAGAATGAATGGGTCAACCAGGAAATTAAAGAAGAATTTAAAAATTCATGGAAACCAATGAAAATGAAAACACAACTGTCCAAAATCTTTGGGATACAGCCAAGGCAGTCCTGCGAGGAAAGTATATAGCAATACAAGCCTTTCTCAAGAAACATGAAAGGTCTCAAATACACACCCTAACCCTACACCTAAAGGAGCTGGAGAAAGAACGGCCAATAAAGCCTAAACCCAGCAGGAGAAGAGAAATCATGCAGATCAGTGCAGAAATCAATGAAATAGAACCCAAAAGAACAGTAGAACAGATCAACGGAACTAGGAGCTGGTTCTTTGAAAGAATTCACAAGATTGATACACCCCTGTCCAGGCTGATCAAAAAGAAAAGAGAAATGACCCAAATCAACAAAATCATGAATGAAAGAGGAGAGATCACAACCAACACCAAAGAAATACAAACGATTATAAGAACGTAATCTGAGCAACCCTATGGCAGCCTATTCCATAACCTGGAAGAAATGGGTGCATTCCTAGAGATGTGTCAACTACCAAAACTGACCCAGGAAGAAAGAGAAAACCTGAACAGTCCTATAACCACGAAGGCAATTGAAGTAGTCATCAAAAACCTCCCAAGAAACCAAAGCCCAGAGCCAGATGGATTCCCAGGGGAATTCTATCCGACATTTAAAGAAGAATTAATACCTATTCTCCTGAAACTGTTCCAAACAATAGAAATGGAAGGAAAACTTCCAAACTCATTTTATGAGGCCACCATTACCTTGATCCCAAAACCAGACAAAGATCCCATCAAAAAGGAGTATTAGAGACCAATATCCTTGATGAACATCGATGCAAAAATTCTCACCAAAATACTAGCCAAGAGGATCCAACAGTACATGAAAAGGAGTATTAACCATGACCAAGTGGGATTTATCCCTGGGCTGCAAGGCTGGTTCAACATCCGCAAATCAATCAACGTGATAAAACACATTAACCAAAGAAAGAACAAGAATCATATGATCCTCTCAATAGATGCAGAAAAACCATTTGACAAAGTAAAGCACACTTTCTGGATCAAAACTCTTCAGAGTACAGGGACAGCGGGTACATACCTCAATATCATAAAAGCCATCTACGAACAACCTACAGCGAATATCATTCTCAATGGGGAAAAGCTGAGATCTTTTCCCCTAAGGTCAGGAACGCGGCAGGGATAGCCACTCTCACCACTGCTATTCAACATAGTATTAGAAGTCCTAGCCACAGCAATCAGACAACAAAAAGAAATCCAAGGCATCCAAATCGGCAGAGAGGAAGTCAAACTCTCACTCTTTACAGATGATATGATACTTTATGTGGAAAACCCAAAAGACTCCACCCCAAAACTTCTACAACTCACACAGCAATTCCGTCAAGTAGCAGGCTATAAAATCAATGCACAGACATCAGTGGCATTCCTATACACCAACAACAAGACAGAAGAGAGACAAATCAAGGAGTCGATCCCATTCACAACTGCACCCAAAACCAGAAGAGACCTAGGAATAAATTGAACCCAAGAGGCAAAGGATCTGTACCCCGAAAACTACCAAATACTCAGGAAAGAAATTGAAGAAGACACAAAGAAACGGAAAAAAGTTCCATGCTCATGGACTGGGAGAACCAACATTGTGAAGAGGTCAATGCTACCTAGAGCAATCTACACATGCAATGCAATCCCCATCAAAATACCATCCACTTTTTTCCAAGAAATGGAACAAATAATCCTAAGATTTGAATGGAACCAGAAGAGACCACGAATAGCCAGAGGAATATTGAGAAAGAAAAGCAAAGCTGGCGGCATCACAATTCTGGACTTCCAGCTCTATGACAAAGCTGTCATCATCAAGACAGTATGGTACTGGCACAAAAACAGACACATAGATCCATGGAACAGAATCGAGAGCCCAGAAATGGACCCTCAACTCTATGGTCAACTTATCTTTGACAGAGCAGGAAAGAATGTCCAATGGCAAAAAGAGAGTCTCTTCAACAACTGGAGTTGTGGAAATTGGACAGCCCCATGCAGAAGAATGACACTGGACCATTTCCTGACACCACACACAAAAATAGACTCCAAATGTTTGAAAGACCTCAGTGTGAGACAGGACTCCATCAAAATCCTAAAGGAGAACACAGGTAGCAAGCTCTTCGACCTCAGCCGCAGCAACTTCTTCCTACAAACATCACCAAAGGCACGGGAAGCCAGGGCAAAAAGGAACTATTGGGATTTCATCAAGATAAAAACCTTTGGCACAGCAAAAGAAACAGTCCACAAAACCAAAAGACAACCGACAGAATGGGAGAAATTATTTACGAATGACATATCAGATAAAGGGCTACTATCCAATATGTATAAAAACGTATCAAACTCAACACCCAAAGAACAAATAATCCAATCAAAAAATAGGCAGAAGGCATGAACAGACATTTTTCCAAAGAAGACATCCAAATGGCCAACAGGCACATGAAAAAGTGCTCAACACGGCTCGGCATCAGGGAAATCCACATCAAAACCTCAATGAGATACCCCCTCACACCCGTCAGAATGGCTCAAATGAACAAGTCAGGGAACGACAGAGGTTGGCGGGGATGTGGAGAAAGGGGAACCCTCCTACACTGGTGGTGGGAATGCAAGCTGGTGCAACCCCTCTGGAAAACAGGATGGAGGTTCCTCAAATAGTTGAAATTAGAGCTACCATCCGATCCAGCAATTGCACTCCTGGGTATTTACCCCAAAGATACAAATGTAGGGACCCGAAGCGGTACGTGCACCCCATTGTTTATAGCAGCAATGTCCACAATAGCCAAACTGTTGAAAGAGCCAAGATGTCCATCGACAGATGAGTGGATAAAGAAGAGGTGGTATATATATACACAATGGAATATTACGCAGCCATCAAAAGGAATGAGATGTTGCCATGGACAACGACGTGGATGGAACTGGAGGGTCCGATGATTAGTGAAATAAGTCAATCAGAGAAAGACATGTATCATATGACCTCACTGATATGAGGAATTCTTAATCTCAGGAACAGAGTGAGGCTTGCTGGAGTGGTCGGGGGTGGGAGGGATGGGCTGGCTGGGTGATAGACATTGGGGAGGGTATGAGCTACGGTGAGCGCTGTGAATTGTGTAAGACTGTTGAATCACAGATCTCTACTTCTGAAACAAATAACGCAACATATTTTAAGAATAAAGGAAAAGAAGGAGATAGCAGGAGAGGAAGAATGAAGGGGAGTTAGTGAGAGGGGGAGACAGACCAGGAGAGATGATGGATTCTGAAAAAAAATCCGAGGTTTCTAGAGGGGAGGTGGGTCGGGGGATTGGTTAGCCTGGTGATGGGTATTAAAGAGGGCACATTCTGCATGCAGCACTGTGTGTTCGGAACAAACAATGAATCATGGGACACTACACCAAAACAAATGATGTAGTACATGGTGATTAACAAAGCAATAAAAAACAAAGAGTGTAATAAGAGATGAAGAAGGACACTATATCCTACTTAAAGGGTCTATCCAAGAAGAAGATCTAACAATTGTAAATGTCTATGCCCCGAACATGGGAGCATCCAATTATATAAGGCAATTTAGAAGAAAAGGAAAGAAAGACATTGACAACCATACAATCATAGTGGGGGACTTTAACACCCCCCTGACTGAAATGGCCAGATCATCTAAGCAAAAGATCAACAAGGAAATAAAGACTTTAAATGACACACTGGACCAAATGGACTTCACAGACATATTCAGAACGTTCCATCCCGAAGCAACGGAATACACATTCTTCTCTAGGGCCCATGGAACGTTCTCCAGAATGGATCACATCCTAGGTCACAAATCAGGTCTCAACCGGTACCCAAAGATTGGGATCATTCCCTGCACATTTTCAGACCACAATGCTTTGAAACTAGAACTCAATCACAAGAGGAAAGTCGGAAAGAACTCAAATACATGGAGGCTAAAGAGCATCCTACGAAAGAATGAATGGGTCAACCAGGAAATTAAAGAAGAATTTAAAAATTCATGGAAACCAATGAAAATGAAAACACAACTGTCCAAAATCTTTGGGATACAGCCAAGGCAGTCCTGCGAGGAAAGTATATAGCAATACAAGCCTTTCTCAAGAAACATGAAAGGTCTCAAATACACACCCTAACCGTACACCTAAAGGAGCTGGAGAAAGAACGGCCAATAAAGGCTAAACCCAGCAGGAGAAGAGAAATCATGCAGATCAGAGCAGAAATCAATGAAATAGAAGCCAAAAGAACAGTACAACAGATCAACGGAACTAGGAGCTGGTTCTTTGAAAGAATTCACAAGATTGATACACCCCTGTCCAGGCTGATCAAAAAGAAAAGAGAAATGACCCAAATCAACAAAATCATGAATGAAAGAGGAGAGATCACAACCAACACCAAAGAAATACAAACGATTATACGAACGTAATCTGAGCAACCCTAGGGCAGCATATTCCATAACCTGGAAGAAATGGGTGCATTCCTAGAGATGTGTCAACTACCAAAACTGACCCAGGAAGAAAGAGAAAACCTGAACAGTCCTATAACCACGAAGGCAATTGAAGTAGTCATCAAAAACCTCCCAAGAAACCAAAGCCCAGGGCCAGATGGATTCCCAGGGGAATTCTATCAGACATTTAAAGAAGAATTAATACCTATTCTCCTGAAACTGTTCCAAACAATAGAAATGGAAGGAAAACTTCCAAACTCATTTTATGAGGCCACCATTACCTTGATCCCAAAACCAGACAAAGATCCCATCAAAAAGGAGTATTAGAGACCAATATCCTTGATGAACATCGATGCAAAAATTCTCACCAAAATACTAGCCAAGAGGATCCAACAGTACATGAAAAGGAGTATTCACCATGACCAAGTGGGATTTATCCCTGGGCTGCAAGGCTGGTTCAACATCCGCAAATCAATCAACGTGATAAAACACATTAACCAAAGAAAGAACAAGAATCATATGATCCTCTCAATAGATGCAGAAAAACCATTTGACAAAGTAAAGCACACTTTCTGGATCAAAACTCTTCAGAGTACAGGGACAGCGGGTACATACCTCAATATCATAAAAGCCATCTAAGAACAACCTACAGCGAATATCATTCTCAATGGGGAAAAGCTGAGATCTTTTCCCCTAAGGTCAGGAACGCGGCAGGGATAGCCACTCTCACCACTGCTATTCAACATAGTATTAGAAGTCCTAGCCACAGCAATCAGACAACAAAAAGAAATCCAAGGCATCCAAATCGGCAGAGAGGAAGTCAAACTCTCACTCTTTGCAGATGATATGATACTTTATGTGGAAAACCCAAAAGACTCCACCCCAAAACTGCTACAACTCACACAGCAATTCCGTCAAGTAGCAGGCTATAAAATCAATGCACAGACATCAGTGGCATTCCTATACACCAACAACAAGACAGAAGAGAGACAAATCAAGGAGTCGATCCCATTCACAACTGCACCCAAAACCAGAAGAGACCTAGGAATACATTGAACCCAAGAGGCAAAGGATCTGTACTCAGAAAACTACCAAATACTCAGGAAAGAAATTGAAGAAGACACAAAGAAACGGAAAAACGTTCCATGCTCATGGATTGGGAGAACCAACATTGTGAAGAGGTCAATGCTACCTAGAGCAATCTACACATGCAATGCAATCCCCATCAAAATACCATCCACTTTTTTCCAAGAAATGGAACAAATAATCCTAAGATTTGAATGGAACCAGAAGAGACCACGAATAGCCAGAGGAATATTGAGAAAGAAAAGCAAAGCTGGCGGCATCACAATTCTGGACTTCCAGCTCTATGACAAAGCTGTCATCATCAAGACAGTATGGTACTGGCACAAAAACAGACACATAGATCCATGGAACAGAATCGAGAGCCCAGAAATGGACCCTCAACTCTATGGTCAACTTATCTTTGACAGAGCAGGAAAGAATGTCCAATGGCAAAAAGAGAGTCTCTTCCACAACTGGAGTTGTGGAAATTGGACAGCCCCATGCAGAAGAATGACACTGGACCATTTCCTGACACCACACACAAAAATAGACTCCAAATGTTTGAAAGACCTCAGTGTGAGACAGGACTCCATCAAAATCCTAAAGGAGAACACAGGTAGCAAGCTCTTCGACCTCAGCCGCAGCAACTTCTTCCTACAAACATCACCAAAGGCACGGGAAGCCAGGGCAAAAATGAACTATTGGGATTTCATCAAGATAAAAGCCTTTGGCACAGCAAAAGAAACAGTCCACAAAACCAAAAGACAACCGACAGAATGGGAGAAATTATTTACGAATGACATATCAGATAAAGGGCTACTATCCAATATGTATAAAAACGTATCAAACTCAACACCCAAAGAACAAATAATCCAATCAAAAAATAGGCAGAAGGCATGAACAGACATTTTTCGAAAGAAGACATCCAAATGGCCAACAGGCACATGAAAAAGTGCTCAACACGGCTCGGCATCAGGGAAATCCACATCAAAACCTCAATGAGATACCCCCTCACACCCGTCAGAATGGCTCAAATGAACAAGTCAGGGAACGACAGAGGTTGGCGGGGATGTGGAGAAAGGGGAACCCTCCTACACTGGTGGTGGGAATGCAAGCTGGTGTAACCCCTCTGGAAAACACGATGGAGGTTCCTCAAATAGTTGAAATTAGAGCTACCATCCGATCCAGCAATTGCACTCCTGGGTATTTACCCCAAAGATACAAATGTAGGGACCCGAAGCGGTACGTGCACCCCATTGTTTATAGCAGCAATGTCCACAATAGCCAAACTGTTGAAAGAGCCAAGATGTCCATCGACAGATGAGTGGATAAAGAAGAGGTGGTATATATATACACAATGGAATATTACGCAGCCATCAAAAGGAATGAGATGTTGCCATGGACAACGACGTGGATGGAATTGGAGGGTCCGATGATTACTGAAATAAGTCAATCAGAGAAAGACATGTATCATATGACCTCACTGATATGAGGAATTCTTAATCTCAGGAACAGAGTGAGGCTTGCTGGAGTGGTCGGGGGTGGGAGGGATGGGCTGGCTGGGTGATAGACATTGGGGAGGGTATGAGCTACGGTGAGCGCTGTGAATTGTGTAAGACTGTTGAATCACAGATCTCTACTTCTGAAACAAATAACGCAACATATTTTAAGAATAAAGGAAAAGAAGGAGATAGCAGGAGAGGAAGAATGAAGGGGAGTTAGTGAGAGGGGGAGACAGACCAGGAGAGATGATGGATTCTGAAAAAAAATCCGAGGTTTCTAGAGGGGAGGTGGGTCGGGGGATTGGTTAGCCTGGTGATGGGTATTAAAGAGGGCACATTCTGCATGGAGCACTGTGTGTTCGGAACAAACAATGAATCATGGGACACTACACCAAAACAAATGATGTAGTACATGGTGATTAACAAAGCAATAAAAAACAAAGACTGTAATAAGAGATGAAGAAGGACACTATATCCTACTTAAAGGGTCTATCCAAGAAGAAGATCTAACAATTGTAAATGTCTATGCCCCGAACATGGGAGCATCCAATTATATAAGGCAATTTAGAAGAAAAGGAAAGAAAGACATTGACAACCATACAATCATAGTGGGGGACTTTAACACCCCCCTGACTGAAATGGCCAGATCATCTAAGCAAAAGATCAACAAGGAAATAAAGACTTTAAATGACACACTGGACCAAATGGACTTCACAGACATATTCAGAACGTTCCATCCCGAAGCAACGGAATACACATTCTTCTCTAGGGCCCATGGAACGTTCTCCAGAATGGATCACATCCTAGGTCACAAATCAGGTCTCAACCGGTACCCAAAGATTGGGATCATTCCCTGCACATTTTCAGACCACAATGCTTTGAAACTAGAACTCAATCACAAGAGGAAAGTCGGAAAGAACTCAAATACATGGAGGCTAAAGAGCATCCTACGAAAGAATGAATGGGTCAACCAGGAAATTAAAGAAGAATTTAAAAATTCATGGAAACCAATGAAAATGAAAACACAACTGTCCAAAATCTTTGGGATACAGCCAAGGCAGTCCTGCGAGGAAAGTATATAGCAATACAAGCCTTTCTCAAGAAACATGAAAGGTCTCAAATACACACCCTAACCCTACACCTAAAGGAGCTGGAGAAAGAACGGCCAATAAAGCCTAAACCCACCAGGAGAAGAGAAATCATGCAGATCAGAGCAGAAATCAATGAAATAGAAGCCAAAAGAACAGTAGAACAGATCAACGGAACTAGGAGCTGGTTCTTTGAAAGAATTCACAAGATTGATACACCCCTGTCCAGGCTGATCAAAAAGAAAAGAGAAATGACCCAAATCAACAAAATCATGAAAGAAAGAGGAGAGATCACAACCAACACCAAAGAAATACAAACGATTATAAGAACGTAATCTGAGCAACCCTAGGGCAGCATATTCCATAACCTGGAAGAAATGGGTGCATTCCTAGAGATGTGTCAACTACCAAAACTGACCCAGGAAGAAAGAGAAAACCTGAAAGTCCTATAACCACGAAGGCAATTGAAGTAGTCATCAAAAACCTCCCAAGAAACCAAAGCCCAGGGCCAGATGGATTCCCAGGGGAATTCTATCAGACATTTAAAGAAGAATTAATACCTATTCTCCTGAAACTGTTCCAAACAATAGAAATGGAAGGAAAACTTCCAAACTCATTTTATGAGGCCACCATTACCTTGATCCCAAAACCAGACAAAGATCCCATCAAAAAGGAGTATTAGAGACCAATATCCTTGATGAACATCGATGCAAAAATTCTCACCAAAATACTAGCCAAGAGGATCCAACAGTACATGAAAAGGAGTATTCACCATGACCAAGTGGGATTTATCCCTGGGCTGCAAGGCTGGTTCAACATCCGCAAATCAATCAACGTGATAAAACACATTAACCAAAGAAAGAACAAGAATCATATGATCCTCTCAATAGATGCAGAAAAACCATTTGACAAAGTAAAGCACACTTTCTGGATCAAAACTCTTCAGAGTACAGGGACAGCGGGTACATACCTCAATATCATAAAAGCCATCTACGAACAACCTACAGCGAATATCATTCTCAATGGGGAAAAGCTGAGATCTTTTCCCCTAAGGTCAGGAACGCGGCAGGGATAGCCAATCTCACCACTGCTATTCAACATAGTATTAGAAGTCCTAGCCACAGCAATCAGACAACAAAAAGAAATCCAAGGCATCCAAATCGGCAGAGAGGAAGTCAAAATCTCACTCTTTGCAGATGATATGATACTTTATGTGGAAAACCCAAAAGACTCCACCCCAAAACTCCTACAACTCACACAGCAATTCCGTCAAGTAGCAGGCTATAAAATCAATGCACAGAAATCAGTGGCATTCCTATACACCAACAACAAGACAGAAGAGAGACAAATCAAGGAGTCGATCCCATTCACAACTGCACCCAAAACCAGAAGAGACCTAGGAATAAATTGAACCCAAGAGGCAAAGGATCTGTACCCCGAAAACTACCAAATACTCAGGAAAGAAATTGAAGAAGACACAAAGAAACGGAAAAACGTTCCATGCTCATGGACTGGGAGAACCAACATTGTGAAGAGGTCAATGCTACCTAGAGCAATCTACACATGCAATGCAATCCCCATCAAAATACCATCCACTTTTTTCCAAGAAATGGAACAAATAATCCTAAGATTTGAATGGAACCAGAAGAGACCACGAATAGCCAGAGGAATATTGAGAAAGAAAAGCAAAGCTGGCGGCATCACAATTCTGGACTTCCAGCTCTATGACAAAGCTGTCATCATCAAGACAGTATGGTACTGGCACAAAAACAGACACATAGATCCATGGAACAGAATCGAGAGCCCAGAAATGGACCCTCAACTCTATGGTCAACTTATCTTTGACAGAGCAGGAAAGAATGTCCAATGGCAAAAAGAGAGTCTCTTCCACAACTGGAGTTGTGGAAATTGGACAGCCCCATGCAGAAGAATGACACTGGACCATTTCCTGACACCACACACAAAAATAGACTCCAAATGTTTGAAAGACCTCAGTGTGAGACAGGACTCCATCAAAATCCTAAAGGAGAACACAGGTAGCAAGCTCTTCGACCTCAGCCGCACCAACTTCTTCCTACAAACATCACCAAAGGCACGGGAAGCCAGGGCAAAAAGGAACTATTGGGATTTCATCAAGATAAAAACCTTTGGCACAGCAAAAGAAACAGTCCACAAAACCAAAAGACAACCGACAGAATGGGAGAAATTATTTACGAATGACATATCAGATAAAGGGCTACTATCCAATATGTATAAAAACGTATCAAACTCAACACCCAAAGAACAAATAATCCAATCAAAAAATAGGCAGAAGGCATGAACAGACATTTTTCCAAAGAACACATCCAAATGGCCAACAGGCACATGAAAAAGTGCTCAACACGGCTCGGCATCAGGGAAATCCACATCAAAACCTCAATGAGATACCACCTCACACCCGTCAGAATGGCTCAAATGAACAAGTCAGGGAACGACAGAGGTTGGCGGGGATGTGGAGAAAGGGGAACCCTCCTACACTGGTGGTGGGAATGCAAGTTGGGGCAACCCCTCTGGAAAACAGGATGGAGGTTCCTCAAATAGTTGAAATTAGAGCTACCATCTGATCCAGCAATTGCACTCCTGGGTATTTACCCCAAAGATACAAATGTAGGGACCCGAAGCGGTACGTGCACCCCATTGTTTATAGCAGCAATGTCCACAATAGCCAAACTGTTGAAAGAGCCAAGATGTCCATCGACAGATGAGTGGATAAAGAAGAGGTGGTATATATATACACAATGGAATATTACGCAGCCATCAAAAGGAATGAGATGTTGCCATGGACAACGACGTGGATGGAACTGGAGGGTCCGATGATTAGTGAAATAAGTCAATCAGAGAAAGACATGTATCATATGACCTCACTGATATGAGGAATTCTTAATCTCAGGAACAGAGTGAGGCTTGCTGGAGTGGTCGGGGGTGGGAGGGATGGGCTGGCTGGGTGATAGACATTGGGGAGGGTATGAGCTACGGTGAGCGCTGTGAATTGTGTAAGACTGTTGAATCACAGATCTCTACTTCTGAAACAAATAACGCAACATATTTTAAGAATAAAGGAAAAGAAGGAGATAGCAGGAGAGGAAGAATGAAGGGGAGTTAGTGAGAGGGGGAGACAGACCAGGAGAGATGATGGATTCTGAAAAAAAATCCGAGGTTTCTAGAGGGGAGGTGGGTCGGGGGATTGGTTAGCCTGGTGATGGGTATTAAAGAGGGCACATTCTGCATGGAGCACTGTGTGTTCGGAACAAACAATGAATCATGGGACACTACACCAAAACAAATGATGTAGTACATGGTGATTAACAAAGCAATAAAAAACAAAGAGTGTAATAAGAGATGAAGAAGGACACTATATCCTACTTAAAGGGTCTATCCAAGAAGAAGATCTAACAATTGTAAATGTCTATGCCCCGAACATGGGAGCATCCAATTATATAAGGCAATTTAGAAGAAAAGCAAAGAAAGACATTGACAACCATACAATCATAGTGGGGGACTTTAACACCCCCCTGACTGAAATGGCCAGATCATCTAAGCAAAAGATCAACAAGGAAATAAAGACTTTAAATGACACACTGGACCAAATGGACTTCACAGACATATTCAGAACGTTCCATCCCGAAGCAACGGAATACACATTCTTCTCTAGGGCCCATGGAACGTTCTCCAGAATGGATCACATCCTAGGTCACAAATCAGGTCTCAACCGGTACCCAAAGATTGGGATCATTCCCTGCACATTTTCAGACCACAATGCTTTGAAACTAGAACCCAATCACAAGAGGAAAGTCGGAAAGAACTCAAATACATGGAGGCTAAAGAGCATCCTACGAAAGAATGAATGGGTCAACCAGGAAATTAAAGAAGAATTTAAAAATTCATGGAAACCAATGAAAATGAAAACACAACTGTCCAAAATCTTTGGGATACAGCCAAGGCAGTCCTGCGAGGAAAGTATATAGCAATACAAGCCTTTCTCAAGAAACATGAAAGGTCTCAAATACACACCCTAACCCTACACCTAAAGGAGCTGGAGAAAGAACGGCCAATAAAGCCTAAACCCACCAGGAGAAGAGAAATCATGCAGATCAGAGCAGAAATCAATGAAATAGAACCCAAAAGAACAGTAGAACAGATCAACGGAACTAGGAGCTGGTTCTTTGAAAGAATTCACAAGATTGATACACCCCTGTCCAGGCTGATCAAAAAGAAAAGAGAAATGACCCAAATCAACAAAATCATGAATGAAAGAGGAGAGATCACAACCAACACCAAAGAAATACAAACGATTATAAGAACGTAATCTGAGCAACCCTAGGGCAGCATATTCCATAACCTGGAAGAAATGGGTGCATTCCTAGAGATGTGTCAACTACCAAAACTGACCCAGGAAGAAAGAGAAAACCTGAAAGTCCTATAACCACGAAGGCAATTGAAGTAGTCATCAAAAACCTCCCAAGAAACCAAAGCCCAGGGCCAGATGGATTCCCAGGGGAATTCTATCCGACATTTAAAGAAGAATTAATACCTATTCTCCTGAAACTGTTCCAAACAATAGAAATGGAAGGAAAACTTCCAAACTCATTTTATGAGGCCACTATTACCTTGATCCCAAAACCAGACAAAGATCCCATCAAAAAGGAGTATTAGAGACCAATATCCTTGATGAACATCGATGCAAAAATTCTCACCAAAATACTAGCCAAGAGGATCTAACAGTACATGAAAAGGAGTATTCACCATGACCAAGTGGGATTTATCCCTGGGCTGCAAGGCTGGTTCAACATCCGCAAATCAATCAACGTGATAAAACACATTAACCAAAGAAAGAACAAGAATCATATGATCCTCTCAATAGATGCAGAAAAACCATTTGACAAAGTAAAGCACACTTTCTGGATCAAAACTCTTCAGAGTACAGGGACAGCGGGTACATACCTCAATATCATAAAAGCCATCTACGAACAACCTACAGCGAATATCATTCTCAATGGGGAAAAGCTGAGATCTTTTCCCCTAAGGTCAGGAACGCGGCAGGGATAGCCAATCTCACCACTGCTATTCAACATAGTATTAGAAGTTCTAGCCACAGCAATCAGACAACAAAAAGAAATCCAAGGCATCCAAATCGGCAGAGAGGAAGTCAAAATCTCACTCTTTGCAGATGATATGATACTTTATGTGGAAAACCCAAAAGACTCCACCCCAAAACTGCTACAACTCACAGAGCAATTCCGTCAAGTAGCAGGCTATAAAATCAATGCACAGAAATCAGTGGCATTCCTATACACCAACAACAAGACAGAAGAGAGACAAATCAAGGAGTCGATCCCATTCACAACTGCACCCAAAACCAGAAGAGACCTAGGAATAAATTGAACCCAAGAGGCAAAGGATCTGTACTCAGAAAACTACCAAATACTCAGGAAAGAAATTGAAGAAGACACAAAGAAACGGAAAAACGTTCCATGCTCATGGATTGGGAGAACCAACATTGTGAAGAGGTCAATGCTACCTAGAGCAATCTACACATGCAATGCAATCCCCATCAAAATACCATCCACTTTTTTCCAAGAAATCGAACAAATAATCCTAAGATTTGAATGGAACCAGAAGAGACCACGAATAGCCAGAGGAATATTGAGAAAGAAAAGCAAAGCTGGCGGAATCACAATTCTGGACTTCCAGCTCTATGACAAAGCTGTCATCATCAAGACAGTATGGTACTGGCACAAAAACAGACACATAGATCCATGGAACAGAATCGAGAGCCCAGAAGTGGACCCTCAACTCTATGGTCAACTTATCTTTGACAGAGCAGGAAAGAATGTCCAATGGCAAAAAGAGAGTCTCTTCCACAACTGGAGTTGTGGAAATTGGACAGCCCCATGCAGAAGAATGACACTGGACCATTTCCTGACACCACACACAAAAATAGACTCCAAATGTTTGAAAGACCTCAGTGTGAGACAAGACTCCATCAAAATCCTAAAGGAGAACACAGGTAGCAAGCTCTTCGACCTCAGCCGCAGCAACTTCTTCCTACAAACATCACCAAAGGCACGGGAATCCAGGGCAAAAAGGAACTATTGGGATTTCATCAAGATAAAAACCTTTGGCACAGCAAAAGAAACAGTCCACAAAAACAAAAGACAACCGACAGAATGGGAGAAATTATTTACGAATGACATATCAGATAAAGGGCTACTATCCAATATGTATAAAAACGTATCAAACTCAACACCCAAAGAACAAATAATCCAATCAAAAAATAGGCAGAAGACATGAACAGACATTTTTCCAAAGAACACATCCAAATGGCCAACAGGCACAGGAAAAAGTGCTCAACACGGCTCGGCATCAGGGAAATCCACATCAAAACCTCAATGAGATACCCCCTCACACCCGTCAGAATGGCTCAAATGAACAAGTCAGGGAACGACAGAGGTTGGCGGGGATGTGGAGAAAGGGGAACCCTCCTACACTGGTGGTGGGAATGCAAGCTGGTGCAACCCCTCTGGAAAACAGGATGGAGGTTCCTCAAATAGTTGAAATTAGAGCTACCATCCGATCCAGCAAATGCACTCCTGGGTAT
This sequence comes from Eumetopias jubatus, assembly GCF_037043125.1. Taxonomy (NCBI): domain Eukaryota; kingdom Metazoa; phylum Chordata; class Mammalia; order Carnivora; family Otariidae; genus Eumetopias; species Eumetopias jubatus. Next base: position 759,415 of record NW_028274839.1, on the reverse strand, counting down.
TTACCCCAAAGATACAAATGTAGGGACCCGAAGCGGTACGTGCACCCCATTGTTTATAGCAGCAATGTCCACAATAGCCAAACTGTTGAAAGAGCCAAGATGTCCATCGACAGATGAGTGGATAAAGAAGAGGTGGTATATATATACACAATGGAATATTACGCAGCCATCAAAAGGAATGAGATGTTGCCATGGACAACGACGTGGATGGAACTGGAGGGTCCGATGATTAGTGAAATAAGTCAATCAGAGAAAGACATGTATCATATGACCTCACTGATATGAGGAATTCTTAATCTCAGGAACAGAGTGAGGCTTGCTGGAGTGGTCGGGGGTGGGAGGGATGGGCTGGCTGGGTGATAGACATTGGGGAGGGTATGAGCTACGGTGAGCGCTGTGAATTGTGTAAGACTGTTGAATCACAGATCTCTACTTCGGAAACAAATAACGCAACATATTTTAAGAATAAAGGAAAAGAAGGAGATAGCAGGAGAGGAAGAATGAAGGGGAGTTAGTGAGAGGGGGAGACAGACCAGGAGAGATGATGGATTCTGAAAAAAAATCCGAGGTTTCTAGAGGGGAGGTGGGTCGGGGGATTGGTTAGCCTGGTGATGGGTATTAAAGAGGGCACATTCTGCATGGAGCACTGTGTGTTCGGAACAAACAATGAATCATGGGACACTACACCAAAACAAATGATGTAGTATATGGTGATTAACAAAGCAATAAAAAACAAAGACTGTAATAAGAGATGAAGAAGGACACTATATCCTACTTAAAGGGTCTATCCAAGAAGAAGATCTAACAATTGTAAATGTCTATGCCCCGAACATGGGAGCATCCAATTGTATAAGGCAATTTAGAAGAAAAACAAAGAAAGACATTGACAACCATAGAATCATAGTGGGGGACTTTAACACCCCCCTGACTGAAATGGCCAGATCATCTAAGCAAAAGATCAACAAGGAAATAAAGACTTTAAATGACACACTGGACCAAATGGACTTCACAGACATATTCAGAACGTTCCATCCCGAAGCAACGGAATACACATTCTTCTCTAGGGCCCATGGAACGTTCTCCAGAATGGATCACATCCTAGGTCACAAATCAGGTCTCAACCGGTACCCAAAGATTGGGATCATTCCCTGCACATTTTCAGACCACAATGCTTTGAAACTAGAACCCAATCACAAGAGGAAAGTCGGAAAGAACTCAAATACATGGAGGCTAAAGAGCATCCTACGAAAGAATGAATGGGTCAACCAGGAAATTAAAGAAGAATTTAAAAATTCATGGAAACCAATGAAAATGAAAACACAACTGTCCAAAATCTTTGGGATACAGCCAAGGCAGTCCTGCGAGGAAAGTGTATAGCAATACAAGCCTTTCTCAAGAAACATGAAAGGTCTCAAATACACACCCTAACCCTACACCTAAAGGAGCTGGAGAAAGAACGGCCAATAAAGCCTAAACCCAGCAGGAGAAGAGAAATCATGCAGATCAGAGCAGAAATCAATGAAATAGAACCCAAAAGAACAGTAGAACAGATCAACGGAACTAGGAGCTGGTTCTTTGAAAGAATTCACAAGATTGATACACCCCTGTCCAGGCTGATCAAAAAGAAAAGAGAAATGACCCAAATCAACAAAATCATGAATGAAAGAGGAGAGATCACAACCAACACCAAAGAAATACAAACGATTATAAGAACGTAATCTGAGCAACCCTATGGCAGCATATTCCATAACCTGGAAGAAATGGGTGCATTCCTAGAGATGTGTCAACTACCAAAACTGACCCAGGAAGAAAGAGAAAACCTGAACAGTCCTATAACCACGAAGGCAATTGAAGTAGTCATCAAAAACCTCCCAAGAAACCAAAGCCCAGGGCCAGATGGATTCCCAGGGGAATTCTATCCGACATTTAAAGAAGAATTAATACCTATTCTCCTGAAACTGTTCCAAACAATAGAAATGGAAGGAAAACTTCCAAACTCATTTTATGAGGCCACCATTACCTTGATCCCAAAACCAGACAAAGATCCCATCAAAAAGGAGTATTAGAGACCAATATCCTTGATGAACATCGATGCAAAAATTCTCACCAAAATACTAGCCAAGAGGACCCAACAGTACATGAAAAGGAGTATTCACCATGACCAAGTGGGATTTATCCCTGGGCTGCAAGGCTGGTTCAACATCCGCAAATCAATCAACGTGATAAAACACATTAACCAAAGAAAGAACAAGAATCATATGATCCTCTCAATAGATGCAGAAAAACCATTTGACAAAGTAAAGCACACTTTCTGGATCAAAACTCTTCAGAGTACAGGGACAGCGGGTACATACCTCAATATCATAAAAGCCATCTACGAACAACCTACAACGAATATCATTCTCAATGGGGAAAAGCTGAGATCTTTTCCCCTAAGGTCAGGAACGCGGCAGGGATAGCCACTCTCACCACTGCTATTCAACATAGTATTAGAAGTCCTAGCCACAGCAATCAGACAACAAAAAGAAATCCAAGGCATCCAAATCGGCAGAGAGGAAGTCAAACTCTCACTCTTTGCAGATGATATGATACTTTATGTGGAAAACCCAAAAGACTCCACCCCAAAACTGCTACAACTCACACAGCAATTCCGTCAAGTAGCAGGCTATAAAATCAATGCACAGACATCAGTGGCATTCCTATACACCAACAACAAGACAGAAGAGAGACAAATCAAGGAGTCGATCCCATTCACAACTGCACCCAAAACCAGAAGAGACCTAGGAATAAATTGAACCCAAGAGGCAAAGGATCTGTACCCCGAAAACTACCAAATACTCAGGAAAGGAATTGAAGAAGACACAAAGAAACGGAAAAACTTTCCATGGTCATGGACTGGGAGAACCAACATTGTGAAGAGGACAACGCTACCTAGAGCAATCTACACATGCAATGCAATCCCCATCAAAATACCATCCACTTTTTTCCAAGAAATGGAACAAATAATCCTAAGATTTGATTGGAACCAGAAGAGACCACGAATAGCCAGAGGAATATTGAGAAAGAAAAGCAAAGCTGGCGGCATCACAATTCTGGACTTCCAGCTCTATGACAAAGCTGTCATCATCAAGACAGTATGGTACTGGCACAAAAACAGACACATAGATCCATGGAACAGAATCTAGCGCCCAGAAATGGACCCTCAACTCTATGGTCAACTTATCTTTGACAGAGCAGGAAAGAATGTCCAATGGCAAAAAGAGAGTCTCTTCCACAACTGGAGTTGTGGAAATTGGACAGCCCCATGCAGAAGAATGACACTGGACCATTTCCTGACACCACACACAAAAATAGACTCCAAATGTTTGAAAGACCTCAGTGTGAGACAGGACTCCATCAAAATCCTAAAGGAGAACACAGGTAGCAAGCTCTTCGACCTCAGCCGCAGCAACTTCTTCCTACAAACATCACCAAAGGCACGGGAAGCCAGGGCAAAAAGGAACTATTGGGATTTCATCAAGATAAAAACCTTTGGCACAGCAAAAGAAACAGTCCACAAAACCAAAAGACAACCGACAGAATGGGAGAAATTATTTACGAATGACATATCAGATAAAGGGCTACTATCCAATATGTATAAAAACGTATCAAACTCAACACCCAAAGAACAAATAATCCAATCAAAAAATAAGCAGAAGGCATGAACAGACATTTTTCCAAAGAACACATCCAAATGGCCAACAGGCACATGAAAAAGTGCTCAACACGGCTCGGCATCAGGGAAATCCACATCAAAACCTTAATGAGATACCCCCTCACACCCGTCAGAATGGCTCAAATGAACAAGTCAGGGAACGACAGAGGTTGGCGGGGATGTGGAGAAAGGGGAACCCTCCTACACTGGTGGTGGGAATGCAAGCTGGGGCAACCCCTCTGGAAAACAGGATGGAGGTTCCTCAAATAGTTGAAATTAGAGCTACCATCCGATCCAGCAATTGCACTCCTGGGTATTTACCCCAAAGAGACAAATGTAGGGACCCGAAGCGGTACGTGCACCCCATTGTTTATAGCAGCAATGTCCACAATAGCCAAACTGTTGAAAGTGCCAAGATGTCCATCGACAGATGAGTGGATAAAGAAGAAGTGGTATATATATACACAATGGAATATTACGCAGCCATCAAAAGGAATGAGATGTTGCCATGGACAACGACGTGGATGGAAGTGGAGGGTCCGATGATTAGTGAAATAAGTCAATCAGAGAAAGACATGTATCATATGACCTCACTGATATGAGGAATTCTTAATCTCAGGAACAGAGTGAGGCTTGCTGGAGTGGTCGGGGGTGGGAGGGATGGGCTGGCTGGGTGATAGACATTGGGGAGGGTATGAGCTACGGTGAGCGCTGTGAATTGTGTAAGACTGTTGAATCACAGATCTCTACTTCTGAAACAAATAACGCAACATATTTTAAGAATAAAGGAAAAGAAGGAGATAGCAGGAGAGGAAGAATGAAGGGAAGTTAGTGAGAGGGGGAGACAGACCAGGAGAGATGATGGATTCTGAAAAAAAATCCGAGGTTTCTAGAGGGGAGGTGGGTCGGGGGATTGGTTAGCCTGGTGATGGGTATTAAAGAGGGCACATTCTGCATGGAGCACTGTGTGTTCGGAACAAACAATGAATCATGGGACACTACACCAAAACAAATGATGTAGTACATGGTGATTAACAAAGGAATAAAAAACAAAGACTGTAATAAGAGATGAAGAAGAACACTATATCCTACTTAAAGGGTCTATCCAAGAAGAAGATCTAACAATTGTAAATGTCTATGCCCCGAACATGGGAGCATCCAATTATATAAGGCAATTTAGAAGAAAAGCAAAGAAAGACATTGACAACCATACAATCATCGTGGGGGACTTTAACACCCCCCTAACTGAAATGGCCAGATCATCTAAGCAAAAGATCAACAAGGAAATAAAGACTTTAAATGACACACTGGACCAAATGGACTTCACAGACATATTCAGAACGTTCCATCCCGAAGCAACGGAATACACATTCTTCTCTAGGGCCCATGGAACGTTCTCCAGAATGGATCACATCCTAGGTCACAAATCAGGTCTCAACCGGTACCCAAAGATTGGGATCATTCCCTGCACATTTTCAGACCACAATGCTTTGAAACTAGAACTCAATCACAAGAGGAAAGTCGGAAAGAACTCAAATATATGGAGGCTAAAGAGCATCCTACGAAAGAATGAATGGGTCAACCAGGAAATTAAAGAAGAATTTAAAAATTCATGGAAACCAATGAAAATGAAAACACAACTGTCCAAAACCTTTGGGATACAGCCAAGGCAGTCCTGCGAGGAAAGTATATAGCAATACAAGCCTTTCTCAAGAAACATGAAAGGTCTCAAATACACACCCTAACCCTACACCTAAAGGAGCTGGAGAAAGAACGGCCAATAAAGCCTAAACCCAGCAGGAGAAGAGAAATCATGCAGATCAGAGCAGAAATCAATGAAATAGAACCCAAAAGAACAGTAGAACAGATCAACGGAACTAGGAGCTGGTTCTTTGAAAGAATTCACAAGATTGATACACCCCTGTCCAGGCTGATCAAAAAGAAAAGAGAAATGACCCAAATCAACAAAATCATGAATGAAGGAGGAGAGATCACAACCAACACCAAAGAAATACAAACGATTATAAGAACGTAATCTGAGCAACCCTATGGCAGCATATTCCATAACCTGGAAGAAATGGGTGCATTCCTAGAGATGTGTCAACTACCAAAACTGACCCAGGAAGAAAGAGAAAACCTGAACAGTCCTATAACCACGAAGGCAATTGAAGTAGTCATCAAAAACCTCCCAAGAAACCAAAGCCCAGGGCCAGATGGATTCCCAGGGGAATTCTATCAGACATTTAAAGAAGAATTAATACCTATTCTCCTGAAACTGTTCCAAACAATAGAAATGGAAGGAAAACTTCCAATCTCATTTTATGAGGTCACCATTACCTTGATCCCAAAACCAGACAAAGATCCCATCAAAAAGGAGTATTAGAGACCAATATCCTTGATGAACATCGATGCAAAAATTCTCACCAAAATACTAGCCAAGAGGACCCAACAGTACATGAAAAGGAGTATTCACCATGACCAAGTGGGATTTATCCCTGGGCTGCAAGGCTGGTTCAACATCCGCAAATCAATCAACGTGATAAAACACATTAACCAAAGAAAGAACAAGAATCATATGATCCTCTCAATAGATGCAGAAAAACCATTTGACAAAGTAAAGCACACTTTCTGGATCAAAACTCTTCAGAGTACAGGGACAGCGGGTACATACCTCAATATCATAAAAGCCATCTACGAACAACCTACAGCGAATATCATTCTCAATGGGGAAAAGCTGAGATCTTTTCCCCTAAGGTCAGGAACGCGGCAGGGATAGCCACTCTCACCACTGCTATTCAACATAGTATTAGAAGTCCTAGCCACAGCAATCAGACAACAAAAAGAAATCCAAGGCATCCAAATCGGCAGAGAGGAAGTCAAACTCTCACTCTTTGCAGATGATATGATACTTTATGTGGAAAACCCAAAAGACTCCACCCCAAAACTGCTACAACTCACACAGCAATTCCGTCAAGTAGCAGGCTATAAAATCAATGCACAGACATCAGTGGCATTCCTATACACCAACAACAAGACAGAAGAGAGACAAATCAAGGAGTCGATCCCATTCACAACTGCACCCAAAACCAGAAGAGACCTAGGAATAAATTGAACCCAAGAGGCAAAGGATCTGTACCCAGAAAACTACCAAATACTCAGGAAAGATATTGAAGAAGACACAAAGAAACGGAAAAACGTTCCATGCTCATGGATTGGGAGAACCAACATTGTGAAGAGGTCAATGCTACCTAGAGCAATCTACACATGCAATGCAATCCCCGTCAAAATACCATCCACTTTTTTCCAAGAAATGGAACAAATAATCCTAAGATTTGAATGGAACCAGAAGAGACCACGAATAGCCAGAGGAATATTGAGAAAGGAAAGCAAAGCTGGCGGCATCACAATTCTGGACTTCCAGCTCTATGACAAAGCTGTCATCATCAAGACAGTATGGTACTGGCACAAAAACAGACACATAGATCCATGGAACAGAATCGAGAGCCCAGAAATGGACCCTCAACTCTCTGGTCAACTTATCTTTGACAGAGCAGGAAAGAATGTCCAATGGCAAAAAGAGAGTCTCTTCAACAACTGGAGTTGTGGAAATTGGACAGCCCCATGCAGAAGAATGACACTGGACCATTTCCTGACACCACACACAAAAATAGACTCCAAATGTTTGAAAGACCTCAGTGTGAGACAGGACTCCATCAAAATCCTAAAGGAGAACACAGGTAGCAAGCTCTTCGACCTCAGCCGCAGCAACTTCTTCCTACAAACATCACCAAATGCACGGGAAGCCAGGGCAAAAAGGAACTATTGGGATTTCATCAAGATAAAAACCTTTGGCACAGCAAAAGAAACAGTCCACAAAACCAAAAGACAACCGACAGAATGGGAGAAATTATTTACGAATGACATATCAGATAAAGGGCTACTATCCAATATGTATAAAAACGTATCAAACTCAACACCCAAAGAACAAATAATCCAATCAAAAAATAGGCAGAAGGCATGAACAGACATTTTTCCAAAGAACACATCCAAATGGCCAACAGGCACATGAAAAAGTGCTCAACACGGCTCGGCATCAGGGAAATCCACATCAAAACCTCAATGAGATACCCCCTCACACCCGTCAGAATGGCTCAAATGAACAAGTCAGGGAACGACAGAGGTTGGCGGGGATCTGGAGAAAGGGGAACCCTCCTACACTGGTGGTGGGAATGCAAGCTGGTGCAACCCCTCTGGAAATCAGGATGGAAAGTTCCTCAAATAGTTGAAATTAGAGCTACCATCCGATCCAGCAATTGCACTCCTGGGTATTTACCCCAAAGATACAAATGTAGGGACCCGAAGCGGTACGTGCACCCCATTGTTTATAGCAGCAATGTCCACAATAGCCAAACTGTTGAAAGAGCCAAGATGTCCATCGACAGATGAGTGGATAAAGAAGAGGTGGTATATATATACACAATGGAATATTACGCAGCCATCAAAAGGAATGAGATGTTGCCATGGACAACGACGTGGATGGAACTGGAGGGTCCGATGATTAGTGAAATAAGTCAATCAGAGAAAGACATGTATCATATGACCTCACTGATATGAGGAATTCTTAATCTCAGGAACAGAGTGAGGCTTGCTGGAGTGGTCGGGGGTGGGAGGGATGGGCTGGCTGGGTGATAGACATTGGGGAGGGTATGAGCTACGGTGAGCGCTGTGAATTGTGTAAGACTGTTGAATCACAGATCTCTACTTCTGAAACAAATAACGCAACATATTTTAAGAATAAAGGAAAAGAAGGAGATAGCAGGAGAGGAAGAATGAAGGGGAGTTAGTGAGAGGGGGAGACAGACCAGGAGAGATGATGGATTCTGAAAAAAAATCCGAGGTTTCTAGAGGGGAGGTGGGTCGGGGGATTGGTTAGCCTGGTGATGGGTATTAAAGAGGGCACATTCTGCATGGAGCACTGTGTGTTCGGAACAAACAATGAATCATGGGACACTACACCAAAACAAATGATGTAGTACATGGTGATTAAAAAGCAATAAAAAACAAACACTGTAATAAGAGATGAAGAAGGACACTATATCCTACTTAAAGGGTCTATCCAAGAAGAAGATCTAACAATTGTAAATGTCTATGCCCCGAACATGGGAGCATCCAATTATATAAGGCAATTTAGAAGAAAAGGAAAGAAAGACATTGACAACCATACAATCATAGTGGGGGACTTTAACACCCCCCTGACTGAAATGGCCAGATCATCTAAGCAAAAGATCAACAAGGAAATAAAGACTTTAAATGACACACTGGACCAAATGGACTTCACAGACATATTCAGAACGTTCCATCCCGAAGCAACGGAATACACATTCTTCTCTAGGGCCCATGGAACGTTCTCCAGAATGGATCACATCCTAGGTCACAAATCAGGTCTCAACCGGTACCCAAAGATTGGGATCATTCCCTGCACATTTTCAGACCACAATGCTTTGAAACTAGAACTCAATCACAAGAGGAAAGTCGGAAAGAACTCAAATACATGGAGGGTAAAGAGCATCCTACGAAAGAATGAATGGGTCAACCAGGAAATTAAAGAAGAATTTAAAAATTCATGGAAACCAATGAAAATGAAAACACAACTGTCCAAAATCTTTGGGATACAGCCAAGGCAGTCCTTCGAGGAAAGTATATAGCAATACAAGCCTTTCTCAAGAAACATGAAAGGTCTCAAATACACACCCTAACCCTACACCTAAAGGAGCTGGAGAAAGAACGGCCAATAAAGCCTAAACCCACCAGGAGAAGAGAAATCATGCAGATCAGAGCAGAAATCAATGAAATAGAACCCAAAAGAACAGTAGAACAGATCAACGGAACTAGGAGCTGGTTCTTTGAAAGAATTCACAAGATTGATACACCCCTGTCCAGGCTGATCAAAAAGAAAAGAGAAATGACCCAAATCAACAAAATCATGAATGAAGGAGGAGAGATCACAACCAACACCAAAGAAATACAAACGATTATAAGAACGTAATCTGAGCAACCCTAGGGCAGCATATTCCATAACCTGGAAGAAATGGGTGCATTCCTAGAGATGTGTCAACTACCAAAACTGACCCAGGAAGAAAGAGAAAACCTGAACAGTCCTATAACCACGAAGGCAATTGAAGTAGTCATCAAAAACCTCCCAAGAAACCAAAGCCCAGGGCCAGATGGATTCCCAGGGGAATTCTATCAGACATTTAAAGAAGAATTAATACCTATTCTCCTGAAACTGTTCCAAACAATAGAAATGGAAGGAAAACTTCCAAACTCATTTTATGAGGCCACCATTACCTTGATCCCAAAACCAGACAAAGATCCCATCAAAAAGGAGTATTAGAGACCAATATCCTTGATGAACATCGATGCAAAAATTCTCACCAAAATACTAGCCAAGAGGACCCAACAGTACATGAAAAGGAGTATTCACCATGACCAAGTGGGATTTATCCCTGGGCTGCAAGGCTGGTTCAACATCCGCAAATCAATCAACGTGATAAAACACATTAACCAAAGAAAGAACAAGAATCATATGATCCTCTCAATAGATGCAGAAAAACCATTTGACAAAGTAAAGCACACTTTCTGGATCAAAACTCTTCAGAGTACAGGGACAGCGGGTACATACCTCAATATCATAAAAGCCATCTACGAACAACCTACAGCGAATATCATTCTCAATGGGGAAAAGCTGAGATCTTTTCCCCTAAGGTCAGGAACGCGGCAGGGATAGCCACTCTCACCACTGCTATTCAACATAGTATTAGAAGTCCTAGCCACAGCAATCAGACAACAAAAAGAAATCCAAGGCATCCAAATCGGCAGAGAGGAAGTCAAACTCTCACTCTTTGCAGATGATATGATACTTTATGTGGAAAACCCAAAAGACTCCACCCCAAAACTGCTACAACTCACAGAGCAATTCCGTCAAGTAGCAGGCTATAAAATCAATGCACAGACATCAGTGGCATTCCTATACACCAACAACAAGACAGAAGAGAGACAAATCAAGGAGTCGATCCCATTCACAACTGCACCCAAAACCAGAAGAGACCTAGGAATAAATTGAACCCAAGAGGCAAAGGATCTGTACTCAGAAAACTACCAAATACTCAGGAAAGAAATTGAAGAAGACACAAAGAAACGGAAAAACGTTCCATGCTCATGGATTGGGAGAACCAACATTGTGAAGAGGTCAATGCTACCTAGAGCAATCTACACATGCAATGCAATCCCCGTCAAAATACCATCCACTTTTTTCCAAGAAATCGAACAAATAATCCTAAGATTTGAATGGAACCAGAAGAGACCACGAATAGCCAGAGGAATATTGAGAAAGAAAAGCAAAGCTGGCGGCATCACAATTCTGGACTTCCAGCTCTATGACAAAGCTGTCATCATCAAGACAGTATGGTACTGGCACAAAAACAGACACATAGATCCATGGAACAGAATCGAGAGCCCAGAAGTGGACCCTCAACTCTATGGTCAACTTATCTTTGACAGAGCAGGAAAGAATGTCCAATGGCAAAAAGAGAGTCTCTTCCACAACTGGAGTTGTGGAAATTGGACAGCCCCATGCAGAAGAATGACACTGGACCATTTCCTGACACCACACACAAAAATAGACTCCAAATGTTTGAAAGACCTCAGTGTGAGACAAGACTCCATCAAAATCCTAAAGGAGAACACAGGTAGCAAGCTCTTCGACCTCAGCCGCAGCAACTTCTTCCTACAAACATCACCAAAGGCACGGGAATCCAGGGCAAAAAGGAACTATTGGGATTTCATCAAGATAAAAACCTTTGGCACAGCAAAAGAAACAGTCCACAAAACCAAAAGACAACCGACAGAATGGGAGAAATTATTTACGAATGACATATCAGATAAAGGGCTACTATCCAATATGTATAAAAACGTATCAAACTCAACACCCAAAGAACAAATAATCCAATCAAAAAATAGGCAGAAGACATGAACAGACATTTTTCCAAAGAACACATCCAAATGGCCAACAGGCACAGGAAAAAGTGCTCAACACGGCTCGGCATCAGGGAAATCCACATCAAAACCTCAATGAGATACCCCCTCACACCCGTCAGAATGGCTCAAATGAACAAGTCAGGGAACGACAGAGGTTGGCGGGGATGTGGAGAAAGGGGAACCCTCCTACACTGGTGGTGGGAATGCAAGCTGGTGCAACCCCTCTGGAAAACAGGATGGAGGTTCCTCAAATAGTTGAAATTAGAGCTACCATCCGATCCAGCAATTGCACTCCTGGGTATTTACCCCAAAGATACAAATGTAGGGACCCGAAGCGGTACGTGCACCCCATTGTTTATAGCAGCAATGTCCACAATAGCCAAACTGTTGAAAGAGCCAAGATGTCCTTCGACAGATGAGTGGATAAAGAAGAGGTGGTATATATATACACAATGGAATATTACGCAGCCATCAAAAGGAATGAGATGTTGCCATGGACAACGACGTGGATGGAACTGGAGGGTCCGATGATTAGTGAAATAAGTCAATCAGAGAAAGACATGTATCATATGACCTCACTGATATGAGGAATTCTTAATCTCAGGAACAGAGTGAGGCTTGCTGGAGTGGTCGGGGGTGGGAGGGATGGGCTGGCTGGGTGATAGACATTGGGGAGCGTATGAGCTACGGTGAGCGCTGTGAATTGTGTAAGACTGTTGAATCACAGATCTCTACTTCTGAAACAAATAACGCAACATATTTTAAGAATAAAGGAAAAGAAGGAGATAGCAGGAGAGGAAGAATGAAGGGGAGTTAGTGAGAGGGGGAGACAGACCAGGAGAGATGATGGATTCTGAAAAAAAATCCGAGGTTTCTAGAGGGGAGGTGGGTCGGGGGATTGGTTAGCCTGGTGATGGGTATTAAAGAGGGCACATTCTGCATGGAGCACTGTGTGTTCGGAACAAACAATGAATCATGGGACACTACACCAAAACAAATGATGTAGTACATGGTGATTAACAAAGCAATAAAAAACAAAGACTGTAATAAGAGATGAAGAAGGACACTATATCCTACTTAAAGGGTCTATCCAAGAAGAAGATCTAACAATTGTAAATGTCTATGCCCCGAACATGGGAGCATCCAATTATATAAGGCAATTTAGAAGAAAAGCAAAGAAAGACATTGACAACCATACAATCATAGTGGGGGACTTTAACACCTCCCTGACTGAAATGGCCAGATCATCTAAGCAAAAGATCAACAAGGAAATAAAGACTTTAAATGACACACTGGACCAAATGGACTTCACAGACATATTCAGAACGTTCCATCCCGAAGCAACGGAATACACATTCTTCTCTAGGGCCCATGGAACGTTCTCCAGAATGGATCACATCCTAGGTCACAAATCAGGTCTCAACCGGTACCCAAAGATTGGGATCATTCCCTGCACATTTTCAGACCACAATGCTTTGAAACTAGAACCCAATCACAAGAGGAAAGTCGGAAAGAACTCAAATACATGGAGGCTAAAGAGCATCCTACGAAAGAATGAATGGGTCAACCAGGAAATTAAAGAAGAATTTAAAAATTCATGGAAACCAATGAAAATGAAAACACAACTGTCCAAAATCTTTGGGATACAGCCAAGGCAGTCCTGCGAGGAAAGTATATAGCAATACAAGCCTTTCTCAAGAAACATGAAAGGTCTCAAATACACACCCTAACCCTACACCTAAAGGAGCTGGAGAAAGAACGGCCAATAAAGCCTAAACCCAGCAGGAGAAGAGAAATCATGCAGATCAGAGCAGAAATCAATGAAATAGAACCCAAAAGAACAGTAGAACAGATCAACGGAACTAGGAGCTGGTTCTTTGAAAGAATTCACAAGATTGATACACCCCTGTCCAGGCTGATCAAAAAGAAAAGAGAAATGACCCAAATCAACAAAATCATGAATGAAAGAGGAGAGATCACAACCAACACCAAAGAAATACAAACGATTATAAGAACGTAATCTGAGCAACCCTATGGCAGCCTATTCCATAACCTGGAAGAAATGGGTGCATTCCTAGAGATGTGTCAACTACCAAAACTGACCCAGGAAGAAAGAGAAAACCTGAACAGTCCTATAACCACGAAGGCAATTGAAGTAGTCATCAAAAACCTCCCAAGAAACCAAAGCCCAGGGCCAGATGGATTCCCAGGGGAATTCTATCCGACATTTAAAGAAGAATTAATACCTATTCTCCTGAAACTGTTCCAAACAATAGAAATGGAAGGAAAACTTCCAAACTCATTTTATGAGGCCACCATTACCTTGATCCCAAAACCAGACAAAGATCCCATCAAAAAGGAGTATTAGAGACCAATATCCTTGATGAACATCGATGCAAAAATTCTCACCAAAATACTAGCCAAGAGGATCCAACAGTACATGAAAAGGAGTATTCACCATGACCAAGTGGGATTTATCCCTGGGCTGCAAGGCTGGTTCAACATCCGCAAATCAATCAACGTGATAAAACACATTAACCAAAGAAAGAACAAGAATCATATGATCCTCTCAATAGATGCAGAAAAACCATTTGACAAAGTAAAGCACACTTTCTGGATCAAAACTCTTCAGAGTACAGGGACAGCGGGTACATACCTCAATATCATAAAAGCCATCTACGAACAACCTACAGCGAATATCATTCTCAATGGGGAAAAGCTGAGATCTTTTCCCCTAAGGTCAGGAACGCGGCAGGGATAGCCACTCTCACCACTGCTATTCAACATAGTATTAGAAGTCCTAGCCACAGCAATCAGACAACAAAAAGAAATCCAAGGCATCCAAATCGGCAGAGAGGAAGTCAAACTCTCACTCTTTGCAGATGATATGATACTTTATGTGGAAAACCCAAAAGACTCCACCCCAAAACTGCTACAACTCACACAGCAATTCCGTCAAGTAGCAGGCTATAAAATCAATGCACAGACATCAGTGGCATTCCTATACACCAACAACAAGACAGAAGAGAGACAAATCAAGGAGTCGATCCCATTCACAACTGCACCCAAAACCAGAAGAGACCTAGGAATACATTGAACCCAAGAGGCAAAGGATCTGTACTCAGAAAACTACCAAATACTCAGGAAAGAAATTGAAGAAGACACAAAGAAACGGAAAAACGTTCCATGCTCATGGATTGGGAGAACCAACATTGTGAAGAGGTCAATGCTACCTAGAGCAATCTACACATGCAATGCAATCCCCATCAAAATACCATCCACTTTTTTCCAAGAAATGGAACAAATAATCCTAAGATTTGAATGGAACCAGAAGAGACCACGAATAGCCAGAGGAATATTGAGAAAGAAAAGCAAAGCTGGCGGCATCACAATTCTGGACTTCCAGCTCTATGACAAAGCTGTCATCATCAAGACAGTATGGTACTGGCACAAAAACAGACACATAGATCCATGGAACAGAATCGAGAGCCCAGAAATGGACCCTCAACTCTATGGTCAACTTATCTTTGACAGAGCAGGAAAGAATGTCCAATGGCAAAAAGAGAGTCTCTTCCACAACTGGAGTTGTGGAAATTGGACAGCCCCATGCAGAAGAATGACACTGGACCATTTCCTGACACCACACACAAAAATAGACTCCAAATGTTTGAAAGACCTCAGTGTGAGACAGGACTCCATCAAAATCCTAAAGGAGAACACAGGTAGCAAGCTCTTCGACCTCAGCCGCAGCAACTTCTTCCTACAAACATCACCAAAGGCACGGGAAGCCAGGGCAAAAATGAACTATTGGGATTTCATCAAGATAAAAGCCTTTGGCACAGCAAAGAAACAGTCCACAAAACCAAAAGACAACCGACAGAATGGGAGAAATTATTTACGAATGACATATCAGATAAAGGGCTACTATCCAATATGTATAAAAACGTATCAAACTCAACACCCAAAGAACAAATAATCCAATCAAAAAATAGGCAGAAGGCATGAACAGACATTTTTCGAAAGAAGACATCCAAATGGCCAACAGGCACATGAAAAAGTGCTCAACACGGCTCGGCATCAGGGAAATCCACATCAAAACCTCAATGAGATACCCCCTCACACCCGTCAGAATGGCTCAAATGAACAAGTCAGGGAACGACAGAGGTTGGCGGGGATGTGGAGAAAGGGGAACCCTCCTACACTGGTGGTGGGAATGCAAGCTGGTGTAACCCCTCTGGAAAACACGATGGAGGTTCCTCAAATAGTTGAAATTAGAGCTACCATCCGATCCAGCAATTGCACTCCTGGGTATTTACCCCAAAGATACAAATGTAGGGACCCGAAGCGGTACGTGCACCCCATTGTTTATAGCAGCAATGTCCACAATAGCCAAACTGTTGAAAGAGCCAAGATGTCCATCGACAGATGAGTGGATAAAGAAGAGGTGGTATATATATACACAATGGAATATTACGCAGCCATCAAAAGGAATGAGATGTTGCCATGGACAACGACGTGGATGGAATTGGAGGGTCCGATGATTACTGAAATAAGTCAATCAGAGAAAGACATGTATCATATGACCTCACTGATATGAGGAATTCTTAATCTCAGGAACAGAGTGAGGCTTGCTGGAGTGGTCGGGGGTGGGAGGGATGGGCTGGCTGGGTGATAGACATTGGGGAGGGTATGAGCTACGGTGAGCGCTGTGAATTGTGTAAGACTGTTGAATCACAGATCTCTACTTCTGAAACAAATAACGCAACATATTTTAAGAATAAAGGAAAAGAAGGAGATAGCAGGAGAGGAAGAATGAAGGGGAGTTAGTGAGAGGGGGAGACAGACCAGGAGAGATGATGGATTCTGAAAAAAAATCCGAGGTTTCTAGAGGGGAGGTGGGTCGGGGGATTGGTTAGCCTGGTGATGGGTATTAAAGAGGGCACATTCTGCATGGAGCACTGTGTGTTCGGAACAAACAATGAATCATGGGACACTACACCAAAACAAATGATGTAGTACATGGTGATTAACAAAGCAATAAAAAACAAAGAGTGTAATAAGAGATGAAGAAGGACACTATATCCTACTTAAAGGGTCTATCCAAGAAGAAGATCTAACAATTGTAAATGTCTATGCCCCGAACATGGGAGCATCCAATTATATAAGGCAATTTAGAAGAAAAGGAAAGAAAGACATTGACAACCATACAATCATAGTGGGGGACTTTAACACCCCCCTGACTGAAATGGCCAGATCATCTAAGCAAAAGATCAACAAGGAAATAAAGACTTTAAATGACACACTGGACCAAATGGACTTCACAGACATATTCAGAACGTTCCATCCCGAAGCAACGGAATACACATTCTTCTCTAGGGCCCATGGAACGTTCTCCAGAATGGATCACATCCTACGTCACAAATCAGGTCTCAACCGGTACCCAAAGATTGGGATCATTCCCTGCACATTTTCAGACCACAATGCTTTGAAACTAGAACTCAATCACAAGAGGAAAGTCGGAAAGAACTCAAATACATGGAGGCTAAAGAGCATCCTACGAAAGAATGAATGGGTCAACCAGGAAATTAAAGAAGAATTTAAAAATTCATGGAAACCAATGAAAATGAAAACACAACTGTCCAAAATCTTTGGGATACAGCCAAGGCAGTCCTGCGAGGAAAGTATATAGCAATACAAGCCTTTCTCAAGAAACATGAAAGGTCTCAAATACACACCCTAACCCTACACCTAAAGGAGCTGGAGAAAGAACGGCCAATAAAGCCTAAACCCACCAGGAGAAGAGAAATCATGCAGATCAGAGCAGAAATCAATGAAATAGAAGCCAAAAGAACAGTAGAACAGATCAACGGAACTAGGAGCTGGTTCTTTGAAAGAATTCACAAGATTGATACACCCCTGTCCAGGCTGATCAAAAAGAAAAGAGAAATGACCCAAATCAACAAAATCATGAAAGAAAGAGGAGAGATCACAACCAACACCAAAGAAATACAAACGATTATAAGAACGTAATCTGAGCAACCCTAGGGCAGCATATTCCATAACCTGGAAGAAATGGGTGCATTCCTAGAGATGTGTCAACTACCAAAACTGACCCAGGAAGAAAGAGAAAACCTGAAAGTCCTATAACCACGAAGGCAATTGAAGTAGTCATCAAAAACCTCCCAAGAAACCAAAGCCCAGGGCCAGATGGATTCCCAGGGGAATTCTATCCGACATTTAAAGAAGAATTAATACCTATTCTCCTGAAACTGTTCCAAACAATAGAAATGGAAGGAAAACTTCCAAACTCATTTTATGAGGCCACCATTACCTTGATCCCAAAACCAGACAAAGATCCCATCAAAAAGGAGTATTAGAGACCAATATCCTTGATGAACATCGATGCAAAAATTCTCACCAAAATACTAGCCAAGAGGATCCAACAGTACATGAAAAGGAGTATTCACCATGACCAAGTGGGATTTATCCCTGGGCTGCAAGGCTGGTTCAACATCCGCAAATCAATCAACGTGATAAAACACATTAACCAAAGAAAGAACAAGAATCATATGATCCTCTCAATAGATGCAGAAAAACCATTTGACAAAGTAAAGCACACTTTCTGGATCAAAACTCTTCAGAGTACAGGGACAGCGGGTACATACCTCAATATCATAAAAGCCATCTACGAACAACCTACAGCGAATATCATTCTCAATGGGGAAAAGCTGAGATCTTTTCCCCTAAGGTCAGGAACGCGGCAGGGATAGCCAATCTCACCACTGCTATTCAACATAGTATTAGAAGTCCTAGCCACAGCAATCAGACAACAAAAAGAAATCCAAGGCATCCAAATCGGCAGAGAGGAAGTCAAAATCTCACTCTTTGCAGATGATATGATACTTTATGTGGAAAACCCAAAAGACTCCACCCCAAAACTCCTACAACTCACACAGCAATTCCGTCAAGTAGCAGGCTATAAAATCAATGCACAGAAATCAGTGGCATTCCTATACACCAACAACAAGACAGAAGAGAGACAAATCAAGGAGTCGATCCCATTCACAACTGCACCCAAAACCAGAAGAGACCTAGGAATAAATTGAACCCAAGAGGCAAAGGATCTGTACCCCGAAAACTACCAAATACTCAGGAAAGAAATTGAAGAAGACACAAAGAAACGGAAAAACGTTCCATGCTCATGGACTGGGAGAACCAACATTGTGAAGAGGTCAATGCTACCTAGAGCAATCTACACATGCAATGCAATCCCCATCAAAATACCATCCACTTTTTTCCAAGAAATGGAACAAATAATCCTAAGATTTGAATGGAACCAGAAGAGACCACGAATAGCCAGAGGAATATTGAGAAAGAAAAGCAAAGCTGGCGGCATCACAATTCTGGACTTCCAGCTCTATGACAAAGCTGTCATCATCAAGACAGTATGGTACTGGCACAAAAACAGACACATAGATCCATGGAACAGAATCGAGAGCCCAGAAATGGACCCTCAACTCTATGGTCAACTTATCTTTGACAGAGCAGGAAAGAATGTCCAATGGCAAAAAGAGAGTCTCTTCCACAACTGGAGTTGTGGAAATTGGACAGCCCCATGCAGAAGAATGACACTGGACCATTTCCTGACACCACACACAAAAATAGACTCCAAATGTTTGAAAGACCTCAGTGTGAGACAGGACTCCATCAAAATCCTAAAGGAGAACACAGGTAGCAAGCTCTTCGACCTCAGCCGCAGCAACTTCTTCCTACAAACATCACCAAAGGCACGGGAAGCCAGGGCAAAAAGGAACTATTGGGATTTCATCAAGATAAAAACCTTTGGCACAGCAAAAGAAACAGTCCACAAAACCAAAAGACAACCGACAGAATGGGAGAAATTATTTACGAATGACATATCAGATAAAGGGCTACTATCCAATATGTATAAAAACGTATCAAACTCAACACCCAAAGAACAAATAATCCAATCAAAAAATAGGCAGAAGGCATGAACAGACATTTTTCCAAAGAACACATCCAAATGGCCAACAGGCACATGAAAAAGTGCTCAACACGGCTCGGCATCAGGGAAATCCACATCAAAACCTCAATGAGATACCACCTCACACCCGTCAGAATGGCTCAAATGAACAAGTCAGGGAACGACAGAGGTTGGCGGGGATGTGGAGAAAGGGGAACCCTCCTACACTGGTGGTGGGAATGCAAGCTGGGGCAACCCCTCTGGAAAACAGGATGGAGGTTCCTCAAATAGTTGAAATTAGAGCTACCATCTGATCCAGCAATTGCACTCCTGGGTATTTACCCCAAAGATACAAATGTAGGGACCCGAAGCGGTACGTGCACCCCATTGTTTATAGCAGCAATGTCCACAATAGCCAAACTGTTGAAAGAGCCAAGATGTCCATCGACAGATGAGTGGATAAAGAAGAGGTGGTATATATATACACAATGGAATATTACGCAGCCATCAAAAGGAATGAGATGTTGCCATGGACAACGACGTGGATGGAACTGGAGGGTCCGATGATTAGTGAAATAAGTCAATCAGAGAAAGACATGTATCATATGACCTCACTGATATGAGGAATTCTTAATCTCAGGAACAGAGTGAGGCTTGCTGGAGTGGTCGGGGGTGGGAGGGATGGGCTGGCTGGGTGATAGACATTGGGGAGGGTATGAGCTACGGTGAGCGCTGTGAATTGTGTAAGACTGTTGAATCACAGATCTCTACTTCTGAAACAAATAACGCAACATATTTTAAGAATAAAGGAAAAGAAGGAGATAGCAGGAGAGGAAGAATGAAGGGGAGTTAGTGAGAGGGGGAGACAGACCAGGAGAGATGATGGATTCTGAAAAAAAATCCGAGGTTTCTAGAGGGGAGGTGGGTCGGGGGATTGGTTAGCCTGGTGATGGGTATTAAAGAGGGCACATTCTGCATGGAGCACTGTGTGTTCGGAACAAACAATGAATCATGGGACACTACACCAAAACAAATGATGTAGTACATGGTGATTAACAAAGCAATAAAAAACAAAGAGTGTAATAAGAGATGAAGAAGGACACTATATCCTACTTAAAGGGTCTATCCAAGAAGAAGATCTAACAATTGTAAATGTCTATGCCCCGAACATGGGAGCATCCAATTATATAAGGCAATTTAGAAGAAAAGCAAAGAAAGACATTGACAACCATACAATCATAGTGGGGGACTTTAACACCCCCCTGACTGAAATGGCCAGATCATCTAAGCAAAAGATCAACAAGGAAATAAAGACTTTAAATGACACACTGGACCAAATGGACTTCACAGACATATTCAGAACGTTCCATCCCGAAGCAACGGAATACACATTCTTCTCTAGGGCCCATGGAACGTTCTCCAGAATGGATCACATCCTAGGTCACAAATCAGGTCTCAACCGGTACCCAAAGATTGGGATCATTCCCTGCACATTTTCAGACCACAATGCTTTGAAACTAGAACCCAATCACAAGAGGAAAGTCGGAAAGAACTCAAATACATGGAGGCTAAAGAGCATCCTACGAAAGAATGAATGGGTCAACCAGGAAATTAAAGAAGAATTTAAAAATTCATGGAAACCAATGAAAATGAAAACACAACTGTCCAAAATCTTTGGGATACAGCCAAGGCAGTCCTGCGAGGAAAGTATATAGCAATACAAGCCTTTCTCAAGAAACATGAAAGGTCTCAAATACACACCCTAACCCTACACCTAAAGGAGCTGGAGAAAGAACGGCCAATAAAGCCTAAACCCACCAGGAGAAGAGAAATCATGCAGATCAGAGCAGAAATCAATGAAATAGAACCCAAAAGAACAGTAGAACAGATCAACGGAACTAGGAGCTGGTTCTTTGAAAGAATTCACAAGATTGATACACCCCTGTCCAGGCTGATCAAAAAGAAAAGAGAAATGACCCAAATCAACAAAATCATGAATGAAAGAGGAGAGATCACAACCAACACCAAAGAAATACAAACGATTATAAGAACGTAATCTGAGCAACCCTAGGGCAGCATATTCCATAACCTGGAAGAAATGGGTGCATTCCTAGAGATGTGTCAACTACCAAAACTGACCCAGGAAGAAAGAGAAAACCTGAAAGTCCTATAACCACGAAGGCAATTGAAGTAGTCATCAAAAACCTCCCAAGAAACCAAAGCCCAGGGCCAGATGGATTCCCAGGGGAATTCTATCCGACATTTAAAGAAGAATTAATACCTATTCTCCTGAAACTGTTCCAAACAATAGAAATGGAAGGAAAACTTCCAAACTCATTTTATGAGGCCACTATTACCTTGATCCCAAAACCAGACAAAGATCCCATCAAAAAGGAGTATTAGAGACCAATATCCTTGATGAACATCGATGCAAAAATTCTCACCAAAATACTAGCCAAGAGGATCTAACAGTACATGAAAAGGAGTATTCACCATGACCAAGTGGGATTTATCCCTGGGCTGCAAGGCTGGTTCAACATCCGCAAATCAATCAACGTGATAAAACACATTAACCAAAGAAAGAACAAGAATCATATGATCCTCTCAATAGATGCAGAAAAACCATTTGACAAAGTAAAGCACACTTTCTGGATCAAAACTCTTCAGAGTACAGGGACAGCGGGTACATACCTCAATATCATAAAAGCCATCTACGAACAACCTACAGCGAATATCATTCTCAATGGGGAAAAGCTGAGATCTTTTCCCCTAAGGTCAGGAACGCGGCAGGGATAGCCAATCTCACCACTGCTATTCAAAATAGTATTAGAAGTTCTAGCCACAGCAATCAGACAACAAAAAGAAATCCAAGGCATCCAAATCGGCAGAGAGGAAGTCAAAATCTCACTCTTTGCAGATGATATGATACTTTATGTGGAAAACCCAAAAGACTCCACCCCAAAACTGCTACAACTCACAGAGCAATTCCGTCAAGTAGCAGGCTATAAAATCAATGCACAGAAATCAGTGGCATTCCTATACACCAACAACAAGACAGAAGAGAGACAAATCAAGGAGTCGATCCCATTCACAACTGCACCCAAAACCAGAAGAGACCTAGGAATAAATTGAACCCAAGAGGCAAAGGATCTGTACTCAGAAAACTACCAAATACTCAGGAAAGAAATTGAAGAAGACACAAAGAAACGGAAAAACGTTCCATGCTCATGGATTGGGAGAACCAACATTGTGAAGAGGTCAATGCTACCTAGAGCAATCTACACATGCAATGCAATCCCCATCAAAATACCATCCACTTTTTTCCAAGAAATCGAACAAATAATCCTAAGATTTGAATGGAACCAGAAGAGACCACGAATAGCCAGAGGAATATTGAGAAAGAAAAGCAAAGCTGGCGGCATCACAATTCTGGACTTCCAGCTCTATGACAAAGCTGTCATCATCAAGACAGTATGGTACTGGCACAAAAACAGACACATAGATCCATGGAACAGAATCGAGAGCCCAGAAGTGGACCCTCAACTCTATGGTCAACTTATCTTTGACAGAGCAGGAAAGAATGTCCAATGGCAAAAAGAGAGTCTCTTCCACAACTGGAGTTGTGGAAATTGGACAGCCCCATGCAGAAGAATGACACTGGACCATTTCCTGACACCACACACAAAAATAGACTCCAAATGTTTGAAAGACCTCAGTGTGAGACAAGACTCCATCAAAATCCTAAAGGAGAACACAGGTAGCAAGCTCTTCGACCTCAGCCGCAGCAACTTCTTCCTACAAACATCACCAAAGGCACGGGAATCCAGGGCAAAAAGGAACTATTGGGATTTCATCAAGATAAAAACCTTTGGCACAGCAAAAGAAACAGTCCACAAAAACAAAAGACAACCGACAGAATGGGAGAAATTATTTACGAATGACATATCAGATAAAGGGCTACTATCCAATATGTATAAAAACGTATCAAACTCAACACCCAAAGAACAAATAATCCAATCAAAAAATAGGCAGAAGACATGAACAGACATTTTTCCAAAGAACACATCCAAATGGCCAACAGGCACAGGAAAAAGTGCTCAACACGGCTCGGCATCAGGGAAATCCACATCAAAACCTCAATGAGATACCCCCTCACACCCGTCAGAATGGCTCAAATGAACAAGTCAGGGAACGACAGAGGTTGGCGGGGATGTGGAGAAAGGGGAACCCTCCTACACTGGTGGTGGGAATGCAAGCTGGTGCAACCCCTCTGGAAAACAGGATGGAGGTTCCTCAAATAGTTGAAATTAGAGCTACCATCCGATCCAGCAAATGCACTCCTGGGTATTTACCCCAAAGATACAAATGTAGGGACCCGAAGCGGTACGTGCACCCCATTGTTTATAGCAGCAATGTCCACAATAGCCAAACTGTTGAAAGAGCCAAGATGTCCATCGACAGATGAGTGGATAAAGAAGAGGTGGTATATATATACACAATGGAATATTACGCAGCCATCAAAAGGAATGAGATGTTGCCATGGACAACGACGTGGATGGAACTGGAGGGTCCGATGATTAGTGAAATAAGTCAATCAGAGAAAGACATGTATCATATGACCTCACTGATATGAGGAATTCTTAATCTCAGGAACAGAGTGAGGCTTGCTGGAGTGGTCGGGGGTGGGAGGGATGGGCTGGCTGGGTGATAGACATTGGGGAGGGTATGAGCTACGGTGAGCGCTGTGAATTGTGTAAGACTGTTGAATCACAGATCTCTACTTCGGAAACAAATAACGCAACATATTTTAAGAATAAAGGAAAAGAAGGAGATAGCAGGAGAGGAAGAATGAAGGGGAGTTAGTGAGAGGGGGAGACAGACCAGGAGAGATGATGGATTCTGAAAAAAAATCCGAGGTTTCTAGAGGGGAGGTGGGTCGGGGGATTGGTTAGCCTGGTGATGGGTATTAAAGAGGGCACATTCTGCATGGAGCACTGTGTGTTCGGAACAAACAATGAATCATGGGACACTACACCAAAACAAATGATGTAGTACATGGTGATTAACAAAGCAATAAAAAACAAAGACTGTAATAAGAGATGAAGAAGGACACTATATCCTACTTAAAGGGTCTATCCAAGAAGAAGATCTAACAATTGTAAATGTCTATGCCCCGAACATGGGAGCATCCAATTATATAAGGCAATTTAGAAGAAAGGCAAAGAAAGACATTGACAACCATACAATCATAGTGGGGGACTTTAAAACCTCCCTGACTGAAATGGCCAGATCATCTAAGCAAAAGATCAACAAGGAAATAAAGACTTTAAATGACACACTGGACCAAATGGACTTCACAGACATATTCAGAACGTTCCATCCCGAAGCAACGGAATACACATTCTTCTCTAGGGCCCATGGAACGTTCTCCAGAATGGATCACATCCTAGGTCACAAATCAGGTCTCAACCGGTACCCAAAGATTGGGATCATTCCCTGCACATTTTCAGACCACAATGCTTTGAAACTAGAACCCAATCACAAGAGGAAAGTCGGAAAGAACTCAAATACATGGAGGCTAAAGAGCATCCTACGAAAGAATGAATGGGTCAACCAGGAAATTAAAGAAGAATTTAAAAATTCATGGAAACCAATGAAAATGAAAACACAACTGTCCAAAATCTTTGGGATACAGCCAAGGCAGTCCTGCGAGGAAAGTATATAGCAATACAAGCCTTTCTCAAGAAACATGAAAGGTCTCAAATACACACCCTAACCCTACACCTAAAGGAGCTGGAGAAAGAACGGCCAATAAAGCCTAAACCCAGCAGGAGAAGAGAAATCATGCAGATCAGAGCAGAAATCAATGAAATAGAACCCAAAAGAACAGTAGAACAGATCAACGGAACTAGGAGCTGGTTCTTTGAAAGAATTCACAAGATTGATACACCCCTGTCCAGGCTGATCAAAAAGAAAAGAGAAATGACCCAAATCAACAAAATCATGAATGAAAGAGGAGAGATCACAACCAACACCAAAGAAATACAAACGATTATAAGAACGTAATCTGAGCAACCCTATGGCAGCCTATTCCATAACCTGGAAGAAATGGGTGCATTCCTAGAGATGTGTCAACTACCAAAACTGACCCAGGAAGAAAGAGAAAACCTGAACAGTCCTATAACCACGAAGGCAATTGAAGTAGTCATCAAAAACCTCCCAAGAAACCAAAGCCCAGGGCCAGATGGATTCCCAGGGGAATTCTATCCGACATTTAAAGAAGAATTAATACCTATTCTCCTGAAACTGTTCCAAACAATAGAAATGGAAGGAAAACTTCCAAACTCATTTTATGAGGCCACCATTACCTTGATCCCAAAACCAGACAAAGATCCCATCAAAAAGGAGTATTAGAGACCAATATCCTTGATGAACATCGATGCAAAAATTCTCACCAAAATACTAGCCAAGAGGATCCAACAGTACATGAAAAGGAGTATTCACCATGACCAAGTGGGATTTATCCCTGGGCTGCAAGGCTGGTTCAACATCCGCAAATCAATCAACGTGATAAAACACATTAACCAAAGAAAGAACAAGAATCATATGATCCTCTCAATAGATGCAGAAAAACCATTTGACAAAGTAAAGCACACTTTCTGGATCAAAACTCTTCAGAGTACAGGGACAGCGGGTACATACCTCAATATCATAAAAGCCATCTACGAACAACCTACAGCGAATATCATTCTCAATGGGGAAAAGCTGAGATCTTTTCCCCTAAGGTCAGGAACGCGGCAGGGATAGCCACTCTCACCACTGCTATTCAACATAGTATTAGAAGTCCTAGCCACAGCAATCAGACAACAAAAAGAAATCCAAGGCATCCAAATCGGCAGAGAGGAAGTCAAACTCTCACTCTTTGCAGATGATATGATACTTTATGTGGAAAACCCAAAAGACTCCACCCCAAAACTGCTACAACTCACACAGCAATTCCGTCAAGTAGCAGGCTATAAAATCAATGCACAGAAATCAGTGGCATTCCTATACACCAACAACAAGACAGAAGAGAGACAAATCAAGGAGTCGATCCCATTCACAACTGCACCCAAAACCAGAAGAGACCTAGGAATACATTGAACCCAAGAGGCAAAGGATCTGTACTCAGAAAACTACCAAATACTCAGGAAAGAAATTGAAGAAGACACAAAGAAACGGAAAAACGTTCCATGCTCATGGATTGGGAGAACCAACATTGTGAAGAGGTCAATGCTACCTAGAGCAATCTACACATGCAATGCAATCCCCATCAAAATACCATCCACTTTTTTCCAAGAAATGGAACAAATAATCCTAAGATTTGAATGGAACCAGAAGAGACCACGAATAGCCAGAGGAATATTGAGAAAGAAAAGCAAAGCTGGCGGCATCACAATTCTGGACTTCCAGCTCTATGACAAAGCTGTCATCATCAAGACAGTATGGTACTGGCACAAAAACAGACACATAGATCCATGGAACAGAATCGAGAGCCCAGAAATGGACCCTCAACTCTATGGTCAACTTATCTTTGACAGAGCAGGAAAGAATGTCCAATGGCAAAAAGAGAGTCTCTTCAACAACTGGAGTTGTGGAAATTGGACAGCCCCATGCAGAAGAATGACACTGGACCATTTCCTGACACCACACACAAAAATAGACTCCAAATGTTTGAAAGACCTCAGTGTGAGACAGGACTCCATCAAAATCCTAAAGGAGAACACAGGTAGCAAGCTCTTCGACCTCAGCCGCAGCAACTTCTTCCTACAAACATCACCAAAGGCACGGGAAGCCAGGGCAAAAAGGAACTATTGGGATTTCATCAAGATAAAAACCTTTGGCACAGCAAAAGAAACAGTCCACAAAACCAAAAGACAACCGACAGAATGGGAGAAATTATTTACGAATGACATATCAGATAAAGGGCTACTATCCAATATGTATAAAAACGTATCAAACTCAACACCCAAAGAACAAATAATCCAATCAAAAAATAGGCAGAAGGCATGAACAGACATTTTTCCAAAGAAGACATCCAAATGGCCAACAGGCATATGAAAAAGGGCTCAACACGGCTCGGCATCAGGGAAATCCACATCAAAACCTCAATGAGATACCCCCTCACACCCGTCAGAATGGCTCAAATGAACAAGTCAGGGAACGACAGAGGTTGGCGGGGATGTGGAGAAAGGGGAACCCTCCTACACTGGTGGTGGGAATGCAAGCTGGTGCAACCCCTCTGGAAAACAGGATGGAGGTTCCTCAAATAGTTGAAATTAGAGCTACCATCCGATCCAGCAATTGCACTCCTGGGTATTTACCCCAAAGATACAAATGTAGGGACCCGAAGCGGTACGTGCACCCCATTGTTTATAGCAGCAATGTCCACAATAGCCAAACTGTTGAAAGAGCCAAGATTTCCATCGACAGATGAGTGGATAAAGAAGAGGTGGTATATATATACACAATGGAATATTACGCAGCCATCAAAAGGAATGAGATGTTGCCATGGACAACGACGTGGATGGAACTGGAGGGTCCGATGATTAGTGAAATAAGTCAATCAGAGAAAGACATGTATCATATGACCTCACTGATATGAGGAATTCTTAATCTCAGGAACAGAGTGAGGCTTGCTGGAGTGGTCGGGGGTGGGAGGGATGGGCTGGCTGGGTGATAGACATTGGGGAGGGTATGAGCTACGGTGAGCGCTGTGAATTGTGTAAGACTGTTGAATCACAGATCTCTACTTCTGAAACAAATAACGCAACATATTTTAAGAATAAAGGAAAAGAAGGAGATAGCAGGAGAGGAAGAATGAAGGGGAGTTAGTGAGAGGGGGAGACAGACCAGGAGAGATGATGGATTCTGAAAAAAAATCCGAGGTTTCTAGAGGGGAGGTGGGTCGGGGGATTGGTTAGCCTGGTGATGGGTATTAAAGAGGGCACATTCTGCATGGAGCACTGTGTGTTCGGAACAAACAATGAATCATGGGACACTACACCAAAACAAATGATGTAGTACATGGTGATTAACAAAGGAATAAAAAACAAAGACTGTAATAAGAGATGAAGAAGAACACTATATCCTACTTAAAGGGTCTATCCAAGAAGAAGATCTAACAATTGTAAATGTCTATGCCCCGAACATGGGAGCATCCAATTATATAAGGCAATTTAGAAGAAAAGCAAAGAAAGACATTGACAACCATACAATCATAGTGGGGGACTTTAACACCCCCCTAACTGAAATGGCCAGATCATCTAAGCAAAAGATCAACAAGGAAATAAAGACTTTAAATGACACACTGGACCAAATGGACTTCACAGACATATTCAGAACGTTCCATCCCGAAGCAACGGAATACACATTCTTCTCTAGGGCCCATGGAACGTTCTCCAGAATGGATCACATCCTAGGTCACAAATCAGGTCTCAACCGGTACCCAAAGATTGGGATCATTCCCTGCACATTTTCAGACCACAATGCTTTGAAACTAGAACTCAATCACAAGAGGAAAGTCGGAAAGAACTCAAATATATGGAGGCTAAAGAGCATCCTACGAAAGAATGAATGGGTCAACCAGGAAATTAAAGAAGAATTTAAAAATTCATGGAAACCAATGAAAATGAAAACACAACTGTCCAAAATCTTTGGGATACAGCCAAGGCAGTCCTGCGAGGAAAGTATATAGCAATACAAGCCTTTCTCAAGAAACATGAAAGGTCTCAAATACACACCCTAACCCTACACCTAAAGGAGCTGGAGAAAGAACGGCCAATAAAGGCTAAACCCAGCAGGAGAAGAGAAATCATGCAGATCAGAGCAGAAATCAATGAAATAGAACCCAAAAGAAGAGTAGAACAGATCAACGGAACTAGGAGCTGGTTCTTTGAAAGAATTCACAAGATTGATACACCCCTGTCCAGGCTGATCAAAAAGAAAAGAGAAATGACCCAAATCAACAAAATCATGAATGAAGGAGGAGAGATCACAACCAACACCAAAGAAATACAAACGATTATAAGAACGTAATCTGAGCAACCCTATGGCAGCATATTCCATAACCTGGAAGAAATGGGTGCATTCCTAGAGATGTGTCAACTACCAAAACTGACCCAGGAAGAAAGAGAAAACCTGAACAGTCCTATAACCACGAAGGCAATTGAAGTAGTCATCAAAAACCTCCCAAGAAACCAAAGCCCAGGGCCAGATGGATTCCCAGGGGAATTCTATCAGACATTTAAAGAAGAATTAATACCTATTCTCCTGAAACTGTTCCAAACAATAGAAATGGAAGGAAAACTTCCAATCTCATTTTATGAGGCCACCATTACCTTGATCCCAAAACCAGACAAAGATCCCATCAAAAAGGAGTATTAGAGACCAATATCCTTGATGAACATCGATGCAAAAATTCTCACCAAAATACTAGCCAAGAGGATCCAACAGTACATGAAAAGGAGTATTCACCATGACCAAGTGGGATTTATCCCTGGGCTGCAAGGCTGGTTCAACATCCGCAAATCAATCAACGTGATAAAACACATTAACCAAAGAAAGAACAAGAATCATATGATCCTCTCAATAGATGCAGAAAAACCATTTGACAAAGTAAAGCACACTTTCTGGATCAAAACTCTTCAGAGTACAGGGACAGCGGGTACATACCTCAATATCATAAAAGCCATCTACGAACAACCTACAGCGAATATCATTCTCAATGGGGAAAAGCTGAGATCTTTTCCCCTAAGGTCAGGAACGCGGCAGGGATAGCCACTCTCACCACTGCTATTCAACATAGTATTAGAAGTCCTAGCCACAGCAATCAGACAACAAAAAGAAATCCAAGGCATCCAAATCGGCAGAGAGGAAGTCAAACTCTCACTCTTTGCAGATGATATGATACTTTATGTGGAAAACCCAAAAGACTCCACCCCAAAACTCCTACAACTCACACAGCAATTCCGTCAAGTAGCAGGGTATAAAATCAATGCACAGACATCAGTGGCATTCCTATACACCAACAACAAGACAGAAGAGAGACAAATCAAGGAGTCGATCCCATTCACAACTGCACCCAAAACCAGAAGAGACCTAGGAATAAATTGAACCCAAGAGGCAAAGGATCTGTACCCCGAAAACTACCAAATACTCAGGAAAGAAATTGAAGAAGACACAAAGAAACGGAAAAACGTTCCATGCTCATGGACTGGGAGAACCAACATTGTGAAGAGGTCAATGCTACCTAGAGCAATCTACACATGCAATGCAATCCCCATCAAAATACCATCCACTTTTTTCCAAGAAATGGAACAAATAATCCTAAGATTTGAATGGAACCAGAAGAGACCACGAATAGCCAGAGGAATATTGAGAAAGAAAAGCAAAGCTGGCGGCATCACAATTCTGGACTTCCAGCTCTATGACAAAGCTGTCATCATCAAGACAGTATGGTACTGGCACAAAAACAGACACATAGATCCATGGAACAGAATCGAGAGCCCAGAAATGGACCCTCAACTCTATGGTCAACTTATCTTTGACAGAGCAGGAAAGAATGTCCAATGGCAAAAAGAGAGTCTCTTCCACAACTGGAGTTGTGGAAATTGGACAGCCCCATGCAGAAGAATGACACTGGACCATTTCCTGACACCACACACAAAAATAGACTCCAAATGTTTGAAAGACCTCAGTGTGAGACAGGACTCCATCAAAATCCTAAAGGAGAACACAAGTAGCAAGCTCTTCGACCTCAGCCGCAGCAACTTCTTCCTACAAACATCACCAAAGGCACGGGAAGCCAGGGCAAAAAGGAACTATTGGGATTTCATCAAGATAAAAACCTTTGGCACAGCAAAAGAAACAGTCCACAAAACCAAAAGACAACCGACAGAATGGGAGAAATTATTTACGAATGACATATCAGATAAAGGGCTACTATCCAATATGTATAAAAACGTATCAAACTCAACACCCAAAGAACAAATAATCCAATCAAAAAATAGGCAGAAGGCATGAACAGACATTTTTCCAAAGAAGACATCCAAATGGCCAACAGGCACATGAAAAAGGGCTCAACACGGCTCGGCATCAGGGAAATCCACATCAAAACCTCAATGAGATACCCCCTCAAACCCGTCAGAATGGCTCAAATGAACAAGTCAGGGAACGACAGAGGTTGGCGGGGATGTGGAGAAAGGGGAACCCTCCTACACTGGTGGTGGGAATGCAAGCTGGGGCAACCCCTCTGGAAAACAGGATGGAGGTTCCTCAAATAGTTGAAATTAGAGCTACCATCCGATCCAGCAATTGCACTCCTGGGTATTTACCCCAAAGATACAAATGTAGGGACCCGAAGCGGTACGTGCACCCCATTGTTTATAGCAGCAATGTCCACAATAGCCAAACTGTTGAAAGAGCCAAGATGTCCATCGACAGATGAGTGGATAAAGAAGAGGTGGTATATATATACACAATGGAATATTACGCAGCCATCAAAAGGAATGAGATGTTGCCATGGACAACGACGTGGATGGAACTGGAGGGTCCGATGATTAGTGAAATAAGTCAATCAGAGAAAGACATGTATCATATGACCTCACTGATATGAGGAATTCTTAATCTCAGGAACAGAGTGAGGCTTGCTGGAGTGGTCGGGGGTGGGAGGGATGGGCTGGCTGGGTGATAGACATTGGGGAGGGTATGAGCTACGGTGAGCGCTGTGAATTGTGTAAGACTGTTGAATCACAGATCTCTACTTCGGAAACAAATAACGCAACATATTTTAAGAATAAAGGAAAAGAAGGAGATAGCAGGAGAGGAAGAATGAAGGGGAGTTAGTGAGAGGGGGAGACAGACCAGGAGAGATGATGGATTCTGAAAAAAAATCCGAGGTTTCTAGAGGGGAGGTGGGTCGGGGGATTGGTTAGCCTGGTGATGGGTATTAAAGAGGGCACATTCTGCATGGAGCACTGTGTGTTCGGAACAAACAATGAATCATGGGACACTACACCAAAACAAATGATGTAGTACATGGTGATTAACAAAGCAATAAAAAACAAAGACTGTAATAAGAGATGAAGAAGGACACTATATCCTACTTAAAGGGTCTATCCAAGAAGAAGATCTAACAATTGTAAATGTCTATGCCCCGAACATGGGAGCATCCAATTATATAAGGCAATTTAGAAGAAAAGCAAAGAAAGACATTGACAACCATACAATCATAGTGGGGGACTTTAACACCTCCCTGACTGAAATGGCCAGATCATCTAAGCAAAAGATCAACAAGGAAATAAAGACTTTAAATGACACACTGGACCAAATGGACTTCACAGACATATTCAGAACGTTCCATCCCGAAGCAACGGAATACACATTCTTCTCTAGGGCCCATGGAACGTTCTCCAGAATGGATCACATCCTAGGTCACAAATCAGGTCTCAACCGGTACCCAAAGATTGGGATCATTCCCTGCACATTTTCAGACCACAATGCTTTGAAACTAGAACCCAATCACAAGAGGAAAGTCGGAAAGAACTCAAATACATGGAGGCTAAAGAGCATCCTACGAAAGAATGAATGGGTCAACCAGGAAATTAAAGAAGAATTTAAAAATTCATGGAAACCAATGAAAATGAAAACACAACTGTCCAAAATCTTTGGGATACAGCCAAGGCAGTCCTGCGAGGAAAGTATATAGCAATACAAGCCTTTCTCAAGAAACATGAAAGGTCTCAAATACACACCCTAACCCTACACCTAAAGGAGCTGGAGAAAGAACGGCCAATAAAGCCTAAACCCAGCAGGAGAAGAGAAATCATGCAGATCAGAGCAGAAATCAATGAAATAGAACCCAAAAGAACAGTAGAACAGATCAACGGAACTAGGAGCTGGTTCTTTGAAAGAATTCACAAGATTGATACACCCCTGTCCAGGCTGATCAAAAAGAAAAGAGAAATGACCCAAATCAACAAAATCATGAATGAAAGAGGAGAGATCACAACCAACACCAAAGAAATACAAACGATTATAAGAACGTAATCTGAGCAACCCTATGGCAGCCTATTCCATAACCTGGAAGAAATGGGTGCATTCCTAGAGATGTGTCAACTACCAAAACTGACCCAGGAAGAAAGAGAAAACCTGAACAGTCCTATAACCACGAAGGCAATTGAAGTAGTCATCAAAAACCTCCCAAGAAACCAAAGCCCAGGGCCAGATGGATTCCCAGGGGAATTCTATCCGACATTTAAAGAAGAATTAATACCTATTCTCCTGAAACTGTTCCAAACAATAGAAATGGAAGGAAAACTTCCAAACTCATTTTATGAGGCCACCATTACCTTGATCCCAAAACCAGACAAAGATCCCATCAAAAAGGAGTATTAGAGACCAATATCCTTGATGAACATCGATGCAAAAATTCTCACCAAAATACTAGCCAAGAGGATCCAACAGTACATGAAAAGGAGTATTCACCATGACCAAGTGGGATTTATCCCTGGGCTGCAAGGCTGGTTCAACATCCGCAAATCAATCAACGTGATAAAACACATTAACCAAAGAAAGAACAAGAATCATATGATCCTCTCAATAGATGCAGAAAAACCATTTGACAAAGTAAAGCACACTTTCTGGATCAAAACTCTTCAGAGTACAGGGACAGCGGGTACATACCTCAATATCATAAAAGCCATCTAAGAACAACCTACAGCGAATATCATTCTCAATGGGGAAAAGCTGAGATCTTTTCCCCTAAGGTCAGGAACGCGGCAGGGATAGCCACTCTCACCACTGCTATTCAACATAGTATTAGAAGTCCTAGCCACAGCAATCAGACAACAAAAAGAAATCCAAGGCATCCAAATCGGCAGAGAGGAAGTCAAACTCTCACTCTTTGCAGATGATATGATACTTTATGTGGAAAACCCAAAAGACTCCACCCCAAAACTGCTACAACTCACACAGCAATTCCGTCAAGTAGCAGGCTATAAAATCAATGCACAGAAATCAGTGGCATTCCTATACACCAACAACAAGACAGAAGAGAGACAAATCAAGGAGTCGATCCCATTCACAACTGCACCCAAAACCAGAAGAGACCTAGGAATACATTGAACCCAAGAGGCAAAGGATCTGTACTCAGAAAACTACCAAATACTCAGGAAAGAAATTGAAGAAGACACAAAGAAACGGAAAAACGTTCCATGCTCATGGATTGGGAGAACCAACATTGTGAAGAGGTCAATGCTACCTAGAGCAATCTACACATGCAATGCAATCCCCATCAAAATACCATCCACTTTTTTCCAAGAAATGGAACAAATAATCCTAAGATTTGAATGGAACCAGAAGAGACCACGAATAGCCAGAGGAATATTGAGAAAGAAAAGCAAAGCTGGCGGCATCACAATTCTGGACTTCCAGCTCTATGACAAAGCTGTCATCATCAAGACAGTATGGTACTGGCACAAAAACAGACACATAGATCCATGGAACAGAATCGAGAGCCCAGAAATGGACCCTCAACTCTATGGTCAACTTATCTTTGACAGAGCAGGAAAGAATGTCCAATGGCAAAAAGAGAGTCTCTTCAACAACTGGAGTTGTGGAAATTGGACAGCCCCATGCAGAAGAATGACACTGGACCATTTCCTGACACCACACACAAAAATAGACTCCAAATGTTTGAAAGACCTCAGTGTGAGACAGGACTCCATCAAAATCCTAAAGGAGAACACAGGTAGCAAGCTCTTCGACCTCAGCCGCAGCAACTTCTTCCTACAAACATCACCAAAGGCACGGGAAGCCAGGGCAAAAAGGAACTATTGGGATTTCATCAAGATAAAAACCTTTGGCACAGCAAAAGAAACAGTCCACAAAACCAAAAGACAACCGACAGAATGGGAGAAATTATTTACGAATGACATATCAGATAAAGGGCTACTATCCAATATGTATAAAAACGTATCAAACTCAACACCCAAAGAACAAATAATCCAATCAAAAAATAGGCAGAAGGCATGAACAGACATTTTTCCAAAGAAGACATCCAAATGGCCAACAGGCACATGAAAAAGGGCTCAACACGGCTCGGCATCAGGGAAATCCACATCAAAACCTCAATGAGATACCCCCTCACACCCGTCAGAATGGCTCAAATGAACAAGTCAGGGAACGACAGAGGTTGGCGGGGATGTGGAGAAAGGGGAACCCTCCTACACTGGTGGTGGGAATGCAAGCTGGGGCAACCCCTCTGGAAAACAGGATGGAGGTTCCTCAAATAGTTGAAATTAGAGCTACCATCCGATCCAGCAATTGCACTCCTGGGTATTTACCCCTAAGATACAAATGTAGGGACCCGAAGCGGTACGTGCACCCCATTGTTTATAGCAGCAATGTCCACAATAGCCAAACTGGTGAAAGTGCCAAGATGTCCATCGACAGATGAGTGGATAAAGAAGAAGTGGTATATATATACACAATGGAATATTACGCAGCCATCAAAAGGAATGAGATGTTGCCATGGACAACGACGTGGATGGAAGTGGAGGGTCCGATGATTAGTGAAATAAGTCAATCAGAGAAAGACATGTATCATATGACCTCACTGATATGAGGAATTCTTAATCTCAGGAACAGAGTGAGGCTTGCTGGAGTGGTCGGGGGTGGGAGGGATGGGCTGGCTGGGTGATAGACATTGGGGAGGGTATGAGCTACGGTGAGCGCTGTGAATTGTGTAAGACTGTTGAATCACAGATCTCTACTTCTGAAACAAATAACGCAACATATTTTAAGAATAAAGGAAAAGAAGGAGATAGCAGGAGAGGAAGAATGAAGGGGAGTTAGTGAGAGGGGGAGACAGACCAGGAGAGATGATGGATTCTGAAAAAAAATCCGAGGTTTCTAGAGGGGAGGTGGGTCGGGGGATTGGTTAGCCTGGTGATGGGTATTAAAGAGGGCACATTCTGCATGGAGCACTGTGTGTTCGGAACAAACAATGAATCATGGGACACTACACCAAAACAAATGATGTAGTACATGGTGATTAACAAAGGAATAAAAAACAAAGACTGTAATAAGAGATGAAGAAGAACACTATATCCTACTTAAAGGGTCTATCCAAGAAGAAGATCTAACAATTGTAAATGTCTATGCCCCGAACATGGGAGCATCCAATTATATAAGGCAATTTAGAAGAAAAGCAAAGAAAGACATTGACAACCATACAATCATAGTGGGGGACTTTAACACCCCCCTAACTGAAATGGCCAGATCATCTAAGCAAAAGATCAACAAGGAAATAAAGACTTTAAATGACACACTGGACCAAATGGACTTCACAGACATATTCAGAACGTTCCATCCCGAAGCAACGGAATACACATTCTTCTCTAGGGCCCATGGAACGTTCTCCAGAATGGATCACATCCTAGGTCACAAATCAGGTCTCAACCGGTACCCAAAGATTGGGATCATTCCCTGCACATTTTCAGACCACAATGCTTTGAAACTAGAACTCAATCACAAGAGGAAAGTCGGAAAGAACTCAAATATATGGAGGCTAAAGAGCATCCTACGAAAGAATGAATGGGTCAACCAGGAAATTAAAGAAGAATTTAAAAATTCATGGAAACCAATGAAAATGAAAACACAACTGTCCAAAATCTTTGGGATACAGCCAAGGCAGTCCTGCGAGGAAAGTATATAGCAATACAAGCCTTTCTCAAGAAACATGAAAGGTCTCAAATACACACCCTAACCCTACACCTAAAGGAGCTGGAGAAAGAACGGCCAATAAAGGCTAAACCCAGCAGGAGAAGAGAAATCATGCAGATCAGAGCAGAAATCAATGAAATAGAACCCAAAAGAACAGTAGAACAGATCAACGGAACTAGGAGCTGGTTCTTTGAAAGAATTCACAAGATTGATACACCCCTGTCCAGGCTGATCAAAAAGAAAAGAGAAATGACCCAAATCAACAAAATCATGAATGAAGGAGGAGAGATCACAACCAACACCAAAGAAATACAAACGATTATAAGAACGTAATCTGAGCAACCCTATGGCAGCATATTCCATAACCTGGAAGAAATGGGTGCATTCCTAGAGATGTGTCAACTACCAAAACTGACCCAGGAAGAAAGAGAAAACCTGAACAGTCCTATAACCACGAAGGCAATTGAAGTAGTCATCAAAAACCTCCCAAGAAACCAAAGCCCAGGGCCAGATGGATTCCCAGGGGAATTCTATCAGACATTTAAAGAAGAATTAATACCTATTCTCCTGAAACTGTTCCAAACAATAGAAATGGAAGGAAAACTTCCAATCTCATTTTATGAGGCCACCATTACCTTGATCCCAAAACCAGACAAAGATCCCATCAAAAAGGAGTATTAGAGACCAATATCCTTGATGAACATCGATGCAAAAATTCTCACCAAAATACTAGCCAAGAGGATCCAACAGTACATGAAAAGGAGTATTCACCATGACCAAGTGGGATTTATCCCTGGGCTGCAAGGCTGGTTCAACATCCGCAAATCAATCAACGTGATAAAACACATTAACCAAAGAAAGAACAAGAATCATATGATCCTCTCAATAGATGCAGAAAAACCATTTGACAAAGTAAAGCACACTTTCTGGATCAAAACTCTTCAGAGTACAGGGACAGCGGGTACATACCTCAATATCATAAAAGCCATCTACGAACAACCTACAGCGAATATCATTCTCAATGGGGAAAAGCTGAGATCTTTTCCCCTAAGGTCAGGAACGCGGCAGGGATAGCCACTCTCACCACTGCTATTCAACATAGTATTAGAAGTCCTAGCCACAGCAATCAGACAACAAAAAGAAATCCAAGGCATCCAAATCGGCAGAGAGGAAGTCAAACTCTCACTCTTTGCAGATGATATGATACTTTATGTGGAAAACCCAAAAGACTCCACCCCAAAACTCCTACAACTCACACAGCAATTCCGTCAAGTAGCAGGCTATAAAATCAATGCACAGACATCAGTGGCATTCCTATACACCAACAACAAGACAGAAGAGAGACAAATCAAGGAGTCGATCCCATTCACAACTGCACCCAAAACCAGAAGAGACCTAGGAATAAATTGAACCCAAGAGGCAAAGGATCTGTACCCCGAAAACTACCAAATACTCAGGAAAGAAATTGAAGAAGACACAAAGAAACGGAAAAACGTTCCATGCTCATGGACTGGGAGAACCAACATTGTGAAGAGGTCAATGCTACCTAGAGCAATCTACACATGCAATGCAATCCCCATCAAAATACCATCCACTTTTTTCCAAGAAATGGAACAAATAATCCTAAGATTTGAATGGAACCAGAAGAGACCACGAATAGCCAGAGGAATATTGAGAAAGAAAAGCAAAGCTGGCGGCATCACAATTCTGGACTTCCAGCTCTATGACAAAGCTGTCATCATCAAGACAGTATGGTACTGGCACAAAAACAGACACATAGATCCATGGAACAGAATCGAGAGCCCAGAAATGGACCCTCAACTCTATGGTCAACTTATCTTTGACAGAGCAGGAAAGAATGTCCAATGGCAAAAAGAGAGTCTCTTCCACAACTGGAGTTGTGGAAATTGGACAGCCCCATGCAGAAGAATGACACTGGACCATTTCCTGACACCACACACAAAAATAGACTCCAAATGTTTGAAAGACCTCAGTGTGAGACAGGACTCCATCAAAATCCTAAAGGAGAACACAGGTAGCAAGCTCTTCGACCTCAGCCGCAGCAACTTCTTCCTACAAACATCACCAAAGGCACGGGAAGCCAGGGCAAAAAGGAACTATTGGGATTTCATCAAGATAAAAACCTTTGGCACAGCAAAAGAAACAGTCCACAAAACCAAAAGACAACCGACAGAATGGGAGAAATTATTTACGAATGACATACCAGATAAAGGGCTACTATCCAATATGTATAAAAACGTATCAAACTCAACACCCAAAGAACAAATAATCCAATCAAAAAATAGGCAGAAGGCATGAACAGACATTTTTCCAAAGAAGACATCCAAATGGCCAACAGGCACATGAAAAAGGGCTCAACACGGCTCGGCATCAGGGAAATCCACATCAAAACCTCAATGAGATACCCCCTCACACCCGTCAGAATGGCTCAAATGAACAAGTCAGGGAACGACAGAGGTTGGCGGGGATGTGGAGAAAGGGGAACCCTCCTACACTGGTGGTGGGAATGCAAGCTGGTGCAACCCCTCTGGAAAACAGGATGGAGGTTCCTCAAATAGTTGAAATTAGAGCTACCATCCGATCCAGCAATTGCACTCCTGGGTATTTACCCCAAAGATACAAATGTAGGGACCCGAAGCGGTACGTGCACCCCATTGTTTATAGCAGCAATGTCCACAATAGCCAAACTGTTGAAAGAGCCAAGATGTCCATCGACAGATGAGTGGATAAAGAAGAGGTGGTATATATATACACAATGGAATATTACGCAGCCATCAAAAGGAATGAGATGTTGCCATGGACAACGACGTGGATGGAACTGGAGGGTCCGATGATTAGTGAAATAAGTCAATCAGAGAAAGACATGTATCATATGACCTCACTGATATGAGGAATTCTTAATCTCAGGAACAGAGTGAGGCTTGCTGGAGTGGTCGGGGGTGGGAGGGATGGGCTGGCTGGGTGATAGACATTGGGGAGGGTATGAGCTACGGTGAGCGCTGTGAATTGTGTAAGACTGTTGAATCACAGATCTCTACTTCTGAAACAAATAACGCAACATATTTTAAGAATAAAGGAAAAGAAGGAGATAGCAGGAGAAGAAGAATGAAGGGGTGTTAGTGAGAGGGGGAGACAGACCAGGAGAGATGATGGATTCTGAAAAAAAATCCGAGGTTTCTAGAGGGGAGGTGGGTCGGGGGATTGGTTAGCCTGGTGATGGGTATTAAAGAGGGCACATTCTGCATGGAGCACTGTGTGTTCGGAACAAACAATGAATCATGGGACACTACACCAAAACAAATGATGTAGTACATGGTGATTAACAAAGCAATAAAAAACAAAGACTGTAATAAGAGATGAAGAAGGACACTATATCCTACTTAAAGGGTCTATCCAAGAAGAAGATCTAACAATTGTAAATGTCTATGCCCCGAACATGGGAGCATCCAATTATATAAGGCAATTTAGAAGAAAAGCAAAGAAAGACATTGACAACCATACAATCATAGTGGGGGACTTTAACACCCCCCTGACTGAAATGGCCAGATCATCTAAGCAAAAGATCAACAAGGAAATAAAGACTTTAAATGACACACTGGACCAAATGGACTTCACAGACATATTCAGAACGTTCCATCCCGAAGCAACGGAATACACATTCTTCTCTAGGGCCCATGGAACGTTCTCCAGAATGGATCACATCCTAGGTCACAAATCAGGTCTCAACCGGTACCCAAAGATGGGGATCATTCCCTGCACATTTTCAGACCACAATGCTTTGAAACTAGAACTCAATCACAAGAGGAAAGTCGGAAAGAACTCAAATACATGGAGGCTAAAGAGCATCCTACGAAAGAATGAATGGGTCAACCAGGAAATTAAAGAAGAATTTAAAAATTCATGGAAACCAATGAAAATGAAAACACAACTGTCCAAAATCTTTGGGATACAGCCAAGGCAGTCCTGCGAGGAAAGTATATAGCAATACAAGCCTTTCTCAAGAAACATGAAAGGTCTCAAATACACACCCTAACCCTACACCTAAAGGAGCTGGAGAAAGAACGGCCAATAAAGGCTAAACCCAGCAGGAGAAGAGAAATCATGCAGATCAGAGCAGAAATCAATGAAATAGAAGCCAAAAGAACAGTAGAACAGATCAACGGAACTAGGAGCTGGTTCTTTGAAAGAATTCACAAGATTGATACACCCCTGTCCAGGCTGATCAAAAAGAAAAGAGAAATGACCCAAATCAACAAAATCATGAAAGAAAGAGGAGAGATCACAACCAACACCAAAGAAATACAAACGATTATAAGAACGTAATCTGAGCAACCCTAGGGCAGCATATTCCATAACCTGGAAGAAATGGGTGCATTCCTAGAGATGTGTCAACTACCAAAACTGACCCAGGAAGAAAGAGAAAACCTGAACAGTCCTATAACCACGAAGGCAATTGAAGTAGTCATCAAAAACCTCCCAAGAAACCAAAGCCCAGGGTCAGATGGATTCCCAGGGGAATTCTATCCGACATTTAAAGAAGAATTAATACCTATTCTCCTGAAACTGTTCCAAACAATAGAAATGGAAGGAAAACTTCCAAACTCATTTTATGAGGCCACCATTACCTTGATCCCAAAACCAGACAAAGATCCCATCAAAAAGGAGTATTAGAGACCAATATCCTTGATGAACATCGATGCAAAAATTCTCACCAAAATACTAGCCAAGAGGATCCAACAGTACATGAAAAGGAGTATTCACCATGACCAAGTGGGATTTATCCCTGGGCTGCAAGGCTGGTTCAACATCCGCAAATCAATCAACGTGATAAAACACATTAACCAAAGAAAGAACAAGAATCATATGATCCTCTCAATAGATGCAGAAAAACCATTTGACAAAGTAAAGCACACTTTCTGGATCAAAACTCTTCAGAGTACAGGGACAGCGGGTACATACCTCAATATCTTAAAAGCCATCTAAGAACAACCTACAGCGAATATCATTCTCAATGGGGAAAAGCTGAGATCTTTTCCCCTAAGGTCAGGAACGCGGCAGGGATAGCCACTCTCACCACTGCTATTCAACATAGTATTAGAAGTCCTAGCCACAGCAATCAGACAACAAAAAGAAATCCAAGGCATCCAAATCGGCAGAGAGGAAGTCAAACTCTCACTCTTTGCAGATGATATGATACTTTATGTGGAAAACCCAAAAGACTCCACCCCAAAACTGCTACAACTCACACAGCAATTCCGTCAAGTAGCAGGCTATAAAATCAATGCACAGACATCAGTGGCATTCCTATACACCAACAACAAGACAGAAGAGAGACAAATCAAGGAGTCGATCCCATTCACAACTGCACCCAAAACCAGAAGAGACCTAGGAATACATTGAACCCAAGAGGCAAAGGATCTGTACTCAGAAAACTACCAAATACTCAGGAAAGAAATTGAAGAAGACACAAAGAAACGGAAAAACGTTCCATGCTCATGGATTGGGAGAACCAACATTGTGAAGAGGTCAATGCTACCTAGAGCAATCTACACATGCAATGCAATCCCCATCAAAATACCATCCACTTTTTTCCAAGAAATGGAACAAATAATCCTAAGATTTGAATGGAACCAGAAGAGACCACGAATAGCCAGAGGAATATTGAGAAAGAAAAGCAAAGCTGGCGGCATCACAATTCTGGACTTCCAGCTCTATGACAAAGCTGTCATCATCAAGACAGTATGGTACTGGCACAAAAACAGACACATAGATCCATGGAACAGAATCGAGAGCCCAGAAGTGGACCCTCAACTCTATGGTCAACTTATCTTTGACAGAGCAGGAAAGAATGTCCAATGGCAAAAAGAGAGTCTCTTCCACAACTGGAGTTGTGGAAATTGGACAGCCCCATGCAGAAGAATGACACTGGACCATTTCCTGACACCACACACAAAAATAGACTCCAAATGTTTGAAAGACCTCAGTGTGAGACAAGACTCCATCAAAATCCTAAAGGAGAACACAGGTAGCAAGCTCTTCGACCTCAGCCGCAGCAACTTCTTCCTACAAACATCACCAAAGGCACGGGAATCCAGGGCAAAAAGGAACTATTGGGATTTCATCAAGATAAAAACCTTTGGCACAGCAAAAGAAACAGTCCACAAAAACAAAAGACAACCGACAGAATGGGAGAAATTATTTACGAATGACATATCAGAT
Source organism: Eumetopias jubatus (assembly GCF_037043125.1). Taxonomy (NCBI): domain Eukaryota; kingdom Metazoa; phylum Chordata; class Mammalia; order Carnivora; family Otariidae; genus Eumetopias; species Eumetopias jubatus. The sequence continues at coordinate 715,694 of NW_028274839.1, read as the reverse complement.
AAAGGGCTACTATCCAATATGTATAAAAACGTATCAAACTCAACACCCAAAGAACAAATAATCCAATCAAAAAATAGGCAGAAGACATGAACAGACATTTTTCCAAAGAACACATCCAAATGGCCAACAGGCACAGGAAAAAGTGCTCAACACGGCTCGGCATCAGGGAAATCCACATCAAAACCTCAATGAGATACCCCCTCACACCCGTCAGAATGGCTCAAATGAACAAGTCAGGGAACGACAGAGGTTGTCGGGGATGTGGAGAAAGGGGAACCCTCCTACACTGGTGGTGGGAATGCAAGCTGGTGCAACCCCTCTGGAAAACAGGATGGAGGTTCCTCAAATAGTTGAAATTAGAGCTACCATCCGATCCAGCAAATGCACTCCTGGGTATTTACCCCAAAGATACAAATGTAGGGACCCGAAGCGGTACGTGCAACCCATTGTTTATAGCAGCAATGTCCACAATAGCCAAACTGTTGAAAGAGCCAAGATGTCCATCGACAGATGAGTGGATAAAGAAGAGGTGGTATATATATACACAATGGAATATTACGCAGCCATCAAAAGGAATGAGATGTTGCCATGGACAACGACGTGGATGGAACTGGAGGGTCCGATGATTAGTGAAATAAGTCAATCAGAGAAAGACATGTATCATATGACCTCACTGATATGAGGAATTCTTAATCTCAGGAACAGAGTGAGGCTTGCTGGAGTGGTCGGGGGTGGGAGGGATGGGCTGGCTGGGTGATAGACATTGGGGAGGGTATGAGCTACGGTGAGCGCTGTGAATTGTGTAAGACTGTTGAATCACAGATCTCTACTTCGGAAACAAATAACGCAACATATTTTAAGAATAAAGGAAAAGAAGGAGATAGCAGGAGAGGAAGAATGAAGGGGAGTTAGTGAGAGGGGGAGACAGACCAGGAGAGATGATGGATTCTGAAAAAAAATCCGAGGTTTCTAGAGGGGAGGTGGGTCGGGGGATTGGTTAGCCTGGTGATGGGTATTAAAGAGGGCACATTCTGCATGGAGCACTGTGTGTTCGGAACAAACAATGAATCATGGGACACTACACCAAAACAAATGATGTAGTACATGGTGATTAACAAAGCAATAAAAAACAAAGACTGTAATAAGAGATGAAGAAGGACACTATATCCTACTTAAAGGGTCTATCCAAGAAGAAGATCTAACAATTGTAAATGTCTATGCCCCGAACATGGGAGCATCCAATTATATAAGGCAATTTAGAAGAAAAGCAAAGAAAGACATTGACAACCATACAATCATAGTGGGGGACTTTAACACCTCCCTGACTGAAATGGCCAGATCATCTAAGCAAAAGATCAACAAGGAAATAAAGACTTTAAATGACACACTGGACCAAATGGACTTCACAGACATATTCAGAACGTTCCATCCCGAAGCAACGGAATACACATTCTTCTCTAGGGCCCATGGAACGTTCTCCAGAATGGATCACATCCTAGGTCACAAATCAGGTCTCAACCGGTACCCAAAGATTGGGATCATTCCCTGCACATTTTCAGACCACAATGCTTTGAAACTAGAACCCAATCACAAGAGGAAAGTCGGAAAGAACTCAAATACATGGAGGCTAAAGAGCATCCTACGAAAGAATGAATGGGTCAACCAGGAAATTAAAGAAGAATTTAAAAATTCATGGAAACCAATGAAAATGAAAACACAACTGTCCAAAATCTTTGGGATACAGCCAAGGCAGTCCTGCGAGGAAAGTATATAGCAATACAAGCCTTTCTCAAGAAACATGAAAGGTCTCAAATACACACCCTAACCCTACACCTAAAGGAGCTGGAGAAAGAACGGCCAATAAAGCCTAAACCCAGCAGGAGAAGAGAAATCATGCAGATCAGAGCAGAAATCAATGAAATAGAACCCAAAAGAACAGTAGAACAGATCAACGGAACTAGGAGCTGGTTCTTTGAAAGAATTCACAAGATTGATACACCCCTGTCCAGGCTGATCAAAAAGAAAAGAGAAATGACCCAAATCAACAAAATCATGAATGAAAGAGGAGAGATCACAACCAACACCAAAGAAATACAAACGATTATAAGAACGTAATCTGAGCAACCCTATGGCAGCCTATTCCATAACCTGGAAGAAATGGGTGCATTCCTAGAGATGTGTCAACTACCAAAACTGACCCAGGAAGAAAGAGAAAACCTGAACAGTCCTATAACCACGAAGGCAATTGAAGTAGTCATCAAAAACCTCCCAAGAAACCAAAGCCCAGGGCCAGATGGATTCCCAGGGGAATTCTATCCGACATTTAAAGAAGAATTAATACCTATTCTCCTGAAACTGTTCCAAACAATAGAAATGGAAGGAAAACTTCCAAACTCATTTTATGAGGCCACCATTACCTTGATCCCAAAACCAGACAAAGATCCCATCAAAAAGGAGTATTAGAGACCAATATCCTTGATGAACATCGATGCAAAAATTCTCACCAAAATACTAGCCAAGAGGACCCAACAGTACATGAAAAGGAGTATTCACCATGACCAAGTGGGATTTATCCCTGGGCTGCAAGGCTGGTTCAACATCCGCAAATCAATCAACGTGATAAAACACATTAACCAAGAAAGAACAAGAATCATATAATCCTCTCAATAGATGCAGAAAAACCATTTGACAAAGTAAAGCACACTTTCTGGATCAAAACTCTTCAGAGTACAGGGACAGCGGGTACATACCTCAATATCATAAAAGCCATCTACGAACAACCTACAGCGAATATCATTCTCAATGGGGAAAAGCTGAGATCTTTTCCCCTAAGGTCAGGAACGCGGCAGGGATAGCCACTCTCACCACTGCTATTCAACATAGTATTAGAAGTCCTAGCCACAGCAATCAGACAACAAAAAGAAATCCAAGGCATCCAAATCGGCAGAGAGGAAGTCAAACTCTCACTCTTTGCAGATGATATGATACTTTATGTGGAAAACCCAAAAAACTCCACCCCAAAACTGCTACAACTCACACAGCAATTCCGTCAAGTAGCAGGCTATAAAATCAATGCACAGACATCAGTGGCATTCCTATACACCAACAACAAGACAGAAGAGAGACAAATCAAGGAGTCGATCCCATTCACAACTGCACCCAAAACCAGAAGAGACCTAGGAATAAATTGAACCCAAGAGGCAAAGGATCTGTACCCAGAAAACTACCAAATACTCAGGAAAGAAATTGAAGAAGACACAAAGAAACGGAAAAACGTTCCATGCTCATGGATTGGGAGAACCAACATTGTGAAGAGCTCAATGCTACCTAGAGCAATCTACACATGCAATGCAATCCCCGTCAAAATACCATCCACTTTTTTCCAAGAAATGGAACAAATAATCCTAAGATTTGAATGGAACCAGAAGAGACCACGAATAGCCAGAGGAATATTGAGAAAGAAAAGCAAAGCTGGCGGCATCACAATTCTGGACTTCCAGCTCTATAACAAAGCTGTCATCATCAAGACAGTATGGTACTGGCACAAAAACAGATACATAGATCCATGGAACAGAATCGAGAGCCCAGAAATGGACCCTCAACTCTCTGGTCAACTTATCTTTGACAGAGCAGGAAAGAATGTCCAATGGCAAAAAGAGAGTCTCTTCAACAACTGGAGTTGTGGAAATGGGACAGCCCCATGCAGAAGAATGACACTGGACCATTTCCTGACACCACACACAAAAATAGACTCCAAATGTTTGAAAGACCTCAGTGTGAGACAGGACTCCATCAAAATCCTAAAGGAGAACACACGTAGCAAGCTCTTCGACCTCAGCCGCAGCAACTTCTTCCTACAAACATCACCAAAGGCACGGGAAGCCAGGGCAAAAAGGAACTATTGGGATTTCATCAAGATAAAAACCTTTGGCACAGCAAAAGAAACAGTCCACAAAACCAAAAGACAACCGACAGAATGGGAGAAATTATTTACGAATGACATACCAGATAAAGGGCTACTATCCAATATGTATAAAAACGTATCAAACTCAACACCCAAAGAACAAATAATCCAATCAAAAAATAGGCAGAAGGCATGAACAGACATTTTTCCAAAGAAGACATCCAAATGGCCAACAGGCACATGAAAAAGGGCTCAACACGGCTCGGCATCAGGGAAATCCACATCAAAACCTCAATGAGATACCCCCTCACACCCGTCAGAATGGCTCAAATGAACAAGTCAGGGAACGACAGAGGTTGGCGGGGATGTGGAGAAAGGGGAACCCTCCTACACTGGTGGTGGGAATGCAAGCTGGTGCAACCCCTCTGGAAAACAGGATGGAGGTTCCTCAAATAGTTGAAATTAGAGCTACCATCCGATCCAGCAATTGCACTCCTGGGTATTTACCCCAAAGATACAAATGTAGGGACCCGAAGCGGTACGTGCACCCCATTGTTTATAGCAGCAATGTCCACAATAGCCAAACTGTTGAAAGAGCCAAGATGTCCATCGACAGATGAGTGGATAAAGAAGAGGTGGTATATATATACACAATGGAATATTACGCAGCCATCAAAAGGAATGAGATGTTGCCATGGACAACGACGTGGATGGAACTGGAGGGTCCGATGATTAGTGAAATAAGTCAATCAGAGAAAGACATGTATCATATGACCTCACTGATATGAGGAATTCTTAATCTCAGGAACAGAGTGAGGCTTGCTGGAGTGGTCGGGGGTGGGAGGGATGGGCTGGCTGGGTGATAGACATTGGGGAGGGTATGAGCTACGGTGAGCGCTGTGAATTGTGTAAGACTGTTGAATCACAGATCTCTACTTCTGAAACAAATAACGCAACATATTTTAAGAATAAAGGAAAAGAAGGAGATAGCAGGAGAAGAAGAATGAAGGGGTGTTAGTGAGAGGGGGAGACAGACCAGGAGAGATGATGGATTCTGAAAAAAAATCCGAGGTTTCTAGAGGGGAGGTGGGTCGGGGGATTGGTTAGCCTGGTGATGGGTATTAAAGAGGGCACATTCTGCATGGAGCACTGTGTGTTCGGAACAAACAATGAATCATGGGACACTACACCAAAACAAATGATGTAGTACATGGTGATTAACAAAGCAATAAAAAACAAAGACTGTAATAAGAGATGAAGAAGGACACTATATCCTACTTAAAGGGTCTATCCAAGAAGAAGATCTAACAATTGTAAATGTCTATGCCCCGAACATGGGAGCATCCAATTATATAAGGCAATTTAGAAGAAAAGCAAAGAAAGACATTGACAACCATACAATCATAGTGGGGGACTTTAACACCCCCCTGACTGAAATGGCCAGATCATCTAAGCAAAAGATCAACAAGGAAATAAAGACTTTAAATGACACACTGGACCAAATGGACTTCACAGACATATTCAGAACGTTCCATCCCGAAGCAACGGAATACACATTCTTCTCTAGGGCCCATGGAACGTTCTCCAGAATGGATCACATCCTAGGTCACAAATCAGGTCTCAACCGGTACCCAAAGATGGGGATCATTCCCTGCACATTTTCAGACCACAATGCTTTGAAACTAGAACTCAATCACAAGAGGAAAGTCGGAAAGAACTCAAATACATGGAGGCTAAAGAGCATCCTACGAAAGAATGAATGGGTCAACCAGGAAATTAAAGAAGAATTTAAAAATTCATGGAAACCAATGAAAATGAAAACACAACTGTCCAAAATCTTTGGGATACAGCCAAGGCAGTCCTGCGAGGAAAGTATATAGCAATACAAGCCTTTCTCAAGAAACATGAAAGGTCTCAAATACACACCCTAACCCTACACCTAAAGGAGCTGGAGAAAGAACGGCCAATAAAGGCTAAACCCAGCAGGAGAAGAGAAATCATGCAGATCAGAGCAGAAATCAATGAAATAGAAGCCAAAAGAACAGTAGAACAGATCAACGGAACTAGGAGCTGGTTCTTTGAAAGAATTCACAAGATTGATACACCCCTGTCCAGGCTGATCAAAAAGAAAAGAGAAATGACCCAAATCAACAAAATCATGAAAGAAAGAGGAGAGATCACAACCAACACCAAAGAAATACAAACGATTATAAGAACGTAATCTGAGCAACCCTAGGGCAGCATATTCCATAACCTGGAAGAAATGGGTGCATTCCTAGAGATGTGTCAACTACCAAAACTGACCCAGGAAGAAAGAGAAAACCTGAACAGTCCTATAACCACGAAGGCAATTGAAGTAGTCATCAAAAACCTCCCAAGAAACCAAAGCCCAGGGTCAGATGGATTCCCAGGGGAATTCTATCCGACATTTAAAGAAGAATTAATACCTATTCTCCTGAAACTGTTCCAAACAATAGAAATGGAAGGAAAACTTCCAAACTCATTTTATGAGGCCACCATTACCTTGATCCCAAAACCAGACAAAGATCCCATCAAAAAGGAGTATTAGAGACCAATATCCTTGATGAACATCGATGCAAAAATTCTCACCAAAATACTAGCCAAGAGGATCCAACAGTACATGAAAAGGAGTATTCACCATGACCAAGTGGGATTTATCCCTGGGCTGCAAGGCTGGTTCAACATCCGCAAATCAATCAACGTGATAAAACACATTAACCAAAGAAAGAACAAGAATCATATGATCCTCTCAATAGATGCAGAAAAACCATTTGACAAAGTAAAGCACACTTTCTGGATCAAAACTCTTCAGAGTACAGGGACAGCGGGTACATACCTCAATATCTTAAAAGCCATCTAAGAACAACCTACAGCGAATATCATTCTCAATGGGGAAAAGCTGAGATCTTTTCCCCTAAGGTCAGGAACGCGGCAGGGATAGCCACTCTCACCACTGCTATTCAACATAGTATTAGAAGTCCTAGCCACAGCAATCAGACAACAAAAAGAAATCCAAGGCATCCAAATCGGCAGAGAGGAAGTCAAACTCTCACTCTTTGCAGATGATATGATACTTTATGTGGAAAACCCAAAAGACTCCACCCCAAAACTGCTACAACTCACACAGCAATTCCGTCAAGTAGCAGGCTATAAAATCAATGCACAGACATCAGTGGCATTCCTATACACCAACAACAAGACAGAAGAGAGACAAATCAAGGAGTCGATCCCATTCACAACTGCACCCAAAACCAGAAGAGACCTAGGAATACATTGAACCCAAGAGGCAAAGGATCTGTACTCAGAAAACTACCAAATACTCAGGAAAGAAATTGAAGAAGACACAAAGAAACGGAAAAACGTTCCATGCTCATGGATTGGGAGAACCAACATTGTGAAGAGGTCAATGCTACCTAGAGCAATCTACACATGCAATGCAATCCCCATCAAAATACCATCCACTTTTTTCCAAGAAATGGAACAAATAATCCTAAGATTTGAATGGAACCAGAAGAGACCACGAATAGCCAGAGGAATATTGAGAAAGAAAAGCAAAGCTGGCGGCATCACAATTCTGGACTTCCAGCTCTATGACAAAGCTGTCATCATCAAGACAGTATGGTACTGGCACAAAAACAGACACATAGATCCATGGAACAGAATCGAGAGCCCAGAAGTGGACCCTCAACTCTATGGTCAACTTATCTTTGACAGAGCAGGAAAGAATGTCCAATGGCAAAAAGAGAGTCTCTTCCACAACTGGAGTTGTGGAAATTGGACAGCCCCATGCAGAAGAATGACACTGGACCATTTCCTGACACCACACACAAAAATAGACTCCAAATGTTTGAAAGACCTCAGTGTGAGACAAGACTCCATCAAAATCCTAAAGGAGAACACAGGTAGCAAGCTCTTCGACCTCAGCCGCAGCAACTTCTTCCTACAAACATCACCAAAGGCACGGGAATCCAGGGCAAAAAGGAACTATTGGGATTTCATCAAGATAAAAACCTTTGGCACAGCAAAAGAAACAGTCCACAAAAACAAAAGACAACCGACAGAATGGGAGAAATTATTTACGAATGACATATCAGATAAAGGGCTACTATCCAATATGTATAAAAACGTATCAAACTCAACACCCAAAGAACAAATAATCCAATCAAAAAATAGGCAGAAGACATGAACAGACATTTTTCCAAAGAACACATCCAAATGGCCAACAGGCACAGGAAAAAGTGCTCAACACGGCTCGGCATCAGGGAAATCCACATCAAAACCTCAATGAGATACCCCCTCACACCCGTCAGAATGGCTCAAATGAACAAGTCAGGGAACGACAGAGGTTGTCGGGGATGTGGAGAAAGGGGAACCCTCCTACACTGGTGGTGGGAATGCAAGCTGGTGCAACCCCTCTGGAAAACAGGATGGAGGTTCCTCAAATAGTTGAAATTAGAGCTACCATCCGATCCAGCAAATGCACTCCTGGGTATTTACCCCAAAGATACAAATGTAGGGACCCGAAGCGGTACGTGCACCCCATTGTTTATAGCAGCAATGTCCACAATAGCCAAACTGTTGAAAGAGCCAAGATGTCCATCGACAGATGAGTGGATAAAGAAGAGGTGGTATATATATACACAATGGAATATTACGCAGCCATCAAAAGGAATGAGATGTTGCCATGGACAACGACGTGGATGGAACTGGAGGGTCCGATGATTAGTGAAATAAGTCAATCAGAGAAAGACATGTATCATATGACCTCACTGATATGAGGAATTCTTAATCTCAGGAACAGAGTGAGGCTTGCTGGAGTGGTCGGGGGTGGGAGGGATGGGCTGGCTGGGTGATAGACATTGGGGAGGGTATGAGCTACGGTGAGCGCTGTGAATTGTGTAAGACTGTTGAATCACAGATCTCTACTTCGGAAACAAATAACGCAACATATTTTAAGAATAAAGGAAAAGAAGGAGATAGCAGGAGAGGAAGAATGAAGGGGAGTTAGTGAGAGGGGGAGACAGACCAGGAGAGATGATGGATTCTGAAAAAAAATCCGAGGTTTCTAGAGGGGAGGTGGGTCGGGGGATTGGTTAGCCTGGTGATGGGTATTAAAGAGGGCACATTCTGCATGGAGCACTGTGTGTTCGGAACAAACAATGAATCATGGGACACTACACCAAAACAAATGATGTAGTACATGGTGATTAACAAAGCAATAAAAAACAAAGACTGTAATAAGAGATGAAGAAGGACACTATATCCTACTTAAAGGGTCTATCCAAGAAGAAGATCTAACAATTGTAAATGTCTATGCCCCGAACATGGGAGCATCCAATTATATAAGGCAATTTAGAAGAAAAGCAAAGAAAGACATTGACAACCATACAATCATAGTGGGGGACTTTAACACCTCCCTGACTGAAATGGCCAGATCATCTAAGCAAAAGATCAACAAGGAAATAAAGACTTTAAATGACACACTGGACCAAATGGACTTCACAGACATATTCAGAACGTTCCATCCCGAAGCAACGGAATACACATTCTTCTCTAGGGCCCATGGAACGTTCTCCAGAATGGATCACATCCTAGGTCACAAATCAGGTCTCAACCGGTACCCAAAGATTGGGATCATTCCCTGCACATTTTCAGACCACAATGCTTTGAAACTAGAACCCAATCACAAGAGGAAAGTCGGAAAGAACTCAAATACATGGAGGCTAAAGAGCATCCTACGAAAGAATGAATGGGTCAACCAGGAAATTAAAGAAGAATTTAAAAATTCATGGAAACCAATGAAAATGAAAACACAACTGTCCAAAATCTTTGGGATACAGCCAAGGCAGTCCTGCGAGGAAAGTATATAGCAATACAAGCCTTTCTCAAGAAACATGAAAGGTCTCAAATACACACCCTAACCCTACACCTAAAGGAGCTGGAGAAAGAACGGCCAATAAAGCCTAAACCCAGCAGGAGAAGAGAAATCATGCAGATCAGAGCAGAAATCAATGAAATAGAACCCAAAAGAACAGTAGAACAGATCAACGGAACTAGGAGCTGGTTCTTTGAAAGAATTCACAAGATTGATACACCCCTGTCCAGGCTGATCAAAAAGAAAAGAGAAATGACCCAAATCAACAAAATCATGAATGAAAGAGGAGAGATCACAACCAACACCAAAGAAATACAAACGATTATAAGAACGTAATCTGAGCAACCCTATGGCAGCCTATTCCATAACCTGGAAGAAATGGGTGCATTCCTAGAGATGTGTCAACTACCAAAACTGACCCAGGAAGAAAGAGAAAACCTGAACAGTCCTATAACCACGAAGGCAATTGAAGTAGTCATCAAAAACCTCCCAAGAAACCAAAGCCCAGGGCCAGATGGATTCCCAGGGGAATTCTATCCGACATTTAAAGAAGAATTAATACCTATTCTCCTGAAACTGTTCCAAACAATAGAAATGGAAGGAAAACTTCCAAACTCATTTTATGAGGCCACCATTACCTTGATCCCAAAACCAGACAAAGATCCCATCAAAAAGGAGTATTAGAGACCAATATCCTTGATGAACATCGATGCAAAAATTCTCACCAAAATACTAGCCAAGAGGACCCAACAGTACATGAAAAGGAGTATTCACCATGACCAAGTGGGATTTATCCCTGGGCTGCAAGGCTGGTTCAACATCCGCAAATCAATCAACGTGATAAAACACATTAACCAAAGAAAGAACAAGAATCATATGATCCTCTCAATAGATGCAGAAAAACCATTTGACAAAGTAAAGCACACTTTCTGGATCAAAACTCTTCAGAGTACAGGGACAGCGGGTACATACCTCAATATCATAAAAGCCATCTACGAACAACCTACAGCGAATATCATTCTCAATGGGGAAAAGCTGAGATCTTTTCCCCTAAGGTCAGGAACGCGGCAGGGATAGCCACTCTCACCACTGCTATTCAACATAGTATTAGAAGTCCTAGCCACAGCAATCAGACAACAAAAAGAAATCCAAGGCATCCAAATCGGCAGAGAGGAAGTCAAACTCTCACTCTTTGCAGATGATATGATACTTTATGTGGAAAACCCAAAAAACTCCACCCCAAAACTGCTACAACTCACACAGCAATTCCGTCAAGTAGCAGGCTATAAAATCAATGCACAGACATCAGTGGCATTCCTATACACCAACAACAAGACAGAAGAGAGACAAATCAAGGAGTCGATCCCATTCACAACTGCACCCAAAACCAGAAGAGACCTAGGAATAAATTGAACCCAAGAGGCAAAGGATCTGTACCCAGAAAACTACCAAATACTCAGGAAAGAAATTGAAGAAGACACAAAGAAACGGAAAAACGTTCCATGCTCATGGATTGGGAGAACCAACATTGTGAAGAGCTCAATGCTACCTAGAGCAATCTACACATGCAATGCAATCCCCGTCAAAATACCATCCACTTTTTTCCAAGAAATGGAACAAATAATCCTAAGATTTGAATGGAACCAGAAGAGACCACGAATAGCCAGAGGAATATTGAGAAAGAAAAGCAAAGCTGGCGGCATCACAATTCTGGACTTCCAGCTCTATAACAAAGCTGTCATCATCAAGACAGTATGGTACTGGCACAAAAACAGATACATAGATCCATGGAACAGAATCGAGAGCCCAGAAATGGACCCTCAACTCTCTGGTCAACTTATCTTTGACAGAGCAGGAAAGAATGTCCAATGGCAAAAAGAGAGTCTCTTCAACAACTGGAGTTGTGGAAATGGGACAGCCCCATGCAGAAGAATGACACTGGACCATTTCCTGACACCACACACAAAAATAGACTCCAAATGTTTGAAAGACCTCAGTGTGAGACAGGACTCCATCAAAATCCTAAAGGAGAACACACGTAGCAAGCTCTTCGACCTCAGCCGCAGCAACTTCTTCCTACAAACATCACCAAAGGCACGGGAAGCCAGGGCAAAAATGAACTATTGGGATTTCATCAAGATAAAAACCTTTGGCACAGCAAAAGAAACAGTCCACAAAACCAAAAGACAACCGACAGAATGGGAGAAATTATTTACGAATGACATATCAGATAAAGGGCTACTATCCAATATGTATAAAAACGTATCAAACTCAACACCCAAAGAACAAATAATCCAATCAAAAAATAGGCAGAAGACATGAACAGACATTTTTCCAAAGAAGACATCCAAATGGCCCACAGGCACAGGAAAAAGTGCTCAACACGGCTCGGCATCAGGGAAATCCACATCAAAACCTCAATGAGATACCCTCTCACACCCGTCAGAATGGCTCAAATGAACAAGTCAGGGAACGACAGAGGTTGGCGGGGATGTGGAGAAAGGGGAACCCTCCTACACTGGTGGTGGGAATGCAAGCTGGGGCAACCCCTCTGGAAAACAGGATGGAGGTTCCTCAAATAGTTGAAATTAGAGCTACCATCCGATCCAGCAATTGCACTCCTGGGTATTTACCCCAAAGATACAAATGTAGGGACCCGAAGCGGTACGTGCACCCCATTGTTTATAGCAGCAATGTCCACAATAGCCAAACTGTTGAAAGAGCCAAGATGTCCATCGACAGAAGAGTGGATAAAGAAGAAGTGGTATATATATACACAATGGAATATTACGCAGCCATCAAAAGGAATGAGATGTTGCCATGGACAACGACGTGGATGGAACTGGAGGGTCCGATGATTAGTGAAATAAGTCAATCAGAGAAAGACATGTATCATATGACCTCACTGATATGAGGAATTCTTAATCTCAGGAACAGAGTGAGGCTTGCTGGAGTGGTCGGGGGTGGGAGGGATGGGCTGGCTGGGTGATAGACATTGGGGAGGGTATGAGCTACGGTGAGCGCTGTGAATTGTGTAAGACTGTTGAATCACAGATCTCTACTTCTGAAACAAATAACGCAACATATTTTAAGAATAAAGGAAAAGAAGGAGATAGCAGGAGAGGAAGAATGAAGGGGAGTTAGTGAGAGGGGGAGACAGACCAGGAGAGATGATGGATTCTGAAAAAAAATCCGAGGTTTCTAGAGGGGAGGTGGGTCGGGGGATTGGTTAGCCTGGTGATGGGTATTAAAGAGGGCACATTCTGCATGGAGCACTGTGTGTTCGGAACAAACAATGAATCATGGGACACTACACCAAAACAAATGATGTAGTACATGGTGATTAAAAAGCAATAAAAAACAAACACTGTAATAAGAGATGAAGAAGGACACTATATCCTACTTAAAGGGTCTATCCAAGAAGAAGATCTAACAATTGTAAATGTCTATGCCCCGAACATGGGAGCATCCAATTATATAAGGCAATTTAGAAGAAAAGCAAAGAAAGACATTGACAACCATACAATCATAGTGGGGGACTTTAACACCCCCCTGACTGAAATGGCCAGATCATCTAAGCAAAAGATCAACAAGGAAATAAAGACTTTAAATGACACACTGGACCAAATGGACTTCACAGACATATTCAGAACGTTCCATCCCGAAGCAACGGAATACACATTCTTCTCTAGGGCCCATGGAACGTTCTCCAGAATGGATCACATCCTAGGTCACAAATCAGGTCTCAACCGGTACCCAAAGATTGGGATCATTCCCTGCACATTTTCAGACCACAATGCTTTGAAACTAGAACTCAATCACAAGAGGAAAGTCGGAAAGAACTCAAATACATGGAGGGTAAAGAGCATCCTACGAAAGAATGAATGGGTCAACCAGGAAATTAAAGAAGAATTTAAAAATTCATGGAAACCAATGAAAATGAAAACACAACTGTCCAAAATCTTTGGGATACAGCCAAGGCAGTCCTTCGAGGAAAGTATATAGCAATACAAGCCTTTCTCAAGAAACATGAAAGGTCTCAAATACACACCCTAACCCTACACCTAAAGGAGCTGGAGAAAGAACGGCCAATAAAGCCTAAACCCAGCAGGAGAAGAGAAATCATGCAGATCAGAGCAGAAATCAATGAAATAGAACCCAAAAGAACAGTAGAACAGATCAACGGAACTAGGAGCTGGTTCTTTGAAAGAATTCACAAGATTGATACACCCCTGTCCAGGCTGATCAAAAAGAAAAGAGAAATGACCCAAATCAACAAAATCATGAATGAAGGAGGAGAGATCACAACCAACACCAAAGAAATACAAACGATTATAAGAACGTAATCTGAGCAACCCAAGGGCAGCATATTCCATAACCTGGAAGAAATGGGTGCATTCCTAGAGATGTGTCAACTACCAAAACTGACCCAGGAAGAAAGAGAAAACCTGAACAGTCCTATAACCACGAAGGCAATTGAAGTAGTCATCAAAAACCTCCCAAGAAACCAAAGCCCAGGGCCAGATGGATTCCCAGGGGAATTCTATCAGACATTTAAAGAAGAATTAATACCTATTCTCCTGAAACTGTTCCAAACAATAGAAATGGAAGGAAAACTTCCAAACTCATTTTATGAGGCCACCATTACCTTGATCCCAAAACCAGACAAAGATCCCATCAAAAAGGAGTATTAGAGACCAATATCCTTGATGAACATCGATGCAAAAATTCTCACCAAAATACTAGCCAAGAGGACCCAACAGTACATGAAAAGGAGTATTCACCATGACCAAGTGGGATTTATCCCTGGGCTGCAAGGCTGGTTCAACATCCGCAAATCAATCAACGTGATAAAACACATTAACCAAAGAAAGAACAAGAATCATATGATCCTCTCAATAGATGCAGAAAAACCATTTGACAAAGTAAAGCACACTTTCTGGATCAAAACTCTTCAGAGTACAGGGACAGCGGGTACATACCTCAATATCATAAAAGCCATCTACGAACAACCTACAGCGAATATCATTCTCAATGGGGAAAAGCTGAGATCTTTTCCCCTAAGGTCAGGAACGCGGCAGGGATAGCCACTCTCACCACTGCTATTCAACATAGTATTAGAAGTCCTAGCCACAGCAATCAGACAACAAAAAGAAATCAAAGGCATCCAAATCGGCAGAGAGGAAGTCAAAATCTCACTCTTTGCAGATGATATGATACTTTATGTGGAAAACCCAAAAGACTCCACCCCAAAACTGCTACAACTCACAGAGCAATTCCGTCAAGTAGCAGGCTATAAAATCAATGCACAGACATCAGTGGCATTCCTATACACCAACAACAAGACAGAAGAGAGACAAATCAAGGAGTCGATCCCATTCACAACTGCACCCAAAACCAGAAGAGACCTAGGAATAAATTGAACCCAAGAGGCAAAGGATCTGTACTCAGAAAACTACCAAATACTCAGGAAAGAAATTGAAGAAGACACAAAGAAACGGAAAAACGTTCCATGCTCATGGATTGGGAGAACCAACATTGTGAAGAGGTCAATGCTACCTAGAGCAATCTACACATGCAATGCAATCCCCATCAAAATACCATCCACTTTTTTCCAAGAAATGGAACAAATAATCCTAAGATTTGAATGGAACCAGAAGAGACCACGAATAGCCAGAGGAATATTGAGAAAGAAAAGCAAAGCTGGCGGCATCACAATTCTGGACTTCCAGCTCTATGACAAAGCTGTCATCATCAAGACAGTATGGTACTGGCACAAAAACAGACACATAGATCCATGGAACAGAATCGAGAGCCCAGAAGTGGACCCTCAACTCTATGGTCAACTTATCTTTGACAGAGCAGGAAAGAATGTCCAATGGCAAAAAGAGAGTCTCTTCAACAACTGGAGTTGTGGAAATGGGACAGCCCCATGCAGAAGAATGACACTGGACCATTTCCTGACACCACACACAAAAATAGACTCCAAATGTTTGAAAGACCTCAGTGTGAGACAAGACTCCATCAAAATCCTAAAGGAGAACACAGGTAGCAAGCTCTTCGACCTCAGCCGCAGCAACTTCTTCCTACAAACATCACCAAAGGCACGGGAAGCCAGGGCAAAAAGGAACTATTGGGATTTCATCAAGATAAAAACCTTTGGCACAGCAAAAGAAACAGTCCACAAAACCAAAAGACAACCGACAGAATGGGAGAAATTATTTACGAATGACATATCAGATAAAGGGCTACTATCCAATATGTATAAAAACGTATCAAACTCAACACCCAAAGAACAAATAATCCAATCAAAAAATAGGCAGAAGACATGAACAGACATTTTTCCAAAGAACACATCCAAATGGCCAACAGGCACAGGAAAAAGTGCTCAACACGGCTCGGCATCAGGGAAATCCACATCAAAACCTCAATGAGATACCCCCTCACACCCGTCAGAATGGCTCAAATGAACAAGTCAGGGAACGACAGAGGTTGGCGGGGATGTGGAGAAAGGGGAACCCTCCTACACTGGTGGTGGGAATGCAAGCTGGTGCAACCCCTCTGGAAAACAGGATGGAGGTTCCTCAAATAGTTGAAATTAGAGCTACCATCCGATCCAGCAATTGCACTCCTGGGTATTTACCCCAAAGATACAAATGTAGGGACCCGAAGCGGTACGTGCACCCCATTGTTTATAGCAGCAATGTCCACAATAGCCAAACTGTTGAAAGAGCCAAGATGTCCATCGACAGATGAGTGGATAAAGAAGAGGTGGTATATATATACACAATGGAATATTACGCAGCCATCAAAAGGAATGAGATGTTGCCATGGACAACGACGTGGATGGAACTGGAGGGTCCGATGATTAGTGAAATAAGTCAATCAGAGAAAGACATGTATCATATGACCTCACTGATATGAGGAATTCTTAATCTCAGGAACAGAGTGAGGCTTGCTGGAGTGGTCGGGGGTGGGAGGGATGGGCTGGCTGGGTGATAGACATTGGGGAGGGTATGAGCTACGGTGAGCGCTGTGAATTGTGTAAGACTGTTGAATCACAGATCTCTACTTCTGAAACAAATAACGCAACATATTTTAAGAATAAAGGAAAAGAAGGAGATAGCAGGAGAGGAAGAATGAAGGGGAGTTAGTGAGAGGGGGAGACAGACCAGGAGAGATGATGGATTCTGAAAAAAAATCCGAGGTTTCTAGAGGGGAGGTGGGTCGGGGGATTGGTTAGCCTGGTGATGGGTATTAAAGAGGGCACATTCTGCATGGAGCACTGTGTGTTCGGAACAAACAATGAATCATGGGACACTACACCAAAACAAATGATGTAGTACATGGTGATTAACAAAGCAATAAAAAACAAAGACTGTAATAAGAGATGAAGAAGGACACTATATCCTACTTAAAGGGTCTATCCAAGAAGAAGATCTAACAATTGTAAATGTCTATGCCCCGAACATGGGAGCATCCAATTATATAAGGCAATTTAGAAGAAAAGCAAAGAAAGACATTGACAACCATACAATCATAGTGGGGGACTTTAACACCCCCCTGACTGAAATGGCCAGATCATCTAAGCAAAAGATCAACAAGGAAATAAAGACTTTAAATGACACACTGGACCAAATGGACTTCACAGACATATTCAGAACGTTCCATCCCGAAGCAACGGAATACACATTCTTCTCTAGGGCCCATGGAACGTTCTCCAGAATGGATCACATCCTAGGTCACAAATCAGGTCTCAACCGGTACCCAAAGATTGGGATCATTCCCTGCACATTTTCAGACCACAATGCTTTGAAACTAGAACTCAATCACAAGAGGAAAGTCGGAAAGAACTCAAATACATGGAGGGTAAAGAGCATCCTACGAAAGAATGAATGGGTCAACCAGGAAATTAAAGAAGAATTTAAAAATTCATGGAAACCAATGAAAATGAAAACACAACTGTCCAAAATCTTTGGGATACAGCCAAGGCAGTCCTTCGAGGAAAGTATATAGCAATACAAGCCTTTCTCAAGAAACATGAAAGGTCTCAAATACACACCCTAACCCTACACCTAAAGGAGCTGGAGAAAGAACGGCCAATAAAGCCTAAACCCAGCAGGAGAAGAGAAATCATGCAGATCAGAGCAGAAATCAATGAAATAGAACCCAAAAGAACAGTAGAACAGATCAACGGAACTAGGAGCTGGTTCTTTGAAAGAATTCACAAGATTGATACACCCCTGTCCAGGCTGATCAAAAAGAAAAGAGAAATGACCCAAATCAACAAAATCATGAATGAAGGAGGAGAGATCACAACCAACACCAAAGAAATACAAACGATTATAAGAACGTAATCTGAGCAACCCTAGGGCAGCATATTCCATAACCTGGAAGAAATGGGTGCATTCCTAGAGATGTGTCAACTACCAAAACTGACCCAGGAAGAAAGAGAAAACCTGAACAGTCCTATAACCACGAAGGCAATTGAAGTAGTCATCAAAAACCTCCCAAGAAACCAAAGCCCAGGGCCAGATGGATTCCCAGGGGAATTCTATCCGACATTTAAAGAAGAATTAATACCTATTCTCCTGAAACTGTTCCAAACAATAGAAATGGAAGGAAAACTTCCAAACTCATTTTATGAGGCCACCATTACCTTGATCCCAAAACCAGACAAAGATCCCATCAAAAAGGAGTATTAGAGACCAATATCCTTGATGAACATCGATGCAAAAATTCTCACCAAAATACTAGCCAAGAGGATCCAACAGTACATGAAAAGGAGTATTCACCATGACCAAGTGGGATTTATCCCTGGGCTGCAAGGCTGGTTCAACATCCGCAAATCAATCAACGTGATAAAACACATTAACCAAAGAAAGAACAAGAATCATATGATCCTCTCAATAGATGCAGAAAAACCATTTGACAAAGTAAAGCACACTTTCTGGATCAAAACTCTTCAGAGTACAGGGACAGCGGGTACATACCTCAATATCATAAAAGCCATCTACGAACAACCTACAGCGAATATCATTCTCAATGGGGAAAAGCTGAGATCTTTTCCCCTAAGGTCAGGAACGCGGCAGGGATAGCCACTCTCACCACTGCTATTCAACATAGTATTAGAAGTCCTAGCCACAGCAATCAGACAACAAAAAGAAATCCAAGGCATCCAAATCGGCAGAGAGGAAGTCAAACTCTCACTCTTTGCAGATGATATGATACATTATGTGGAAAACCCAAAAGACTCCACCCCAAAACTGCTAAAACTCACACAGCAATTCCGTCAAGTAGCAGGCTATAAAATCAATGCACAGAAATCAGTGGCATTCCTATACACCAACAACAAGACAGAAGAGAGACAAATCAAGGAGTCGATCCCATTCACAACTGCACCCAAAACCAGAAGAGACCTAGGAATACATTGAACCCAAGAGGCAAAGGATCTGTACCCCGAAAACTACCAAATACTCAGGAAAGAAATTGAAGAAGACACAAAGTAACGGAAAAACGTTCCATGCTCATGGACTGGGAGAACCAACATTGTGAAGAGGTCAATGCTACCTAGAGCAATCTACACATGCAATGCAATCCCCATCAAAATACCATCCACTTTTTTCCAAGAAATGGAACAAATAATCCTAAGATTTGAATGGAACCAGAAGAGACCACGAATAGCCAGAGGAATATTGAGAAAGAAAAGCAAAGCTGGCGGCATCACAATTCTGGACTTCCAGCTCTATGACAAAGCTGTCATCATCAAGACAGTATGGTACTGGCACAAAAACAGACACATAGATCCATGGAACAGAATCGAGAGCCCAGAAATGGACCCTCAACTCTATGGTCAACTTATCTTTGACAGAGCAGGAAAGAATGTCCAATGGCAAAAAGAGAGTCTCTTCCACAACTGGAGTTGTGGAAATTGGACAGCCCCATGAAGAAGAATGACACTGGACCATTTCCTGACACCACACACAAAAATAGACTCCAAATGTTTGAAAGACCTCAGTGTGAGACAGGACTCCATCAAAATCCTAAAGGAGAACACAGGTAGCAAGCTCTTCGACCTCAGCCGCAGCAACTTCTTCCTACAAACATCACCAAAGGCACGGGAAGCCAGGGCAAAAAGGAACTATTGGGATTTCATCAAGATAAAAACCTTTGGCACAACAAAAGAAACAGTCCACAAAACCAAAAGACAACCGACAGAATGGGAGAAATTATTTACGAATGACATATCAGATAAAGGGCTACTATCCAATATGTATAAAAACGTATCAAACTCAACACCCAAAGAACAAATAATCCAATCAAAAAATAGGCAGAAGGCATGAACAGACATTTTTCCAAAGAAGACATCCAAATGGCCAACAGGCACATGAAAAAGTGCTCAACACGGCTCGGCATCAGGGAAATCCACATCAAAACCTCAATGAGATACCACCTCACACCCGTCAGAATGGCTCAAATGAACAAGTCAGGGAACGACAGAGGTTGGCGGGGATGTGGAGAAAGGGGAACCCTCCTACACTGGTGGTGGGAATGCAAGCTGGTGCAACCCCTCTGGAAAACAGGATGGAGGTTCCTCAAATAGTTGAAATTAGAGCTACCATCCGATCCAGCAATTGCACTCCTGGGTATTTACCCCAAAGATACAAATGTAGGGACCCGAAGCGGTACGTGCACCCCATTGTTTATAGCAGCAATGTCCACAATAGCCAAACTGTTGAAAGAGCCAAGATGTCCATCGACAGATGAGTGGATAAAGAAGAGGTGGTATATATATACACAATGGAATATTACGCAGCCATCAAAAGGAATGAGATGTTGCCATGGACAACGACGTGGATGGAACTGGAGGGTCCGATGATTAGTGAAATAAGTCAATCAGAGAAAGACATGTATCATATGACCTCACTGATATGAGGAATTCTTAATCTCAGGAACAGAGTGAGGCTTGCTGGAGTGGTCGGGGGTGGGAGGGATGGGCTGGCTGGGTGATAGACATTGGGGAGGGTATGAGCTACGGTGAGCGCTGTGAATTGTGTAAGACTGTTGAATCACAGATCTCTACTTCTGAAACAAATAACGCAACATATTTTAAGAATAAAGGAAAAGAAGGAGATAGCAGGAGAGGAAGAATGAAGGGGAGTTAGTGAGAGGGGGAGACAGACCAGGAGAGATGATGGATTCTGAAAAAAAATCCGAGGTTTCTAGAGGGGAGGTGGGTCGGGGGATTGGTTAGCCTGGTGATGGGTATTAAAGAGGGCACATTCTGCATGGAGCACTGTGTGTTCGGAACAAACAATGAATCATGGGACACTACACCAAAACAAATGATGTAGTACATGGTGATTAACAAAGCAATAAAAAACAAAGACTGTAATAAGAGATGAAGAAGGACACTATATCCTACTTAAAGGGTCTATCCAAGAAGAAGATCTAACAATTGTAAATGTCTATGCCCCGAACATGGGAGCATCCAATTATATAAGGCAATTTAGAAGAAAAGGAAAGAAAGACATTGACAACCATACAATCATAGTGGGGGACTTTAACACCCCCCTGACTGAAATGGCCAGATCATCTAAGCAAAAGATCAACAAGGAAATAAAGACTTTAAATGACACACTGGACCAAATGGACTTCACAGACATATTCAGAACGTTCCATCCCGAAGCAACGGAATACACATTCTTCTCTAGGGCCCATGGAACGTTCTCCAGAATGGATCACATCCTAGGTCACAAATCAGGTCTCAACCGGTACCCAAAGATTGGGATCATTCCCTGCACATTTTCAGACCACAATGCTTTGAAACTAGAACTCAATCACAAGAGGAAAGTCGGAAAGAACTCAAATACATGGAGGGTAAAGAGCATCCTACGAAAGAATGAATGGGTCAACCAGGAAATTAAAGAAGAATTTAAAAATTCATGGAAACCAATGAAAATGAAAACACAACTGTCCAAAATCTTTGGGATACAGCCAAGGCAGTCCTTCGAGGAAAGTATATAGCAATACAAGCCTTTCTCAAGAAACATGAAAGGTCTCAAATACACACCCTAACCCTACACCTAAAGGAGCTGGAGAAAGAACGGCCAATAAAGCCTAAACCCAGCAGGAGAAGAGAAATCATGCAGATCAGAGCAGAAATCAATGAAATAGAACCCAAAAGAAGAGTAGAACAGATCAACGGAACTAGGAGCTGGTTCTTTGAAAGAATTCACAAGATTGATACACCCCTGTCCAGGCTGATCAAAAAGAAAAGAGAAATGACCCAAATCAACAAAATCATGAATGAAGGAGGAGAGATCACAACCAACACCAAAGAAATACAAACGATTATAAGAACGTAATCTGAGCAACCCTAGGGCAGCATATTCCATAACCTGGAAGAAATGGGTGCATTCCTAGAGATGTGTCAACTACCAAAACTGACCCAGGAAGAAAGAGAAAACCTGAACAGTCCTATAACCACGAAGGCAATTGAAGTAGTCATCAAAAACCTCCCAAGAAACCAAAGCCCAGGGCCAGATGGATTCCCAGGGGAATTCTATCCGACATTTAAAGAAGAATTAATACCTATTCTCCTGAAACTGTTCCAAACAATAGAAATGGAAGGAAAACTTCCAAACTCATTTTATGAGGCCACCATTACCTTGATCCCAAAACCAGACAAAGATCCCATCAAAAAGGAGTATTAGAGACCAATATCCTTGATGAACATCGATGCAAAAATTCTCACCAAAATACTAGCCAAGAGGACCCAACAGTACATGAAAAGGAGTATTCACCATGACCAAGTGGGATTTATCCCTGGGCTGCAAGGCTGGTTCAACATCCGCAAATCAATCAACGTGATAAAACACATTAACCAAAGAAAGAACAAGAATCATATGATCCTCTCAATAGATGCAGAAAAACCATTTGACAAAGTAAAGCACACTTTCTGGATCAAAACTCTTCAGAGTACAGGGACAGCGGGTACATACCTCAATATCATAAAAGCCATCTACGAACAACCTACAGCGAATATCATTCTCA
Organism: Eumetopias jubatus; assembly: GCF_037043125.1. Lineage (NCBI taxonomy): Eukaryota > Metazoa > Chordata > Mammalia > Carnivora > Otariidae > Eumetopias > Eumetopias jubatus. Next base: position 692,838 of record NW_028274839.1, on the reverse strand, counting down.
ATGGGGAAAAGCTGAGATCTTTTCCCCTAAGGTCAGGAACGCGGCAGGGATAGCCACTCTCACCACTGCTATTCAACATAGTATTAGAAGTCCCAGCCACAGCAATCAGACAACAAAAAGAAATCAAAGGCATCCAAATCGGCAGAGAGGAAGTCAAATTCTCACTCTTTGCAGATGATATGATACTTTATGTGGAAAACCCAAAAGACTCCACCCCAAAACTGCTACAACTCACACAGCAATTCCGTCAAGTAGCAGGCTATAAAATCAATGCACAGACATCAGTGGCATTCCTATACACCAACAACAAGACAGAAGAGAGACAAATCAAGGAGTCGATCCCATTCACAACTGCACCCAAAACCAGAAGAGACCTAGGAATAAATTGAACCCAAGAGGCAAAGGATCTGTACCCCGAAAACTACCAAATACTCAGGAAAGAAATTGAAGAAGACACAAAGAAACGGAAAAACGTTCCATGGTCATGGACTGGGAGAACCAACATTGTGAAGAGGACAACGCTACCTAGAGCAATCTACACATGCAATGCAATCCCCATCAAAATACCATCCACTTTTTTCCAAGAAATGGAACAAATAATCCTAAGATTTGAATGGAACCAGAAGAGACCACGAATAGCCAGAGGAATATTGAAAAGGAAAGCAAAGCTGGCGGCATCACAATTCTGGACTTCCAGCTCTATGACAAAGCTGTCATCATCAAGACAGTATGGTACTGGCACAAAAACAGACACATAGATCCATGGAACAGAATCTAGCGCCCAGAAATGGACCCTCAACTCTATGGTCAACTTATCTTTGACAGAGCAGGAAAGAATGTCCAATGGCAAAAAGAGAGTCTCTTCCACAACTGGAGTTGTGGAAATTGGACAGCCCCATGCAGAAGAATGACACTGGACCATTTCCTGACACCACACACAAAAATAGACTCCAAATGTTTGAAAGACCTCAGTGTGAGACAGGACTCCATCAAAATCCTAAAGGAGAACACAGGTAGCAAGCTCTTCGACCTCAGCCGCAGCAACTTCTTCCTACAAACATCACCAAAGGCACGGGAAGCCAGGGCAAAAAGGAACTATTGGGATTTCATCAAGATAAAAACCTTTGGCACAGCAAAAGAAACAGTCCACAAAACCAAAAGACAACCGACAGAATGGGAGAAATTATTTACGAATGACATATCAGATAAAGGGCTACTATCCAATATGTATAAAAACGTATCAAACTCAACACCCAAAGAACAAATAATCCAATCAAAAAATAGGCAGAAGGCATGAACAGACATTTTTCCAAAGAACACATCCAAATGGCCAACAGGCACATGAAAAAGTGCTCAACACGGCTCGGCATCAGGGAAATCCACATCAAAACCTCAATGAGATACCCCCTCACACCCGTCAGAATGGCTCAAATGAACAAGTCAGGGAACGACAGAGGTTGGCGGGGATGTGGAGAAAGGGGAACCCTCCTACACTGGTGGTGGGAATGCAAGCTGGGGCAACCCCTCTGGAAAACAGGATGGAGGTTCCTCAAATAGTTGAAATTAGAGCTACCATCCGATCCAGCAATTGCACTCCTGGGTATTTACCCCAAAGATACAAATGTAGGGACCCGAAGCGGTACGTGCACCCCATTGTTTATAGCAGCAATGTCCACAATAGCCAAACTGGTGAAAGTGCCAAGATGTCCATCGACAGATGAGTGGATAAAGAAGAAGTGGTATATATATACACAATGGAATATTACGCAGCCATCAAAAGGAATGAGATGTTGCCATGGACAACGACGTGGATGGAAGTGGAGGGTCCGATGATTAGTGAAATAAGTCAATCAGAGAAAGACATGTATCATATGACCTCACTGATATGAGGAATTCTTAATCTCAGGAACAGAGTGAGGCTTGCTGGAGTGGTCGGGGGTGGGAGGGATGGGCTGGCTGGGTGATAGACATTGGGGAGGGTATGAGCTACGGTGAGCGCTGTGAATTGTGTAAGACTGTTGAATCACAGATCTCTACTTCTGAAACAAATAACGCAACATATTTTAAGAATAAAGGAAAAGAAGGAGATAGCAGGAGAGGAAGAATGAAGGGGAGTTAGTGAGAGGGGGAGACAGACCAGGAGAGATGATGGATTCTGAAAAAAAATCCGAGGTTTCTAGAGGGGAGGTGGGTCGGGGGATTGGTTAGCCTGGTGATGGGTATTAAAGAGGGCACATTCTGCATGGAGCACTGTGTGTTCGGAACAAACAATGAATCATGGGACACTACACCAAAACAAATGATGTAGTACATGGTGATTAACAAAGGAATAAAAAACAAAGACTGTAATAAGAGATGAAGAAGAACACTATATCCTACTTAAAGGGTCTATCCAAGAAGAAGATCTAACAATTGTAAATGTCTATGCCCCGAACATGGGAGCATCCAATTATATAAGGCAATTTAGAAGAAAAGCAAAGAAAGACATTGACAACCATACAATCATAGTGGGGGACTTTAACACCCCCCTAACTGAAATGGCCAGATCATCTAAGCAAAAGATCAACAAGGAAATAAAGACTTTAAATGACACACTGGACCAAATGGACTTCACAGACATATTCAGAACGTTCCATCCCGAAGCAACGGAATACACATTCTTCTCTAGGGCCCATGGAACGTTCTCCAGAATGGATCACATCCTAGGTCACAAATCAGGTCTCAACCGGTACCCAAAGATTGGGATCATTCCCTGCACATTTTCAGACCACAATGCTTTGAAACTAGAACCCAATCACAAGAGGAAAGTCGGAAAGAACTCAAATACATGGAGGCTAAAGAGCATCCTACGAAAGAATGAATGGGTCAACCAGGAAATTAAAGAAGAATTTAAAAATTCATGGAAACCAATGAAAATGAAAACACAACTGTCCAAAATCTTTGGGATACAGCCAAGGCAGTCCTGCGAGGAAAGTATATAGCAATACAAGCCTTTCTCAAGAAACATGAAAGGTCTCAAATACACACCATAACCCTACACCTAAAGGAGCTGGAGAAAGAACGGCCAATAAAGGCTAAACCCAGCAGGAGAAGAGAAATCATGCAGATCAGAGCAGAAATCAATGAAATAGAAGCCAAAAGAACAGTAGAACAGATCAACGGAACTAGGAGCTGGTTCTTTGAAAGAATTCACAAGATTGATACACCCCTGTCCAGGCTGATCAAAAAGAAAAGAGAAATGACCCAAATCAACAAAATCATGAATGAAAGAGGAGAGATCACAACCAACACCAAAGAAATACAAACGATTATAAGAACGTAATCTGAGCAACCCTAGGGCAGCATATTCCATAACCTGGAAGAAATGGGTGCATTCCTAGAGATGTGTCAACTACCAAAACTGACCCAGGAAGAAAGAGAAAACCTGAACAGTCCTATAACCACGAAGGCAATTGAAGTAGTCATCAAAAACCTCCCAAGAAACCAAAGCCCAGGGCCAGATGGATTCCCAGGGGAATTCTATCCGACATTTAAAGAAGAATTAATACCTATTCTCCTGAAACTGTTCCAAACAATAGAAATGGAAGGAAAACTTCCAATCTCATTTTATGAGGCCACCATTACCTTGATCCCAAAACCAGACAAAGATCCCATCAAAAAGGAGTATTAGAGACCAATATCCTTGATGAACATCGATGCAAAAATTCTCACCAAAATACTAGCCAAGAGGACCCAACAGTACATGAAAAGGAGTATTCACCATGACCAAGTGGGATTTATCCCTGGGCTGCAAGGCTGGTTCAACATCCGCAAATCAATCAACGTGATAAAACACATTAACCAAAGAAAGAACAAGAATCATATGATCCTCTCAATAGATGCAGAAAAACCATTTGACAAAGTAAAGCACACTTTCTGGATCAAAACTCTTCAGAGTACAGGGACAGCGGGTACATACCTCAATATCATAAAAGCCATCTACGAACAACCTACAGCGAATATCATTCTCAATGGGGAAAAGCTGAGATCTTTTCCCCTAAGGTCAGGAACGCGGCAGGGATAGCCACTCTCACCACTGCTATTCAACATAGTATTAGAAGTCCTAGCCACAGCAATCAGACAACAAAAAGAAATCCAAGGCATCCAAATCGGCAGAGAGGAAGTCAAACTCTCACTCTTTGCAGATGATATGATACATTATGTGGAACACCCAAAAGACTCCACCCCAAACCTGCTACAACTCACACAGCAATTCCGTCAAGTAGCAGGCTATAAAATCAATGCACAGACATCAGTGGCATTCCTATACACCAACAACAAGACAGAAGAGAGACAAATCAAGGAGTCGATCCCATTCACAACTGCACCCAAAACCAGAAGAGACCTAGGAATAAATTGAACCCAAGAGGCAAAGGATCTGTACCCAGAAAACTACCAAATACTCAGGAAAGATATTGAAGAAGACACAAAGAAACGGAAAAACGTTCCATGCTCATGGATTGGGAGAACCAACATTGTGAAGAGGTCAATGCTACCTAGAGCAATCTACACATGCAATGCAATCCCCGTCAAAATACCATCCACTTTTTTCCAAGAAATGGAACAAATAATCCTAAGATTTGAATGGAACCAGAAGAGACCACGAATAGCCAGAGGAATATTGAGAAAGAAAAGCAAAGCTGGCGGCATCACAATTCTGGACTTCCAGCTCTATGACAAAGCTGTCATCATCAAGACAGTATGGTATTGGCACAAAAACAGACACATAGATCCATGGAACAGAATCGAGAGCCCAGAAATGGACCCTCAACTCTATGGTCAACTTATCTTTGACAGAGCAGGAAAGAATGTCCAATGGCAAAAAGAGAGTCTCTTCCACAACTGGAGTTGTGGAAATTGGACAGCCCCATGCAGAAGAATGACACTGGACCATTTCCTGACACCACACACAAAAATAGACTCCAAATGTTTGAAAGACCTCAGTGTGAGACAGGACTCCATCAAAATCCTAAAGGAGAACACAGGTAGCAAGCTCTTCGACCTCAGCCGCAGCAACTTCTTCCTACAAACATCACCAAAGGCACGGGAAGCCAGGGCAAAAATGAACTATTGGGATTTCATCAAGATAAAAACCTTTGGCACAGCAAAAGAAACAGTCCACAAAACCAAAACACAACCGACAGAATGGGAGAAATTATTTACGAATGACATATCAGATAAAGGGCTACTATCCAATATGTATAAAAACGTATCAAACTCAACACCCAAAGAACAAATAATCCAATCAAAAAATAGGCAGAAGGCATGAACAGACATTTTTCCAAAGAACACATCCAAATGGCCAACAGGCACATGAAAAAGTGCTCAACACGGCTCGGCATCAGGGAAATCCACATCAAAACCTCAATGAGATACCCCCTCACACCCGTCAGAATGGCTCAAATGAACAAGTCAGGGAACGACAGAGGTTGGCGGGGATGTGGAGAAAGGGGAACCCTCCTACACTGGTGGTGGGAATGCAAGCTGGTGCAACCCCTCTGGAAAACAGGATGGAGGTTCCTCAAATAGTTGAAATTAGAGCTACCATCCGATCCAGCAATTGCACTCCTGGGTATTTACCCCAAAGATACAAATGTAGGGACCCGAAGCGGTACGTGCACCCCATTGTTTATAGCAGCAATGTCCACAATAGCCAAACTGTTGAAAGAGCCAAGATGTCCATCGACAGATGAGTGGATAAAGAAGAGGTGGTATATATATACACAATGGAATATTACGCAGCCATCAAAAGGAATGAGATGTTGCCATGGACAACGACGTGGATGGAACTGGAGGGTCCGATGATTAGTGAAATAAGTCAATCAGAGAAAGACATGTATCATATGACCTCACTGATATGAGGAATTCTTAATCTCAGGAACAGAGTGAGGCTTGCTGGAGTGGTCGGGGGTGGGAGGGATGGGCTGGCTGGGTGATAGACATTGGGGAGGGTATGAGCTACGGTGAGCGCTGTGAATTGTGTAAGACTGTTGAATCACAGATCTCTACTTCTGAAACAAATAACGCAACATATTTTAAGAATAAAGGAAAAGAAGGAGATAGCAGGAGAGGAAGAATGAAGGGGAGTTAGTGAGAGGGGGAGACAGACCAGGAGAGATGATGGATTCTGAAAAAAAATCCGAGGTTTCTAGAGGGGAGGTGGGTCGGGGGATTGGTTAGCCTGGTGATGGGTATTAAAGAGGGCACATTCTGCATGCAGCACTGTGTGTTCGGAACAAACAATGAATCATGGGACACTACACCAAAACAAATGATGTAGTACATGGTGATTAACAAAGCAATAAAAAACAAAGACTGTAATAAGAGATGAAGAAGGACACTATATCCTACTTAAAGGGTCTATCCAAGAAGAAGATCTAACAATTGTAAATGTCTATGCCCCGAACATGGGAGCATCCAATTATATAAGGCAATTTAGAAGAAAAGCAAAGAAAGACATTGACAACCATACAATCATAGTGGGGGACTTTAACACCCCCCTGACTGAAATGGCCAGATCATCTAAGCAAAAGATCAACAAGGAAATAAAGACTTTAAATGACACACTGGACCAAATGGACTTCACAGACATATTCAGAACGTTCCATCCCGAAGCAACGGAATACACATTCTTCTCTAGGGCCCATGGAACGTTCTCCAGAATGGATCACATCCTAGGTCACAAATCAGGTCTCAACCGGTACCCAAAGATTGGGATCATTCCCTGCACATTTTCAGACCACAATGCTTTGAAACTAGAACTCAATCACAAGAGGAAAGTCGGAAAGAACTCAAATACATGGAGGGTAAAGAGCATCCTACGAAAGAATGAATGGGTCAACCAGGAAATTAAAGAAGAATTTAAAAATTCATGGAAACCAATGAAAATGAAAACACAACTGTCCAAAATCTTTGGGATACAGCCAAGGCAGTCCTGCGAGGAAAGTATATAGCAATACAAGCCTTTCTCAAGAAACATGAAAGGTCTCAAATACACACCCTAACCCTACACCTAAAGGAGCTGGAGAAAGAACGGCCAATAAAGCCTAAACCCAGCAGGAGAAGAGAAATCATGCAGATCAGAGCAGAAATCAATGAAATAGAACCCAAAAGAAGAGTAGAACAGATCAACGGAACTAGGAGCTGGTTCTTTGAAAGAATTCACAAGATTGATACACCCCTGTCCAGGCTGATCAAAAAGAAAAGAGAAATGACCCAAATCAACAAAATCATGAATGAAGGAGGAGAGATCACAACCAACACCAAAGAAATACAAACGATTATAAGAACGTAATCTGAGCAACCCTAGGGCAGCATATTCCATAACCTGGAAGAAATGGGTGCATTCCTAGAGATGTGTCAACTACCAAAACTGACCCAGGAAGAAAGAGAAAACCTGAACAGTCCTATAACCACGAAGGCAATTGAAGTAGTCATCAAAAACCTCCCAAGAAACCAAAGCCCAGGGCCAGATGGATTCCCAGGGGAATTCTATCCGACATTTAAAGAAGAATTAATACCTATTCTCCTGAAACTGTTCCAAACAATAGAAATGGAAGGAAAACTTCCAAACTCATTTTATGAGGCCACCATTACCTTGATCCCAAAACCAGACAAAGATCCCATCAAAAAGGAGTATTAGAGACCAATATCCTTGATGAACATCGATGCAAAAATTCTCACCAAAATACTAGCCAAGAGGACCCAACAGTACATGAAAAGGAGTATTCACCATGACCAAGTGGGATTTATCCCTGGGCTGCAAGGCTGGTTCAACATCCGCAAATCAATCAACGTGATAAAACACATTAACCAAAGAAAGAACAAGAATCATATGATCCTCTCAATAGATGCAGAAAAACCATTTGACAAAGTAAAGCACACTTTCTGGATCAAAACTCTTCAGAGTACAGGGACAGCGGGTACATACCTCAATATCATAAAAGCCATCTACGAACAACCTACAGCGAATATCATTCTCAATGGGGAAAAGCTGAGATCTTTTCCCCTAAGGTCAGGAACGCGGCAGGGATAGCCACTCTCACCACTGCTATTCAACATAGTATTAGAAGTCCTAGCCACAGCAATCAGACAACAAAAAGAAATCAAAGGCATCCAAATCGGCAGAGAGGAAGTCAAAATCTCACTCTTTGCAGATGATATGATACTTTATGTGGAAAACCCAAAAGACTCCACCCCAAAACTGCTACAACTCACAGAGCAATTCCGTCAAGTAGCAGGCTATAAAATCAATGCACAGACATCAGTGGCATTCCTATACACCAACAACAAGACAGAAGAGAGACAAATCAAGGAGTCGATCCCATTCACAACTGCACCCAAAACCAGAAGAGACCTAGGAATAAATTGAACCCAAGAGGCAAAGGATCTGTACTCAGAAAACTACCAAATACTCAGGAAAGAAATTGAAGAAGACACAAAGAAACGGAAAAACGTTCCATGCTCATGGATTGGGAGAACCAACATTGTGAAGAGGTCAATGCTACCTAGAGCAATCTACACATGCAATGCAATCCCCATCAAAATACCATCCACTTTTTTCCAAGAAATGGAACAAATAATCCTAAGATTTGAATGGAACCAGAAGAGACCACGAATAGCCAGAGGAATATTGAGAAAGAAAAGCAAAGCTGGCGGCATCACAATTCTGGACTTCCAGCTCTATGACAAAGCTGTCATCATCAAGACAGTATGGTACTGGCACAAAAACAGACACATAGATCCATGGAACAGAATCGAGAGCCCAGAAATGGACCCTCAACTCTATGGTCAACTTATCTTTGACAGAGCAGGAAAGAATGTCCAATGGCAAAAAGAGAGTCTCTTCCACAACTGGAGTTGTGGAAATGGGACAGCCCCATGAAGAAGAATGACACTGGACCATTTCCTGACACCACACACAAAAATAGACTCCAAATGTTTGAAAGACCTCAGTGTGAGACAGGACTCCATCAAAATCCTAAAGGAGAACACAGGTAGCAAGCTCTTCGACCTCAGCCGCAGCAACTTCTTCCTACAAACATCACCAAAGGCACGGGAAGCCAGGGCAAAAAGGAACTATTGGGATTTCATCAAGATAAAAACCTTTGGCACAACAAAAGAAACAGTCCACAAAACCAAAAGACAACCGACAGAATGGGAGAAATTATTTACGAATGACATATCAGATAAAGGGCTACTATCCAATATGTATAAAAACGTATCAAACTCAACACCCAAAGAACAAATAATCCAATCAAAAAATAGGCAGAAGGCATGAACAGACATTTTTCCAAAGAAGACATCCAAATGGCCAACAGGCACATGAAAAAGTGCTCAACACGGCTCGGCATCAGGGAAATCCACATCAAAACCTCAATGAGATACCACCTCACACCCGTCAGAATGGCTCAAATGAACAAGTCAGGGAACGACAGAGGTTGGCGGGGATGTGGAGAAAGGGGAACCCTCCTACACTGGTGGTGGGAATGCAAGCTGGTGCAACCCCTCTGGAAAACAGGATGGAGGTTCCTCAAATAGTTGAAATTAGAGCTACCATCCGATCCAGCAATTGCACTCCTGGGTATTTACCCCAAAGATACAAATGTAGGGACCCGAAGCGGTACGTGCACCCCATTGTTTATAGCAGCAATGTCCACAATAGCCAAACTGTTGAAAGAGCCAAGATGTCCATCGACAGATGAGTGGATAAAGAAGAGGTGGTATATATATACACAATGGAATATTACGCAGCCATCAAAAGGAATGAGATGTTGCCATGGACAACGACGTGGATGGAACTGGAGGGTCCGATGATTAGTGAAATAAGTCAATCAGAGAAAGACATGTATCATATGACCTCACTGATATGAGGAATTCTTAATCTCAGGAACAGAGTGAGGCTTGCTGGAGTGGTCGGGGGTGGGAGGGATGGGCTGGCTGGGTGATAGACATTGGGGAGGGTATGAGCTACGGTGAGCGCTGTGAATTGTGTAAGACTGTTGAATCACAGATCTCTACTTCTGAAACAAATAACGCAACATATTTTAAGAATAAAGGAAAAGAAGGAGATAGCAGGAGAGGAAGAATGAAGGGGAGTTAGTGAGAGGGGGAGACAGACCAGGAGAGATGATGGATTCTGAAAAAAAATCCGAGGTTTCTAGAGGGGAGGTGGGTCGGGGGATTGGTTAGCCTGGTGATGGGTATTAAAGAGGGCACATTCTGCATGGAGCACTGTGTGTTCGGAACAAACAATGAATCATGGGACACTACACCAAAACAAATGATGTAGTACATGGTGATTAACAAAGCAATAAAAAACAAAGACTGTAATAAGAGATGAAGAAGGACACTATATCCTACTTAAAGGGTCTATCCAAGAAGAAGATCTAACAATTGTAAATGTCTATGCCCCGAACATGGGAGCATCCAATTATATAAGGCAATTTAGAAGAAAAGCAAAGAAAGACATTGACAACCATACAATCAGAGTGGGGGACTTTAACACCCCCCTGACTGAAATGGCCAGATCATCTAAGCAAAAGATCAACAAGGAAATAAAGACTTTAAATGACACACTGGACCAAATGGACTTCACAGACATATTCAGAACGTTCCATCCCGAAGCAACGGAATACACATTCTTCTCTAGGGCCCATGGAACGTTCTCCAGAATGGATCACATCCTAGGTCACAAATCAGGTCTCAACCGGTACCCAAAGATTGGGATCATTCCCTGCACATTTTCAGACCACAATGCTTTGAAACTAGAACTCAATCACAAGAGGAAAGTCGGAAAGAACTCAAATACATGGAGGGTAAAGAGCATCCTACGAAAGAATGAATGGGTCAACCAGGAAATTAAAGAAGAATTTAAAAATTCATGGAAACCAATGAAAATGAAAACACAACTGTCCAAAATCTTTGGGATACAGCCAAGGCAGTCCTTCGAGGAAAGTATATAGCAATACAAGCCTTTCTCAAGAAACATGAAAGGTCTCAAATACACACCCTAACCCTACACCTAAAGGAGCTGGAGAAAGAACGGCCAATAAAGCCTAAACCCAGCAGGAGAAGAGAAATCATGCAGATCAGAGCAGAAATCAATGAAATAGAACCCAAAAGAAGAGTAGAACAGATCAACGGAACTAGGAGCTGGTTCTTTGAAAGAATTCACAAGATTGATACACCCCTGTCCAGGCTGATCAAAAAGAAAAGAGAAATGACCCAAATCAACAAAATCATGAATGAAGGAGGAGAGATCACAACCAACACCAAAGAAATACAAACGATTATAAGAACGTAATCTGAGCAACCCTAGGGCAGCATATTCCATAACCTGGAAGAAATGGGTGCATTCCTAGAGATGTGTCAACTACCAAAACTGACCCAGGAAGAAAGAGAAAACCTGAACAGTCCTATAACCACGAAGGCAATTGAAGTAGTCATCAAAAACCTCCCAAGAAACCAAAGCCCAGGGCCAGATGGATTCCCAGGGGAATTCTATCCGACATTTAAAGAAGAATTAATACCTATTCTCCTGAAACTGTTCCAAACAATAGAAATGGAAGGAAAACTTCCAAACTCATTTTATGAGGCCACCATTACCTTGATCCCAAAACCAGACAAAGATCCCATCAAAAAGGAGTATTAGAGACCAATATCCTTGATGAACATCGATGCAAAAATTCTCACCAAAATACTAGCCAAGAGGACCCAACAGTACATGAAAAGGAGTATTCACCATGACCAAGTGGGATTTATCCCTGGGCTGCAAGGCTGGTTCAACATCCGCAAATCAATCAACGTGATAAAACACATTAACCAAAGAAAGAACAAGAATCATATGATCCTCTCAATAGATGCAGAAAAACCATTTGACAAAGTAAAGCACACTTTCTGGATCAAAACTCTTCAGAGTACAGGGACAGCGGGTACATACCTCAATATCATAAAAGCCATCTACGAACAACCTACAGCGAATATCATTCTCAATGGGGAAAAGCTGAGATCTTTTCCCCTAAGGTCAGGAACGCGGCAGGGATAGCCACTCTCACCACTGCTATTCAACATAGTATTAGAAGTCCCAGCCACAGCAATCAGACAACAAAAAGAAATCAAAGGCATCCAACTCGGCAGAGAGGAAGTCAAACTCTCACTCTTTGCAGATGATATGATACTTTATGTGGAAAACCCAAAAGACTCCACCCCAAAACTGCTACAACTCACACAGCAATTCCGTCAAGTAGCAGGCTATAAAATCAATGCACAGACATCAGTGGCATTCCTATACACCAACAACAAGACAGAAGAGAGACAAATCAAGGAGTCGATCCCATTCACAACTGCACCCAAAACCAGAAGAGACCTAGGAATAAATTGAACCCAAGAGGCAAAGGATCTGTACCCCGAAAACTACCAAATACTCAGGAAAGAAATTGAAGAAGACACAAAGAAACGGAAAAACGTTCCATGGTCATGGACTGGGAGAACCAACATTGTGAAGAGGACAACGCTACCTAGAGCAATCTACACATGCAATGCAATCCCCATCAAAATACCATCCACTTTTTTCCAAGAAATGGAACAAATAATCCTAAGATTTGAATGGAACCAGAAGAGACCACGAATAGCCAGAGGAATATTGAAAAGGAAAGCAAAGCTGGCGGCATCACAATTCTGGACTTCCAGCTCTATGACAAAGCTGTCATCATCAAGACAGTATGGTACTGGCACAAAAACAGACACATAGATCCATGGAACAGAATCTAGCGCCCAGAAATGGACCCTCAACTCTATGGTCAACTTATCTTTGACAGAGCAGGAAAGAATGTCCAATGGCAAAAAGAGAGTCTCTTCCACAACTGGAGTTGTGGAAATTGGACAGCCCCATGCAGAAGAATGACACTGGACCATTTCCTGACACCACACACAAAAATAGACTCCAAATGTTTGAAAGACCTCAGTGTGAGACAGGACTCCATCAAAATCCTAAAGGAGAACACAGGTAGCAAGCTCTTCGACCTCAGCCGCAGCAACTTCTTCCTACAAACATCACCAAAGGCACGGGAAGCCAGGGCAAAAAGGAACTATTGGGATTTCATCAAGATAAAAACCTTTGGCACAGCAAAAGAAACAGTCCACAAAACCAAAAGACAACCGACAGAATGGGAGAAATTATTTACGAATGACATATCAGATAAAGGGCTACTATCCAATATGTATAAAAACGTATCAAACTCAACACCCAAAGAACAAATAATCCAATCAAAAAATAGGCAGAAGGCATGAACAGACATTTTTCCAAAGAACACATCCAAATGGCCAACAGGCACATGAAAAAGTGCTCAACACGGCTCGGCATCAGGGAAATCCACATCAAAACCTCAATGAGATACCCCCTCACACCCGTCAGAATGGCTCAAATGAACAAGTCAGGGAACGACAGAGGTTGGCGGGGATGTGGAGAAAGGGGAACCCTCCTACACTGGTGGTGGGAATGCAAGCTGGGGCAACCCCTCTGGAAAACAGGATGGAGGTTCCTCAAATAGTTGAAATTAGAGCTACCATCCGATCCAGCAATTGCACTCCTGGGTATTTACCCCAAAGATACAAATGTAGGGACCCGAAGCGGTACGTGCACCCCATTGTTTATAGCAGCAATGTCCACAATAGCCAAACTGGTGAAAGTGCCAAGATGTCCATCGACAGATGAGTGGATAAAGAAGAAGTGGTATATATATACACAATGGAATATTACGCAGCCATCAAAAGGAATGAGATGTTGCCATGGACAACGACGTGGATGGAAGTGGAGGGTCCGATGATTAGTGAAATAAGTCAATCAGAGAAAGACATGTATCATATGACCTCACTGATATGAGGAATTCTTAATCTCAGGAACAGAGTGAGGCTTGCTGGAGTGGTCGGGGGTGGGAGGGATGGGCTGGCTGGGTGATAGACATTGGGGAGGGTATGAGCTACGGTGAGCGCTGTGAATTGTGTAAGACTGTTGAATCACAGATCTCTACTTCTGAAACAAATAACGCAACATATTTTAAGAATAAAGGAAAAGAAGGAGATAGCAGGAGAGGAAGAATGAAGGGGAGTTAGTGAGAGGGGGAGACAGACCAGGAGAGATGATGGATTCTGAAAAAAAATCCGAGGTTTCTAGAGGGGAGGTGGGTCGGGGGATTGGTTAGCCTGGTGATGGGTATTAAAGAGGGCACATTCTGCATGGAGCACTGTGTGTTCGGAACAAACAATGAATCATGGGACACTACACCAAAACAAATGATGTAGTACATGGTGATTAACAAAGGAATAAAAAACAAAGACTGTAATAAGAGATGAAGAAGAACACTATATCCTACTTAAAGGGTCTATCCAAGAAGAAGATCTAACAATTGTAAATGTCTATGCCCCGAACATGGGAGCATCCAATTATATAAGGCAATTTAGAAGAAAAGCAAAGAAAGACATTGACAACCATACAATCATAGTGGGGGACTTTAACACCCCCCTAACTGAAATGGCCAGATCATCTAAGCAAAAGATCAACAAGGAAATAAAGACTTTAAATGACACACTGGACCAAATGGACTTCACAGACATATTCAGAACGTTCCATCCCGAAGCAACGGAATACACATTCTTCTCTAGGGCCCATGGAACGTTCTCCAGAATGGATCACATCCTAGGTCACAAATCAGGTCTCAACCGGTACCCAAAGATTGGGATCATTCCCTGCACATTTTCAGACCACAATGCTTTGAAACTAGAACCCAATCACAAGAGGAAAGTCGGAAAGAACTCAAATACATGGAGGCTAAAGAGCATCCTACGAAAGAATGAATGGGTCAACCAGGAAATTAAAGAAGAATTTAAAAATTCATGGAAACCAATGAAAATGAAAACACAACTGTCCAAAATCTTTGGGATACAGCCAAGGCAGTCCTGCGAGGAAAGTATATAGCAATACAAGCCTTTCTCAAGAAACATGAAAGGTCTCAAATACACACCATAACCCTACACCTAAAGGAGCTGGAGAAAGAACGGCCAATAAAGGCTAAACCCAGCAGGAGAAGAGAAATCATGCAGATCAGAGCAGAAATCAATGAAATAGAAGCCAAAAGAACAGTAGAACAGATCAACGGAACTAGGAGCTGGTTCTTTGAAAGAATTCACAAGATTGATACACCCCTGTCCAGGCTGATCAAAAAGAAAAGAGAAATGACCCAAATCAACAAAATCATGAATGAAAGAGGAGAGATCACAACCAACACCAAAGAAATACAAACGATTATAAGAACGTAATCTGAGCAACCCTAGGGCAGCATATTCCATAACCTGGAAGAAATGGGTGCATTCCTAGAGATGTGTCAACTACCAAAACTGACCCAGGAAGAAAGAGAAAACCTGAACAGTCCTATAACCACGAAGGCAATTGAAGTAGTCATCAAAAACCTCCCAAGAAACCAAAGCCCAGGGCCAGATGGATTCCCAGGGGAATTCTATCCGACATTTAAAGAAGAATTAATACCTATTCTCCTGAAACTGTTCCAAACAATAGAAATGGAAGGAAAACTTCCAATCTCATTTTATGAGGCCACCATTACCTTGATCCCAAAACCAGACAAAGATCCCATCAAAAAGGAGTATTAGAGACCAATATCCTTGATGAACATCGATGCAAAAATTCTCACCAAAATACTAGCCAAGAGGACCCAACAGTACATGAAAAGGAGTATTCACCATGACCAAGTGGGATTTATCCCTGGGCTGCAAGGCTGGTTCAACATCCGCAAATCAATCAACGTGATAAAACACATTAACCAAAGAAAGAACAAGAATCATATGATCCTCTCAATAGATGCAGAAAAACCATTTGACAAAGTAAAGCACACTTTCTGGATCAAAACTCTTCAGAGTACAGGGACAGCGGGTACATACCTCAATATCATAAAAGCCATCTACGAACAACCTACAGCGAATATCATTCTCAATGGGGAAAAGCTGAGATCTTTTCCCCTAAGGTCAGGAACGCGGCAGGGATAGCCACTCTCACCACTGCTATTCAACATAGTATTAGAAGTCCTAGCCACAGCAATCAGACAACAAAAAGAAATCCAAGGCATCCAAATCGGCAGAGAGGAAGTCAAACTCTCACTCTTTGCAGATGATATGATACATTATGTGGAACACCCAAAAGACTCCACCCCAAACCTGCTACAACTCACACAGCAATTCCGTCAAGTAGCAGGCTATAAAATCAATGCACAGACATCAGTGGCATTCCTATACACCAACAACAAGACAGAAGAGAGACAAATCAAGGAGTCGATCCCATTCACAACTGCACCCAAAACCAGAAGAGACCTAGGAATAAATTGAACCCAAGAGGCAAAGGATCTGTACCCAGAAAACTACCAAATACTCAGGAAAGATATTGAAGAAGACACAAAGAAACGGAAAAACGTTCCATGCTCATGGATTGGGAGAACCAACATTGTGAAGAGGTCAATGCTACCTAGAGCAATCTACACATGCAATGCAATCCCCGTCAAAATACCATCCACTTTTTTCCAAGAAATGGAACAAATAATCCTAAGATTTGAATGGAACCAGAAGAGACCACGAATAGCCAGAGGAATATTGAGAAAGAAAAGCAAAGCTGGCGGCATCACAATTCTGGACTTCCAGCTCTATGACAAAGCTGTCATCATCAAGACAGTATGGTATTGGCACAAAAACAGACACATAGATCCATGGAACAGAATCGAGAGCCCAGAAATGGACCCTCAACTCTATGGTCAACTTATCTTTGACAGAGCAGGAAAGAATGTCCAATGGCAAAAAGAGAGTCTCTTCCACAACTTGAGTTGTGGAAATTGGACAGCCCCATGCAGAAGAATGACACTGGACCATTTCCTGACACCACACACAAAAATAGACTCCAAATGTTTGAAAGACCTCAGTGTGAGACAGGACTCCATCAAAATCCTAAAGGAGAACACAGGTAGCAAGCTCTTCGACCTCAGCCGCAGCAACTTCTTCCTACAAACATCACCAAAGGCACGGGAAGCCAGGGCAAAAATGAACTATTGGGAT
The DNA here is from genome assembly GCF_037043125.1 of Eumetopias jubatus. Classification (NCBI taxonomy): domain Eukaryota; kingdom Metazoa; phylum Chordata; class Mammalia; order Carnivora; family Otariidae; genus Eumetopias; species Eumetopias jubatus. The sequence goes on along the minus strand of NW_028274839.1, from coordinate 675,690 downwards.
TTCATCAAGATAAAAACCTTTGGCACAGCAAAAGAAACAGTCCACAAAACCAAAACACAACCGACAGAATGGGAGAAATTATTTACGAATGACATATCAGATAAAGGGCTACTATCAAATATGTATAAAAACGTATCAAACTCAACACCCAAAGAACAAATAATCCAATCAAAAAATAGGCAGAAGGCATGAACAGACATTTTTCCAAAGAACACATCCAAATGGCCAACAGGCACATGAAAAAGTGCTCAACACGGCTCGGCATCAGGGAAATCCACATCAAAACCTCAATGAGATACCCCCTCACACCCGTCAGAATGGCTCAAATGAACAAGTCAGGGAACGACAGAGGTTGGCGGGGATGTGGAGAAAGGGGAACCCTCCTACACTGGTGGTGGGAATGCAAGCTGGTGCAACCCCTCTGGAAAACAGGATGGAGGTTCCTCAAATAGTTGAAATTAGAGCTACCATCCGATCCAGCAATTGCACTCCTGGGTATTTACCCCAAAGATACAAATGTAGGGACCCGAAGCGGTACGTGCACCCCATTGTTTATAGCAGCAATGTCCACAATAGCCAAACTGTTGAAAGAGCCAAGATGTCCATCGACAGATGAGTGGATAAAGAAGAGGTGGTATATATATACACAATGGAATATTACGCAGCCATCAAAAGGAATGAGATGTTGCCATGGACAACGACGTGGATGGAAGTGGAGGGTCCGATGATTAGTGAAATAAGTCAATCAGAGAAAGACATGTATCATATGACCTCACTGATATGAGGAATTCTTAATCTCAGGAACAGAGTGAGGCTTGCTGGAGTGGTCGGGGGTGGGAGGGATGGGCTGGCTGGGTGATAGACATTGGGGAGGGTATGAGCTACGGTGAGCGCTGTGAATTGTGTAAGACTGTTGAATCACAGATCTCTACTTCTGAAACAAATAACGCAACATATTTTAAGAATAAAGGAAAAGAAGGAGATAGCAGGAGAGGAAGAATGAAGGGGAGTTAGTGAGAGGGGGAGACAGACCAGGAGAGATGATGGATTCTGAAAAAAAATCCGAGGTTTCTAGAGGGGAGGTGGGTCGGGGGATTGGTTAGCCTGGTGATGGGTATTAAAGAGGGCACATTCTGCATGCAGCACTGTGTGTTCGGAACAAACAATGAATCATGGGACACTACACCAAAACAAATGATGTAGTACATGGTGATTAACAAAGCAATAAAAAACAAAGACTGTAATAAGAGATGAAGAAGGACACTATATCCTACTTAAAGGGTCTATCCAAGAAGAAGATCTAACAATTGTAAATGTCTATGCCCCGAACATGGGAGCATCCAATTATATAAGGCAATTTAGAAGAAAAGCAAAGAAAGACATTGACAACCATACAATCATAGTGGGGGACTTTAACACCCCCCTGACTGAAATGGCCAGATCATCTAAGCAAAAGATCAACAAGGAAATAAAGACTTTAAATGACACACTGGACCAAATGGACTTCACAGACATATTCAGAACGTTCCATCCCGAAGCAACGGAATACACATTCTTCTCTAGGGCCCATGGAACGTTCTCCAGAATGGATCACATCCTAGGTCACAAATCAGGTCTCAACCGGTACCCAAAGATTGGGATCATTCCCTGCACATTTTCAGACCACAATGCTTTGAAACTAGAACTCAATCACAAGAGGAAAGTCGGAAAGAACTCAAATACATGGAGGGTAAAGAGCATCCTACGAAAGAATGAATGGGTCAACCAGGAAATTAAAGAAGAATTTAAAAATTCATGGAAACCAATGAAAATGAAAACACAACTGTCCAAAATCTTTGGGATACAGCCAAGGCAGTCCTGCGAGGAAAGTATATAGCAATACAAGCCTTTCTCAAGAAACATGAAAGGTCTCAAATACACACCCTAACCCTACACCTAAAGGAGCTGGAGAAAGAACGGCCAATAAAGCCTAAACCCAGCAGGAGAAGAGAAATCATGCAGATCAGAGCAGAAATCAATGAAATAGAACCCAAAAGAAGAGTAGAACAGATCAACGGAACTAGGAGCTGGTTCTTTGAAAGAATTCACAAGATTGATACACCCCTGTCCAGGCTGATCAAAAAGAAAAGAGAAATGACCCAAATCAACAAAATCATGAATGAAGGAGGAGAGATCACAACCAACACCAAAGAAATACAAACGATTATAAGAACGTAATCTGAGCAACCCTAGGGCAGCATATTCCATAACCTGGAAGAAATGGGTGCATTCCTAGAGATGTGTCAACTACCAAAACTGACCCAGGAAGAAAGAGAAAACCTGAACAGTCCTATAACCACGAAGGCAATTGAAGTAGTCATCAAAAACCTCCCAAGAAACCAAAGCCCAGGGCCAGATGGATTCCCAGGGGAATTCTATCAGACATTTAAAGAAGAATTAATACCTATTCTCCTGAAACTGTTCCAAACAATAGAAATTGAAGGAAAACTTCCAAACTCATTTTATGAGGCCACCATTACCTTGATCCCAAAACCAGACAAAGATCCCATCAAAAAGGAGTATTAGAGACCAATATCCTTGATGAACATCGATGCAAAAATTCTCACCAAAATACTAGCCAAGAGGACCCAACAGTACATGAAAAGGAGTATTCACCATGACCAAGTGGGATTTATCCCTGGGCTGCAAGGCTGGTTCAACATCCGCAAATCAATCAACGTGATAAAACACATTAACCAAAGAAAGAACAAGAATCATATGATCCTCTCAATAGATGCAGAAAAACCATTTGACAAAGTAAAGCACACTTTCTGGATCAAAACTCTTCAGAGTACAGGGACAGCGGGTACATACCTCAATATCATAAAAGCCATCTACGAACAACCTACAGCGAATATCATTCTCAATGGGGAAAAGCTGAGATCTTTTCCCCTAAGGTCAGGAACGCGGCAGGGATAGCCACACTCACCACTGCTATTCAACATAGTATTAGAAGTCCCAGCCACAGCAATCAGACAACAAAAAGAAATCAAAGGCATCCAAATCGGCAGAGAGGAAGTCAAACTCTCACTCTTTGCAGATGATATGATACTTTATGTGGAAAACCCAAAAGACTCCACCCCAAAACTGCTACAACTCACACAGCAATTCCCTCAAGTAGCAGGCTATAAAATCAATGCACAGACATCAGTGGCATTCCTATACACCAACAACAAGACAGAAGAGAGACAAATCAAGGAGTCGATCCCATTCACAACTGCACCCAAAACCAGAAGAGACCTAGGAATAAATTGAACCCAAGAGGCAAAGGATCTGTACCCCGAAAACTACCAAATACTCAGGAAAGAAATTGAAGAAGACACAAAGAAACGGAAAAACGTTCCATGGTCATGGACTGGGAGAACCAACATTGTGAAGAGGACAACGCTACCTAGAGCAATCTACACATGCAATGCAATCCCCATCAAAATACCATCCACTTTTTTCCAAGAAATGGAACAAATAATCCTAAGATTTGAATGGAACCAGAAGAGACCACGAATAGCCAGAGGAATATTGAGAAAGAAAAGCAAAGCTGGCGGCATCACAATTCTGGACTTCCAGCTCTATGACAAAGCTGTCATCATCAAGACAGTATGGTACTGGCACAAAAACAGACACATAGATCCATGGAACAGAATCTAGCGCCCAGAAATGGACCCTCAACTCTATGGTCAACTTATCTTTGACAGAGCAGGAAAGAATGTCCAATGGCAAAAAGAGAGTCTCTTCCACAACTGGAGTTGTGGAAATTGGACAGCCCCATGCAGAAGAATGACACTGGACCATTTCCTGACACCACACACAAAAATAGACTCCAAATGTTTGAAAGACCTCAGTGTGAGACAGGACTCCATCAAAATCCTAAAGGAGAACACAGGTAGCAAGCTCTTCGACCTCAGCCGCAGCAACTTCTTCCTACAAACATCACCAAAGGCACGGGAAGCCAGGGCAAAAAGGAACTATTGGGATTTCATCAAGATAAAAACCTTTGGCACAGCAAAAGAAACAGTCCACAAAACCAAAAGACAACCGACAGAATGGGAGAAATTATTTACGAATGACATATCAGATAAAGGGCTACTATCCAATATGTATAAAAACGTATCAAACTCAACACCCAAAGAACAAATAATCCAATCAAAAAATAGGCAGAAGGCATGAACAGACATTTTTCCAAAGAACACATCCAAATGGCCAACAGGCACATGAAAAAGTGCTCAACACGGCTCGGCATCAGGGAAATCCACATCAAAACCTCAATGAGATACCCCCTCACACCCGTCAGAATGGCTCAAATGAACAAGTCAGGGAACGACAGAGGTTGGCGGGGATGTGGAGAAAGGGGAACCCTCCTACACTGGTGGTGGGAATGCAAGCTGGGGCAACCCCTCTGGAAAACAGGATGGAGGTTCCTCAAATAGTTGAAATTAGAGCTACCATCCGATCCAGCAATTGCACTCCTGGGTATTTACCCCAAAGATACAAATGTAGGGACCCGAAGCGGTACGTGCACCCCATTGTTTATAGCAGCAATGTCCACAATAGCCAAACTGTTGAAAGAGCCAAGATGTCCATCGACAGATGAGTGGATAAAGAAGAGGTGGTATATATATACACAATGGAATATTACGCAGCCATCAAAAGGAATGAGATGTTGCCATGGACAACGACGTGGATGGAAGTGGAGGGTCCGATGATTAGTGAAATAAGTCAATCAGAGAAAGACATGTATCATATGACCTCACTGATATGAGGAATTCTTAATCTCAGGAACAGAGTGAGGCTTGCTGGAGTGGTCGGGGGTGGGAGGGATGGGCTGGCTGGGTGATAGACATTGGGGAGGGTATGAGCTACGGTGAGCGCTGTGAATTGTGTAAGACTGTTGAATCACAGATCTCTACTTCTGAAACAAATAACGCAACATATTTTAAGAATAAAGGAAAAGAAGGAGATAGCAGGAGAGGAAGAATGAAGGGGAGTTAGTGAGAGGGGGAGACAGACCAGGAGAGATGATGGATTCTGAAAAAAAATCCGAGGTTTCTAGAGGGGAGGTGGGTCGGGGGATTGGTTAGCCTGGTGATGGGTATTAAAGAGGGCACATTCTGCATGCAGCACTGTGTGTTCGGAACAAACAATGAATCATGGGACACTACACCAAAACAAATGATGTAGTACATGGTGATTAACAAAGCAATAAAAAACAAAGACTGTAATAAGAGATGAAGAAGGACACTATATCCTACTTAAAGGGTCTATCCAAGAAGAAGATCTAACAATTGTAAATGTCTATGCCCCGAACATGGGAGCATCCAATTATATAAGGCAATTTAGAAGAAAAGGAAAGAAAGACATTGACAACCATACAATCATAGTGGGGGACTTTAACACCCCCCTGACTGAAATGGCCAGATCATCTAAGCAAAAGATCAACAAGGAAATAAAGACTTTAAATGACACACTGGACCAAATGGACTTCACAGACATATTCAGAACGTTCCATCCCGAAGCAACGGAATACACATTCTTCTCTAGGGCCCATGGAACGTTCTCCAGAATGGATCACATCCTAGGTCACAAATCAGGTCTCAACCGGTACCCAAAGATTGGGATCATTCCCTGCACATTTTCAGACCACAATGCTTTGAAACTAGAACTCAATCACAAGAGGAAAGTCGGAAAGAACTCAAATACATGGAGGGTAAAGAGCATCCTACGAAAGAATGAATGGGTCAACCAGGAAATTAAAGAAGAATTTAAAAATTCATGGAAACCAATGAAAATGAAAACACAACTGTCCAAAATCTTTGGGATACAGCCAAGGCAGTCCTTCGAGGAAAGTATATAGCAATACAAGCCTTTCTCAAGAAACATGAAAGGTCTCAAATACACACCCTAACCCTACACCTAAAGGAGCTGGAGAAAGAACGGCCAATAAAGCCTAAACCCAGCAGGAGAAGAGAAATCATGCAGATCAGAGCAGAAATCAATGAAATAGAACCCAAAAGAAGAGTAGAACAGATCAACGGAACTAGGAGCTGGTTCTTTGAAAGAATTCACAAGATTGATACACCCCTATCCAGGCTGATCAAAAAGAAAAGAGAAATGACCCAAATCAACAAAATCATGAATGAAGGAGGAGAGATCACAACCAACACCAAAGAAATACAAACGATTATAAGAACGTAATCTGAGCAACCCTAGGGCAGCATATTCCATAACCTGGAAGAAATGGGTGCATTCCTAGAGATGTGTCAACTACAAAACTGACCCAGGAAGAAAGAGAAAACCTGAACAGTCCTATAACCACGAAGGCAATTGAAGTAGTCATCAAAAACCTCCCAAGAAACCAAAGCCCAGGGCCAGATGGATTCCCAGGGGAATTCTATCCGACATTTAAAGAAGAATTAATACCTATTCTCCTGAAACTGTTCCAAACAATAGAAATGGAAGGAAAACTTCCAAACTCATTTTATGAGGCCACCATTACCTTGATCCCAAAACCAGACAAAGATCCCATCAAAAAGGAGTATTAGAGACCAATATCCTTGATGAACATCGATGCAAAAATTCTCACCAAAATACTAGCCAAGAGGACCCAACAGTACATGAAAAGGAGTATTCACCATGACCAAGTGGGATTTATCCCTGGGCTGCAAGGCTGGTTCAACATCCGCAAATCAATCAACGTGATAAAACACATTAACCAAAGAAAGAACAAGAATCATATGATCCTCTCAATAGATGCAGAAAAACCATTTGACAAAGTAAAGCACACTTTCTGGATCAAAACTCTTCAGAGTACAGGGACAGCGGGTACATACCTCAATATGATAAAAGCCATCTACGAACAACCTACAGCGAATATCATTCTCAATGGGGAAAAGCTGAGATCTTTTCCCCTAAGGTCAGGAACGCGGCAGGGATAGCCACTCTCACCACTGCTATTCAACATAGTATTAGAAGTCCCAGCCACAGCAATCAGACAACAAAAAGAAATCAAAGGCATCCAAATCGGCAGAGAGGAAGTCAAACTCTCACTCTTTGCCGATGATATGATACTTTATGTGGAAAACCCAAAAGACTCCACCCCAAAACTGCTACAACTCACACAGCAATTCCGTCAAGTAGCAGGCTATAAAATCAATGCACAGACATCAGTGGCATTCCTATACACCAACAACAAGACAGAAGAGAGACAAATCAAGGAGTCGATCCCATTCACAACTGCACCCAAAACCAGAAGAGACCTAGGAATAAATTGAACCCAAGAGGCAAAGGATCTGTACCCCGAAAACTACCAAATACTCAGGAAAGAAATTGAAGAAGACACAAAGAAACGGAAAAACGTTCCATGGTCATGGACTGGGAGAACCAACATTGTGAAGAGGACAACGCTACCTAGAGCAATCTACACATGCAATGCAATCCCCATCAAAATACCATCCACTTTTTTCCAAGAAATGGAACAAATAATCCTAAGATTTGAATGGAACCAGAAGAGACCACGAATAGCCAGAGGAATATTGAGAAAGGAAAGCAAAGCTGGCGGCATCACAATTCTGGACTTCCAGCTCTATGACAAAGCTGTCATCATCAAGACAGTATGGTACTGGCACAAAAACAGACACATAGATCCATGGAACAGAATCGAGAGCCCAGAAATGGACCCTCAACTCTCTGGTCAACTTATCTTTGACAGAGCAGGAAAGAATGTCCAATGGCAAAAAGAGAGTCTCTTCAACAACTGGAGTTGTGGAAATGGGACAGCCCCATGCAGAAGAATGACACTGGACCATTTCCTGACACCACACACAAAAATAGACTCCAAATGTTTGAAAGACCTCAGTGTGAGACAGGACTCCATCAAAATCCTAAAGGAGAACACACGTAGCAAGCTCTTCGACCTCAGCCGCAGCAACTTCTTCCTACAAACATCACCAAAGGCACGGGAAGCCAGGGCAAAAATGAACTATTGGGATTTCATCAAGATAAAAACCTTTGGCACAGCAAAAGAAACAGTCCACAAAACCAAAACACAACCGACAGAATGGGAGAAATTATTTACGAATGACATATCAGATAAAGGGCTACTATCCAATATGAATAAAAACGTATCAAACTCAACACCCAAAGAACAAATAATCCAATCAAAAAATAGGCAGAAGACATGAACAGACATTTTTCCAAAGAAGACATCCAAATGGCCCACAGGCACAGGAAAGAGTGCTCAACACGGCTCGGCATCAGGGAAATCCACATCAAAACCTCAATGAGATACCCTCTCACACCCGTCAGAATGGCTCAAATGAACAAGTCAGGGAACGACAGAGGTTGGCGGGGATGTGGAGAAAGGGGAACCCTCCTACACTGGTGGTGGGAATGCAAGCTGGGGCAACCCCTATGGAAAACAGGATGGAGGTTCCTCAAATAGTTGAAATTAGAGCTACCATCCGATCCAGCAATTGCACTCCTGGGTATTTACCCCAAAGATACAAATGTAGGGACCCGAAGCGGTACGTGCACCCCATTGTTTATAGCAGCAATGTCCACAATAGCCAAACTGTTGAAAGAGCCAAGATGTCCATCGACAGATGAGTGGATAAAGAAGAGGTGGTATATATATACACAATGGAATATTACGCAGCCATCAAAAGGAATGAGATGTTGCCATGGACAACGACGTGGATGGAAGTGGAGGGTCCGATGATTAGTGAAATAAGTCAATCAGAGAAAGACATGTATCATATGACCTCACTGATATGAGGAATTCTTAATCTCAGGAACAGAGTGAGGCTTGCTGGAGTGGTCGGGGGTGGGAGGGATGGGCTGGCTGGGTGATAGACATTGGGGAGGGTATGAGCTACGGTGAGCGCTGTGAATTGTGTAAGACTGTTGAATCACAGATCTCTACTTCTGAAACAAATAACGCAACATATTTTAAGAATAAAGGAAAAGAAGGAGATAGCAGGAGAGGAAGAATGAAGGGGAGTTAGTGAGAGGGGGAGACAGACCAGGAGAGATGATGGATTCTGAAAAATAATCCGAGGTTTCTAGAGGGGAGGTGGGTCGGGGGATTGGTTAGCCTGGTGATGGGTATTAAAGAGGGCACATTCTGCATGGAGCACTGTGTGTTCGGAACAAACAATGAATCATGGGACACTACACCAAAACAAATGATGTAGTACATGGTGATTAACAAGGCAATAAAAAACAAAGACTGTAATAAGAGATGAAGAAGGACACTATATCCTACTTAAAGGGTCTATCCAAGAAGAAGATCTAACAATTGTAAATGTCTATGCCCCGAACATGGGAGCATCCAATTATATAAGGCAATTTAGAAGAAAAGCAAAGAAAGACATTGACAACCATACAATCATAGTGGGGGACTTTAACACCCCCCTGACTGAAATGGCCAGATCATCTAAGCAAAAGATCAACAAGGAAATAAAGACTTTAAATGACACACTGGACCAAATGGACTTCACAGACATATTCAGAACGTTCCATCCCGAAGCAACGGAATACACATTCTTCTCTAGGGCCCATGGAACGTTCTCCAGAATGGATCACATCCTAGGTCACAAATCAGGTCTCAACCGGTACCCAAAGATTGGGATCATTCCCTACACATTTTCAGACCACAATGCTTTGAAACTAGAACTCAATCACAAGAGGAAAGTCGGAAAGAACTCAAATACATGGAGGCTAAAGAGCATCCTACGAAAGAATGAATGGGTCAACCAGGAAATTAAAGAAGAATTTAAAAATTCATGGAAACCAATGAAAATGAAAACACAACTGTCCAAAATCTTTGGGATACAGCCAAGGCAGTCCTGCGAGGAAAGTATATAGCAATACAAGCCTTTCTCAAGAAACATGAAAGGTCTCAAATACACACCCTAACCCTACACCTAAAGGAGCTGGAGAAAGAACGGCCAATAAAGCCTAAACCCAGCAGGAGAAGAGAAATCATGCAGATCAGAGCAGAAATCAATGAAATAGAACCCAAAAGAACAGTAGAACAGATCAACGGAACTAGGAGCTGGTTCTTTGAAAGAATTCACAAGATTGATACACCCCTGTCCAGGCTGATCAAAAAGAAAAGAGAAATGACCCAAATCAACAAAATCATGAATGAAGGAGGAGAGATCACAACCAACACCAAAGAAATACAAACGATTATAAGAACGTAATCTGAGCAACCCTATGGCAGCATATTCCATAACCTGGAAGAAATGGGTGCATTCCTAGAGATGTGTCAACTACCAAAACTGACCCAGGAAGAAAGAGAAAACCTGAACAGTCCTATAACCACGAAGGCAATTGAAGTAGTCATCAAAAACCTCCCAAGAAACCAAAGCCCAGGGCCAGATGGATTCCCAGGGGAATTCTATCAGACATTTAAAGAAGAATTAATACCTATTCTCCTGAAACTGTTCCAAACAATAGAAATGGAAGGAAAACTTCCAAACTCATTTTATGAGGCCACCATTACCTTGATCCCAAAACCAGACAAAGATCCCATCAAAAAGGAGTATTAGAGACCAATATCCTTGATGAACATCGATGCAAAAATTCTCACCAAAATACTAGCCAAGAGGACCCAACAGTACATGAAAAGGAGTATTCACCATGACCAAGTGGGATTTATCCCTGGGCTGCAAGGCTGGTTCAACATCCGCAAATCAATCAACGTGATAAAACACATTAACCAAAGAAAGAACAAGAATCATATGATCCTCTCAATAGATGCAGAAAAACCATTTGACAAAGTAAAGCACACTTTCTGGATCAAAACTCTTCAGAGTACAGGGACAGCGGGTACATACCTCAATATCATAAAAGCCATCTACGAACAACCTACAGCGAATATCATTCTCAATGGGGAAAAGCTGAGATCTTTTCCCCTAAGGTCAGGAACGCGGCAGGGATAGCCACTCTCACCACTGCTATTCAACATAGTATTAGAAGTCCTAGCCACAGCAATCAGACAACAAAAAGAAATCCAAGGCATCCAAATCGGCAGAGAGGAAGTCAAACTCTCACTCTTTGCAGATGATATGATACTTTATGTGGAAAACCCAAAAGACTCCACCCCAAAACTGCTACAACTCACACAGCAATTCCGTCAAGTAGCAGGCTATAAAATCAATGCACAGAAATCAGTGGCATTCCTATACACCAACAACAAGACAGAAGAGAGACAAATCAAGGAGTCGATCCCATTCACAACTGCACCCAAAACCAGAAGAGACCTAGGAATAAATTGAACACAAGAGGCAAAGGATCTGTACTCAGGAAACTACCAAATACTCAGGAAAGAAATTGAAGAAGACACAAAGAAACGGAAAAAAGTTCCATGCTCATGGATTGGGAGAACCAACATTGTGAAGAGGTCAATGCTACCTAGAGCAATCTACACATGCAATGCAATCCCCATCAAAATACCATCCACTTTTTTCCAAGAAATGGAACAAATAATCCTAAGATTTGAATGGAACGAGAAGAGACCACGAATAGCCAGAGGAATATTGAGAAAGAAAAGCAAAGCTGGCGGCATCACAATTCTGGACTTCCAGCTCTATGACAAAGCTGTCATCATCAAGACAGTATGGTACTGGCACAAAAACAGACACATAGATCCATGGAACAGAATCGAGAGCCCAGAAATGGACCCTCAACTCTATGGTCAACTTATCTTTGACAGAGCAGGAAAGAATGTCCAATGGCAAAAAGAGAGTCTCTTCAACAACTGGAGTTGTGGAAATTGGACAGCCCCATGCAGAAGAATGACACTGGACCATTTCCTGACACCACACACAAAAATAGACTCCAAATGTTTGAAAGACCTCAGTGTGAGACAGGACTCCATCAAAATCCTAAAGGAGAACACAGGTAGCAAGCTCTTCGACCTCAGCCGCAGCAACTTCTTCCTACAAACATCACCAAAGGCACGGGAAGCCAGGGCAAAAAGGAACTATTGGGATATCATCAAGATAAAAACCTTTGGCACAGCAAAAGAAACAGTCCACAAAACCAAAAGACAACCGACAGAATGGGAGAAATTATTTACGAATGACATATCAGATAAAGGGCTACTATCCAATATGTATAAAAACGTATCAAACTCAACACCCAAAGAACAAATAATCCAATCAAAAAATAGGCAGAAGGCATGAATAGACATTTTTCCAAAGAAGACATCCAAATGGCCAACAGGCACATGAAAAAGTGCTCAACACGGCTCGGCATCAGGGAAATCCACATGAAAACCTCAATGAGATACCCCCTCACACCCGTCAGAATGGCTCAAATGAACAAGTCAGGGAACGACAGAGGTTGGCGGGGATGTGGAGAAAGGGGAACCCTCCTACACTGGTGGTGGGAATGCAAGCTGGTGTAACCCCTCTGGAAAACAGGATGGAGGTTCCTCAAATAGTTGAAATTAGAGCTACCATCCGATCCAGCAATTGCACTCCTGGGTATTTACCCCAAAGATACAAATGTAGGGACCCGAAGCGGTACGTGCACCCCATTGTTTATAGCAGCAATGTCCACAATAGCCAAACTGTTGAAAGAGCCAAGATGTCCATCGACAGATGAGTGGATAAAGAAGAGGTGGTATATATATACACAATGGAATATTACGCAGCCATCAAAAGGAATGAGATGTTGCCATGGACAACGACGTGGATGGAAGGGGAGGGTCCGATGATTAGTGAAATAAGTCAATCAGAGAAGGACATGTATCATATGACCTCACTGATATGAGGAATTCTTAATCTCAGGAACAGAGTGAGGCTTGCTGGAGTGGTCGGGGGTGGGAGGGATGGGCTGGCTGGGTGATAGACATTGGGGAGGGTATGAGCTACGGTGAGCGCTGTGAATTGTGTAAGACTGTTGAATCACAGATCTCTACTTCTGAAACAAATAACGCAACATATTTTAAGAATAAAGGAAAAGAAGGAGATAGCAGGAGAGGAAGAATGAAGGGGAGTTAGTGAGAGGGGGAGACAGACCAGGAGAGATGATGGATTCTGAAAAATAATCCGAGGTTTCTAGAGGGGAGGTGGGTCGGGGGATTGGTTAGCCTGGTGATGGGTATTAAAGAGGGCACATTCTGCATGGAGCACTGTGTGTTCGGAACAAACAATGAATCATGGGACACTACACCAAAACAAATGATGTAGTACATGGTGATTAACAAAGCAATAAAAAACAAAGACTGTAATAAGAGATGAAGAAGGACACTATATCCTACTTAAAGGGTCTATCCAAGAAGAAGATCTAACAATTGTAAATGTCTATGCCCCGAACATGGGAGCATCCAATTATATAAGGCAATTTAGAAGAAAAGCAAAGAAAGACATTGACAACCATACAATCATAGTGGGGGACTTTAACACCCCCCTGACTGAAATGGCCAGATCATCTAAGCAAAAGATCAACAAGGAAATAAAGACTTTAAATGACACACTGGACCAAATGGACTTCACAGACATATTCAGAACGTTCCATCCCGAAGCAACGGAATACACATTCTTCTCTAGAGCCCATGGAACGTTCTCCAGAATGGATCACATCCTAGGTCACAAATCAGGTCTCAACCGGTACCCAAAGATTGGGATCATTCCCTGCACATTTTCAGACCACAATGCTTTGAAACTAGAACTCAATCAGAAGAGGAAAGTCGGAAACAACTCAAATACATGGAGGCTAAAGAGCATCCTACGAAAGAATGAATGGGTCAACCAGGAAATTAAAGAAGAATTTAAAAATTCATGGAAACCAATGAAAATGAAAACACAACTGTCCAAAATCTTTGGGATACAGCCAAGGCAGTCCTGCGAGGAAAGTATATAGCAATACAAGCCTTTCTCAAGAAACATGAAAGGTCTCAAATACACACCCTAACCCTACACCTAAAGGAGCTGGAGAAAGAACGGCCAATAAAGCTTAAACCCAGCAGGAGAAGAGAAATCATGCAGATCAGAGCAGAAATCAATGAAATAGAACCCAAAAGAACAGTAGAACAGATCAACGGAACTAGGAGCTGGTTCTTTGAAAGAATTCACAAGATTGATACACCCCTGTCCAGGCTGATCAAAAAGAAAAGAGAAATGACCCAAATCAACAAAATCATGAATGAAGGAGGAGAGATCACAACCAACACCAAAGAAATACAAACGATTATAAGAACGTAATCTGAGCAACCCTATGGCAGCATATTCCATAACCTGGAAGAAATGGGTGCATTCCTAGAGATGTGTCAACTACCAAAACTGACCCAGGAAGAAAGAGAAAACCTGAACAGTCCTATAACCACGAAGGCAATTGAAGTAGTCATCAAAAACCTCCCAAGAAACCAAAGCCCAGGGCCAGATGGATTCCCAGGGGAATTCTATCAGACATTTAAAGAAGAATTAATACCTATTCTCCTGAAACTGTTCCAAACAATAGAAATGGAAGGAAAACTTCCAAACTCATTTTATGAGGCCACCATTACCTTGATCCCAAAACCAGACAAAGATCCCATCAAAAAGGAGTATTAGAGACCAATATCCTTGATGAACATCGATGCAAAAATTCTCACCAAAATACTAGCCAAGAGGACCCAACAGTACATGAAAAGGAGTATTCACCATGACCAAGTGGGATTTATCCCTGGGCTGCAAGGCTGGTTCAACATCCGCAAATCAATCAACGTGATAAAACACATTAACCAAAGAAAGAACAAGAATCATATGATCCTCTCAATAGATGCAGAAAAACCATTTGACAAAGTAAAGCACACTTTCTGGATCAAAACTCTTCAGAGTACAGGGACAGCGGGTACATACCTCAATATCATAAAAGCCATCTACGAACAACCTACAGCGAATATCATTCTCAATGGGGAAAAGCTGAGATCTTTTCCCCTAAGGTCAGGAACGCGGCAGGGATAGCCACTCTCACCACTGCTATTCAACATAGTATTAGAAGTCCTAGCCACAGCAATCAGACAACAAAAAGAAATCCAAGGCATCCAAATCGGCAGAGAGGAAGTCAAACTCTCACTCTTTGCAGATGATATGATACTTTATGTGGAAAACCCAAAAGACTCCACCCCAAAACTGCTACAACTCACACAGCAATTCCGTCAAGTAGCAGGCTATAAAATCAATGCACAGAAATCAGTGGCATTCCTATACACCAACAACAAGACAGAAGAGAGACAAATCAAGGAGTCGATCCCATTCACAACTGCACCCAAAACCAGAAGAGACCTAGGAATAAATTGAACACAAGAGGCAAAGGATCTGTACTCAGGAAACTACCAAATACTCAGGAAAGAAATTGAAGAAGACACAAAGAAACGGAAAAAAGTTCCATGCTCATGGATTGGGAGAACCAACATTGTGAAGAGGTCAATGCTACCTAGAGCAATCTACACATGCAATGCAATCCCCATCAAAATACCATCCACTTTTTTCCAAGAAATGGAACAAATAATCCTAAGATTTGAATGGAACGAGAAGAGACCACGAATAGCCAGAGGAATATTGAGAAAGAAAAGCAAAGCTGGCGGCATCACAATTCTGGACTTCCAGCTCTATGACAAAGCTGTCATCATCAAGACAGTATGGTACTGGCACAAAAACAGACACATAGATCCATGGAACAGAATCGAGAGCCCAGAAATGGACCCTCAACTCTATGGTCAACTTATCTTTGACAGAGCAGGAAAGAATGTCCAATGGCAAAAAGAGAGTCTCTTCAACAACTGGAGTTGTGGAAATTGGACAGCCCCATGCAGAAGAATGACACTGGACCATTTCCTGACACCACACACAAAAATAGACTCCAAATGTTTGAAAGACCTCAGTGTGAGACAGGACTCCATCAAAATCCTAAAGGAGAACACAGGTAGCAAGCTCTTCGACCTCAGCCGCAGCAACTTCTTCCTACAAACATCACCAAAGGCACGGGAAGCCAGGGCAAAAAGGAACTATTGGGATATCATCAAGATAAAAACCTTTGGCACAGCAAAAGAAACAGTCCACAAAACCAAAAGACAACCGACAGAATGGGAGAAATTATTTACGAATGACATATCAGATAAAGGGCTACTATCCAATATGTATAAAAACGTATCAAACTCAACACCCAAAGAACAAATAATCCAATCAAAAAATAGGCAGAAGGCATGAACAGACATTTTTCCAAAGAAGACATCCAAATGGCCAACAGGCACATGAGAAAGGGCTCAACACGGCTCGGCATCAGGGAAATCCACATGAAAACCTCAATGAGATACCCCCTCACACCCGTCAGAATGGCTCAAATGAACAAGTCAGGGAACGACAGAGGTTGGCGGGGATGTGGAGAAAGGGGAACCCTCCTACACTGGTGGTGGGAATGCAAGCTGGTGTAACCCCTCTGGAAAACAGGATGGAGGTTCCTCAAATAGTTGAAATTAGAGCTACCATCCGATCCAGCAATTGCACTCCTGGGTATTTACCCCAAAGATACAAATGTAGGGACCCGAAGCGGTACGTGCACCCCATTGTTTATAGCAGCAATGTCCACAATAGCCAAACTGTTGAAAGAGCCAAGATGTCCATCGACAGATGAGTGGATAAAGAAGAGGTGGTATATATATACACAATGGAATATTACGCAGCCATCAAAAGGAATGAGATGTTGCCATGGACAACGACGTGGATGGAAGGGGAGGGTCCGATGATTAGTGAAATAAGTCAATCAGAGAAGGACATGTATCATATGACCTCACTGATATGAGGAATTCTTAATCTCAGGAACAGAGTGAGGCTTGCTGGAGTGGTCGGGGGTGGGAGGGATGGGCTGGCTGGGTGATAGACATTGGGGAGGGTATGAGCTACGGTGAGCGCTGTGAATTGTGTAAGACTGTTGAATCACAGATCTCTACTTCTGAAACAAATAACGCAACATATTTTAAGAATAAAGGAAAAGAAGGAGATAGCTGGAGAGGAAGAATGAAGGGGAGTTAGTGAGAGGGGGAGACAGACCAGGAGAGATGATGGATTCTGAAAAATAATCCGAGGTTTCTAGAGGGGAGGTGGGTCGGGGGATTGGTTAGCCTGGTGATGGGTATTAAAGAGGGCACATTCTGCATGGAGCACTGTGTGTTCGGAACAAACAATGAATCATGGGACACTACACCAAAACAAATGATGTAGTACATGGTGATTAACAAAGCAATAAAAAACAAAGACTGTAATAAGAGATGAAGAAGGACACTATATCCTACTTAAAGGGTCTATCCAAGAAGAAGATCTAACAATTGTAAATGTCTATGCCCCGAACATGGGAGCATCCAATTATATAAGGCAATTTAGAAGAAAAGCAAAGAAAGACATTGACAACCATACAATCATAGTGGGGGACTTTAACACCCCCCTGACTGAAATGGCCAGATCATCTAAGCAAAAGATCAACAAGGAAATAAAGACTTTAAATGACACACTGGACCAAATGGACTTCACAGACATATTCAGAACGTTCCATCCCGAAGCAACGGAATACACATTCTTCTCTAGAGCCCATGGAACGTTCTCCAGAATGGATCACATCCTAGGTCACAAATCAGGTCTCAACCGGTACCCAAAGATTGGGATCATTCCCTGCACATTTTCAGACCACAATGCTTTGAAACTAGAACCCAATCACAAGAGGAAAGTCGGAAAGAACTCAAATACATGGAGGCTAAAGAGCATCCTACGAAAGAATGAATGGGTCAACCAGGAAATTAAAGAAGAATTTAAAAATTCATGGAAACCAATGAAAATGAAAACACAACTGTCCAAAATCTTTGGGATACAGCCAAGGCAGTCCTGCGAGGAAAGTATATAGCAATACAAGCCTTTCTCAAGAAACATGAAAGGTCTCAAATACACACCCTAACCCTACACCTAAAGGAGCTGGAGAAAGAACGGCCAATAAAGCCTAAACCCAGCAGGAGAAGAGAAATCATGCAGATCAGAGCAGAAATCAATGAAATAGAACCCAAAAGAACAGTAGAACAGATCAACGGAACTAGGAGCTGGTTCTTTGAAAGAATTCACAAGATTGATACACCCCTGTCCAGGCTGATCAAAACGAAAAGAGAAATGACCCAAATCAACAAAATCATGAATGAAAGAGGAGAGATCACAACCAACACCAAAGAAATACAAACGATTATAAGAACGTAATCTGAGCAACCCTAGGGCAGCATATTCCATAACCTGGAAGAAATGGGTGCATTCCTAGAGATGTGTCAACTACCAAAACTGACCCAGGAAGAAAGAGAAAACCTGAACAGTCCTATAACCACGAAGGCAATTGAAGTAGTCATCAAAAACCTCCCAAGAAACCAAAGCCCAGGGCCAGATGGATTCCCAGGGGAATTCTATCCGACATTTAAAGAAGAATTAATACCTATTCTCCTGAAACTGTTCCAAACAATAGAAATGGAAGGAAAACTTCCAAACTCATTTTATGAGGCCACCATTACCTTGATCCCAAAACCAGACAAAGATCCCATCAAAAAGGAGTATTAGAGACCAATATCCTTGATGAACATCGATGCAAAAATTCTCACCAAAATACTAGCCAAGAGGATCCAACAGTACATGAAAAGGAGTATTCACCATGACCAAGTGGGATTTATCCCTGGGCTGCAAGGCTGGTTCAACATCCGCAAATCAATCAACGTGATAAAACACATTAACGAAAGAAAGAACAAGAATCATATGATCCTCTCAATAGATGCAGAAAAACCATTTGACAAAGTAAAGCACACTTTCTGGATCAAAACTCTTCAGAGTACAGGGACAGCGGGTACATACCTCAATATCATAAAAGCCATCTACGAACAACCTACAGCGAATATCATTCTCAATGGGGAAAAGCTGAGATCTTTTCCCCTAAGGTTAGGAACGCGGCAGGGATAGCCACTCTCACCACTGCTATTCAACATAGTATTAGAAGTCCTAGCCACAGCAATCAGACAACAAAAAGAAATCCAAGGCATCCAAATCGGCAGAGAGGAAGTCAAAATCTCACTCTTTGCAGATGATATGATACTTTATGTGGAAAACCCAAAAGACTCCACCCCAAAACTGCTACAACTCACACAGCAATTCCGTCAAGTAGCAGGCTATAAAATCAATGCACAGAAATCAGTGGCATTCCTATACACCAACAACAAGACAGAAGAGAGAAAAATCAAGGAGTCGATCCCATTCACAACTGCACCCAAACCCAGAAGAGACCTAGGAATACATTGAACCCAAGAGGCAAAGGATCTGTACCCCGAAAACTACCAAATACTCAGGAAAGAAATTGAAGAAGACACAAAGAAACGGAAAAACGTTCCATGCTCATGGACTGGGAGAACCAACATTGTGAAGAGGTCAATGCTACCTAGAGCAATCTACACATGCAATGCAATCCCCATCAAAATACCATCCACTTTTTTCCAAGAAATGGAACAAATAATCCTAAGATTTGAATGGAACCAGAAGAGACCACGAATAGCCAGAGGAATATTGAGAAAGAAAAGCAAAGCTGGCGGCATCACAATTCTGGACTTCCAGCTCTATGACAAAGCTGTCATCATCAAGACAGTATGGTACTGGCACAAAAACAGACACATAGATCCGTGGAACAGAATCGAGAGCCCAGAAATGGACCCTCAACTCTATGGTCAACTTATCTTTGACAGAGCAGGAAAGAATGTCCAATGGCAAAAAGAGAGTCTCTTCAACAACTGGAGTTGTGGAAATTGGACAGCCCCATGCAGAAGAATGACACTGGACCATTTCCTGACACCACACACAAAAATAGACTCCAAATGTTTGAAAGACCTCAGTGTGAGACAGGACTCCATCAAAATCCTAAAGGAGAACACAGGTAGCAAGCTCTTCGACCTCAGCCGCAGCAACTTCTTCCTACAAACATCACCAAAGGCACGGGAAGCCAGGGCAAAAAGGAACTATTGGGATTTCATCAAGATAAAAACCTTTGGCACAGCAAAAGAAACAGTCCACAAAACCAAAAGACAACCGACAGAATGGGAGAAATTATTTACGAATGACATATCAGATAAAGGGCTACTATCCAATATGTATAAAAACGTATCAAACTCAACACCCAAAGAACAAATAATCCAATCAAAAAATAGGCAGAAGGCATGAACAGACATTTTTCCAAAGAACACATCCAAATGGCCAACAGGCACATGAAAAAGTGCTCAACACGGCTCGGCATCAGGGAAATCCACATCAAAACCTCAATGAGATACCCCCTCACACCCGTCAGAATGGCTCAAATGAACAAGTCAGGGAACGACAGAGGTTGGCGGGGATGTGGAGAAAGGGGAACCCTCCTACACTGGTGGTGGGAATGCAAGCTGGTGCAACCCCTCTGGAAAACAGGATGGAGGTTCCTCAAATAGTTGAAATTAGAGCTACCATCCGATCCAGCAATTGCACTCCTGGGTATTTACCCCAAAGATACAAATGTAGGGACCCGAAGCGGTACGTGCACCCCATTGTTTATAGCAGCAATGTCCACAATAGCCAAACTGTTGAAAGAGCCAAGATGTCCATCGACAGATGAGTGGATAAAGAAGAGGTGGTATATATATACACAATGGAATATTACGCAGCCATCAAAAGGAATGAGATGTTGCCATGGACAACGACGTGGATGGAACTGGAGGGTCCGATGATTACTGAAATAAGTCAATCAGAGAAAGACATGTATCATATGACCTCACTGATATGAGGAATTCTTAATCTCAGGAACAGAGTGAGGCTTGCTGGAGTGGTCGGGGGTGGGAGGGATGGGCTGGCTGGGTGATAGACATTGGGGAGGGTATGAGCTACGGTGAGCGCTGTGAATTGTGTAAGACTGTTGAATCACAGATCTCTACTTCTGAAACAAATAACGCAACATATTTTAAGAATAAAGGAAAAGAAGGAGATAGCAGGAGAGGAAGAATGAAGGGGAGTTAGTGAGAGGGGGAGACAGACCAGGAGAGATGATGGATTCTGAAAAAAAATCCGAGGTTTCTAGAGGGGAGGTGGGTCGGGGGATTGGTTAGCCTGGTGATGGGTATTAAAGAGGGCACATTCTGCATGGAGCACTGTGTGTTCGGAACAAACAATGAATCATGGGACACTACACCAAAACAAATGATGTAGTACATGGTGATTAACAAAGCAATAAAAAACAAAGACTGTAATAAGAGATGAAGAAGGACACTATATCCTACTTAAAGGGTCTATCCAAGAAGAAGATCTAACAATTGTAAATGTCTATGCCCCGAACATGGGAGCATCCAATTATATAAGGCAATTTAGAAGAAAAGGAAAGAAAGACATTGACAACCATACAATCATAGTGGGGGACTTTAACACCCCCCTGACTGAAATGGCCAGATCATCTAAGCAAAAGATCAACAAGGAAATAAAGACTTTAAATGACACACTGGACCAAATGGACTTCACAGACATATTCAGAACGTTCCATCCCGAAGCAACGGAATACACATTCTTCTCTAGGGCCCATGGAACGTTCTCCAGAATGGATCACATCCTAGGTCACAAATCAGGTCTCAACCGGTACCCAAAGATTGGGATCATTCCCTGCACATTTTCAGACCACAATGCTTTGAAACTAGAACTCAATCACAAGAGGAAAGTCGGAAAGAACTCAAATACATGGAGGGTAAAGAGCATCCTACGAAAGAATGAATGGGTCAACCAGGAAATTAAAGAAGAATTTAAAAATTCATGGAAACCAATGAAAATGAAAACACAACTGTCCAAAATCTTTGGGATACAGCCAAGGCAGTCCTTCGAGGAAAGTATATAGCAATACAAGCCTTTCTCAAGAAACATGAAAGGTCTCAAATACACACCCTAACCCTACACCTAAAGGAGCTGGAGAAAGAACGGCCAATAAAGCCTAAACCCAGCAGGAGAAGAGAAATCATGCAGATCAGAGCAGAAATCAATGAAATAGAACCCAAAAGAACAGTAGAACAGATCAACGGAACTAGGAGCTGGTTCTTTGAAAGAATTCACAAGATTGATACACCCCTGTCCAGGCTGATCAAAAAGAAAAGAGAAATGACCCAAATCAACAAAATCATGAATGAAGGAGGAGAGATCACAACCAACACCAAAGAAATACAAACGATTATAAGAACGTAATCTGAGCAACCCTAGGGCAGCATATTCCATAACCTGGAAGAAATGGGTGCATTCCTAGAGATGTGTCAACTACCAAAACTGACCCAGGAAGAAAGAGAAAACCTGAACAGTCCTATAACCACGAAGGCAATTGAAGTAGTCATCAAAAACCTCCCAAGAAACCAAAGCCCAGGGCCAGATGGATTCCCAGGGGAATTCTATCCGACATTTAAAGAAGAATTAATACCTATTCTCCTGAAACTGTTCCAAACAATAGAAATGGAAGGAAAACTTCCAAACTCATTTTATGAGGCCACCATTACCTTGATCCCAAAACCAGACAAAGATCCCATCAAAAAGGAGTATTAGAGACCAATATCCTTGATGAACATCGATGCAAAAATTCTCACCAAAATACTAGCCAAGAGGATCCAACAGTACATGAAAAGGAGTATTCACCATGACCAAGTGGGATTTATCCCTGGGCTGCAAGGCTGGTTCAACATCCGCAAATCAATCAACGTGATAAAACACATTAACCAAAGAAAGAACAAGAATCATATGATCCTCTCAATAGATGCAGAAAAACCATTTGACAAAGTAAAGCACACTTTCTGGATCAAAACTCTTCAGAGTACAGGGACAGCGGGTACATACCTCAATATGATAAAAGCCATCTACGAACAACCTACAGCGAATATCATTCTCAATGGGGAAAAGCTGAGATCTTTTCCCCTAAGGTCAGGAACGCGGCAGGGATAGCCACTCTCACCACTGCTATTCAACATAGTATTAGAAGTCCTAGCCACAGCAATCAGACAACAAAAAGAAATCCAAGGCATCCAAATCGGCAGAGAGGAAGTCAAACTCTCACTCTTTGCAGATGATATGATACATTATGTGGAAAACCCAAAAGACTCCACCCCAAAACTGCTACAACTCACACAGCAATTCCGTCAAGTAGCAGGCTATAAAATCAATGCACAGAAATCAGTGGCATTCCTATACACCAACAACAAGACAGAAGAGAGACAAATCAAGGAGTCGATCCCATTCACAACTGCACCCAAAACCAGAAGAGACCTAGGAATACATTGAACCCAAGAGGCAAAGGATCTGTACCCCGAAAACTACCAAATACTCAGGAAAGAAATTGAAGAAGACACAAAGAAACGGAAAAACGTTCCATGCTCATGGATTGGGAGAACCAACATTGTGAAGAGGTCAATGCTACCTAGAGCAATCTACACATGCAATGCAATCCCCATCAAAATACCATCCACTTTTTTCCAAGAAATGGAACAAATAATCCTAAGATTTGAATGGAACCAGAAGAGACCACGAATAGCCAGAGGAATATTGAGAAAGAAAAGCAAAGCTGGCGGCATCACAATTCTGGACTTCCAGCTCTATGACAAAGCTGTCATCATCAAGACAGTATGGTACTGGCACAAAAACAGACACATAGATCCATGGAACAGAATCGAGAGCCCAGAAATGGACCCTCAACTCTATGGTCAACTTATCTTTGACAGAGCAGGAAAGAATGTCCAATGGCAAAAAGAGAGTCTCTTCAACAACTGGAGTTGTGGAAATTGGACAGCCCCATGAAGAAGAATGACACTGGACCATTTCCTGACACCACACACAAAAATAGACTCCAAATGTTTGAAAGACCTCAGTGTGAGACAGGACTCCATCAAAATCCTAAAGGAGAACACAGGTAGCAAGCTCTTCGACCTCAGCCGCAGCAACTTCTTCCTACAAACATCACCAAAGGCACGGGAAGCCAGGGCAAAAAGGAACTATTGGGATTTCATCAAGATAAAAACCTTTGGCACAGCAAAAGAAACAGTCCACAAAACCAAAAGACAACCGACAGAATGGGAGAAATTATTTACGAATGACATATCAGATAAAGGGCTACTATCCAATATGTATAAAAACGTATCAAACTCAACACCCAAAGAACAAATAATCCAATCAAAAAATAGGCAGAAGGCATGAACAGACATTTTTCCAAAGAAGACATCCAAATGGCCAACAGGCACATGAAAAAGGGCTCAACACGGCTCGGCATCAGGGAAATCCACATCAAAACCTCAATGAGATACCCCCTCACACCCGTCAGAATGGCTCAAATGAACAAGTCAGGGAACGACAGAGGTTGGCGGGGATGTGGAGAAAGGGGAACCCTCCTACACTGGTGGTGGGAATGCAAGCTGGTGCAACCCCTCTGGAAAACAGGATGGAGGTTCCTCAAATAGTTGAAATTAGAGCTACCATCCGATCCAGCAATTGCACTCCTGGGTATTTACCCCAAAGATACAAATGTAGGGACCCGAAGCGGTACGTGCACCCCATTGTTTATAGCAGCAATGTCCACAATAGCCAAACTGTTGAAAGAGCCAAGATGTCCATCGACAGATGAGTGGATAAAGAAGAGGTGGTATATATATACACAATGGAATATTACGCAGCCATCAAAAGGAATGAGATGTTGCCATGGACAACGACGTGGATGGAACTGGAGGGTCCGATGATTAGTGAAATAAGTCAATCAGAGAAAGACATGTATCATATGACCTCACTGATATGAGGAATTCTTAATCTCAGGAACAGAGTGAGGCTTGCTGGAGTGGTCGGGGGTGGGAGGGATGGGCTGGCTGGGTGATAGACATTGGGGAGGGTATGAGCTACGGTGAGCGCTGTGAATTGTGTAAGACTGTTGAATCACAGATCTCTACTTCTGAAACAAATAACGCAACATATTTTAAGAATAAAGGAAAAGAAGGAGATAGCAGGAGAGGAAGAATGAAGGGGAGTTAGTGAGAGGGGGAGACAGACCAGGAGAGATGATGGATTCTGAAAAAAAATCCGAGGTTTCTAGAGGGGAGGTGGGTCGGGGGATTGGTTAGCCTGGTGATGGGTATTAAAGAGGGCACATTCTGCATGGAGCACTGTGTGTTCGGAACAAACAATGAATCATGGGACACTACACCAAAACAAATGATGTAGTACATGGTGATTAACAAAGCAATAAAAAACAAAGACTGTAATAAGAGATGAAGAAGGACACTATATCCTACTTAAAGGGTCTATCCAAGAAGAAGATCTAACAATTGTAAATGTCTATGCCCCGAACATGGGAGCATCCAATTATATAAGGCAATTTAGAAGAAAAGCAAAGAAAGACATTGACAACCATACAATCATAGTGGGGGACTTTAACACCCCCCTGACTGAAATGGCCAGATCATCTAAGCAAAAGATCAACAAGGAAATAAAGACTTTAAATGACACACTGGACCAAATGGACTTCACAGACATATTCAGAACGTTCCATCCCGAAGCAACGGAATACACATTCTTCTCTAGGGCCCATGGAACGTTCTCCAGAATGGATCACATCCTAGGTCACAAGTCAGGTCTCAACCGGTACCCAAAGATTGGGATCATTCCCTGCACATTTTCAGACCACAATGCTTTGAAACTAGAACCCAATCACAAGAGGAAAGTCGGAAAGAACTCAAATACATGGAGGCTAAAGAGCATCCTACGAAAGAATGAATGGGTCAACCAGGAAATTAAAGAAGAATTTAAAAATTCATCGAAACCAATGAAAATGAAAACACAACTGTCCAAAATCTTTGGGATACAGCCAAGGCAGTCCTGCGAGGAAAGTATATAGCAATACAAGCCTTTCTCAAGAAACATGAAAGGTCTCAAATACACACCCTAACCCTACACCTAAAGGAGCTGGAGAAAGAACGGCCAATAAAGCCTAAACCCAGCAGGAGAAGAGAAATCATGCAGATCAGAGCAGAAATCAATGAAATAGAACCCAAAAGAACAGTAGAACAGATCAACGGAACTAGGAGCTGGTTCTTTGAAAGAATTCACAAGATTGATACACCCCTGTCCAGGCTGATCAAAAAGAAAAGAGAAATGACCCAAATCAACAAAATCATGAATGAAAGAGGAGAGATCACAACCAACACCAAAGAAATACAAACGATTATAAGAACGTAATCTGAGCAACCCTAGGGCAGCCTATTCCATAACCTGGAAGAAATGGGTGCATTCCTAGAGATGTGTCAACTACCAAAACTGACCCAGGAAGAAAGAGAAAACCTGAACAGTCCTATAACCACGAAGGCAATTGAAGTAGTCATCAAAAACCTCCCAAGAAACCAAAGCCCAGGGCCAGATGGATTCCCAGGGGAATTCTATCAGACATTTAAAGAAGAATTAATACCTATTCTCCTGAAACTGTTCCAAACAATAGAAATGGAAGGAAAACTTCCAAACTCATTTTATGAGGCCACCATTACCTTGATCCCAAAACCAGACAAAGATCCCATCAAAAAGGAGTATTAGAGACCAATATCCTTGATGAACATCGATGCAAAAATTCTCACCAAAATACTAGCCAAGAGGATCCAACAGTACATGAAAAGGAGTATTCACCATGACCAAGTGGGATTTATCCCTGGGCTGCAAGGCTGGTTCAACATCCGCAAATCAATCAACGTGATAAAACACATTAACCAAAGAAAGAACAAGAATCATATGATCTTCTCAATAGATGCAGAAAAACCATTTGACAAAGTAAAGCACACTTTCTGGATCAAAACTCTTCAGAGTACAGGGACAGCGGGTACATACCTCAATATCATAAAAGCCATCTACGAACAACCTACAGCGAATATCATTCTCAATGGGGAAAAGCTGAGATCTTTTCCCCTAAGGTCAGGAACGCGGCAGGGATAGCCACTCTCACCACTGCTATTCAACATAGTATTAGAAGTCCCAGCCACAGCAATCAGACAACAAAAAGAAATCCAAGGCATCCAAATCGGCAGAGAGGAAGTCAAACTCTCACTCTTTGCAGATGATATGATACTTTATGTGGAAAACCCAAAAGACTCCACCCCAAAACTGCTACAACTCACACAGCAATTCCGTCAAGTAGCAGGCTATAAAATCAATGCACAGAAATCAGTGGCATTCCTATACACCAACAACAAGACAGAAGAGAGACAAATCAAGGAGTCGATCCCATTCACAACTGCACCCAAAACCAGAAGAGACCTAGGAATACATTGAACCCAAGAGGCAAAGGATCTGTACTCAGAAAACTACCAAATACTCAGGAAAGAAATTGAAGAAGACACAAAGAAACGGAAAAACGTTCCATGCTCATGGATTGGGAGAACCAACATTGTGAAGAGGTCAATGCTACCTAGAGCAATCTACACATGCAATGCAATCCCCATCAAAATACCATCCACTTTTTTCCAAGAAATGGAACAAATAATCCTAAGATTTGAATGGAACCAGAAGAGACCACGAATAGCCAGAGGAATATTGAGAAAGAAAAGCAAAGCTGGCGGCATCACAATTCTGGACTTCCAGCTCTATGACAAAGCTGTCATCATCAAGACAGTATGGTACTGGCACAAAAACAGACACATAGATCCATGGAACAGAATCGAGAGCCCAGAAATGGACCCTCAACTCTATGGTCAACTTATCTTTGACAGAGCAGGAAAGAATGTCCAATGGCAAAAAGAGAGTCTCTTCAACAACTGGAGTTGTGGAAATTGGACAGCCCCATGCAGAAGAATGACACTGGACCATTTCCTGACACCACACACAAAAATAGACTCCAAATGTTTGAAAGACCTCAGTGTGAGACAGGACTCCATCAAAATCCTAAAGGAGAACACAGGTAGCAAGCTCTTCGACCTCAGCCGCAGCAACTTCTTCCTACAAACATCACCAAAGGCACGGGAAGCCAGGGCAAAAAGGAACTATTGGGATTTCATCAAGATAAAAACCTTTGGCACAGCAAAAGAAACAGTCCACAAAACCAAAAGACAACCGACAGAATGGGAGAAATTATTTACGAATGACATATCAGATAAAGGGCTACTATCCAATATGTATAAAAACGTATCAAACTCAACACCCAAAGAACAAATAATCCAATCAAAAAATAGGCAGAAGGCATGAACAGACATTTTTCCAAAGAAGACATCCAAATGGCCAACAGGCACATGAAAAAGGGCTCAACACGGCTCGGCATCAGGGAAATCCACATCAAAACCTCAATGAGATACCCCCTCACACCCGTCAGAATGGCTCAAATGAACAAGTCAGGGAACGACAGAGGTTGGCGGGGATGTGGAGAAAGGGGAACCCTCCTACACTGGTGGTGGGAATGCAAGCTGGTGCAACCCCTCTGGAAAACAGGATGGAGGTTCCTCAAATAGTTGAAATTAGAGCTACCATCCGATCCAGCAATTGCACTCCTGGGTATTTACCCCAAAGATACAAATGTAGGGACCCGAAGCGGTACGTGCACCCCATTGTTTATAGCAGCAATGTCCACAATAGCCAAACTGTTGAAAGAGCCAAGATGTCCATCGACAGATGAGTGGATAAAGAAGAGGTGGTATATATATACACAATGGAATATTACGCAGCCATCAAAAGGAATGAGATGTTGCCATGGACAACGACGTGGATGGAACTGGAGGGTCCGATGATTAGTGAAATAAGTCAATCAGAGAAAGACATGTATCATATGACCTCACTGATATGAGGAATTCTTAATCTCAGGAACAGAGTGAGGCTTGCTGGAGTGGTCGGGGGTGGGAGGGATGGGCTGGCTGGGTGATAGACATTGGGGAGGGTATGAGCTACGGTGAGCGCTGTGAATTGTGTAAGACTGTTGAATCACAGATCTCTACTTCTGAAACAAATAACGCAACATATTTTAAGAATAAAGGAAAAGAAGGAGATAGCAGGAGAGGAAGAATGAAGGGGAGTTAGTGAGAGGGGGAGACAGACCAGGAGAGATGATGGATTCTGAAAAAAAATCCGAGGTTTCTAGAGGGGAGGTGGGTCGGGGGATTGGTTAGCCTGGTGATGGGTATTAAAGAGGGCACATTCTGCATGGAGCACTGTGTGTTCGGAACAAACAATGAATCATGGGACACTACACCAAAACAAATGATGTAGTACATGGTGATTAAAAAGCAATAAAAAACAAACACTGTAATAAGAGATGAAGAAGGACACTATATCCTACTTAAAGGGTCTATCCAAGAAGAAGATCTAACAATTGTAAATGTCTATGCCCCGAACATGGGAGCATCCAATTATATAAGGCAATTTAGAAGAAAAGGAAAGAAAGACATTGACAACCATACAATCATAGTGGGGGACTTTAACACCCCCCTGACTGAAATGGCCAGATCATCTAAGCAAAAGATCAACAAGGAAATAAAGACTTTAAATGACACACTGGACCAAATGGACTTCACAGACATATTCAGAACGTTCCATCCCGAAGCAACGGAATACACATTCTTCTCTAGGGCCCATGGAACGTTCTCCAGAATGGATCACATCCTAGGTCACAAATCAGGTCTCAACCGGTACCCAAAGATTGGGATCATTCCCTGCACATTTTCAGACCACAATGCTTTGAAACTAGAACTCAATCACAAGAGGAAAGTCGGAAAGAACTCAAATACATGGAGGGTAAAGAGCATCCTACGAAAGAATGAATGGGTCCACCAGGAAATTAAAGAAGAATTTAAAAATTCATGGAAACCAATGAAAATGAAAACACAACTGTCCAAAATCTTTGGGATACAGCCAAGGCAGTCCTTCGAGGAAAGTATATAGCAATACAAGCCTTTCTCAAGAAACATGAAAGGTCTCAAATACACACCCTAACCCTACACCTAAAGGAGCTGGAGAAAGAACGGCCAATAAAGCCTAAACCCACCAGGAGAAGAGAAATCATGCAGATCAGAGCAGAAATCAATGAAATAGAACCCAAAAGAACAGTAGAACAGATCAACGGAACTAGGAGCTGGTTCTTTGAAAGAATTCACAAGATTGATACAACCCTGTCCAGGCTGATCAAAAAGAAAAGAGAAATGACCCAAATCAACAAAATCATGAATGAAGGAGGAGAGATCACAACCAACACCAAAGAAATACAAACGATTATAAGAACGTAATCTGAGCAACCCTAGGGCAGCATATTCCATAACCTGGAAGAAATGGGTGCATTCCTAGAGATGTGTCAACTACCAAAACTGACCCAGGAAGAAAGAGAAAACCTGAACAGTCCTATAACCACGAAGGCAATTGAAGTAGTCATCAAAAACCTCCCAAGAAACCAAAGCCCAGGGCCAGATGGATTCCCAGGGGAATTCTATCAGACATTTA
Source organism: Eumetopias jubatus (assembly GCF_037043125.1). Taxonomy (NCBI): domain Eukaryota; kingdom Metazoa; phylum Chordata; class Mammalia; order Carnivora; family Otariidae; genus Eumetopias; species Eumetopias jubatus. The sequence continues at coordinate 645,187 of NW_028274839.1, read as the reverse complement.
AAGAAGAATTAATACCTATTCTCCTGAAACTGTTCCAAACAATAGAAATGGAAGGAAAACTTCCAAACTCATTTTATGAGGCCACCATTACCTTGATCCCAAAACGAGACAAAGATCCCATCAAAAAGGAGTATTAGAGACCAATATCCTTGATGAACATCGATGCAAAAATTCTCACCAAAATACTAGCCAAGAGGACCCAACAGTACATGAAAAGGAGTATTCACCATGACCAAGTGGGATTTATCCCTGGGCTGCAAGGCTGGTTCAACATCCGCAAATCAATCAACGTGATAAAACACATTAACCAAAGAAAGAACAAGAATCATATGATCCTCTCAATAGATGCAGAAAAACCATTTGACAAAGTAAAGCACACTTTCTGGATCAAAACTCTTCAGAGTACAGGGACAGCGGGTACATACCTCAATATCATAAAAGCCATCTACGAACAACCTACAGCGAATATCATTCTCAATGGGGAAAAGCTGAGATCTTTTCCCCTAAGGTCAGGAACGCGGCAGGGATAGCCACTCTCACCACTGCTATTCAACATAGTATTAGAAGTCCTAGCCACAGCAATCAGACAACAAAAAGAAATCAAAGGCATCCAAATCGGCAGAGAGGAAGTCAAAATCTCACTCTTTGCAGATGATATGATACTTTATGTGGAAAACCCAAAAGACTCCACCCCAAAACTGCTACAACTCACAGAGCAATTCCGTCAAGTAGCAGGCTATAAAATCAATGCACAGACATCAGTGGCATTCCTATACACCAACAACAAGACAGAAGAGAGACAAATCAAGGAGTCGATCTCATTCACAACTGCACCCAAAACCAGAAGAGACCTAGGAATACATTGAACCCAAGAGGCAAAGGATCTGTACTCAGAAAACTACCAAATACTCAGGAAAGAAATTGAAGAAGACACAAAGAAACGGAAAAACGTTCCATGCTCATGGATTGGGAGAACCAACATTGTGAAGAGGTCAATGCTACCTAGAGCAATCTACACATGCAATGCAATCCCCATCAAAATACCATCCACTTTTTTCCAAGAAATCGAACAAATAATCCTAAGATTTGAATGGAACCAGAAGAGACCACGAATAGCCAGAGGAATATTGAGAAAGAAAAGCAAAGCTGGCGGCATCACAATTCTGGACTTCCAGCTCTATGACAAAGCTGTCATCATCAAGACAGTATGGTACTGGCACAAAAACAGACACATAGATCCATGGAACAGAATCGAGAGCCCAGAAGTGGACCCTCAACTCTATGGTCAACTTATCTTTGACAGAGCAGGAAAGAATGTCCAATGGCAAAAAGAGAGTCTCTTCCACAACTGGAGTTGTGGAAATTGGACAGCCCCATGCAGAAGAATGACACTGGACCATTTCCTGACACCACACACAAAAATAGACTCCAAATGTTTGAAAGACCTCAGTGTGAGACAAGACTCCATCAAAATCCTAAAGGAGAACACACGTAGCAAGCTCTTCGACCTCAGCCGCAGCAACTTCTTCCTACAAACATCACCAAAGGCACGGGAATCCAGGGCAAAAGGAACTATTGGGATTTCATCAAGATAAAAACCTTTGGCACAGCAAAAGAAACAGTCCACAAAAACAAAAGACAACCGACAGAATGGGAGAAATTATTTACGAATGACATATCAGATAAAGGGCTACTATCCAATATGTATAAAAACGTATCAAACTCAACACCCAAAGAACAAATAATCCAATCAAAAAATAGGCAGAAGACATGAACAGACATTTTTCCAAAGAACACATCCAAATGGCCAACAGGCACAGGAAAAAGTGCTCAACACGGCTCGGCATCAGGGAAATCCACATCAAAACCTCAATGAGATACCCCCTCACACCCGTCAGAATGGCTCAAATGAACAAGTCAGGGAACGACAGAGGTTGGCGGGGATGTGGAGAAAGGGGAACCCTCCTACACTGGTGGTGGGAATGCAAGCTGGTGCAACCCCTCTGGAAAACAGGATGGAGGTTCCTCAAATAGTTGAAATTAGAGCTACCATCCGATCCAGCAATTGCACTCCTGGGTATTTACCCCAAAGATACAAATGTAGGGACCCGAAGCGGTACGTGCACCCCATTGTTTATAGCAGCAATGTCCACAATAGCCAAACTGTTGAAAGAGCCAAGATGTCCATCGACAGATGAGTGGATAAAGAAGAGGTGGTATATATATACACAATGGAATATTACGCAGCCATCAAAAGGAATGAGATGTTGCCATGGACAACGACGTGGATGGAAGTGGAGGGTCCGATGATTAGTGAAATAAGTCAATCAGAGAAAGACATGTATCATATGACCTCACTGATATGAGGAATTCTTAATCTCAGGAACAGAGTGAGGCTTGCTGGAGTGGTCGGGGGTGGGAGGGATGGGCTGGCTGGGTGATAGACATTGGGGAGGGTATGAGCTACGGTGAGCGCTGTGAATTGTGTAAGACTGTTGAATCACAGATCTCTACTTCTGAAACAAATAACGCAACATATTTTAAGAATAAAGGAAAAGAAGGAGATAGCAGGAGAGGAAGAATGAAGGGGAGTTAGTGAGAGGGGGAGACAGACCAGGAGAGATGATGGATTCTGAAAAAAAATCCGAGGTTTCTAGAGGGGAGGTGGGTCGGGGGATTGGTTAGCCTGGTGATGGGTATTAAAGAGGGCACATTCTGCATGGAGCACTGTGTGTTCGGAACAAACAATGAATCATGGGACACTACACCAAAACAAATGATGTAGTACATGGTGATTAACAAAGCAATAAAAAACAAAGACTGTAATAAGAGATGAAGAAGGACACTATATCCTACTTAAAGGGTCTATCCAAGAAGAAGATCTAACAATTGTAAATGTCTATGCCCCGAACATGGGAGCATCCAATTATATAAGGCAATTTAGAAGAAAAGCAAAGAAAGACATTGACAACCATACAATCATAGTGGGGGACTTTAAAACCTCCCTGACTGAAATGGCCAGATCATCTAAGCAAAAGATCAACAAGGAAATAAAGACTTTAAATGACACACTGGACCAAATGGACTTCACAGACATATTCAGAACGTTCCATCCCGAAGCAACGGAATACACATTCTTCTCTAGGGCCCATGGAACGTTCTCCAGAATGGATCACATCCTAGGTCACAAATCAGGTCTCAACCGGTACCCAAAGATTGGGATCATTCCCTGCACATTTTCAGACCACAATGCTTTGAAACTAGAACCCAATCACAAGAGGAAAGTCGGAAAGAACTCAAATACATGGAGGCTAAAGAGCATCCTACGAAAGAATGAATGGGTCAACCAGGAAATTAAAGAAGAATTTAAAAATTCATGGAAACCAATGAAAATGAAAACACAACTGTCCAAAATCTTTGGGATACAGCCAAGGCAGTCCTGCGAGGAAAGTATATAGCAATACAAGCCTTTCTCAAGAAACATGAAAGGTCTCAAATACACACCCTAACCCTACACCTAAAGGAGCTGGAGAAAGAACGGCCAATAAAGCCTAAACCCAGCAGGAGAAGAGAAATCATGCAGATCAGAGCAGAAATCAATGAAATAGAACCCAAAAGAACAGTAGAACAGATCAACGGAACTAGGAGCTGGTTCTTTGAAAGAATTCACAAGATTGATACACCCCTGTCCAGGCTGATCAAAAAGAAAAGAGAAATGACCCAAATCAACAAAATCATGAATGAAAGAGGAGAGATCACAACCAACACCAAAGAAATACAAACGATTATAAGAACGTAATCTGAGCAACACTATGGCAGCCTATTCCATAACCTGGAAGAAATGGGTGCATTCCTAGAGATGTGTCAACTACCAAAACTGACCCAGGAAGAAAGAGAAAACCTGAACAGTCCTATAACCACGAAGGCAATTGAAGTAGTCATCAAAAACCTCCCAAGAAACCAAAGCCCAGGGCCAGATGGATTCCCAGGGGAATTCTATCCGACATTTAAAGAAGAATTAATACCTATTCTCCTGAAACTGTTCCAAACAATAGAAATGGAAGGAAAACTTCCAAACTCATTTTATGAGGCCACCATTACCTTGATCCCAAAACCAGACAAAGATCCCATCAAAAAGGAGTATTAGAGACCAATATCCTTGATGAACATCGATGCAAAAATTCTCACCAAAATACTAGCCAAGAGGATCCAACAGTACATGAAAAGGAGTATTCACCATGACCAAGTGGGATTTATCCCTGGGCTGCAAGGCTGGTTCAACATCCGCAAATCAATCAACGTGATAAAACACATTAACCAAAGAAAGAACAAGAATCATATGATCTTCTCAATAGATGCAGAAAAACCATTTGACAAAGTAAAGCACACTTTCTGGATCAAAACTCTTCAGAGTACAGGGACAGCGGGTACATACCTCAATATCATAAAAGCCATCTACGAACAACCTTCAGCGAATATCATTCTCAATGGGGAAAAGCTGAGATCTTTTCCCCTAAGGTCAGGAACGCGGCAGGGATAGCCACTCTCACCACTGCTATTCAACATAGTATTAGAAGTCCCAGCCACAGCAATCAGACAACAAAAAGAAATCCAAGGCATCCAAATCGGCAGAGAGGAAGTCAAACTCTCACTCTTTGCAGATGATATGATACTTTATGTGGAAAACCCAAAAGACTCCACCCCAAAACTGCTACAACTCACACAGCAATTCCGTCAAGTAGCAGGCTATAAAATCAATGCACAGAAATCAGTGGCATTCCTATACACCAACAACAAGACAGAAGAGAGACAAATCAAGGAGTCGATCCCATTCACAACTGCACCCAAAACCAGAAGAGACCTAGGAATACATTGAACCCAAGAGGCAAAGGATCTGTACTCAGAAAACTACCAAATACTCAGGAAAGAAATTGAAGAAGACACAAAGAAACGGAAAAACGTTCCATGCTCATGGATTGGGAGAACCAACATTGTGAAGAGGTCAATGCTACCTAGAGCAATCTACACATGCAATGCAATCCCCATCAAAATACCATCCACTTTTTTCCAAGAAATGGAACAAATAATCCTAAGATTTGAATGGAACCAGAAGAGACCACGAATAGCCAGAGGAATATTGAGAAAGAAAAGCAAAGCTGGCGGCATCACAATTCTGGACTTCCAGCTCTATGACAAAGCTGTCATCATCAAGACAGTATGGTACTGGCACAAAAACAGACACATAGATCCATGGAACAGAATCGAGAGCCCAGAAGTGGACCCTCAACTCTATGGTCAACTTATCTTTGACAGAGCAGGAAAGAATGTCCAATGGCAAAAAGAGAGTCTCTTCCACAACTGGAGTTGTGGAAATTGGACAGCCCCATGCAGAAGAATGACACTGGACCATTTCCTGACACCACACACAAAAATAGACTCCAAATGTTTGAAAGACCTCAGTGTGAGACAAGACTCCATCAAAATCCTAAAGGAGAACACACGTAGCAAGCTCTTCGACCTCAGCCGCAGCAACTTCTTCCTACAAACATCACCAAAGGCACGGGAATCCAGGGCAAAAGGAACTATTGGGATTTCATCAAGATAAAAACCTTTGGCACAGCAAAAGAAACAGTCCACAAAAACAAAAGACAACCGACAGAATGGGAGAAATTATTTACGAATGACATATCAGATAAAGGGCTACTATCCAATATGTATAAAAACGTATCAAACTCAACACCCAAAGAACAAATAATCCAATCAAAAAATAGGCAGAAGACATGAACAGACATTTTTCCAAAGAACACATCCAAATGGCCAACAGGCACAGGAAAAAGTGCTCAACACGGCTCGGCATCAGGGAAATCCACATCAAAACCTCAATGAGATACCCCCTCACACCCGTCAGAATGGCTCAAATGAACAAGTCAGGGAACGACAGAGGTTGGCGGGGATGTGGAGAAAGGGGAACCCTCCTACACTGGTGGTGGGAATGCAAGCTGGTGCAACCCCTCTGGAAAACAGGATGGAGGTTCCTCAAATAGTTGAAATTAGAGCTACCATCCGATCCAGCAATTGCACTCCTGGGTATTTACCCCAAAGATACAAATGTAGGGACCCGAAGCGGTACGTGCACCCCATTGTTTATAGCAGCAATGTCCACAATAGCCAAACTGTTGAAAGAGCCAAGATGTCCATCGACAGATGAGTGGATAAAGAAGAGGTGGTATATATATACACAATGGAATATTACGCAGCCATCAAAAGGAATGAGATGTTGCCATGGACAACGACGTGGATGGAACTGGAGGGTCCGATGATTAGTGAAATAAGTCAATCAGAGAAAGACATGTATCATATGACCTCACTGATATGAGGAATTCTTAATCTCAGGAACAGAGTGAGGCTTGCTGGAGTGGTCGGGGGTGGGAGGGATGGGCTGGCTGGGTGATAGACATTGGGGAGGGTATGAGCTACGGTGAGCGCTGTGAATTGTGTAAGACTGTTGAATCACAGATCTCTACCTCTGAAACAAATAACGCAACATATTTTAAGAATAAAGGAAAAGAAGGAGATAGCAGGAGAGGAAGAATGAAGGGGAGTTAGTGAGAGGGGGAGACAGACCAGGAGAGATGATGGATTCTGAAAAAAAATCCGAGGTTTCTAGAGGGGAGGTGGGTCGGGGGATTGGTTAGCCTGGTGATGGGTATTAAAGAGGGCACATTCTGCATGGAGCACTGTGTGTTCGGAACAAACAATGAATCATGGGACACTACACCAAAACAAATGATGTAGTACATGGTGATTAACAAAGCAATAAAAAACAAAGACTGTAATAAGAGATGAAGAAGGACACTATATCCTACTTAAAGGGTCTATCCAAGAAGAAGATCTAACAATTGTAAATGTCTATGCCCCGAACATGGGAGCATCCAATTATATAAGGCAATTTAGAAGAAAAGCAAAGAAAGACATTGACAACCATACAATCATAGTGGGGGACTTTAAAACCTCCCTGACTGAAATGGCCAGATCATCTAAGCAAAAGATCAACAAGGAAATAAAGACTTTAAATGACACACTGGACCAAATGGACTTCACAGACATATTCAGAACGTTCCATCCCGAAGCAACGGAATACACATTCTTCTCTAGGGCCCATGGAACGTTCTCCAGAATGGATCACATCCTAGGTCACAAATCAGGTCTCAACCGGTACCCAAAGATTGGGATCATTCCCTGCACATTTTCAGACCACAATGCTTTGAAACTAGAACCCAATCACAAGAGGAAAGTCGGAAAGAACTCAAATACATGGAGGCTAAAGAGCATCCTACGAAAGAATGAATGGGTCAACCAGGAAATTAAAGAAGAATTTAAAAATTCATGGAAACCAATGAAAATGAAAACACAACTGTCCAAAATCTTTGGGATACAGCCAAGGCAGTCCTGCGAGGAAAGTATATAGCAATACAAGCCTTTCTCAAGAAACATGAAAGGTCTCAAATACACACCCTAACCCTACACCTAAAGGAGCTGGAGAAAGAACGGCCAATAAAGCCTAAACCCAGCAGGAGAAGAGAAATCATGCAGATCAGAGCAGAAATCAATGAAATAGAACCCAAAAGAACAGTAGAACAGATCAACGGAACTAGGAGCTGGTTCTTTGAAAGAATTCACAAGATTGATACACCCCTGTCCAGGCTGATCAAAAAGAAAAGAGAAATGACCCAAATCAACAAAATCATGAATGAAAGAGGAGAGATCACAACCAACACCAAAGAAATACAAACGATTATAAGAACGTAATCTGAGCAACCCTATGGCAGCCTATTCCATAACCTGGAAGAAATGGGTGCATTCCTAGAGATGTGTCAACTACCAAAACTGACCCAGGAAGAAAGAGAAAACCTGAACAGTCCTATAACCACGAAGGCAATTGAAGTAGTCATCAAAAACCTCCCAAGAAACCAAAGCCCAGGGCCAGATGGATTCCCAGGGGAATTCTATCCGACATTTAAAGAAGAATTAATACCTATTCTCCTGAAACTGTTCCAAACAATAGAAATGGAAGGAAAACTTCCAAACTCATTTTATGAGGCCACCATTACCTTGATCCCAAAACCAGACAAAGATCCCATCAAAAAGGAGTATTAGAGACCAATATCCTTGATGAACATCGATGCAAAAATTCTCACCAAAATACTAGCCAAGAGGATCCAACAGTACATGAAAAGGAGTATTCACCATGACCAAGTGGGATTTATCCCTGGGCTGCAAGGCTGGTTCAACATCCGCAAATCAATCAACGTGATAAAACACATTAACCAAAGAAAGAACAAGAATCATATGATCTTCTCAATAGATGCAGAAAAACCATTTGACAAAGTAAAGCACACTTTCTGGATCAAAACTCTTCAGAGTACAGGGACAGCGGGTACATACCTCAATATCATAAAAGCCATCTACGAACAACCTACAGCGAATATCATTCTCAATGGGGAAAAGCTGAGATCTTTTCCCCTAAGGTCAGGAACGCGGCAGGGATAGCCACTCTCACCACTGCTATTCAACATAGTATTAGAAGTCCCAGCCACAGCAATCAGACAACAAAAAGAAATCCAAGGCATCCAAATCGGCAGAGAGGAAGTCAAACTCTCACTCTTTGCAGATGATATGATACTTTATGTGGAAAACCCAAAAGACTCCACCCCAAAACTGCTACAACTCACACAGCAATTCCGTCAAGTAGCAGGCTATAAAATCAATGCACAGAAATCAGTGGCATTCCTATACACCAACAACAAGACAGAAGAGAGACAAATCAAGGAGTCGATCCCATTCACAACTGCACCCAAAACCAGAAGAGACCTAGGAATACATTGAACCCAAGAGGCAAAGGATCTGTACTCAGAAAACTACCAAATACTCAGGAAAGAAATTGAAGAAGACACAAAGAAACGGAAAAACGTTCCATGCTCATGGATTGGGAGAACCAACATTGTGAAGAGGTCAATGCTACCTAGAGCAATCTACACATGCAATGCAATCCCCATCAAAATACCATCCACTTTTTTCCAAGAAATGGAACAAATAATCCTAAGATTTGAATGGAACCAGAAGAGACCACGAATAGCCAGAGGAATATTGAGAAAGAAAAGCAAAGCTGGCGGCATCACAATTCTGGACTTCCAGCTCTATGACAAAGCTGTCATCATCAAGACAGTATGGTACTGGCACAAAAACAGACACATAGATCCATGGAACAGAATCGAGAGCCCAGAAATGGACCCTCAACTCTATGGTCAACTTATCTTTGACAGAGCAGGAAAGAATGTCCAATGGCAAAAAGAGAGTCTCTTCCACAACTGGAGTTGTGGAAATTGGACAGCCCCATGCAGAAGAATGACACTGGACCATTTCCTGACACCACACACAAAAATAGACTCCAAATGTTTGAAAGACCTCAGTGTGAGACAGGACTCCATCAAAATCCTAAAGGAGAACACAGGTAGCAAGCTCTTCGACCTCAGCCGCAGCAACTTCTTCCTACAAACATCACCAAAGGCACGGGAAGCCAGGGCAAAAAGGAACTATTGGGATTTCATCAAGATAAAAACCTTTGGCACAGCAAAAGAAACAGTCCACAAAACCAAAAGACAACCGACAGAATGGGAGAAATTATTTACGAATGACATATCAGATAAAGGGCTACTATCCAATATGTATAAAAACGTATCAAACTCAACACCCAAAGAACAAATAATCCAATCAAAAAATAGGCAGAAGGCATGAACAGACATTTTTCCAAAGAACACATCCAAATGGCCAACAGGCACATGAAAAAGTGCTCAACACGGCTCGGCATCAGGGAAATCCACATCAAAACCTCAATGAGATACCCCCTCACACCCGTCAGAATGGCTCAAATGAACAAGTCAGGGAACGACAGAGGTTGGCGGGGATGTGGAGAAAGGGGAACCCTCCTACACTGGTGGTGGGAATGCAAGCTGGTGTAACCCCTCTGGAAAACACGATGGAGGTTCCTCAAATAGTTGAAATTAGAGCTACCATCCGATCCAGCAATTGCACTCCTGGGTATTTACCCCAAAGATACAAATGTAGGGACCCGAAGCGGTACGTGCACCCCATTGTTTATAGCAGCAATGTCCACAATAGCCAAACTGTTGAAAGAGCCAAGATGTCCATCGACAGATGAGTGGATAAAGAAGAGGTGGTATATATATACACAATGGAATATTACGCAGCCATCAAAAGGAATGAGATGTTGCCATGGACAACGACGTGGATGGAATTGGAGGGTCCGATGATTACTGAAATAAGTCAATCAGAGAAAGACATGTATCATATGACCTCACTGATATGAGGAATTCTTAATCTCAGGAACAGAGTGAGGCTTGCTGGAGTGGTCGGGGGTGGGAGGGATGGGCTGGCTGGGTGATAGACATTGGGGAGGGTATGAGCTACGGTGAGCGCTGTGAATTGTGTAAGACTGTTGAATCACAGATCTCTACTTCTGAAACAAATAACGCAACATATTTTAAGAATAAAGGAAAAGAAGGAGATAGCAGGAGAGGAAGAATGAAGGGGAGTTAGTGAGAGGGGGAGACAGACCAGGAGAGATGATGGATTCTGAAAAAAAATCCGAGGTTTCTAGAGGGGAGGTGGGTCGGGGGATTGGTTAGCCTGGTGATGGGTATTAAAGAGGGCACATTCTGCATGGAGCACTGTGTGTTCGGAACAAACAATGAATCATGGGACACTACACCAAAACAAATGATGTAGTACATGGTGATTAACAAAGCAATAAAAAACAAAGACTGTAATAAGAGATGAAGAAGGACACTATATCCTACTTAAAGGGTCTATCCAAGAAGAAGATCTAACAATTGTAAATGTCTATGCCCCGAACATGGGAGCATCCAATTATATAAGGCAATTTAGAAGAAAAGCAAAGAAAGACATTGACAACCATACAATCATAGTGGGGGACTTTAACACCCCCCTGACTGAAATGGCCAGATCATCTAAGCAAAAGATCAACAAGGAAATAAAGACTTTAAATGACACACTGGACCAAATGGACTTCACAGACATATTCAGAACGTTCCATCCCGAAGCAACGGAATACACATTCTTCTCTAGGGCCCATGGAACGTTCTCCAGAATGGATCACATCCTAGGTCACAAATCAGGTCTCAACCGGTACCCAAAGATTGGGATCATTCCCTGCACATTTTCAGACCACAATGCTTTGAAACTAGAACTCAATCACAAGAGGAAAGTCGGAAAGAACTCAAATACATGGAGGCTAAAGAGCATCCTACGAAAGAATGAATGGGTCAACCAGGAAATTAAAGAAGAATTTAAAAATTCATGGAAACCAATGAAAATGAAAACACAACTGTCCAAAATCTTTGGGATACAGCCAAGGCAGTCCTGCGAGGAAAGTATATAGCAATACAAGCCTTTCTCAAGAAACATGAAAGGTCTCAAATACACACCCTAACCCTACACCTAAAGGAGCTGGAGAAAGAACGGCCAATAAAGCCTAAACCCAGCAGGAGAAGAGACATCATGCAGATCAGAGCAGAAATCAATGAAATAGAACCCAAAAGAACAGTAGAACAGATCAACGGAACTAGGAGCTGGTTCTTTGAAAGAATTCACAAGATTGATACACCCCTGTCCAGGCTGATCAAAAAGAAAATAGAAATGACCCAAATCAACAAAATCATGAATGAAGGAGGAGAGATCACAACCAACACCAAAGAAATACAAACGATTATAAGAACGTAATCTGAGCAACCCTAGGGCAGCATATTCCATAACCTGGAAGAAATGGGTGCATTCCTAGAGATGTGTCAACTACCAAAACTGACCCAGGAAGAAAGAGAAAACCTGAACAGTCCTATAACCACGAAGGCAATTGAAGTAGTCATCAAAAACCTCCCAAGAAACCAAAGCCCAGGGCCAGATGGATTCCCAGGGGAATTCTATCCGACATTTAAAGAAGAATTAATACCTATTCTCCTGAAACTGTTCCAAACAATAGAAATGGAAGGAAAACTTCCAATCTCATTTTATGAGGCCACCATTACCTTGATCCCAAAACCAGACAAAGATCCCATCAAAAAGGAGTATTAGAGACCAATATCCTTGATGAACATCGATGCAAAAATTCTCACCAAAATACTAGCCAAGAGGACCCAACAGTACATGAAAAGGAGTATTCACCATGACCAAGTGGGATTTATCCCTGGGCTGCAAGGCTGGTTCAACATCCGCAAATCAATCAACGTGATAAAACACATTAACCAAAGAAAGAACAAGAATCATATGATCCTCTCAATAGATGCAGAAAAACCATTTGACAAAGTAAAGCACACTTTCTGGATCAAAACTCTTCAGAGTACAGGGACAGCGGGTACATACCTCAATATCATAAAAGCCATCTACGAACAACCTACAGCGAATATCATTCTCAATGGGGAAAAGCTGAGATCTTTTCCCCTAAGGTCAGGAACGCGGCAGGGATAGCCACTCTCACCACTGCTATTCAACATAGTATTAGAAGTCCTAGCCACAGCAATCAGACAACAAAAAGAAATCCAAGGCATCCAAATCGGCAGAGAGGAAGTCAAACTCTCACTCTTTGCAGATGATATGATACTTTATGTGGAAAACCCAAAAGACTCCACCCCAAAACTGCTACAACTCACACAGCAATTCCGTCAAGTAGCAGGCTATAAAATCAATGCACAGAAATCAGTGGCATTCCTATACACCAACAACAAGACAGAAGAGAGACAAATCAATGAGTCGATCCCATTCACAACTGCACCCAAAACCAGAAGAGACCTAGGAATACATTGAACCCAAGAGGCAAAGGATCTGTACCCCGAAAACTACCAAATACTCAGGAAAGAAATTGAAGAAGACACAAAGAAACGGAAAAACGTTCCATGCTCATGGATTGGGAGAACCAACATTGTGAAGAGGTCAATGCTACCTAGAGCAATCTACACATGCAATGCAATCCCCATCAAAATACCATCCACTTTTTTCCAAGAAATGGAACAAATAATCCTAAGATTTGAATGGAACCAGAAGAGACCACGAATAGCCAGAGGAATATTGAGAAAGAAAAGCAAAGCTGGCGGCATCACAATTCTGGACTTCCAGCTCTATGACAAAGCTGTCATCATCAAGACAGTATGGTACTGGCACAAAAACAGACACATAGATCCATGGAACAGAATCGAGAGCCCAGAAATGGACCCTCAACTCTATGGTCAACTTATCTTTGACAGAGCAGGAAAGAATGTCCAATGGCAAAAAGAGAGTCTCTTCAACAACTGGAGTTGTGGAAATTGGACAGCCCCATGCAGAAGAATGACACTGGACCATTTCCTGACACCACACACAAAAATAGACTCCAAATGTTTGAAAGACCTCAGTGTGAGACAGGACTCCATCAAAATCCTAAAGGAGAACACAGGTAGCAAGCTCTTCGACCTCAGCCGCAGCAACTTCTTCCTACAAACATCACCAAAGGCACGGGAAGCCAGGGCAAAAAGGAACTATTGGGATTTCATCAAGATAAAAACCTTTGGCACAGCAAAAGAAACAGTCCACAAAACCAAAAGACAACCGACAGAATGGGAGAAATTATTTACGAATGACATATCAGATAAAGGGCTACTATCCAATATGTATAAAAACGTATCAAACTCAACACCCAAAGAACAAATAATCCAATCAAAAAATAGGCAGAAGGCATGAACAGACATTTTTCCAAAGAAGACATCCAAATGGCCAACAGGCACATGAAAAAGGGCTCAACACGGCTCGGCATCAGGGAAATCCACATGAAAACCTCAATGAGATACCCCCTCACACCCGTCAGAATGGCTCAAATGAACAAGTCAGGGAACGACAGAGGTTGGCGGGGATGTGGAGAAAGGGGAACCCTCCTACACTGGTGGTGGGAATGCAAGCTGGTGTAACCCCTCTGGAAAACAGGATGGAGGTTCCTCAAATAGTTGAAATTAGAGCTACCATCCGATCCAGCAATTGCACTCCTGGGTATTTACCCCAAAGATACAAATGTAGGGACCCGAAGCGGTACGTGCACCCCATTGTTTATAGCAGCAATGTCCACAATAGCCAAACTGTTGAAAGAGCCAAGATGTCCATCGACAGATGAGTGGATAAAGAAGAGGTGGTATATATATACACAATGGAATATTACGCAGCCATCAAAAGGAATGAGATGTTGCCATGGACAACGACGTGGATGGAACTGGAGGGTCCGATGATTAGTGAAATAAGTCAATCAGAGAAAGACATGTATCATATGACCTCACTGATATGAGGAATTCTTAATCTCAGGAACAGAGTGAGGCTTGCTGGAGTGGTCGGGGGTGGGAGGGATGGGCTGGCTGGGTGATAGACATTGGGGAGGGTATGAGCTACGGTGAGCGCTGTGAATTGTGTAAGACTGTTGAATCACAGATCTCTACTTCTGAAACAAATAACGCAACATATTTTAAGAATAAAGGAAAAGAAGGAGATAGCAGGAGAGGAAGAATGAAGGGGAGTTAGTGAGAGGGGGAGACAGACCAGGAGAGATGATGGATTCTGAAAAAAAATCCGAGGTTTCTAGAGGGGAGGTGGGTCGGGGGATTGGTTAGCCTGGTGATGGGTATTAAAGAGGGCACATTCTGCATGGAGCACTGTGTGTTCGGAACAAACAATGAATCATGGGACACTACACCAAAACAAATGATGTAGTACATGGTGATTAACAAAGCAATAAAAAACAAAGACTGTAATAAGAGATGAAGAAGGACACTATATCCTACTTAAAGGGTCTATCCAAGAAGAAGATCTAACAATTGTAAATGTCTATGCCCCGAACATGGGAGCATCCAATTATATAAGGCAATTTAGAAGAAAAGCAAAGAAAGACATTGACAACCATACAATCATAGTGGGGGACTTTAAAACCTCCCTGACTGAAATGGCCAGATCATCTAAGCAAAAGATCAACAAGGAAATAAAGACTTTAAATGACACACTGGACCAAATGGACTTCACAGACATATTCAGAACGTTCCATCCCGAAGCAACGGAATACACATTCTTCTCTAGGGCCCATGGAACGTTCTCCAGAATGGATCACATCCTAGGTCACAAATCAGGTCTCAACCGGTACCCAAAGATTGGGATCATTCCCTGCACATTTTCAGACCACAATGCTTTGAAACTAGAACTCAATCACAAGAGGAAAGTCGGAAAGAACTCAAATACATGGAGGCTAAAGAGCATCCTACGAAAGAAAGAATGGGTCAACCAGGAAATTAAAGAAGAATTTAAAAATTCATGGAAACCAATGAAAATGAAAACACAACTGTCCAAAATCTTTGGGATACAGCCAAGGCAGTCCTGCGAGGAAAGTATATAGCAATACAAGCCTTTCTCAAGAAACATGAAAGGTCTCAAATACACACCCTAACCCTACACCTAAAGGAGCTGGAGAAAGAACGGCCAATAAAGCCTAAACCCAGCAGGAGAAGAGAAATCATGCAGATCAGAGCAGAAATCAATGAAATAGAACCCAAAAGAACAGTAGAACAGATCAACGGAACTAGGAGCTGGTTCTTTGAAAGAATTCACAAGATTGATACACCCCTGTCCAGGCTGATCAAAAAGAAAAGAGAAATGACCCAAATCAACAAAATCATGAATGAAAGAGGAGAGATCACAACCAACACCAAAGAAATACAAACGATTATAAGAACGTAATCTGAGCAACCCTAGGGCAGCCTATTCCATAACCTGGAAGAAATGGGTGCATTCCTAGAGATGTGTCAACTACCAAAACTGACCCAGGAAGAAAGAGAAAACCTGAACAGTCCTATAACCACGAAGGCAATTGAAGTAGTCATCAAAAACCTCCCAAGAAACCAAAGCCCAGGGCCAGATGGATTCCCAGGGGAATTCTATCCGACATTTAAAGAAGAATTAATACCTATTCTCCTGAAACTGTTCCAAACAATAGAAATGGAAGGAAAACTTCCAAACTCATTTTATGAGGCCACCATTACCTTGATCCCAAAACCAGACAAAGATCCCATCAAAAAGGAGTATTAGAGACCAATATCCTTGATGAACATCGATGCAAAAATTCTCACCAAAATACTAGCCAAGAGGACCCAACAGTACATGAAAAGGAGTATTCACCATGACCAAGTGGGATTTATCCCTGGGCTGCAAGGCTGGTTCAACATCCGCAAATCAATCAACGTGATAAAACACATTAACCAAAGAAAGAACAAGAATCATATGATCCTCTCAATAGATGCAGAAAAACCATTTGACAAAGTAAAGCACACTTTCTGGATCAAAACTCTTCAGAGTACAGGGACAGCGGGTACATACCTCAATATCATAAAAGCCATCTACGAACAACCTACAGCGAATATCATTCTCAATGGGGAAAAGCTGAGATCTTTTCCCCTAAGGTGAGGAACGCGGCAGGGATAGCCACTCTCACCACTGCTATTCAACATAGTATTAGAAGTCCCAGCCACAGCAATCAGACAACAAAAAGAAATCCAAGGCATCCAAATCGGCAGAGAGGAAGTCAAACTCTCACTCTTTGCAGATGATATGATACTTTATGTGGAAAACCCAAAAGACTCCACCCCAAAACTGCTACAACTCACACAGCAATTCCGTCAAGTAGCAGGCTATAAAATCAATGCACAGAAATCAGTGGCATTCCTATACACCAACAACAAGACAGAAGAGAGACAAATCAAGGAGTCGATCCCATTCACAACTGCACCCAAAACCAGAAGAGACCTAGGAATACATTGAACCCAAGAGGCAAAGGATCTGTACTCAGAAAACTACCAAATACTCAGGAAAGAAATTGAAGAAGACACAAAGAAACGGAAAAACGTTCCATGCTCATGGATTGGGAGAACCAACATTGTGAAGAGGTCAATGCTACCTAGAGCAATCTACACATGCAATGCAATCCCCATCAAAATACCATCCACTTTTTTCCAAGAAATGGAACAAATAATCCTAAGATTTGAATGGAACCAGAAGAGACCACGAATAGCCAGAGGAATATTGAGAAAGAAAAGCAAAGCTGGCGGCATCACAATTCTGGACTTCCAGCTCTATGACAAAGCTGTCATCATCAAGACAGTATGGTACTGGCACAAAAACAGACACATAGATCCATGGAACAGAATCGAGAGCCCAGAAATGGACCCTCAACTCTATGGTCAACTTATCTTTGACAGAGCAGGAAAGAATGTCCAATGGCAAAAAGAGAGTCTCTTCAACAACTGGAGTTGTGGAAATTGGACAGCCCCATGCAGAAGAATGACACTGGACCATTTCCTGACACCACACACAAAAATAGACTCCAAATGTTTGAAAGACCTCAGTGTGAGACAGGACTCCATCAAAATCCTAAAGGAGAACACACGTAGCAAGCTCTTCGACCTCAGCCGCAGCAACTTCTTCCTACAAACATCACCAAAGGCACGGGAAGCCAGGGCAAAAAGG
This sequence comes from Eumetopias jubatus, assembly GCF_037043125.1. Lineage (NCBI taxonomy): Eukaryota > Metazoa > Chordata > Mammalia > Carnivora > Otariidae > Eumetopias > Eumetopias jubatus. Next base: position 627,574 of record NW_028274839.1, on the reverse strand, counting down.
AACTATTGGGATTTCATCAAGATAAAAACCTTTGGCACAGCAAAAGAAACAGTCCACAAAACCAAAAGACAACCGACAGAATGGGAGAAATTATTTACGAATGACATATCAGATAAAGGGCTACTATCCAATATGTATAAAAACGTATCAAACTCAACACCCAAAGAACAAATAATCCAATCAAAAAATAGGCAGAAGGCATGAACAGACATTTTTCCAAAGAAGACATCCAAATGGCCAACAGGCACATGAAAAAGGGCTCAACACGGCTCGGCATCAGGGAAATCCACATCAAAACCTCAATGAGATACCCCCTCACACCCGTCAGAATGGCTCAAATGAACAAGTCAGGGAACGACAGAGGTTGGCGGGGATGTGGAGAAAGGGGAACCCTCCTACACTGGTGGTGGGAATGCAAGCTGGTGCAACCCCTCTGGAAAACAGGATGGAGGTTCCTCAAATAGTTGAAATTAGAGCTACCATCCGATCCAGCAATTGCACTCCTGGGTATTTACCCCAAAGATACAAATGTAGGGACCCGAAGCGGTACGTGCACCCCATTGTTTATAGCAGCAATGTCCACAATAGCCAAACTGTTGAAAGAGCCAAGATTTCCATCGACAGATGAGTGGATAAAGAAGAGGTGGTATATATATACACAATGGAATATTACGCAGCCATCAAAAGGAATGAGATGTTGCCATGGACAACGACGTGGATGGAACTGGAGGGTCCGATGATTAGTGAAATAAGTCAATCAGAGAAAGACATGTATCATATGACCTCACTGATATGAGGAATTCTTAATCTCAGGAACAGAGTGAGGCTTGCTGGAGTGGTCGGGGGTGGGAGGGATGGGCTGGCTGGGTGATAGACATTGGGGAGGGTATGAGCTACGGTGAGCGCTGTGAATTGTGTAAGACTGTTGAATCACAGATCTCTACTTCTGAAACAAATAACGCAACATATTTTAAGAATAAAGGAAAAGAAGGAGATAGCAGGAGAAGAAGAATGAAGGGGTGTTAGTGAGAGGGGGAGACAGATCAGGAGAGATGATGGATTCTGAAAAAAAATCCGAGGTTTCTAGAGGGGAGGTGGGTCGGGGGATTGGTTAGCCTGGTGATTGGTATTAAAGAGGGCACATTCTGCATGGAGCACTGTGTGTTCGGAACAAACAATGAATCATGGGACACTACACCAAAACAAATGATGTAGTACATGGTGATTAACAAAGCAATAAAAAACAAAGACTGTAATAAGAGATGAAGAAGGACACTATATCCTACTTAAAGGGTCTATCCAAGAAGAAGATCTAACAATTGTAAATGTCTATGCCCCGAACATGGGAGCATCCAATTATATAAGGCAATTTAGAAGAAAAGCAAAGAAAGACATTGACAACCATACAATCATAGTGGGGGACTTTAACACCCCCCTGACTGAAATGGCCAGATCATCTAAGCAAAAGATCAACAAGGAAATAAAGACTTTAAATGACACACTGGACCAAATGGACTTCACAGACATATTCAGAACGTTCCATCCCGAAGCAACGGAATACACATTCTTCTCTAGGGCCCATGGAACGTTCTCCAGAATGGATCACATCCTAGGTCACAAATCAGGTCTCAACCGGTACCCAAAGATTGGGATCATTCCCTGCACATTTTCAGACCACAATGCTTTGAAACTAGAACCCAATCACAAGAGGAAAGTCGGAAAGAACTCAAATACATGGAGGCTAAAGAGCATCCTACGAAAGAATGAATGGGTCAACCAGGAAATTAAAGAAGAATTTAAAAATTCATGGAAACCAATGAAAATGAAAACACAACTGTCCAAAATCTTTGGGATACAGCCAAGGCAGTCCTTCGAGGAAAGTATATAGCAATACAAGCCTTTCTCAAGAAACATGAAAGGTCTCAAATACACACCCTAACCCTACACCTAAAGGAGCTGGAGAAAGAACGGCCAATAAAGGCTAAACCCAGCAGGAGAAGAGAAATCATGCAGATCAGAGCAGAAATCAATGAAATAGAAGCCAAAAGAACAGTAGAACAGATCAACGGAACTAGGAGCTGGTTCTTTGAAAGAATTCACAAGATTGATACACCCCTGTCCAGGCTGATCAAAAAGAAAAGAGAAATGACCCAAATCAACAAAATCATGAAAGAAAGAGGAGAGATCACAACCAACACCAAAGAAATACAAACGATTATAAGAACGTAATCTGAGCAACCCTAGGGCAGCATATTCCATAACCTGGAAGAAATGGGTGCATTCCTAGAGATGTGTCAACTACCAAAACTGACCCAGGAAGAAAGAGAAAACCTGAACAGTCCTATAACCACGAAGGCAATTGAAGTAGTCATCAAAAACCTCCCAAGAAACCAAAGCCCAGGGCCAGATGGATTCCCAGGGGAATTCTATCCGACATTTAAAGAAGAATTAATACCTATTCTCCTGAAACTGTTCCAAACAATAGAAATGGAAGGAAAACTTCCAAACTCATTTTATGAGGCCACCATTACCTTGATCCCAAAACCAGACAAAGATCCCATCAAAAAGGAGTATTAGAGACCAATATCCTTGATGAACATCGATGCAAAAATTCTCACCAAAATACTAGCCAAGAGGATCCAACAGTACATGAAAAGGAGTATTCACCATGACCAAGTGGTATTTATCCCTGGGCTGCAAGGCTGGTTCAACATCCGCAAATCAATCAACGTGATAAAACACATTAACCAAAGAAAGAACAAGAATCATATGATCCTCTCAATAGATGCAGAAAAACCATTTGACAAAGTAAAGCACACTTTCTGGATCAAAACTCTTCAGAGTACAGGGACAGCGGGTACATACCTCAATATCATAAAAGCCATCTAAGAACAACCTACAGCGAATATCATTCTCAATGGGGAAAAGCTGAGATCTTTTCCCCTAAGGTCAGGAACGCGGCAGGGATAGCCACTCTCACCACTGCTATTCAACATAGTATTAGAAGTCCTAGCCACAGCACTCAGACAACAAAAAGAAATCCAAGGCATCCAAATCGGCAGAGAGGAAGTCAAACTCTCACTCTTTGCAGATGATATGATACTTTATGTGGAAAACCCAAAAGACTCCACCCCAAAACTGCTACAACTCACACAGCAATTCCGTCAAGTAGCAGGCTATAAAATCAATGCACAGACATCAGTGGCATTCCTATACACCAACAACAAGACAGAAGAGAGACAAATCAAGGAGTCGATCCCATTCACAACTGCACCCAAAACCAGAAGAGACCTAGGAATACATTGAACCCAAGAGGCAAAGGATCTGTACTCAGAAAACTACCAAATACTCAGGAAAGAAATTGAAGAAGACACAAAGAAACGGAAAAACGTTCCATGCTCATGGATTGGGAGAACCAACATTGTGAAGAGGTCAATGCTACCTAGAGCAATCTACACATGCAATGCAATCCCCATCAAAATACCATCCACTTTTTTCCAAGAAATGGAACAAATAATCCTAAGATTTGAATGGAACCAGAAGAGACCACGAATAGCCAGAGGAATATTGAGAAAGAAAAGCAAAGCTGGCGGCATCACAATTCTGGACTTCCAGCTCTATGACAAAGCTGTCATCATCAAGACAGTATGGTACTGGCACAAAAACAGACACATAGATCCATGGAACAGAATCGAGAGCCCAGAAATGGACCCTCAACTCTATGGTCAACTTATCTTTGACAGAGCAGGAAAGAATGTCCAATGGCAAAAAGAGAGTCTCTTCAACAACTGGAGTTGTGGAAATTGGACAGCCCCATGCAGAAGAATGACACTGGACCATTTCCTGACACCACACACAAAAATAGACTCCAAATGTTTGAAAGACCTCAGTGTGAGACAGGACTCCATCAAAATCCTAAAGGAGAACACAGGTAGCAAGCTCTTCGACCTCAGCCGCAGCAACTTCTTCCTACAAACATCACCAAAGGCACGGGAAGCCAGGGCAAAAAGGAACTATTGGGATTTCATCAAGATAAAAACCTTTGGCACAGCAAAAGAAACAGTCCACAAAACCAAAAGACAACCGACAGAATGGGAGAAATTATTTACGAATGACATATCAGATAAAGGGCTACTATCCAATATGTATAAAAACGTATCAAACTCAACACCCAAAGAACAAATAATCCAATCAAAAAATAGGCAGAAGGCATGAACAGACATTTTTCCAAAGAACACATCCAAATGGCCAACAGGCACATGAAAAAGTGCTCAACACGGCTCGGCATCAGGGAAATCCACATCAAAACCTCAATGAGATACCCCCTCACACCCGTCAGAATGGCTCAAATGAACAAGTCAGGGAACGACAGAGGTTGGCGGGGATGTGGAGAAAGGGGAACCCTCCTACACTGGTGGTGGGAATGCAAGCTGGTGCAACCCCTCTGGAAAACAGGATGGAAAGTTCCTCAAATAGTTGAAATTAGAGCTACCATCCGATCCAGCAATTGCACTCCTGGGTATTTACCCCAAAGATACAAATGTAGGGACCCGAAGCGGTACGTGCACCCCATTGTTTATAGCAGCAATGTCCACAATAGCCAAACTGTTGAAAGAGCCAAGATGTCCATCGACAGATGAGTGGATAAAGAAGAGGTGGTATATATATACACAATGGAATATTACGCAGCCATCAAAAGGAATGAGATGTTGCCATGGACAACGACGTGGATGGAACTGGAGGGTCCGATGATTAGTGAAATAAGTCAATCAGAGAAAGACATGTATCATATGACCTCACTGATATGAGGAATTCTTAATCTCAGGAACAGAGTGAGGCTTGCTGGAGTGGTCGGGGGTGGGAGGGATGGGCTGGCTGGGTGATAGACATTGGGGAGGGTATGAGCTACGGTGAGCGCTGTGAATTGTGTAAGACTGTTGAATCACAGATCTCTACTTCTGAAACAAATAACGCAACATATTTTAAGAATAAAGGAAAAGAAGGAGATAGCAGGAGAGGAAGAATGAAGGGGAGTTAGTGAGAGGGGGAGACAGACCAGGAGAGATGATGGATTCTGAAAAAAAATCCGAGGTTTCTAGAGGGGAGGTGGGTCGGGGGATTGGTTAGCCTGGTGATGGGTATTAAAGAGGGCACATTCTGCATGGAGCACTGTGTGTTCGGAACAAACAATGAATCATGGGACACTACACCAAAACAAATGATGTAGTACATGGTGATTAAAAAGCAATAAAAAACAAACACTGTAATAAGAGATGAAGAAGGACACTATATCCTACTTAAAGGGTCTATCCAAGAAGAAGATCTAACAATTGTAAATGTCTATGCCCCGAACATGGGAGCATCCAATTATATAAGGCAATTTAGAAGAAAAGCAAAGAAAGACATTGACAACCATACAATCATAGTGGGGGACTTTAACACCCCCCTGACTGAAATGGCCAGATCATCTAAGCAAAAGATCAACAAGGAAATAAAGACTTTAAATGACACACTGGACCAAATGGACTTCACAGACATATTCAGAACGTTCCATCCCGAAGCAACGGAATACACATTCTTCTCTAGGGCCCATGGAACGTTCTCCAGAATGGATCACATCCTAGGTCACAAATCAGGTCTCAACCGGTACCCAAAGATTGGGATCATTCCCTGCACATTTTCAGACCACAATGCTTTGAAACTAGAACTCAATCACAAGAGGAAAGTCGGAAAGAACTCAAATACATGGAGGGTAAAGAGCATCCTACGAAAGAATGAATGGGTCAACCAGGAAATTAAAGAAGAATTTAAAAATTCATGGAAACCAATGAAAATGAAAACACAACTGTCCAAAATCTTTGGGATACAGCCAAGGCAGTCCTTCGAGGAAAGTATATAGCAATACAAGCCTTTCTCAAGAAACATGAAAGGTCTCAAATACACACCCTAACCCTACACCTAAAGGAGCTGGAGAAAGAACGGCCAATAAAGCCTAAACCCACCAGGAGAAGAGAAATCATGCAGATCAGAGCAGAAATCAATGAAATAGAACCCAAAAGAACAGTAGAACAGATCAACGGAACTAGGAGCTGGTTCTTTGAAAGAATTCACAAGATTGATACAACCCTGTCCAGGCTGATCAAAAAGAAAAGAGAAATGACCCAAATCAACAAAATCATGAATGAAGGAGGAGAGATCACAACCAACACCAAAGAAATACAAACGATTATAAGAACGTAATCTGAGCAACCCTAGGGCAGCATATTCCATAACCTGGAAGAAATGGGTGCATTCCTAGAGATGTGTCAACTACCAAAACTGACCCAGGAAGAAAGAGAAAACCTGAACAGTCCTATAACCACGAAGGCAATTGAAGTAGTCATCAAAAACCTCCCAAGAAACCAAAGCCCAGGGCCAGATGGATTCCCAGGGGAATTCTATCCGACATTTAAAGAAGAATTAATACCTATTCTCCTGAAACTGTTCCAAACAATAGAAATGGAAGGAAAACTTCCAAACTCATTTTATGAGGCCACCATTACCTTGATCCCAAAACCAGACAAAGATCCCATCAAAAAGGAGTATTAGAGACCAATATCCTTGATGAACATCGATGCAAAAATTCTCACCAAAATACTAGCCAAGAGGACCCAACAGTACATGAAAAGGAGTATTCACCATGACCAAGTGGGATTTATCCCTGGGCTGCAAGGCTGGTTCAACATCCGCAAATCAATCAACGTGATAAAACACATTAACCAAAGAAAGAACAAGAATCATATGATCCTCTCAATAGATGCAGAAAAACCATTTGACAAAGTAAAGCACACTTTCTGGATCAAAACTCTTCAGAGTACAGGGACAGCGGGTACATACCTCAATATCATAAAAGCCATCTACGAACAACCTACAGCGAATATCATTCTCAATGGGGAAAAGCTGAGATCTTTTCCCCTAAGGTCAGGAACGCGGCAGGGATAGCCACTCTCACCACTGCTATTCAACATAGTATTAGAAGTCCTAGCCACAGCAATCAGACAACAAAAAGCAATCAAAGGCATCCAAATCGGCAGAGAGGAAGTCAAAATCTCACTCTTTGCAGATGATATGATACTTTATGTGGAAAACCCAAAAGACTCCACCCCAAAACTGCTACAACTCACAGAGCAATTCCGTCAAGTAGCAGGCTATAAAATCAATGCACAGACATCAGTGGCATTCCTATACACCAACAACAAGACAGAAGAGAGACAAATCAAGGAGTCGATCCCATTCACAACTGCACCCAAAACCAGAAGAGACCTAGGAATACATTGAACCCAAGAGGCAAAGGATCTGTACTCAGAAAACTACCAAATACTCAGGAAAGAAATTGAAGAAGACACAAAGAAACGGAAAAACGTTCCATGCTCATGGATTGGGAGAACCAACATTGTGAAGAGGTCAATGCTACCTAGAGCAATCTACACATGCAATGCAATCCCCATCAAAATACCATCCACTTTTTTCCAAGAAATCGAACAAATAATCCTAAGATTTGAATGGAACCAGAAGAGACCACGAATAGCCAGAGGAATATTGAGAAAGAAAAGCAAAGCTGGCGGCATCACAATTCTGGACTTCCAGCTCTATGACAAAGCTGTCATCATCAAGACAGTATGGTACTGGCACAAAAACAGACACATAGATCCATGGAACAGAATCGAGAGCCCAGAAGTGGACCCTCAACTCTATGGTCAACTTATCTTTGACAGAGCAGGAAAGAATGTCCAATGGCAAAAAGAGAGTCTCTTCCACAACTGGAGTTGTGGAAATTGGACAGCCCCATGCAGAAGAATGACACTGGACCATTTCCTGACACCACACACAAAAATAGACTCCAAATGTTTGAAAGACCTCAGTGTGAGACAAGACTCCATCAAAATCCTAAAGGAGAACACACGTAGCAAGCTCTTCGACCTCAGCCGCAGCAACTTCTTCCTACAAACATCACCAAAGGCACGGGAATCCAGGGCAAAAGGAACTATTGGGATTTCATCAAGATAAAAACCTTTGGCACAGCAAAAGAAACAGTCCACAAAAACAAAAGACAACCGACAGAATGGGAGAAATTATTTACGAATGACATATCAGATAAAGGGCTACTATCCAATATGTATAAAAACGTATCAAACTCAACACCCAAAGAACAAATAATCCAATCAAAAAATAGGCAGAAGACATGAACAGACATTTTTCCAAAGAACACATCCAAATGGCCAACAGGCACAGGAAAAAGTGCTCAACACGGCTCGGCATCAGGGAAATCCACATCAAAACCTCAATGAGATACCCCCTCACACCCGTCAGAATGGCTCAAATGAACAAGTCAGGGAACGACAGAGGTTGGCGGGGATGTGGAGAAAGGGGAACCCTCCTACACTGGTGGTGGGAATGCAAGCTGGTGCAACCCCTCTGGAAAACACGATGGAGGTTCCTCAAATAGTTGAAATTAGAGCTACCATCCGATCCAGCAATTGCACTCCTGGGTATTTACCCCAAAGATACAAATGTAGGGACCCGAAGCGGTACGTGCACCCCATTGTTTATAGCAGCAATGTCCACAATAGCCAAACTGTTGAAAGAGCCAAGATGTCCATCGACAGATGAGTGGATAAAGAAGAGGTGGTATATATATACACAATGGAATATTACGCAGCCATCAAAAGGAATGAGATGTTGCCATGGACAACGACGTGGATGGAACTGGAGGGTCCGATGATTAGTGAAATAAGTCAATCAGAGAAAGACATGTATCATATGACCTCACTGATATGAGGAATTCTTAATCTCAGGAACAGAGTGAGGCTTGCTGGAGTGGTCGGGGGTGGGAGGGATGGGCTGGCTGGGTGATAGACATTGGGGAGGGTATGAGCTACGGTGAGCGCTGTGAATTGTGTAAGACTGTTGAATCACAGATCTCTACTTCTGAAACAAATAACGCAACATATTTTAAGAATAAAGGAAAAGAAGGAGATAGCAGGAGAGGAAGAATGAAGGGGAGTTAGTGAGAGGGGGAGACAGACCAGGAGAGATGATGGATTCTGAAAAAAAATCCGAGGTTTCTAGAGGGGAGGTGGGTCGGGGGATTGGTTAGCCTGGTGATGGGTATTAAAGAGGGCACATTCTGCATGGAGCACTGTGTGTTCGGAACAAACAATGAATCATGGGACACTACACCAAAACAAATGATGTAGTACATGGTGATTAACAAAGCAATAAAAAACAAAGACTGTAATAAGAGATGAAGAAGGACACTATATCCTACTTAAAGGGTCTATCCAAGAAGAAGATCTAACAATTGTAAATGTCTATGCCCCGAACATGGGAGCATCCAATTATATAAGGCAATTTAGAAGAAAAGCAAAGAAAGACATTGACAACCATACAATCATAGTGGGGGACTTTAAAACCTCCCTGACTGAAATGGCCAGATCATCTAAGCAAAAGATCAACAAGGAAATAAAGACTTTAAATGACACACTGGACCAAATGGACTTCACAGACATATTCAGAACGTTCCATCCCGAAGCAACGGAATACACATTCTTCTCTAGGGCCCATGGAACGTTCTCCAGAATGGATCACATCCTAGGTCACAAATCAGGTCTCAACCGGTACCCAAAGATTGGGATCATTCCCTGCACATTTTCAGACCACAATGCTTTGAAACTAGAACCCAATCACAAGAGGAAAGTCGGAAAGAACTCAAATACATGGAGGCTAAAGAGCATCCTACGAAAGAATGAATGGGTCAACCAGGAAATTAAAGAAGAATTTAAAAATTCATGGAAACCAATGAAAATGAAAACACAACTGTCCAAAATCTTTGGGATACAGCCAAGGCAGTCCTGCGAGGAAAGTATATAGCAATACAAGCCTTTCTCAAGAAACATGAAAGGTCTCAAATACACACCCTAACCCTACACCTAAAGGAGCTGGAGAAAGAACGGCCAATAAAGCCTAAACCCAGCAGGAGAAGAGAAATCATGCAGATCAGAGCAGAAATCAATGAAATAGAACCCAAAAGAACAGTAGAACAGATCAACGGAACTAGGAGCTGGTTCTTTGAAAGAATTCACAAGATTGATACACCCCTGTCCAGGCTGATCAAAAAGAAAAGAGAAATGACCCAAATCAACAAAATCATGAATGAAAGAGGAGAGATCACAACCAACACCAAAGAAATACAAACGATTATAAGAACGTAATCTGAGCAACACTATGGCAGCCTATTCCATAACCTGGAAGAAATGGGTGCATTCCTAGAGATGTGTCAACTACCAAAACTGACCCAGGAAGAAAGAGAAAACCTGAACAGTCCTATAACCACGAAGGCAATTGAAGTAGTCATCAAAAACCTCCCAAGAAACCAAAGCCCAGGGCCAGATGGATTCCCAGGGGAATTCTATCAGACATTTAAAGAAGAATTAATACCTATTCTCCTGAAACTGTTCCAAACAATAGAAATGGAAGGAAAACTTCCAAACTCATTTTATGAGGCCACCATTACCTTGATCCCAAAACCAGACAAAGATCCCATCAAAAAGGAGTATTAGAGACCAATATCCTTGATGAACATCGATGCAAAAATTCTCACCAAAATACTAGCCAAGAGGATCCAACAGTACATGAAAAGGAGTATTCACCATGACCAAGTGGGATTTATCCCTGGGCTGCAAGGCTGGTTCAACATCCGCAAATCAATCAACGTGATAAAACACATTAACCAAAGAAAGAACAAGAATCATATGATCTTCTCAATAGATGCAGAAAAACCATTTGACAAAGTAAAGCACACTTTCTGGATCAAAACTCTTCAGAGTACAGGGACAGCGGGTACATACCTCAATATCATAAAAGCCATCTACGAACAACCTACAGCGAATATCATTCTCAATGGGGAAAAGCTGAGATCTTTTCCCCTAAGGTCAGGAACGCGGCAGGGATAGCCACTCTCACCACTGCTATTCAACATAGTATTAGAAGTCCCAGCCACAGCAATCAGACAACAAAAAGAAATCCAAGGCATCCAAATCGGCAGAGAGGAAGTCAAACTCTCACTCTTTGCAGATGATATGATACTTTATGTGGAAAACCCAAAAGACTCCACCCCAAAACTGCTACAACTCACACAGCAATTCCGTCAAGTAGCAGGCTATAAAATCAATGCACAGAAATCAGTGGCATTCCTATACACCAACAACAAGACAGAAGAGAGACAAATCAAGGAGTCGATCCCATTCACAACTGCACCCAAAACCAGAAGAGACCTAGGAATACATTGAACCCAAGAGGCAAAGGATCTGTACTCAGAAAACTACCAAATACTCAGGAATGAAATTGAAGAAGACACAAAGAAACGGAAAAACGTTCCATGCTCATGGATTGGGAGAACCAACATTGTGAAGAGGTCAATGCTACCTAGAGCTATCTACACATGCAATGCAATCCCCATCAAAATACCATCCACTTTTTTCCAAGAAATGGAACAAATAATCCTAAGATTTGAATGGAACCAGAAGAGACCACGAATAGCCAGAGGAATATTGAGAAAGAAAAGCAAAGCTGGCGGCATCACAATTCTGGACTTCCAGCTCTATGACAAAGCTGTCATCATCAAGACAGTATGGTACTGGCACAAAAACAGACACATAGATCCATGGAACAGAATCGAGAGCCCAGAAGTGGACCCTCAACTCTATGGTCAACTTATCTTTGACAGAGCAGGAAAGAATGTCCAATGGCAAAAAGAGAGTCTCTTCCACAACTGGAGTTGTGGAAATTGGACAGCCCCATGCAGAAGAATGACACTGGACCATTTCCTGACACCACACACAAAAATAGACTCCAAATGTTTGAAAGACCTCAGTGTGAGACAAGACTCCATCAAAATCCTAAAGGAGAACACACGTAGCAAGCTCTTCGACCTCAGCCGCAGCAACTTCTTCCTACAAACATCACCAAAGGCACGGGAATCCAGGGCAAAAGGAACTATTGGGATTTCATCAAGATAAAAACCTTTGGCACAGCAAAAGAAACAGTCCACAAAAACAAAAGACAACCGACAGAATGGGAGAAATTATTTACGAATGACATATCAGATAAAGGGCTACTATCCAATATGTATAAAAACGTATCAAACTCAACACCCAAAGAACAAATAATCCAATCAAAAAATAGGCAGAAGACATGAACAGACATTTTTCCAAAGAACACATCCAAATGGCCAACAGGCACAGGAAAAAGTGCTCAACACGGCTCGGCATCAGGGAAATCCACATCAAAACCTCAATGAGATACCCCCTCACACCCGTCAGAATGGCTCAAATGAACAAGTCAGGGAACGACAGAGGTTGGCGGGGATGTGGAGAAAGGGGAACCCTCCTACACTGGTGGTGGGAATGCAAGCTGGTGCAACCCCTCTGGAAAACAGGATGGAGGTTCCTCAAATAGTTGAAATTAGAGCTACCATCCGATCCAGCAATTGCACTCCTGGGTATTTACCCCAAAGATACAAATGTAGGGACCCGAAGCGGTACGTGCACCCCATTGTTTATAGCAGCAATGTCCACAATAGCCAAACTGTTGAAAGAGCCAAGATGTCCATCGACAGATGAGTGGATAAAGAAGAGGTGGTATATATATACACAATGGAATATTACGCAGCCATCAAAAGGAATGAGATGTTGCCATGGACAACGACGTGGATGGAACTGGAGGGTCCGATGATTAGTGAAATAAGTCAATCAGAGAAAGACATGTATCATATGACCTCACTGATATGAGGAATTCTTAATCTCAGGAACAGAGTGAGGCTTGCTGGAGTGGTCGGGGGTGGGAGGGATGGGCTGGCTGGGTGATAGACATTGGGGAGGGTATGAGCTACGGTGAGCGCTGTGAATTGTGTAAGACTGTTGAATCACAGATCTCTACCTCTGAAACAAATAACGCAACATATTTTAAGAATAAAGGAAAAGAAGGAGATAGCAGGAGAGGAAGAATGAAGGGGAGTTAGTGAGAGGGGGAGACAGACCAGGAGAGATGATGGATTCTGAAAAAAAATCCGAGGTTTCTAGAGGGGAGGTGGGTCGGGGGATTGGTTAGCCTGGTGATGGGTATTAAAGAGGGCACATTCTGCATGGAGCACTGTGTGTTCGGAACAAACAATGAATCATGGGACACTACACCAAAACAAATGATGTAGTACATGGTGATTAACAAAGCAATAAAAAACAAAGACTGTAATAAGAGATGAAGAAGGACACTATATCCTACTTAAAGGGTCTATCCAAGAAGAAGATCTAACAATTGTAAATGTCTATGCCCCGAACATGGGAGCATCCAATTATATAAGGCAATTTAGAAGAAAAGCAAAGAAAGACATTGACAACCATACAATCATAGTGGGGGACTTTAAAACCTCCCTGACTGAAATGGCCAGATCATCTAAGCAAAAGATCAACAAGGAAATAAAGACTTTAAATGACACACTGGACCAAATGGACTTCACAGACATATTCAGAACGTTCCATCCCGAAGCAACGGAATACACATTCTTCTCTAGGGCCCATGGAACGTTCTCCAGAATGGATCACATCCTAGGTCACAAATCAGGTCTCAACCGGTACCCAAAGATTGGGATCATTCCCTGCACATTTTCAGACCACAATGCTTTGAAACTAGAACCCAATCACAAGAGGAAAGTCGGAAAGAACTCAAATACATGGAGGCTAAAGAGCATCCTACGAAAGAATGAATGGGTCAACCAGGAAATTAAAGAAGAATTTAAAAATTCATGGAAACCAATGAAAATGAAAACACAACTGTCCAAAATCTTTGGGATACAGCCAAGGCAGTCCTGCGAGGAAAGTATATAGCAATACAAGCCTTTCTCAAGAAACATGAAAGGTCTCAAATACACACCCTAACCCTACACCTAAAGGAGCTGGAGAAAGAACGGCCAATAAAGCCTAAACCCAGCAGGAGAAGAGAAATCATGCAGATCAGAGCAGAAATCAATGAAATAGAACCCAAAAGAACAGTAGAACAGATCAACGGAACTAGGAGCTGGTTCTTTGAAAGAATTCACAAGATTGATACACCCCTGTCCAGGCTGATCAAAAAGAAAAGAGAAATGACCCAAATCAACAAAATCATGAATGAAAGAGGAGAGATCACAACCAACACCAAAGAAATACAAACGATTATAAGAACGTAATCTGAGCAACCCTATGGCAGCCTATTCCATAACCTGGAAGAAATGGGTGCATTCCTAGAGATGTGTCAACTACCAAAACTGACCCAGGAAGAAAGAGAAAACCTGAACAGTCCTATAACCACGAAGGCAATTGAAGTAGTCATCAAAAACCTCCCAAGAAACCAAAGCCCAGGGCCAGATGGATTCCCAGGGGAATTCTATCCGACATTTAAAGAAGAATTAATACCTATTCTCCTGAAACTGTTCCAAACAATAGAAATGGAAGGAAAACTTCCAAACTCATTTTATGAGGCCACCATTACCTTGATCCCAAAACCAGACAAAGATCCCATCAAAAAGGAGTATTAGAGACCAATATCCTTGATGAACATCGATGCAAAAATTCTCACCAAAATACTAGCCAAGAGGATCCAACAGTACATGAAAAGGAGTATTCACCATGACCAAGTGGGATTTATCCCTGGGCTGCAAGGCTGGTTCAACATCCGCAAATCAATCAACGTGATAAAACACATTAACCAAAGAAAGAACAAGAATCATATGATCTTCTCAATAGATGCAGAAAAACCATTTGACAAAGTAAAGCACACTTTCTGGATCAAAACTCTTCAGAGTACAGGGACAGCGGGTACATACCTCAATATCATAAAAGCCATCTACGAACAACCTACAGCGAATATCATTCTCAATGGGGAAAAGCTGAGATCTTTTCCCCTAAGGTCAGGAACGCGGCAGGGATAGCCACTCTCACCACTGCTATTCAACATAGTATTAGAAGTCCCAGCCACAGCAATCAGACAACAAAAAGAAATCCAAGGCATCCAAATCGGCAGAGAGGAAGTCAAACTCTCACTCTTTGCAGATGATATGATACTTTATGTGGAAAACCCAAAAGACTCCACCCCAAAACTGCTACAACTCACACAGCAATTCCGTCAAGTAGCAGGCTATAAAATCAATGCACAGAAATCAGTGGCATTCCTATACACCAACAACAAGACAGAAGAGAGACAAATCAAGGAGTCGATCCCATTCACAACTGCACCCAAAACCAGAAGAGACCTAGGAATACATTGAACCCAAGAGGCAAAGGATCTGTACTCAGAAAACTACCAAATACTCAGGAAAGAAATTGAAGAAGACACAAAGAAACGGAAAAACGTTCCATGCTCATGGATTGGGAGAACCAACATTGTGAAGAGGTCAATGCTACCTAGAGCAATCTACACATGCAATGCAATCCCCATCAAAATACCATCCACTTTTTTCCAAGAAATGGAACAAATAATCCTAAGATTTGAATGGAACCAGAAGAGACCACGAATAGCCAGAGGAATATTGAGAAAGAAAAGCAAAGCTGGCGGCATCACAATTCTGGACTTCCAGCTCTATGACAAAGCTGTCATCATCAAGACAGTATGGTACTGGCACAAAAACAGACACATAGATCCATGGAACAGAATCGAGAGCCCAGAAATGGACCCTCAACTCTATGGTCAACTTATCTTTGACAGAGCAGGAAAGAATGTCCAATGGCAAAAAGAGAGTCTCTTCAACAACTGGAGTTGTGGAAATTGGACAGCCCCATGCAGAAGAATGACACTGGACCATTTCCTGACACCACACACAAAAATAGACTCCAAATGTTTGAAAGACCTCAGTGTGAGACAGGACTCCATCAAAATCCTAAAGGAGAACACAGGTAGCAAGCTCTTCGACCTCAGCCGCAGCAACTTCTTCCTACAAACATCACCAAAGGCACGGGAAGCCAGGGCAAAAAGGAACTATTGGGATTTCATCAAGATAAAAACCTTTGGCACAGCAAAAGAAACAGTCCACAAAACCAAAAGACAACCGACAGAATGGGAGAAATTATTTACGAATGACATATCAGATAAAGGGCTACTATCCAATATGTATAAAAACGTATCAAACTCAACACCCAAAGAACAAATAATCCAATCAAAAAATAGGCAGAAGGCATGAACAGTCATTTTTCCAAAGAACACATCCAAATGGCCAACAGGCACATGAAAAAGTGCTCAACACGGCTCGGCATCAGGGAAATCCACATCAAAACCTCAATGAGATACCCCCTCACACCCGTCAGAATGGCTCAAATGAACAAGTCAGGGAACGACAGAGGTTGGCGGGGATGTGGAGAAAGGGGAACCCTCCTACACTGGTGGTGGGAATGCAAGCTGGTGTAACCCCTCTGGAAAACACGATGGAGGTTCCTCAAATAGTTGAAATTAGAGCTACCATCCGATCCAGCAATTGCACTCCTGGGTATTTACCCCAAAGATACAAATGTAGGGACCCGAAGCGGTACGTGCACCCCATTGTTTATAGCAGCAATGTCCACAATAGCCAAACTGTTGAAAGAGCCAAGATGTCCATCGACAGATGAGTGGATAAAGAAGAGGTGGTATATATATACACAATGGAATATTACGCAGCCATCAAAAGGAATGAGATGTTGCCATGGACAACGACGTGGATGGAATTGGAGGGTCCGATGATTACTGAAATAAGTCAATCAGAGAAAGACATGTATCATATGACCTCACTGATATGAGGAATTCTTAATCTCAGGAACAGAGTGAGGCTTGCTGGAGTGGTCGGGGGTGGGAGGGATGGGCTGGCTGGGTGATAGACATTGGGGAGGGTATGAGCTACGGTGAGCGCTGTGAATTGTGTAAGACTGTTGAATCACAGATCTCTACTTCTGAAACAAATAACGCAACATATTTTAAGAATAAAGGAAAAGAAGGAGATAGCAGGAGAGGAAGAATGAAGGGGAGTTAGTGAGAGGGGGAGACAGACCAGGAGAGATGATGGATTCTGAAAAAAAATCCGAGGTTTCTAGAGGGGAGGTGGGTCGGGGGATTGGTTAGCCTGGTGATGGGTATTAAAGAGGGCACATTCTGCATGGAGCACTGTGTGTTCGGAACAAACAATGAATCATGGGACACTACACCAAAACAAATGATGTAGTACATGGTGATTAACAAAGCAATAAAAAACAAAGACTGTAATAAGAGATGAAGAAGGACACTATATCCTACTTAAAGGGTCTATCCAAGAAGAAGATCTAACAATTGTAAATGTCTATGCCCCGAACATGGGAGCATCCAATTATATAAGGCAATTTAGAAGAAAAGCAAAGAAAGACATTGACAACCATACAATCATAGTGGGGGACTTTAACACCCCCCTGACTGAAATGGCCAGATCATCTAAGCAAAAGATCAACAAGGAAATAAAGACTTTAAATGACACACTGGACCAAATGGACTTCACAGACATATTCAGAATGTTCCATCCCGAAGCAACGGAATACACATTCTTCTCTAGGGCCCATGGAACGTTCTCCAGAATGGATCACATCCTAGGTCACAAATCAGGTCTCAACCGGTACCCAAAGATTGGGATCATTCCCTGCACATTTTCAGACCACAATGCTTTGAAACTAGAACCCAATCACAAGAGGAAAGTCGGAAAGAACTCAAATACATGGAGGCTAAAGAGCATCCTACGAAAGAATGAATGGGTCAACCAGGAAATTAAAGAAGAATTTAAAAATTCATGGAAACCAATGAAAATGAAAACACAACTGTCCAAAATCTTTGGGATACAGCCAAGGCAGTCCTGCGAGGAAAGTATATAGCAATACAAGCCTTTCTCAAGAAACATGAAAGGTCTCAAATACACACCCTAACCCTACACCTAAAGGAGCTGGAGAAAGAACGGCCAATAAAGCCTAAACCCAGCAGGAGAAGAGAAATCATGCAGATCAGAGCAGAAATCAATGAAATAGAACCCAAAAGAACAGTAGAACAGATCAACGGAACTAGGAGCTGGTTCTTTGAAAGAAATCACAAGATTGATACACCCCTGCCCAGGCTGATCAAAAAGAAAAGAGAAATGACCCAAATCAACAAAATCATGAATGAAAGAGGAGAGATCACAACCAACACCAAAGAAATACAAACGATTATAAGAACGTAATCTGAGCAACCCTAGGGCAGCATATTCCATAACCTGGAAGAAATGGGTGCATTCCTAGAGATGTGTCAACTACCAAAACTGACCCAGGAAGAAAGAGAAAACCTGAAAGTCCTATAACCACGAAGGCAATTGAAGTAGTCATCAAAAACCTCCCAAGAAACCAAAGCCCAGGGCCAGATGGATTCCCAGGGGAATTCTATCCGACATTTAAAGAAGAATTAATACCTATTCTCCTGAAACTGTTCCAAACAATAGAAATGGAAGGAAAACTTCCAAACTCATTTTATGAGGCCACCATTACCTTGATCCCAAAACCAGACAAAGATCCCATCAAAAAGGAGTATTAGAGACCAATATCCTTGATGAACATCGATGCAAAAATTCTCACCAAAATACTAGCCAAGAGGATCCAACAGTACATGAAAAGGAGTATTCACCATGACCAAGTGGGATTTATCCCTGGGCTGCAAGGCTGGTTCAACATCCGCAAATCAATCAACGTGATAAAACACATTAACCAAAGAAAGAACAAGAATCATATGATCCTCTCAATAGATGCAGAAAAACCATTTGACAAAGTAAAGCACACTTTCTGGATCAAAACTCTTCAGAGTACAGGGACAGCGGGTACATACCTCAATATCATAAAAGCCATCTACGAACAACCTACAGCGAATATCATTCTCAATGGGGAAAAGCTGAGATCTTTTCCCCTAAGGTCAGGAACGCGGCAGGGATAGCCACTCTCACCACTGCTATTCAACATAGTATTAGAAGTCCTAGCCACAGCAATCAGACAACAAAAAGAAATCCAAGGCATCCAAATCGGCAGAGAGGAAGTCAAACTCTCACTCTTTGCAGATGATATGATACTTTATGTGGAAAACCCAAAAGACTCCACCCCAAAACTCCTACAACTCACACAGCAATTCCGTCAAGTAGCAGGCTATAAAATCAATGCACAGAAATCAGTGGCATTCCTATACACCAACAACAAGACAGAAGAGAGACAAATCAAGGAGTCGATCCCATTCACAACTGCACCCAAAACCAGAAGAGACCTAGGAATAAATTGAACCCAAGAGGCAAAGGATCTGTACCCCGAAAACTACCAAATACTCAGGAAAGAAATTGAAGAAGACACAAAGAAACGGAAAAACGTTCCATGCTCATGGACTGGGAGAACCAACATTGTGAAGAGGTCAATGCTACCTAGAGCAATCTACACATGCAATGCAATCCCCATCAAAATACCATCCACTTTTTTCCAAGAAATGGAACAAATAATCCTAAGATTTGAATGGAACCAGAAGAGACCACGAATAGCCAGAGGAATATTGAGAAAGAAAAGCAAAGCTGGCGGCATCACAATTCTGGACTTCCAGCTCTATGACAAAGCTGTCATCATCAAGACAGTAGGGTACTGGCACAAAAACAGACACATAGATCCATGGAACAGAATCGAGAGCCCAGAAATGGACCCTCAACTCTATGGTCAACTTATCTTTGACAGAGCAGGAAAGAATGTCCAATGGCAAAAAGAGAGTCTCTTCCACAACTGGAGTTGTGGAAATTGGACAGCCCCATGCAGAAGAATGACACTGGACCATTTCCTGACACCACACACAAAAATAGACTCCAAATGTTTGAAAGACCTCAGTGTGAGACAGGACTCCATCAAAATCCTAAAGGAGAACACAGGTAGCAAGCTCTTCGACCTCAGCCGCAGCAACTTCTTCCTACAAACATCACCAAAGGCACGGGAAGCCAGGGCAAAAAGGAACTATTGGGATTTCATCAAGATAAAAACCTTTGGCACAGCAAAAGAAACAGTCCACAAAACCAAAAGACAACCGACAGAATGGGAGAAATTATTTACGAATGACATATCAGATAAAGGGCTACTATCCAATATGTATAAAAACGTATCAAACTCAACACCCAAAGAACAAATAATCCAATCAAAAAATAGGCAGAATGCATGAACAGACATTTTTCCAAAGAACACATCCAAATGGCCAACAGGCACATGAAAAAGTGCTCAACACGGCTCGGCATCAGGGAAATCCACATCAAAACCTCAATGAGATACCCCCTCACACCCGTCAGAATGGCTCAAATGAACAAGTCAGGGAACGACAGAGGTTGGCGGGGATGTGGAGAAAGGGGAACCCTCCTACACTGGTGGTGGGAATGCAAGCTGGTGCAACCCCTCTGGAAAACAGGATGGAGGTTCCTCAAATAGTTGAAATTAGAGCTACCATCCGATCCAGCAATTGCACTCCTGGGTATTTACCCCAAAGATACAAATGTAGGGACCCGAAGCGGTACGTGCACCCCATTGTTTATAGCAGCAATGTCCACAATAGCCAAACTGTTGAAAGAGCCAAGATGTCCATCGACAGATGAGTGGATAAAGAAGAGGTGGTATATATATACACAATGGAATATTACGCAGCCATCAAAAGGAATGAGATGTTGCCATGGACAACGACGTGGATGGAACTGGAGGGTCCGATGATTAGTGAAATAAGTCAATCAGAGAAAGACATGTATCATATGACCTCACTGATATGAGGAATTCTTAATCTCAGGAACAGAGTGAGGCTTGCTGGAGTGGTCGGGGGTGGGAGGGATGGGCTGGCTGGGTGATAGACATTGGGGAGGGTATGAGCTACGGTGAGCGCTGTGAATTGTGTAAGACTGTTGAATCACAGATCTCTACTTCTGAAACAAATAACGCAACATATTTTAAGAATAAAGGAAAAGAAGGAGATAGCAGGAGAGGAAGAATGAAGGGGAGTTAGTGAGAGGGGGAGACAGACCAGGAGAGATGATGGATTCTGAAAAAAAATCCGAGGTTTCTAGAGGGGAGGTGGGTCGGGGGATTGGTTAGCCTGGTGATGGGTATTAAAGAGGGCACATTCTGCATGGAGCACTGTGTGTTCGGAACAAACAATGAATCATGGGACACTACACCAAAACAAATGATGTAGTACATGGTGATTAACAAAGCAATAAAAAACAAAGACTGTAATAAGAGATGAAGAAGGACACTATATCCTACTTAAAGGGTCTATCCAAGAAGAAGATCTAACAATTGTAAATGTCTATGCCCCGAACATGGGAGCATCCAATTATATAAGGCAATTTAGAAGAAAAGCAAAGAAAGACATTGACAACCATACAATCATAGTGGGGGACTTTAACACCCCCCTGACTGAAATGGCCAGATCATCTAAGCAAAAGATCAACAAGGAAATAAAGACTTTAAATGACACACTGGACCAAATGGACTTCACAGACATATTCAGAACGTTCCATCCCGAAGCAACGGAATACACATTCTTCTCTAGGGCCCATGGAACGTTCTCCAGAATGGATCACATCCTAGGTCACAAATCAGGTCTCAACCGGTACCCAAAGATTGGGATCATTCCCTGCACATTTTCAGACCACAATGCTTTGAAACTAGAACTCAATCACAAGAGGAAAGTCGGAAAGAACTCAAATACATGGAGGCTAAAGAGCATCCTACGAAAGAATGAATGGGTCAACCAGGAAATTAAAGAAGAATTTAAAAATTCATGGAAACCAATGAAAATGAAAACACAACTGTCCAAAATCTTTGGGATACAGCCAAGGCAGTCCTGCGAGGAAAGTATATAGCAATACAAGCCTTTCTCAAGAAACATGAAAGGTCTCAAATACACACCCTAACCCTACACCTAAAGGAGCTGGAGAAAGAACGGCCAATAAAGCCTAAACCCAGCAGGAGAAGAGAAATCATGCAGATCAGAGCAGAAATCAATGAAATAGAACCCAAAAGAAGAGTAGAACAGATCAACGGAACTAGGAGCTGGTTCTTTGAAAGAATTCACAAGATTGATACACCCCTGTCCAGGCTGATCAAAAAGAAAAGAGAAATGACCCAAATCAACAAAATCATGAATGAAGGAGGAGAGATCACAACCAACACCAAAGAAATACAAACGATTATAAGAACGTAATCTGAGCAACCCTAGGGCAGCATATTCCATAACCTGGAAGAAATGGGTGCATTCCTAGAGATGTGTCAACTACCAAAACTGACCCAGGAAGAAAGAGAAAACCTGAACAGTCCTATAACCACGAAGGCAATTGAAGTAGTCATCAAAAACCTCCCAAGAAACCAAAGCCCAGGGCCAGATGGATTCCCAGGGGAATTCTATCAGACATTTAAAGAAGAATTAATACCTATTCTCCTGAAACTGTTCCAAACAATAGAAATTGAAGGAAAACTTCCAAACTCATTTTATGAGGCCACCATTACCTTGATCCCAAAACCAGACAAAGATCCCATCAAAAAGGAGTATTAGAGACCAATATCCTTGATGAACATCGATGCAAAAATTCTCACCAAAATACTAGCCAAGAGGACCCAACAGTACATGAAAAGGAGTATTCACCATGACCAAGTGGGATTTATCCCTGGGCTGCAAGGCTGGTTCAACATCCGCAAATCAATCAACGTGATAAAACACATTAACCAAAGAAAGAACAAGAATCATATGATCCTCTCAATAGATGCAGAAAAACCATTTGACAAAGTAAAGCACACTTTCTGGATCAAAACTCTTCAGAGTACAGGGACAGCGGGTACATACCTCAATATCATAAAAGCCATCTACGAACAACCTACAGCGAATATCATTCTCAATGGGGAAAAGCTGAGATCTTTTCCCCTAAGGTCAGGAACGCGGCAGGGATAGCCACTCTCACCACTGCTATTCAACATAGTATTAGAAGTCCCAGCCACAGCAATCAGACAACAAAAAGAAATCAAAGGCATCCAAATCGGCAGAGAGGAAGTCAAAATCTCACTCTTTGCAGATGATATGATACTTTATGTGGAAAACCCAAAAGACTCCACCCCAAAACTGCTACAACTCACACAGCAATTCCGTCAAGTAGCAGGCTATAAAATCAATGCACAGAAATCAGTGGCATTCCTATACACCAACAACAAGACAGAAGAGAGACAAATCAAGGAGTCGATCCCATTCACAACTGCACCCAAAACCAGAAGAGACCTAGGAATAAATTGAACCCAAGAGGCAAAGGATCTGTACTCAGAAAACTACCAAATACTCAGGAAAGAAATTGAAGAAGACACAAAGAAACGGAAAAACGTTCCATGCTCATGGATTGGGAGAACCAACATTGTGAAGAGGTCAATGCTACCTAGAGCAATCTACACATGCAATGCAATCCCCGTCAAAATACCATCCACTTTTTTCCAAGAAATGGAACAAATAATCCTAAGATTTGAATGGAACCAGAAGAGACCACGAATAGCCAGAGGAATATTGAGAAAGGAAAGCAAAGCTGGCGGCATCACAATTCTGGACTTCCAGCTCTATGACAAAGCTGTCATCATCAAGACAGTATGGTACTGGCACAAAAACAGACACATAGATCCATGGAACAGAATCGAGAGCCCAGAAGTGGACCCTCAACTCTATGGTCAACTTATCTTTGACAGAGCAGGAAAGAATGTCCAATGGCAAAAAGAGAGTCTCTTCCACAACTGGAGTTGTGGAAATTGGACAGCCCCATGCAGAAGAATGACACTGGACCATTTCCTGACACCACACACAAAAATAGACTCCAAATGTTTGAAAGACCTCAGTGTGAGACAAGACTCCATCAAAATCCTAAAGGAGAACACAGGTAGCAAGCTCTTCGACCTCAGCCGCAGCAACTTCTTCCTACAAACATCACCAAAGGCACGGGAATCCAGGGCAAAAAGGAACTATTGGGATTTCATCAAGATAAAAACCTTTGGCACAGCAAAAGAAACAGTCCACAAAACCAAAAGACAACCGACAGAATGGGAGAAATTATTTACGAATGACATATCAGATAAAGGGCTACTATCCAATATGTATAAAAACGTATCAAACTCAACACCCAAAGAACAAATAATCCAATCAAAAAATAGGCAGAAGACATGAACAGACATTTTTCCAAAGAACACATCCAAATGGCCAACAGGCACAGGAAAAAGTGCTCAACACGGCTCGGCATCAGGGAAATCCACATCAAAACCTCAATGAGATACCCCCTCACACCCGTCAGAATGGCTCAAATGAACAAGTCAGGGAACGACAGAGGTTGGCGGGGATGTGGAGAAAGGGGAACCCTCCTACACTGGTGGTGGGAATGCAAGCTGGTGTAACCCCTCTGGAAAACAGGATGGAGGTTCCTCAAATAGTTGAAATTAGAGCTACCATCCGATCCAGCAATTGCACTCCTGGGTATTTACCCCAAAGATACAAATGTAGGGACCCGAAGCGGTACGTGCACCCCATTGTTTATAGCAGCAATGTCCACAATAGCCAAACTGTTGAAAGAGCCAAGATGTCCATCGACAGATGAGTGGATAAAGAAGAGGTGGTATATATATACACAATGGAATATTACGCAGCCATCAAAAGGAATGAGATGTTGCCATGGACAACGACGTGGATGGAACTGGAGGGTCCGATGATTAGTGAAATAAGTCAATCAGAGAAAGACATGTATCATATGACCTCACTGATATGAGGAATTCTTAATCTCAGGAACAGAGTGAGGCTTGCTGGAGTGGTCGGGGGTGGGAGGGATGGGCTGGCTGGGTGATAGACATTGGGGAGGGTATGAGCTACGGTGAGCGCTGTGAATTGTGTAAGACTGTTGAATCACAGATCTCTACTTCTGAAACAAATAACGCAACATATTTTAAGAATAAAGGAAAAGAAGGAGATAGCAGGAGAGGAAGAATGAAGGGGAGTTAGTGAGAGGGGGAGACAGACCAGGAGAGATGATGGATTCTGAAAAAAAATCCGAGGTTTCTAGAGGGGAGGTGGGTCGGGGGATTGGTTAGCCTGGTGATGGGTATTAAAGAGGGCACATTCTGCATGGAGCACTGTGTGTTCGGAACAAACAATGAATCATGGGACACTACACCAAAACAAATGATGTAGTACATGGTGATTAACAAAGCAATAAAAAACAAAGACTGTAATAAGAGATGAAGAAGGACACTATATCCTACTTAAAGGGTCTATCCAAGAAGAAGATCTAACAATTGTAAATGTCTATGCCCCGAACATGGGAGCATCCAATTGTATAAGGCAATTTAGAAGAAAAACAAAGAAAGACATTGACAACCATAGAATCATAGTGGGGGACTTTAACACCCCCCTGACTGAAATGGCCAGATCATCTAAGCAAAAGATCAACAAGGAAATAAAGACTTTAAATGACACACTGGACCAAATGGACTTCACAGACATATTCAGAACGTTCCATCCCGAAGCAATGGAATACACATTCTTCTCTAGGGCCCATGGAACGTTCTCCAGAATGGATCACATCCTAGGTCACAAATCAGGTCTCAACCGGTACCCAAAGATTGGGATCATTCCCTGCACATTTTCAGACCACAATGCTTTGAAACTAGAACCCAATCACAAGAGGAAAGTCGGAAAGAACTCAAATACATGGAGGCTAAAGAGCATCCTACGAAAGAATGAATGGGTCAACCAGGAAATTAAAGAAGAATTTAAAAATTCATGGAAACCAATGAAAATGAAAACACAACTGTCCAAAATCTTTGGGATACAGCCAAGGCAGTCCTGCGAGGAAAGTATATAGCAATACAAGCCTTTCTCAAGAAACATGAAAGGTCTCAAATACACACCCTAACCCTACACCTAAAGGAGCTGGAGAAAGAACGGCCAATAAAGCCTAAACCCAGCAGGAGAAGAGAAATCATGCAGATCAGAGCAGAAATCAATGAAATAGAACCCAAAAGAACAGTAGAACAGATCAACGGAACTAGGAGCTGGTTCTTTGAAAGAATTCACAAGATTGATACACCCCTGTCCAGGCTGATCAAAAAGAAAAGAGAGATGACCCAAATCAACAAAATCATGAATGAAAGAGGAGAGATCACAACCAACACCAAAGAAATACAAACGATTATAAGAACGTAATCTGAGCAACCCTATGGCAGCATATTCCATAACCTGGAAGAAATGGGTGCATTCCTAGAGATGTGTCAACTACCAAAACTGACCCAGGAAGAAAGAGAAAACCTGAACAGTCCTATAACCACGAAGGCAATTGAAGTAGTCATCAAAAACCTCCCAAGAAACCAAAGCCCAGGGCCAGATGGATTCCCAGGGGAATTCTATCCGACATTTAAAGAAGAATTAATACCTATTCTCCTGAAACTGTTCCAAACAATAGAAATGGAAGGAAAACTTCCAAACTCATTTTATGAGGCCACCATTACCTTGATCCCAAAACCAGACAAAGATCCCATCAAAAAGGAGTATTAGAGACCAATATCCTTGATGAACATCGATGCAAAAATTCTCACCAAAATACTAGCCAAGAGGACCCAACAGTACATGAAAAGGAGTATTCACCATGACCAAGTGGGATTTATCCCTGGGCTGCAAGGCTGGTTCAACATCCGCAAATCAATCAACGTGATAAAACACATTAACCAAAGAAAGAACAAGAATCATATGATCCTCTCAATAGATGCAGAAAAACCATTTGACAAAGTAAAGCACACTTTCTGGATCAAAACTCTTCAGAGTACAGGGACAGCGGGTACATACCTCAATATCATAAAAGCCATCTACGAACAACCTACAGCGAATATCATTCTCAATGGGGAAAAGCTGAGATCTTTTCCCCTAAGGTCAGGAACGCGGCAGGGATAGCCACTCTCACCACTGCTATTCAACATAGTATTAGAAGTCCTAGCCACAGCAATCAGACAACAAAAAGAAATCCAAGGCATCCAAATCGGCAAAGAGGAAGTCAAACTCTCACTCTTTGCAGATGATATGATACTTTATGTGGAAAACCCAAAAGACTCCACCCCAAAACTGCTACAACTCACACAGCAATTCCGTCAAGTAGCAGGCTATAAAATCAATGCACAGACATCAGTGGCATTCCTATACACCAACAACAAGACAGAAGAGAGACAAATCAAGGAGTCGATCCCATTCACAACTGCACCCAAAACCAGAAGAGACCTAGGAATAAATTGAACCCAAGAGGCAAAGGATCTGTACCCCGAAAACTACCAAATACTCAGGAAAGGAATTGAAGAAGACACAAAGAAACGGAAAAACGTTCCATGGTCATGGACTGGGAGAACCAACATTGTGAAGAGGACAACGCTACCTAGAGCAATCTACACATGCAATGCAATCCCCATCAAAATACCATCCACTTTTTTCCAAGAAATGGAACAAATAATCCTAAGATTTGAATGGAACCAGAAGAGACCACGAATAGCCAGAGGAATATTGAGAAAGAAAAGCAAAGCTGGCGGCATCACAATTCTGGACTTCCAGCTCTATGACAAAGCTGTCATCATCAAGACAGTATGGTACTGGCACAAAAACAGACACATAGATCCATGGAACAGAATCTAGCGCCCAGAAATGGACCCTCAACTCTATGGTCAACTTATCTTTGACAGAGCAGGAAAGAATGTCCAATGGCAAAAAGAGAGTCTCTTCCACAACTGGAGTTGTGGAAATTGGACAGCCCCATGCAGAAGAATGACACTGGACCATTTCCTGACACCACACACAAAAATAGACTCCAAATGTTTGAAAGACCTCAGTGTGAGACAGGACTCCATCAAAATCCTAAAGGAGAACACAGGTAGCAAGCTCTTCGACCTCAGCCGCAGCAACTTCTTCCTACAAACATCACCAAAGGCACGGGAAGCCAGGGCAAAAAGGAACTATTGGGATTTCATCAAGATAAAAACCTTTGGCACAGCAAAAGAAACAGTCCACAAAACCAAAAGACAACCGACAGAATGGGAGAAATTATTTACGAATGACATATCAGATAAAGGGCTACTATCCAATATGTATAAAAACGTATCAAACTCAACACCCAAAGAACAAATAATCCAATCAAAAAATAGGCAGAAGGCATGAACAGACATTTTTCCAAAGAACACATCCAAATGGCCAACAGGCACATGAAAAAGTGCTCAACACGGCTCGGCATCAGGGAAATCCACATCAAAACCTCAATGAGATACCCCCTCACACCCGTCAGAATGGCTCAAATGAACAAGTCAGGGAACGACAGAGGTTGGCGGGGATGTGGAGAAAGGGGAACCCTCCTACACTGGTGGTGGGAATGCAAGCTGGGGCAACCCCTCTGGAAAACAGGATGGAGGTTCCTCAAATAGTTGAAATTAGAGCTACCATCCGATCCAGCAATTGCACTCCTGGGTATTTACCCCAAAGATACAAATGTAGGGACCCGAAGCGGTACGTGCACCCCATTGTTTATAGCAGCAATGTCCACAATAGCCAAACTGTTGAAAGAGCCAAGATGTCCATCGACAGATGAGTGGATAAAGAAGAGGTGGTATATATATACACAATGGAATATTACGCAGCCATCAAAAGGAATGAGATGTTGCCATGGACAACGACGTGGATGGAAGTGGAGGGTCCGATGATTAGTGAAATAAGTCAATCAGAGAAAGACATGTATCATATGACCTCACTGATATGAGGAATTCTTAATCTCAGGAACAGAGTGAGGCTTGCTGGAGTGGTCGGGGGTGGGAGGGATGGGCTGGCTGGGTGATAGACATTGGGGAGGGTATGAGCTACGGTGAGCGCTGTGAATTGTGTAAGACTGTTGAATCACAGATCTCTACTTCTGAAACAAATAACGCAACATATTTTAAGAATAAAGGAAAAGAAGGAGATAGCAGGAGAGGAAGAATGAAGGGGAGTTAGTGAGAGGGGGAGACAGACCAGGAGAGATGATGGATTCTGAAAAAAAATCCGAGGTTTCTAGAGGGGAGGTGGGTCGGGGGATTGGTTAGCCTGGTGATGGGTATTAAAGAGGGCACATTCTGCATGGAGCACTGTGTGTTCGGAACAAACAATGAATCATGGGACACTACACCAAAACAAATGATGTAGTACATGGTGATTAACAAAGGAATAAAAAACAAAGACTGTAATAAGAGATGAAGAAGAACACTATATCCTACTTAAAGGGTCTATCCAAGAAGAAGATCTAACAATTGTAAATGTCTATGCCCCGAACATGGGAGCATCCAATTATATAAGGCAATTTAGAAGAAAAGCAAAGAAAGACATTGACAACCATACAATCATAGTGGGGGACTTTAACACCCCCCTAACTGAAATGGCCAGATCATCTAAGCAAAAGATCAACAAGGAAATAAAGACTTTAAATGACACACTGGACCAAATGGACTTCACAGACATATTCAGAACGTTCCATCCCGAAGCAACGGAATACACATTCTTCTCTAGGGCCCATGGAACGTTCTCCAGAATGGATCACATCCTAGGTCACAAATCAGGTCTCAACCGGTACCCAAAGATTGGGATCATTCCCTGCACATTTTCAGACCACAATGCTTTGAAACTAGAACTCAATCACAAGAGGAAAGTCGGAAAGAACTCAAATATATGGAGGCTAAAGAGCATCCTACGAAAGAATGAATGGGTCAACCAGGAAATTAAAGAAGAATTTAAAAATTCATGGAAACCAATGAAAATGAAAACACAACTGTCCAAAATCTTTGGGATACAGCCAAGGCAGTCCTGCGAGGAAAGTATATAGCAATACAAGCCTTTCTCAAGAAACATGAAAGGTCTCAAATACACACCCTAACCCTACACCTAAAGGAGCTGGAGAAAGAACGGCCAATAAAGCCTAAACCCAGCAGGAGAAGAGAAATCATGCAGATCAGAGCAGAAATCAATGAAATAGAACCCAAAAGAACAGTAGAACAGATCAACGGAACTAGGAGCTGGTTCTTTGAAAGAATTCACAAGATTGATACACCCCTGTCCAGGCTGATCAAAAAGAAAAGAGAAATGACCCAAATCAACAAAATCATGAATGAAGGAGGAGAGATCACAACCAACACCAAAGAAATACAAACGATTATAAGAACGTAATCTGAGCAACCCTATGGCAGCATATTCCATAACCTGGAAGAAATGGGTGCATTCCTAGAGATGTGTCAACTACCAAAACTGACCCAGGAAGAAAGAGAAAACCTGAACAGTCCTATAACCACGAAGGCAATTGAAGTAGTCATCAAACCCTCCCAAGAAACCAAAGCCCAGGGCCAGATGGATTCCCAGGGGAATTCTATCAGACATTTAAAGAAGAATTAATACCTATTCTCCTGAAACTGTTCCAAACAATAGAAATGGAAGGAAAACTTCCAATCTCATTTTATGAGGCCACCATTACCTTGATCCCAAAACCAGACAAAGATCCCATCAAAAAGGAGTATTAGAGACCAATATCCTTGATGAACATCGATGCAAAAATTCTCACCAAAATACTAGCCAAGAGGACCCAACAGTACATGAAAAGGAGTATTCACCATGACCAAGTGGGATTTATCCCTGGGCTGCAAGGCTGGTTCAACATCCGCAAATCAATCAACGTGATAAAACACATTAACCAAAGAAAGAACAAGAATCATATGATCCTCTCAATAGATGCAGAAAAACCATTTGACAAAGTAAAGCACACTTTCTGGATCAAAACTCTTCAGAGTACAGGGACAGCGGGTACATACCTCAATATCATAAAAGCCATCTACGAACAACCTACAGCGAATATCATTCTCAATGGGGAAAAGCTGAGATCTTTTCCCCTAAGGTCAGGAACGCGGCAGGGATAGCCACTCTCACCACTGCTATTCAACATAGTATTAGAAGTCCTAGCCACAGCAATCAGACAACAAAAAGAAATGCAAGGCATCCAAATCGGCAGAGAGGAAGTCAAACTCTCACTCTTTGCAGATGATATGATACTTTATGTGGAAAACCCAAAAGACTCCACCCCAAAACTGCTACAACTCACACAGCAATTCCGTCAAGTAGCAGGCTATAAAATCAATGCACAGACATCAGTGGCATTCCTATACACCAACAACAAGACAGAAGAGAGACAAATCAAGGAGTCGATCCCATTCACAACTGCACCCAAAACCAGAAGAGACCTAGGAATAAATTGAACCCAAGAGGCAAAGGATCTGTACCCAGAAAACTACCAAATACTCAGGAAAGATATTGAAGAAGACACAAAGAAACGGAAAAACGTTCCATGCTCATGGATTGGGAGAACCAACATTGTGAAGAGGTCAATGCTACCTAGAGCAATCTACACATGCAATGCAATCCCCGTCAAAATACCATCCACTTTTTTCCAAGAAATGGAACAAATAATCCTAAGATTTGAATGGAACCAGAAGAGACCACGAATAGCCAGAGGAATATTGAGAAAGAAAAGCAAAGCTGGCGGCATCACAATTCTGGACTTCCAGCTCTATGACAAAGCTGTCATCATCAAGACAGTATGGTACTGGCACAAAAACAGACACATAGATCTATGGAACAGAATCGAGAGCCCAGAAATGGACCCTCAACTCTATGGTCAACTTATCTTTGACAGAGCAGGAAAGAATGTCCAATGCCAAAAAGAGAGTCTCTTCAACAACTGGAGTTGTGGAAATGGGACAGCCCCATGCAGAAGAATGACACTGGACCATTTCCTGACACCACACACAAAAATAGACTCCAAATGTTTGAAAGACCTCAGGGTGAGACAGGACTCCATCAAAATCCTAAAAGAGAACACAGGTAGAAAGCTCTTCGACCTCAGCCGCAGCAACTTCTTCCTACAAACATCACCAAAGGCACGGGAAGCCAGGGCAAAAATGAACTATTGGGATTTCATCAAGATAAAATCCTTTGGCACAGCAAAAGAAACAGTCCACAAAACCAAAACACAACCGACAGAATGGGAGAAATTATTTACGAATGACATATCAGATAAAGGGCTACTATCCAATATGTATAAAAACGTATCAAACTCAACACCCAAAGAACAAATAATCCAATCAAAAAATAGGCAGAAGACATGAACAGACATTTTTCCAAAGAAGATATCCAAATGGCCCACAGGCACAGGAAAAAGTGCTCAACACGGCTCGGCATCAGGGAAATCCACATCAAAACCTCAATGAGATACCCCCTCACACCCGTCAGAATGGCTCAAATGAACAAGTCAGGGAACGACAGAGGTTGGCGGGGATGTGGAGAAAGGGGAACCCTCCTACACTGGTGGTGGGAATGCAAGCTGGTGCAACCCCTCTGGAAAACAGGATGGAGGTTCCTCAAATAGTTGAAATTAGAGCTACCATCCGATCCAGCAATTGCACTCCTGGGTATTTACCCCAAAGATACAAATGTAGGGACCCGAAGCGGTACGTGCACCCCATTGTTTATAGCAGCAATGTCCACAATAGCCAAACTGTTGAAAGAGCCAAGATGTCCATCGACAGATGAGTGGATAAAGAAGAAGTGGTATATATATACACAATGGAATATTACGCAGCCATCAAAAGGAATGAGATGTTGCCATGGACAACGACGTGGATGGAAGTGGAGGGTCCGATGATTAGTGAAATAAGTCAATCAGAGAAAGACATGTATCATATGACCTCACTGATATGAGGAATTCTTAATCTCAGGAACAGAGTGAGGCTTGCTGGAGTGGTCGGGGGTGGGAGGGATGGGCTGGCTGGGTGATAGACATTGGGGAGGGTATGAGCTACGGTGAGCGCTGTGAATTGTGTAAGACTGTTGAATCACAGATCTCTACTTCTGAAACAAATAACGCAACATATTTTAAGAATAAAGGAAAAGAAGGAGATAGCAGGAGAGGAAGAATGAAGGGGAGTTAGTGAGAGGGGGAGACAGACCAGGAGAGATGATGGATTCTGAAAAAAAATCCGAGGTTTCTAGAGGGGAGGTGGGTCGGGGGATTGGTTAGCCTGGTGATGGGTATTAAAGAGGGCACATTCTGCATGGAGCACTGTGTGTTCGGAACAAACAATGAATCATGGGACACTACACCAAAACAAATGATGTAGTACATGGTGATTAACAAAGGAATAAAAAACAAAGACTGTAATAAGAGATGAAGAAGAACACTATATCCTACTTAAAGGGTCTATCCAAGAAGAAGATCTAACAATTGTAAATGTCTATGCCCCGAACATGGGAGCATCCAATTATATAAGGCAATTTAGAAGAAAAGCAAAGAAAGACATTGACAACCATAGAATCATAGTGGGGGACTTTAACACCCCCCTAACTGAAATGGCCAGATCATCTAAGCAAAAGATCAACAAGGAAATAAAGACTTTAAATGACACACTGGACCAAATGGACTTCACAGACATATTCAGAACGTTCCATCCCGAAGCAACGGAATACACATTCTTCTCTAGGGCCCATGGAACGTTCTCCAGAATGGATCACATCCTAGGTCACAAATCAGGTCTCAACCGGTACCCAAAGATTGGGATCATTCCCTGCACATTTTCAGACCACAATGCTTTGAAACTAGAACTCAATCACAAGAGGAAAGTCGGAAAGAACTCAAATATATGGAGGCTAAAGAGCATCCTACGAAAGAATGAATGGGTCAACCAGGAAATTAAAGAAGAATTTAAAAATTCATGGAAACCAATGAAAATGAAAACACAACTGTCCAAAATCTTTGGGATACAGCCAAGGCAGTCCTGCGAGGAAAGTATATAGCAATACAAGCCTTTCTCAAGAAACATGAAAGGTCTCAAATACACACCCTAACCCTACACCTAAAGGAGCTGGAGAAAGAACGGCCAATAAAGCCTAAACCCAGCAGGAGAAGAGAAATCATGCAGATCAGAGCAGAAATCAATGAAATAGAACCCAAAAGAACAGTAGAACAGATCAACGGAACTAGGAGCTGGTTCTTTGAAAGAATTCACAAGATTGATACACCCCTGTCCAGGCTGATCAAAAAGAAAAGAGAAATGACCCAAATCAACAAAATCATGAATGAAGGAGGAGAGATCACAACCAACACCAAAGAAATACAAACGATTATAAGAACGTAATCTGAGCAACCCTAGGGCAGCATATTCCATAACCTGGAAGAAATGGGTGCATTCCTAGAGATGTGTCAACTACCAAAACTGACCCAGGAAGAAAGAGAAAACCTGAACAGTCCTATAACCACGAAGGCAATTGAAGTAGTCATCAAAAACCTCCCAAGAAACCAAAGCCCAGGGCCAGATGGATTCCCAGGGGAATTCTATCAGACATTTAAAGAAGAATTAATACCTATTCTCCTGAAACTGTTCCAAACAATAGAAATGGAAGGAAAACTTCCAATCTCATTTTATGAGGCCACCATTACCTTGATCCCAAAACCAGACAAAGATCCCATCAAAAAGGAGTATTAGAGACCAATATCCTTGATGAACATCGATGCAAAAATTCTCACCAAAATACTAGCCAAGAGGACCCAACAGTACATGAAAAGGAGTATTCACCATGACCAAGTGGGATTTATCCCTGGGCTGCAAGGCTGGTTCAACATCCGCAAATCAATCAACGTGATAAAACACATTAACCAAAGAAAGAACAAGAATCATATGATCCTCTCAATAGATGCAGAAAAACCATTTGACAAAGTAAAGCACACTTTCTGGATCAAAACTCTTCAGAGTACAGGGACAGCGGGTACATACCTCAATATCATAAAAGCCATCTACGAACAACCTACAGCGAATATCATTCTCAATGGGGAAAAGCTGAGATCTTTTCCCCTAAGGTCAGGAACGCGGCAGGGATAGCCACTCTCACCACTGCTATTCAACATAGTATTAGAAGTCCTAGCCACAGCAATCAGACAACAAAAAGAAATCCAAGGCATCCAAATCGGCAGAGAGGAAGTCAAACTCTCACTCTTTGCAGATGATATGATACTTTATGTGGAAAACCCAAAAGACTCCACCCCAAAACTGCTACAACTCACACAGCAATTCCGTCAAGTAGCAGGCTATAAAATCAATGCACAGACATCAGTGGCATTCCTATACACCAACAACAAGACAGAAGAGAGACAAATCAAGGAGTCGATCCCATTCACAACTGCACCCAAAACCAGAAGAGACCTAGGAATAAATTGAACCCAAGAGGCAAAGGATCTGTAACTCGAAAACTACCAAATACTCAGGAAAGAAATTGAAGAAGACACAAAGAAACGGAAAAACGTTCCATGCTCATGGATTGGGAGAACCAACATTGTGAAGAGGTCAATGCTACCTAGAGCAATCTACACATGCAATGCAATCCCCGTCAAAATACCATCCACTTTTTTCCAAGAAATGGAACAAATAATCCTAAGATTTGAATGGAACCAGAAGAGACCACGAATAGCCAGAGGAATATTGAGAAAGGAAAGCAAAGCTGGCGGCATCACAATTCTGGACTTCCAGCTCTATGACAAAGCTGTCATCATCAAGACAGTATGGTACTGGCACAAAAACAGACACATAGATCCATGGAACAGAATCGAGAGCCCAGAAATGGACCCTCAACTCTCTGGTCAACTTATCTTTGACAGAGCAGGAAAGAATGTCCAATGGCAAAAAGAGAGTCTCTTCCACAACTGGAGTTGTGGAAATTGGACAGCCCCATGCAGAAGAATGACACTGGACCATTTCCTGACACCACACACAAAAATAGACTCCAAATGTTTGAAAGACCTCAGTGTGAGACAGGACTCCATCAAAATCCTAAAGGAGAACACAGGTAGCAAGCTCTTCGACCTCAGCCGCAGCAACTTCTTCCTACAAACATCACCAAAGGCACGGGAAGCCAGGGCAAAAAGGAACTATTGGGATTTCATCAAGATAAAAACCTTTGGCACAGCAAAAGAAACAGTCCACAAAACCAAAAGACAACCGACAGAATGGGAGAAATTATTTACGAATGACATATCAGATAAAGGGCTACTATCCAATATGTATAAAAACGTATCAAACTCAACACCCAAAGAACAAATAATCCAATCAAAAAATAGGCAGAAGGCATGAACAGACATTTTTCCAAAGAACACATCCAAATGGCCAACAGGCACATGAAAAAGTGCTCAACACGGCTCGGCATCAGGGAAATCCACATCAAAACCTCAATGAGATACCCCCTCACACCCGTCAGAATGGCTCAAATGAACAAGTCAGGGAACGACAGAGGTTGGCGGGGATCTGGAGAAAGGGGAACCCTCCTACACTGGTGGTGGGAATGCAAGCTGGTGCAACCCCTCTGGAAAACAGGATGGAAAGTTCCTCAAATAGTTGAAATTAGAGCTACCATCCGATCCAGCAATTGCACTCCTGGGTATTTACCCCAAAGATACAAATGTAGGGACCCGAAGCGGTACGTGCACCCCATTGTTTATAGCAGCAATGTCCACAATAGCCAAACTGTTGAAAGAGCCAAGATGTCCATCGACAGATGAGTGGATAAAGAAGAGGTGGTATATATATACACAATGGAATATTACGCAGCCATCAAAAGGAATGAGATGTTGCCATGGACAACGACGTGGATGGAACTGGAGGGTCCGATGATTAGTGAAATAAGTCAATCAGAGAAAGACATGTATCATATGACCTCACTGATATGAGGAATTCTTAATCTCAGGAACAGAGTGAGGCTTGCTGGAGTGGTCGGGGGTGGGAGGGATGGGCTGGCTGGGTGATAGACATTGGGGAGGGTATGAGCTACGGTGAGCGCTGTGAATTGTGTAAGACTGTTGAATCACAGATCTCTACTTCTGAAACAAATAACGCAACATATTTTAAGAATAAAGGAAAAGAAGGAGATAGCAGGAGAGGAAGAATGAAGGGGAGTTAGTGAGAGGGGGAGACAGACCAGGAGAGATGATGGATTCTGAAAAAAAATCCGAGGTTTCTAGAGGGGAGGTGGGTCGGGGGATTGGTTAGCCTGGTGATGGGTATTAAAGAGGGCACATTCTGCATGCAGCACTGTGTGTTCGGAACAAACAATGAATCATGGGACACTACACCAAAACAAATGATGTAGTACATGGTGATTAACAAAGCAATAAAAAACAAACACTGTAATAAGAGATGAAGAAGGACACTATATCCTACTTAAAGGGTCTATCCAAGAAGAAGATCTAACAATTGTAAATGTCTATGCCCCGAACATGGGAGCATCCAATTATATAAGGCAATTTAGAAGAAAAGGAAAGAAAGACATTGACAACCATACAATCATAGTGGGGGACTTTAACACCCCCCTGACTGAAATGGCCAGATCATCTAAGCAAAAGATCAACAAGGAAATAAAGACTTTAAATGACACACTGGACCAAATGGACTTCACAGACATATTCAGAACGTTCCATCCCGAAGCAACGGAATACACATTCTTCTCTAGGGCCCATGGAACGTTCTCCAGAATGGATCACATCCTAGGTCACAAATCAGGTCTCAACCGGTACCCAAAGATTGGGATCATTCCCTGCACATTTTCAGACCACAATGCTTTGAAACTAGAACTCAATCACAAGAGGAAAGTCGGAAAGAACTCAAATACATGGAGGGTAAAGAGCATCCTACGAAAGAATGAATGGGTCAACCAGGAAATTAAAGAAGAATTTAAAAATTCATGGAAACCAATGAAAATGAAAACACAACTGTCCAAAATCTTTGGGATACAGCCAAGGCAGTCCTGCGAGGAAAGTATATAGCAATACAAGCCTTTCTCAAGAAACATGAAAGGTCTCAAATACACACCCTAACCCTACACCTAAAGGAGCTGGAGAAAGAACGGCCAATAAAGCCTAAACCCACCAGGAGAAGAGAAATCATGCAGATCAGAGCAGAAATCAATGAAATAGAACCCAAAAGAACAGTAGAACAGATCAACGGAACAAGGAGCTGGTTCTTTGAAAGAATTCACAAGATTGATACACCCCTGTCCAGGCTGATCAAAAAGAAAAGAGAAATGACCCAAATCAACAAAATCATGAATGAAGGAGGAGAGATCACAACCAACACCAAAGAAATACAAACGATTATAAGAACGTAATCTGAGCAACCCTAGGGCAGCATATTCCATAACCTGGAAGAAATGGGTGCATTCCTAGAGATGTGTCAACTACCAAAACTGACCCAGGAAGAAAGAGAAAACCTGAACAGTCCTATAACCACGAAGGCAATTGAAGTAGTCATCAAAAACCTCCCAAGAAACCAAAGCCCAGGGCCAGATGGATTCCCAGGGGAATTCTATCAGACATTTAAAGAAGAATTAATACCTATTCTCCTGAAACTGTTCCAAACAATAGAAATGGAAGGAAAACTTCCAATCTCATTTTATGAGGCCACCATTACCTTGATCCCAAAACCAGACAAAGATCCCATCAAAAAGGAGTATTAGAGACCAATATCCTTGATGAACATCGATGCAAAAATTCTCACCAAAATACTAGCCAAGAGGACCCAACAGTACATGAAAAGGAGTATTCACCATGACCAAGTGGGATTTATCCCTGGGCTGCAAGGCTGGTTCAACATCCGCAAATCAATCAACGTGATAAAACACATTAACCAAAGAAAGAACAAGAATCATATGATCCTCTCAATAGATGCAGAAAAACCATTTGACAAAGTAAAGCACACTTTCTGGATCAAAACTCTTCAGAGTACAGGGACAGCGGGTACATACCTCAATATCATAAAAGCCATCTACGAACAACCTACAGCGAATATCATTCTCAATGGGGAAAAGCTGAGATCTTTTCCCCTAAGGTCAGGAACGCGGCAGGGATAGCCACTCTCACCACTGCTATTCAACATAGTATTAGAAGTCCTAGCCACAGCAATCAGACAACAAAAAGAAATCAAAGGCATCCAAATCGGCAGAGAGGAAGTCAAAATCTCACTCTTTGCAGATGATATGATACTTTATGTGGAAAACCCAAAAGACTCCACCCCAAAACTGCTACAACTCACAGAGCAATTCCGTCAAGTAGCAGGCTATAAAATCAATGCACAGACATTAGTGGCATTCCTATACACCAACAACAAGACAGAAGAGAGACAAATCAAGGAGTCGATCCCATTCACAACTGCACCCAAAACCAGAAGAGACCTAGGAATAAATTGAACCCAAGAGGCAAAGGATCTGTACTCAGAAAACTACCAAATACTCAGGAAAGAAATTGAAGAAGACACAAAGAAACGGAAAAACGTTCCATGCTCATGGATTGGGAGAACCAACATTGTGAAGAGGTCAATGCTACCTAGAGTAATCTACACATGCAATGCAATCCCCATCAAAATACCATCCACTTTTTTCCAAGAAATCGAACAAATAATCCTAAGATTTGAATGGAACCAGAAGAGACCACGAATAGCCAGAGGAATATTGAGAAAGAAAAGCAAAGCTGGCGGCATCACAATTCTGGACTTCCAGCTCTATGACAAAGCTGTCATCATCAAGACAGTATGGTACTGGCACAAAAACAGACACATAGATCCATGGAACAGAATCGAGAGCCCAGAAGTGGACCCTCAACTCTATGGTCAACTTATCTTTGACAGAGCAGGAAAGAATGTCCAATGGCAAAAAGAGAGTCTCTTCCACAACTGGAGTTGTGGAAATTGGACAGCCCCATGCAGAAGAATGACACTGGACCATTTCCTGACACCACACACAAAAATAGACTCCAAATGTTTGAAAGACCTCAGTGTGAGACAAGACTCCATCAAAATCCTAAAGGAGAACACAGGTAGCAAGCTCTTCGACCTCAGCCGCAGCAACTTCTTCCTACAAACATCACCAAAGGCACGGGAATCCAGGGCAAAAAGGAACTATTGGGATTTCATCAAGATAAAAACCTTTGGCACAGCAAAAGAAACAGTCAACAAAACCAAAAGACAACCGACAGAATGGGAGAAATTATTTACGAATGACATATCAGATAAAGGGCTACTATCCAATATGTATAAAAACGTATCAAACTCAACACCCAAAGAACAAATAATCCAATCAAAAAATAGGCAGAAGGCATGAACAGACATTTTTCCAAAGAACACATCCAAATGGCCAACAGGCACAGGAAAAAGTGCTCAACACGGCTCGGCATCAGGGAAATCCACATCAAAACCTCAATGAGATACCCCCTCACACCCGTCAGAATGGCTCAAATGAACAAGTCAGGGAACGACAGAGGTTGGCGGGGATGTGGAGAAAGGGGAACCCTCCTACACTGGTGGTGGGAATGCAAGCTGGTGCAACCCCTCTGGAAAACAGGATGGAGGTTCCTCAAATAGTTGAAATTAGAGCTACCATCCGATCCAGCAATTGCACTCCTGGGTATTTACCCCAAAGATACAAATGTAGGGACCCGAAGCGGTACGTGCACCCCATTGTTTATAACAGCAATGTCCACAATAGCCAAACTGTTGAAAGAGCCAAGATGTCCATCGACAGATGAGTGGATAAAGAAGAGGTGGTATATATATACACAATGGAATATTACGCAGCCATCAAAAGGAATGAGATGTTGCCATGGACAACGACGTGGATGGAACTGGAGGGTCCGATGATTAGTGAAATAAGTCAATCAGAGAAAGACATGTATCATATGACCTCACTGATATGAGGAATTCTTAATCTCAGGAACAGAGTGAGGCTTGCTGGAGTGGTCGGGGGTGGGAGGGATGGGCTGGCTGGGTGATAGACATTGGGGAGGGTATGAGCTACGGTGAGCGCTGTGAATTGTGTAAGACTGTTGAATCACAGATCTCTACTTCTGAAACAAATAACGCAACATATTTTAAGAATAAAGGAAAAGAAGGAGATAGCAGGAGAGGAAGAATGAAGGGGAGTTAGTGAGAGGGGGAGACAGACCAGGAGAGATGATGGATTCTGAAAAAAAATCCGAGGTTTCTAGAGGGGAGGTGGGTCGGGGGATTGGTTAGCCTGGTGATGGGTATTAAAGAGGGCACATTCTGCATGGAGCACTGTGTGTTCGGAACAAACAATGAATCATGGGACACTACACCAAAACAAATGATGTAGTACATGGTGATTAACAAAGCAATAAAAAACAAAGACTGTAATAAGAGATGAAGAAGGACACTATATCCTACTTAAAGGGTCTATCCAAGAAGAAGATCTAACAATTGTAAATGTCTATGCCCCGAACATGGGAGCATCCAATTATATAAGGCAATTTAGAAGAAAAGCAAAGAAAGACATTGACAACCATACAATCATAGTGGGGGACTTTAACACCTCCCTGACTGAAATGGACAGATCATCTAAGCAAAAGATCAACAAGGAAATAAAGACTTTAAATGACACACTGGACCAAATGGACTTCACAGACATATTCAGAACGTTCCATCCCGAAGCAACGGAATACACATTCTTCTCTAGGGCCCATGGAACGTTCTCCAGAATGGATCACATCCTAGGTCACAAATCAGGTCTCAACCGGTACCCAAAGATTGGGATCATTCCCTGCACATTTTCAGACCACAATGCTTTGAAACTAGAACCCAATCACAAGAGGAAAGTCGGAAAGAACTCAAATACATGGAGGCTAAAGAGCATCCTACGAAAGAATGAATGGGTCAACCAGGAAATTAAAGAAGAATTTAAAAATTCATGGAAACCAATGAAAATGAAAACACAACTGTCCAAAATCTTTGGGATACAGCCAAGGCAGTCCTGCGAGGAAAGTATATAGCAATACAAGCCTTTCTCAAGAAACATGAAAGGTCTCAAATACACACCCTAACCCTACACCTAAAGGAGCTGGAGAAAGAACGGCCAATAAAGCCTAAACCCAGCAGGAGAAGAGAAATCATGCAGATCAGAGCAGAAATCAATGAAATAGAACCCAAAAGAACAGTAGAACAGATCAACGGAACTAGGAGCTGGTTCTTTGAAAGAATTCACAAGATTGATACACCCCTGTCCAGGCTGATCAAAAAGAAAAGAGAAATGACCCAAATCAACAAAATCATGAATGAAAGAGGAGAGATCACAACCAACACCAAAGAAATACAAACGATTATAAGAACGTAATCTGAGCAACCCTATGGCAGCCTATTCCATAACCTGGAAGAAATGGGTGCATTCCTAGAGATGTGTCAACTACCAAAACTGACCCAGGAAGAAAGAGAAAACCTGAACAGTCCTATAACCACGAAGGCAATTGAAGTAGTCATCAAAAACCTCCCAAGAAACCAAAGCCCAGGGCCAGATGGATTCCCAGGGGAATTCTATCCGACATTTAAAGAAGAATTAATACCTATTCTCCTGAAACTGTTCCAAACAATAGAAATGGAAGGAAAACTTCCAAACTCATTTTATGAGGCCACCATTACCTTGATCCCAAAACCAGACAAAGATCCCATCAAAAAGGAGTATTAGAGACCAATATCCTTGATGAACATCGATGCAAAAATTCTCACCAAAATACTAGCCAAGAGGATCCAACAGTACATGAAAAGGAGTATTCACCATGACCAAGTGGGATTTATCCCTGGGCTGCAAGGCTGGTTCAACATCCGCAAATCAATCAACGTGATAAAACACATTAACCAAAGAAAGAACAAGAATCATATGATCCTCTCAATAGATGCAGAAAAACCATTTGACAAAGTAAAGCACACTTTCTGGATCAAAACTCTTCAGAGTACAGGGACAGCGGGTACATACCTCAATATCATAAAAGCCATCTACGAACAACCTACAGCGAATATCATTCTCAATGGGGAAAAGCTGAGATCTTTTCCCCTAAGGTCAGGAACGCGGCAGGGATAGCCACTCTCACCACTGCTATTCAACATAGTATTAGAAGTCCTAGCCACAGCAATCAGACAACAAAAAGAAATCCAAGGCATCCAAATCGGCAGAGAGGAAGTCAAACTCTCACTCTTTGCAGATGATATGATACTTTATGTGGAAAACCCAAAAGACTCCACCCCAAAACTCCTACAACTCACACAGCAATTCCGTCAAGTAGCAGGCTATAAAATCAATGCACAGACATCAGTGGCATTCCTATACACCAACAACAAGACAGAAGAGAGACAAATCAAGGAGTCGATCCCATTCACAACTGCACCCAAAACCAGAAGAGACCTAGGAATAAATTGAACCCAAGAGGCAAAGGATCTGTACCCCGAAAACTACCAAATACTCAGGAAAGAAATTGAAGAAGACACAAAGAAACGGAAAAAAGTTCCATGCTCATGGACTGGGAGAACCAACATTGTGAAGAGGTCAATGCTACCTAGAGCAATCTACACATGCAATGCAATCCCCATCAAAATACCATCCACTTTTTTCCAAGAAATGGAACAAATAATCCTAAGATTTGAATGGAACCAGAAGAGACCACGAATAGCCAGAGGAATATTGAGAAAGAAAAGCAAAGCTGGCGGCATCACAATTCTGGACTTCCAGCTCTATGACAAAGCTGTCATCATCAAGACAGTATGGTACTGGCACAAAAACAGACACATAGATCCATGGAACAGAATCGAGAGCCCAGAAATGGACCCTCAACTCTATGGTCAACTTATCTTTGACAGAGCAGGAAAGAATGTCCAATGGCAAAAAGAGAGTCTCT
Source organism: Eumetopias jubatus (assembly GCF_037043125.1). Taxonomy (NCBI): domain Eukaryota; kingdom Metazoa; phylum Chordata; class Mammalia; order Carnivora; family Otariidae; genus Eumetopias; species Eumetopias jubatus. The sequence goes on along the minus strand of NW_028274839.1, from coordinate 583,686 downwards.
TCAACAACTGGAGTTGTGGAAATTGGACAGCCCCATGCAGAAGAATGACACTGGACCATTTCCTGACACCACACACAAAAATAGACTCCAAATGTTTGAAAGACCTCAGTGTGAGACAGGACTCCATCAAAATCCTAAAGGAGAACACAGGTAGCAAGCTCTTCGACCTCAGCCGCAGCAACTTCTTCCTACAAACATCACCAAAGGCACGGGAAGCCAGGGCAAAAAGGAACTATTGGGATTTCATCAAGATAAAAACCTTTGGCACAGCAAAAGAAACAGTCCACAAAACCAAAAGACAACCGACAGAATGGGAGAAATTATTTACGAATGACATATCAGATAAAGGGCTACTATCCAATATGTATAAAAACGTATCAAACTCAACACCCAAAGAACAAATAATCCAATCAAAAAATAGGCAGAGGGCATGAACAGACATTTTTCCAAAGAACACATCCAAATGGCCAACAGGCACATGAAAAAGTGCTCAACACGGCTCGGCATCAGGGAAATCCACATCAAAACCTCAATGAGATACCCCCTCACACCCGTCAGAATGGCTCAAATGAACAAGTCAGGGAACGACAGAGGTTGGCGGGGATGTGGAGAAAGGGGAACCCTCCTACACTGGTGGTGGGAATGCAAGCTGGTGCAACCCCTCTGGAAAACAGGATGGAGGTTCCTCAAATAGTTGAAATTAGAGCTACCATCCGATCCAGCAATTGCACTCCTGGGTATTTACCCCAAAGATACAAATGTAGGGACCCGAAGCGGTACGTGCACCCCATTGTTTATAGCAGCAATGTCCACAATAGCCAAACTGTTGAAAGAGCCAAGATGTCCATCGACAGATGAGTGGATAAAGAAGAGGTGGTATATATATACACAATGGAATATTACGCAGCCATCAAAAGGAATGAGATGTTGCCATGGACAACGACGTGGATGGAACTGGAGGGTCCGATGATTAGTGAAATAAGTCAATCAGAGAAAGACATGTATCATATGACCTCACTGATATGAGGAATTCTTAATCTCAGGAACAGAGTGAGGCTTGCTGGAGTGGTCGGGGGTGGGAGGGATGGGCTGGCTGGGTGATAGACATTGGGGAGGGTATGAGCTACGGTGAGCGCTGTGAATTGTGTAAGACTGTTGAATCACAGATCTCTACTTCTGAAACAAATAACGCAACATATTTTAAGAATAAAGGAAAAGAAGGAGATAGCAGGAGAGGAAGAATGAAGGGGAGTTAGTGAGAGGGGGAGACAGACCAGGAGAGATGATGGATTCTGAAAAAAAATCCGAGGTTTCTAGAGGGGAGGTGGGTCGGGGGATTGGTTAGCCTGGTGATGGGTATTAAAGAGGGCACATTCTGCATGGAGCACTGTGTGTTCGGAACAAACAATGAATCATGGGACACTACACCAAAACAAATGATGTAGTACATGGTGATTAACAAAGCAATAAAAAACAAAGACTGTAATAAGAGATGAAGAAGGACACTATATCCTACTTAAAGGGTCTATCCAAGAAGAAGATCTAACAATTGTAAATGTCTATGCCCCGAACATGGGAGCATCCAATTATATAAGGCAATTTAGAAGAAAAGGAAAGAAAGACATTGACAACCATACAATCATAGTGGGGGACTTTAACACCCCCCTGACTGAAATGGCCAGATCATCTAAGCAAAAGATCAACAAGGAAATAAAGACTTTAAATGACACACTGGACCAAATGGACTTCACAGACATATTCAGAACGTTCCATCCCGAAGCAACGGAATACACATTCTTCTCTAGGGCCCATGGAACGTTCTCCAGAATGGATCACATCCTAGGTCACAAATCAGGTCTCAACCGGTACCCAAAGATTGGGATCATTCCCTGCACATTTTCAGACCACAATGCTTTGAAACTAGAACTCAATCACAAGAGGAAAGTCGGAAAGAACTCAAATACATGGAGGCTAAAGAGCATCCTACGAAAGAATGAATGGGTCAACCAGGAAATTAAAGAAGAATTTAAAAATTCATGGAAACCAATGAAAATGAAAACACAACTGTCCAAAATCTTTGGGATACAGCCAAGGCAGTCCTGCGAGGAAAGTATATAGCAATACAAGCCTTTCTCAAGAAACATGAAAGGTCTCAAATACACACCCTAACCCTACACCTAAAGGAGCTGGAGAAAGAACGGCCAATAAAGGCTAAACCCAGCAGGAGAAGAGAAATCATGCAGATCAGAGCAGAAATCAATGAAATAGAAGCCAAAAGAACAGTACAACAGATCAACGGAACTAGGAGCTGGTTCTTTGAAAGAATTCACAAGATTGATACACCCCTGTCCAGGCTGATCAAAAAGAAAAGAGAAATGACCCAAATCAACAAAATCATGAATGAAAGAGGAGAGATCACAACCAACACCAAAGAAATACAAACGATTATAAGAACGTAATCTGAGCAACCCTAGGGCAGCATATTCCATAACCTGGAAGAAATGGGTGCATTCCTAGAGATGTGTCAACTACCAAAACTGACCCAGGAAGAAAGAGAAAACCTGAACAGTCCTATAACCACGAAGGCAATTGAAGTAGTCATCAAAAACCTCCCAAGAAACCAAAGCCCAGGGCCAGATGGATTCCCAGGGGAATTCTATCAGACATTTAAAGAAGAATTAATACCTATTCTCCTGAAACTGTTCCAAACAATAGAAATGGAAGGAAAACTTCCAAACTCATTTTATGAGGCCACCATTACCTTGATCCCAAAACCAGACAAAGATCCCATCAAAAAGGAGTATTAGAGACCAATATCCTTGATGAACATCGATGCAAAAATTCTCACCAAAATACTAGCCAAGAGGATCCAACAGTACATGAAAAGGAGTATTCACCATGACCAAGTGGGATTTATCCCTGGGCTGCAAGGCTGGTTCAACATCCGCAAATCAATCAACGTGATAAAACACATTAACCAAAGAAAGAACAAGAATCATATGATCTTCTCAATAGATGCAGAAAAACCATTTGACAAAGTAAAGCACACTTTCTGGATCAAAACTCTTCAGAGTACAGGGACAGCGGGTACATACCTCAATATCATAAAAGCCATCTACGAACAACCTACAGCGAATATCATTCTCAATGGGGAAAAGCTGAGATCTTTTCCCCTAAGGTCAGGAACGCGGCAGGGATAGCCACTCTCACCACTGCTATTCAACATAGTATTAGAAGTCCCAGCCACAGCAATCAGACAACAAAAAGAAATCCAAGGCATCCAAATCGGCAGAGAGGAAGTCAAACTCTCACTCTTTGCAGATGATATGATACTTTATGTGGAAAACCCAAAAGACTCCACCCCAAAACTGCTACAACTCACACAGCAATTCCGTCAAGTAGCAGGCTATAAAATCAATGCACAGAAATCAGTGGCATTCCTATACACCAACAACAAGACAGAAGAGAGACAAATCAAGGAGTCGATCCCATTCACAACTGCACCCAAAACCAGAAGAGACCTAGGAATACATTGAACCCAAGAGGCAAAGGATCTGTACTCAGAAAACTACCAAATACTCAGGAAAGAAATTGAAGAAGACACAAAGAAACGGAAAAACGTTCCATGCTCATGGATTGGGAGAACCAACATTGTGAAGAGGTCAATGCTACCTAGAGCAATCTACACATGCAATGCAATCCCCATCAAAATACCATCCACTTTTTTCCAAGAAATGGAACAAATAATCCTAAGATTTGAATGGAACCAGAAGAGACCACGAATAGCCAGAGGAATATTGAGAAAGAAAAGCAAAGCTGGCGGCATCACAATTCTGGACTTCCAGCTCTATGACAAAGCTGTCATCATCAAGACAGTATGGTACTGGCACAAAAACAGACACATAGATCCATGGAACAGAATCGAGAGCCCAGAAATGGACCCTCAACTCTCTGGTCAACTTATCTTTGACAGAGCAGGAAAGAATGTCCAATGGCAAAAAGAGAGTCTCTTCCACAACTGGAGTTGTGGAAATTGGACAGCCCCATGCAGAAGAATGACACTGGACCATTTCCTGACACCACACACAAAAATAGACTCCAAATGTTTGAAAGACCTCAGTGTGAGACAGGACTCCATCAAAATCCTAAAGGAGAACACAGGTAGCAAGCTCTTCGACCTCCGCCGCAGCAACTTCTTCCTACAAACATCACCAAAGGCACGGGAAGCCAGGGCAAAAAGGAACTATTGGGATTTCATCAAGATAAAAACCTTTGGCACAGCAAAAGAAACAGTCCACAAAACCAAAAGACAACCGACAGAATGGGAGAAATTATTTACGAATGACATATCAGATAAAGGGCTACTATCCAATATGTATAAAAACGTATCAAACTCAACACCCAAAGAACAAATAATCCAATCAAAAAATAGGCAGAAGGCATGAACAGACATTTTTCCAAAGAAGACATCCAAATGGCCAACAGGCACATGAAAAAGTGCTCAACACGGCTCGGCATCAGGGAAATCCACATCAAAAGCTCAATGAGATACCCCCTCACACCCGTCAGAATGGCTCAAATGAACAAGTCAGGGAACGACAGAGGTTGGCGGGGATGTGGAGAAAGGGGAACCCTCCTACACTGGTGGTGGGAATGCAAGCTGGTGCAACCCCTCTGGAAAACACGATGGAGGTTCCTCAAATAGTTGAAATTAGAGCTACCATCCGATCCAGCAATTGCACTCCTGGGTATTTACCCCAAAGATACAAATGTAGGGACCCGAAGCGGTACGTGCACCCCATTGTTTATAGCAGCAATGTCCACAATAGCCAAACTGTTGAAAGAGCCAAGATGTCCATCGACAGATGAGTGGATAAAGAAGAGGTGGTATATATATACACAATGGAATATTACGCAGCCATCAAAAGGAATGAGATGTTGCCATGGACAACGACGTGGATGGAACTGGAGGGTCCGATGATTAGTGAAATAAGTCAATCAGAGAAAGACATGTATCATATGACCTCACTGATATGAGGAATTCTTAATCTCAGGAACAGAGTGAGGCTTGCTGGAGTGGTCGGGGGTGGGAGGGATGGGCTGGCTGGGTGATAGACATTGGGGAGGGTATGAGCTACGGTGAGCGCTGTGAATTGTGTAAGACTGTTGAATCACAGATCTCTACTTCTGAAACAAATAACGCAACATATTTTAAGAATAAAGGAAAAGAAGGAGATAGCAGGAGAGGAAGAATGAAGGGGAGTTAGTGAGAGGGGGAGACAGACCAGGAGAGATGATGGATTCTGAAAAAAAATCCGAGGTTTCTAGAGGGGAGGTGGGTCGGGGGATTGGTTAGCCTGGTGATGGGTATTAAAGAGGGCACATTCTGCATGCAGCACTGTGTGTTCGGAACAAACAATGAATCATGGGACACTACACCAAAACAAATGATGTAGTACATGGTGATTAACAAAGCAATAAAAAACAAAGTCTGTAATAAGAGATGAAGAAGGACACTATATCCTACTTAAAGGGTCTATCCAAGAAGAAGATCTAACAATTGTAAATGTCTATGCCCCGAACATGGGAGCATCCAATTGTATAAGGCAATTTAGAAGAAAAACAAAGAAAGACATTGACAACCATAGAATCATAGTGGGGGACTTTAACACCCCCCTGACTGAAATGGCCAGATCATCTAAGCAAAAGATCAACAAGGAAATAAAGACTTTAAATGACACACTGGACCAAATGGACTTCACAGACATATTCAGAACGTTCCATCCCGAAGCAACGGAATACACATTCTTCTCTAGGGCCCATGGAACGTTCTCCAGAATGGATCACATCCTAGGTCACAAATCAGGTCTCAACCGGTACCCAAAGATTGGGATCATTCCCTGCACATTTTCAGACCACAATGCTTTGAAACTAGAACCCAATCACAAGAGGAAAGTCGGAAAGAACTCAAATACATGGAGGCTAAAGAGCATCCTACGAAAGAATGAATGGGTCAACCAGGAAATTAAAGAAGAATTTAAAAATTCATGGAAACCAATGAAAATGAAAACACAACTGTCCAAAATCTTTGGGATACAGCCAAGGCAGTCCTGCGAGGAAAGTATATAGCAATACAAGCCTTTCTCAAGAAACATGAAAGGTCTCAAATACACACCCTAACCCTACACCTAAAGGAGCTGGAGAAAGAACGGCCAATAAAGCCTAAACCCAGCAGGAGAAGAGAAATCATGCAGATCAGAGCAGAAATCAATGAAATAGAACCCAAAAGAACAGTAGAACAGATCAACGGAACTAGGAGCTGGTTCTTTGAAAGAATTCACAAGATTGATACACCCCTGTCCAGGCTGATCAAAAAGAAAAGAGAAATGACCCAAATCAACAAAATCATGAATGAAGGAGGAGAGATCACAACCAACACCAAAGAAATACAAACGATTATAAGAACGTAATCTGAGCAACCCTATGGCAGCATATTCCATAACCTGGAAGAAATGGGTGCATTCCTAGAGATGTGTCAACTACCAAAACTGACCCAGGAAGAAAGAGAAAACCTGAACAGTCCTATAACCACGAAGGCAATTGAAGTAGTCATCAAAAACCTCCCAAGAAACCAAAGCCCAGGGCCAGATGGATTCCCAGGGGAATTCTATCAGACATTTAAAGAAGAATTAATACCTATTCTCCTGAAACTGTTCCAAACAATAGAAATGGAAGGAAAACTTCCAATCTCATTTTATGAGGCCACCATTACCTTGATCCCAAAACCAGACAAAGATCCCATCAAAAAGGAGTATTAGAGACCAATATCCTTGATGAACATCGATGCAAAAATTCTCACCAAAATACTAGCCAAGAGGACCCAACAGTACATGAAAAGGAGTATTCACCATGACCAAGTGGGATTTATCCCTGGGCTGCAAGGCTGGTTCAACATCCGCAAATCAATCAACGTGATAAAACACATTAACCAAAGAAAGAACAAGAATCATATGATCCTCTCAATAGATGCAGAAAAACCATTTGACAAAGTAAAGCACACTTTCTGGATCAAAACTCTTCAGAGTACAGGGACAGCGGGTACATACCTCAATATCATAAAAGCCATCTACGAACAACCTACAGCGAATATCATTCTCAATGGGGAAAAGCTGAGATCTTTTCCCCTAAGGTCAGGAACGCGGCAGGGATAGCCACTCTCACCACTGCTATTCAACATAGTATTAGAAGTCCTAGCCACAGCAATCAGACAACAAAAAGAAATCCAAGGCATCCAAATCGGCAGAGAGGAAGTCAAACTCTCACTCTTTGCAGATGATATGATACTTTATGTGGAAAACCCAAAAGACTCCACCCCAAAACTGCTACAACTCACACAGCAATTCCGTCAAGTAGCAGGCTATAAAATCAATGCACAGACATCAGTGGCATTCCTATACACCAACAACAAGACAGAAGAGAGACAAATCAAGGAGTCGATCCCATTCACAACTGCACCCAAAACCAGAAGAGACCTAGGAATAAATTGAACCCAAGAGGCAAAGGATCTGTACCCCGAAAACTACCAAATACTCAGGAAAGGAATTGAAGAAGACACAAAGAAACGGAAAAACGTTCCTTGGTCATGGACTGGGAGAACCAACATTGTGAAGAGGACAACGCTACCTAGAGCAATCTACACATGCAATGCAATCCCCATCAAAATACCATCCACTTTTTTCCAAGAAATGGAACAAATAATCCTAAGATTTGAATGGAACCAGAAGAGACCACGAATAGCCAGAGGAATATTGAGAAAGAAAAGCAAAGCTGGCGGCATCACAATTCTGGACTTCCAGCTCTATGACAAAGCTGTCATCATCAAGACAGTATGGTACTGGCACAAAAACAGACACATAGATCCATGGAACAGAATCTAGCGCCCAGAAATGGACCCTCAACTCTATGGTCAACTTATCTTTGACAGAGCAGGAAAGAATGTCCAATGGCAAAAAGAGAGTCTCTTCCACAACTGGAGTTGTGGAAATTGGACAGCCCCATGCAGAAGAATGACACTGGACCATTTCCTGACACCACACACAAAAATAGACTCCAAATGTTTGAAAGACCTCAGTGTGAGACAGGACTCCATCAAAATCCTAAAGGAGAACACAGGTAGCAAGCTCTTCGACCTCAGCCGCAGCAACTTCTTCCTACAAACATCACCAAAGGCACGGGAAGCCAGGGCAAAAAGGAACTATTGGGATTTCATCAAGATAAAAACCTTTGGCACAGCAAAAGAAACAGTCCACAAAACCAAAAGACAACCGACAGAATGGGAGAAATTATTTACGAATGACATATCAGATAAAGGGCTACTATCCAATATGTATAAAAACGTATCAAACTCAACACCCAAAGAACAAATAATCCAATCAAAAAATAGGCAGAAGGCATGAACAGACATTTTTCCAAAGAACACATCCAAATGGCCAACAGGCACATGAAAAAGTGCTCAACACGGCTCGGCATCAGGGAAATCCACATCAAAACCTCAATGAGATACCCCCTCACACCCGTCAGAATGGCTCAAATGAACAAGTCAGGGAACGACAGAGGTTGGCGGGGATGTGGAGAAAGGGGAACCCTCCTACACTGGTGGTGGGAATGCAAGCTGGGGCAACCCCTCTGGAAAACAGGATGGAGGTTCCTCAAATAGTTGAAATTAGAGCTACCATCCGATCCAGCAATTGCACTCCTGGGTATTTACCCCAAAGATACAAATGTAGGGACCCGAAGCGGTACGTGCACCCCATTGTTTATAGCAGCAATGTCCACAATAGCCAAACTGTTGAAAGTGCCAAGATGTCCATCGACAGATGAGTGGATAAAGAAGAAGTGGTATATATATACACAATGGAATATTACGCAGCCATCAAAAGGAATGAGATGTTGCCATGGACAACGACGTGGATGGAAGTGGAGGGTCCGATGATTAGTGAAATAAGTCAATCAGAGAAAGACATGTATCATATGACCTCACTGATATGAGGAATTCTTAATCTCAGGAACAGAGTGAGGCTTGCTGGAGTGGTCGGGGGTGGGAGGGATGGGCTGGCTGGGTGATAGACATTGGGGAGGGTATGAGCTACGGTGAGCGCTGTGAATTGTGTAAGACTGTTGAATCACAGATCTCTACTTCTGAAACAAATAACGCAACATATTTTAAGAATAAAGGAAAAGAAGGAGATAGCAGGAGAGGAAGAATGAAGGGGAGTTAGTGAGAGGGGGAGACAGACCAGGAGAGATGATGGATTCTGAAAAAAAATCCGAGGTTTCTAGAGGGGAGGTGGGTCGGGGGATTGGTTAGCCTGGTGATGGGTATTAAAGAGGGCACATTCTGCATGGAGCACTGTGTGTTCGGAACAAACAATGAATCATGGGACACTACAACAAAACAAATGATGTAGTACATGGTGATTAACAAAGGAATAAAAAACAAAGACTGTAATAAGAGATGAAGAAGAACACTATATCCTACTTAAAGGGTCTATCCAAGAAGAAGATCTAACAATTGTAAATGTCTATGCCCCGAACATGGGAGCATCCAATTATATAAGGCAATTTAGAAGAAAAGCAAAGAAAGACATTGACAACCATACAATCATAGTGGGGGACTTTAACACCCCCCTAACTGAAATGGCCAGATCATCTAAGCAAAAGATCAACAAGGAAATAAAGACTTTAAATGACACACTGGACCAAATGGACTTCACAGACATATTCAGAACGTTCCATCCCGAAGCAACGGAATACACATTCTTCTCTAGGGCCCATGGAACGTTCTCCAGAATGGATCACATCCTAGGTCACAAATCAGGTCTCAACCGGTACCCAAAGATTGGGATCATTCCCTGCACATTTTCAGACCACAATGCTTTGAAACTAGAACTCAATCACAAGAGGAAAGTCGGAAAGAACTCAAATACATGGAGGCTAAAGAGCATCCTACGAAAGAATGAATGGGTCAACCAGGAAATTAAAGAAGAATTTAAAAATTCATGGAAACCAATGAAAATGAAAACACAACTGTCCAAAATCTTTGGGATACAGCCAAGGCAGTCCTGCGAGGAAAGTATATAGCAATACAAGCCTTTCTCAAGAAACATGAAAGGTCTCAAATACACACCCTAACCCTACACCTAAAGGAGCTGGAGAAAGAACGGCCAATAAAGCCTAAACCCAGCAGGAGAAGAGAAATCATGCAGATCAGAGCAGAAATCAATGAAATAGAACCCAAAAGAACAGTAGAACAGATCAACGGAACTAGGAGCTGGTTCTTTGAAAGAATTCACAAGATTGATACACCCCTGTCCAGGCTGATCAAAAAGAAAAGAGAAATGACCCAAATCAACAAAATCATGAATGAAGGAGGAGAGATCACAACCAACACCAAAGAAATACAAACGATTATAAGAACGTAATCTGAGCAACCCTATGGCAGCATATTCCATAACCTGGAAGAAATGGGTGCATTCCTAGAGATGTGTCAACTACCAAAACTGACCCAGGAAGAAAGAGAAAACCTGAACAGTCCTATAACCACGAAGGCAATTGAAGTAGTCATCAAAAACCTCCCAAGAAACCAAAGCCCAGGGCCAGATGGATTCCCAGGGGAATTCTATCAGACATTTAAAGAAGAATTAATACCTATTCTCCTGAAACTGTTCCAAACAATAGAAATGGAAGGAAAACTTCCAATCTCATTTTATGAGGCCACCATTACCTTGATCCCAAAACCAGACAAAGATCCCATCAAAAAGGAGTATTAGAGACCAATATCCTTGATGAACATCGATGCAAAAATTCTCACCAAAATACTAGCCAAGAGGACCCAACAGTACATGAAAAGGAGTATTCACCATGACCAAGTGGGATTTATCCCTGGGCTGCAAGGCTGGTTCAACATCCGCAAATCAATCAACGTGATAAAACACATTAACCAAAGAAAGAACAAGAATCATATGATCCTCTCAATAGATGCAGAAAAACCATTTGACAAAGTAAAGCACACTTTCTGGATCAAAACTCTTCAGAGTACAGGGACAGCGGGTACATACCTCAATATCATAAAAGCCATCTACGAACAACCTACAGCGAATATCATTCTCAATGGGGAAAAGCTGAGATCTTTTCCCCTAAGGTCAGGAACGCGGCAGGGATAGCCACTCTCACCACTGCTATTCAACATAGTATTAGAAGTCCTAGCCACAGCAATCAGACAACAAAAAGAAATCCAAGGCATCCAAATCGGCAGAGAGGAAGTCAAACTCTCACTCTTTGCAGATGATATGATACTTTATGTGGAAAACCCAAAAGACTCCACCCCAAAACTGCTACAACTCACACAGCAATTCCGTCAAGTAGCAGGCTATAAAATCAATGCACAGACATCAGTGGCATTCCTATACACCAACAACAAGACAGAAGAGAGACAAATCAAGGAGTCGATCCCATTCACAACTGCACCCAAAACCAGAAGAGACCTAGGAATAAATTGAACCCAAGAGGCAAAGGATCTGTACCCAGAAAACTACCAAATACTCAGGAAAGATATTGAAGAAGACACAAAGAAACGGAAAAACGTTCCATGCTCATGGATTGGGAGAACCAACATTGTGAAGAGGTCAATGCTACCTAGAGCAATCTACACATGCAATGCAATCCCCGTCAAAATACCATCCACTTTTTTCCAAGAAATGGAACAAATAATCCTAAGATTTGAATGGAACCAGAAGAGACCACGAATAGCCAGAGGAATATTGAGAAAGAAAAGCAAAGCTGGCGGCATCACAATTCTGGACTTCCAGCTCTATGACAAAGCTGTCATCATCAAGACAGTATGGTACTGGCCCAAAAACAGACACATAGATCCATGGAACAGAATCGAGAGCCCAGAAATGGACCCTCAACTCTATGGTCAACTTATCTTTGACAGAGCAGGAAAGAATGTCCAATGCCAAAAAGAGAGTCTCTTCAACAACTGGAGTTGTGGAAATGGGACAGCCCCATGCAGAAGAATGACACTGGACCATTTCCTGACACCACACACAAAAATAGACTCCAAATGTTTGAAAGACCTCAGGGTGAGACAGGACTCCATCAAAATCCTAAAAGAGAACACAGGTAGAAAGCTCTTCGACCTCAGCCGCAGCAACTTCTTCCTACAAACATCACCAAAGGCACGGGAAGCCAGGGCAAAAATGAACTATTGGGATTTCATCAAGATAAAATCCTTTGGCACAGCAAAAGAAACAGTCCACAAAACCAAAACACAACCGACAGAATGGGAGAAATTATTTACGAATGACATATCAGATAAAGGGCTACTATCCAATATGTATAAAAACGTATCAAACTCAACACCCAAAGAACAAATAATCCAATCAAAAAATAGGCAGAAGACATGAACAGACATTTTTCCAAAGAAGATATCCAAATGGCCCACAGGCACAGGAAAAAGTGCTCAACACGGCTCGGCATCAGGGAAATCCACATCAAAACCTCAATGAGATACCCCCTCACACCCGTCAGAATGGCTCAAATGAACAAGTCAGGGAACGACAGAGGTTGGCGGGGATGTGGAGAAAGGGGAACCCTCCTACACTGGTGGTGGGAATGCAAGCTGGTGCAACCCCTCTGGAAAACAGGATGGAGGTTCCTCAAATAGTTGAAATTAGAGCTACCATCCGATCCAGCAATTGCACTCCTGGGTATTTACCCCAAAGATACAAATGTAGGGACCCGAAGCGGTACGTGCACCCCATTGTTTATAGCAGCAATGTCCACAATAGCCAAACTGTTGAAAGAGCCAAGATGTCCATCGACAGAAGAGTGGATAAAGAAGAAGTGGTATATATATACACAATGGAATATTACGCAGCCATCAAAAGGAATGAGATGTTGCCATGGACAACGACGTGGATGGAAGTGGAGGGTCCGATGATTAGTGAAATAAGTCAATCAGAGAAAGACATGTATCATATGACCTCACTGATATGAGGAATTCTTAATCTCAGGAACAGAGTGAGGCTTGCTGGAGTGGTCGGGGGTGGGAGGGATGGGCTGGCTGGGTGATAGACATTGGGGAGGGTATGAGCTACGGTGAGCGCTGTGAATTGTGTAAGACTGTTGAATCACAGATCTCTACTTCTGAAACAAATAACGCAACATATTTTAAGAATAAAGGAAAAGAAGGAGATAGCAGGAGAGGAAGAATGAAGGGGAGTTAGTGAGAGGGGGAGACAGACCAGGAGAGATGATGGATTCTGAAAAAAAATCCGAGGTTTCTAGAGGGGAGGTGGGTCGGGGGATTGGTTAGCCTGGTGATGGGTATTAAAGAGGGCACATTCTGCATGCAGCACTGTGTGTTCGGAACAAACAATGAATCATGGGACACTACACCAAAACAAATGATGTAGTACATGGTGATTAACAAAGGAATAAAAAACAAAGACTGTAATAAGAGATGAAGAAGAACACTATATCCTACTTAAAGGGTCTATCCAAGAAGAAGATCTAACAATTGTAAATGTCTATGCCCCGAACATGGGAGCATCCAATTATATAAGGCAATTTAGAAGAAAAGCAAAGAAAGACATTGACAACCATACAATCATAGTGGGGGACTTTAACACCCCCCTAACTGAAATGGCCAGATCATCTAAGCAAAAGATCAACAAGGAAATAAAGACTTTAAATGACACACTGGACCAAATGGACTTCACAGACATATTCAGAACGTTCCATCCCGAAGCAACGGAATACACATTCTTCTCTAGGGCCCATGGAACGTTCTCCAGAATGGATCACATCCTAGGTCACAAATCAGGTCTCAACCGGTACCCGAAGATTGGGATCATTCCCTGCACATTTTCAGACCACAATGCTTTGAAACTAGAACTCAATCACAAGAGGAAAGTCGGAAAGAACTCAAATATATGGAGGCTAAAGAGCATCCTACGAAAGAATGAATGGGTCAACCAGGAAATTAAAGAAGAATTTAAAAATTCATGGAAACCAATGAAAATGAAAACACAACTGTCCAAAATCTTTGGGATACAGCCAAGGCAGTCCTGCGAGGAAAGTATATAGCAATACAAGCCTTTCTCAAGAAACATGAAAGGTCTCAAATACACACCCTAACCCTACACCTAAAGGAGCTGGAGAAAGAACGGCCAATAAAGCCTAAACCCAGCAGGAGAAGAGAAATCATGCAGATCAGAGCAGAAATCAATGAAATAGAACCCAAAAGAACAGTAGAACAGATCAACGGAACTAGGAGCTGGTTCTTTGAAAGAATTCACAAGATTGATACACCCCTGTCCAGGCTGATCAAAAAGAAAAGAGAAATGACCCAAATCAACAAAATCATGAATGAAGGAGGAGAGATCACAACCAACACCAAAGAAATACAAACGATTATAAGAACGTAATCTGAGCAACCCTATGGCAGCATATTCCATAACCTGGAAGAAATGGGTGCATTCCTAGAGATGTGTCAACTACCAAAACTGACCCAGGAAGAAAGAGAAAACCTGAACAGTCCTATAACCACGAAGGCAATTGAAGTAGTCATCAAAAACCTCCCAAGAAACCAAAGCCCAGGGCCAGATGGATTCCCAGGGGAATTCTATCAGACATTTAAAGAAGAATTAATACCTATTCTCCTGAAACTGTTCCAAACAATAGAAATGGAAGGAAAACTTCCAATCTCATTTTATGAGGCCACCATTACCTTGATCCCAAAACCAGACAAAGATCCCATCAAAAAGGAGTATTAGAGACCAATATCCTTGATGAACATCGATGCAAAAATTCTCACCAAAATACTAGCCAAGAGGACCCAACAGTACATGAAAAGGAGTATTCACCATGACCAAGTGGGATTTATCCCTGGGCTGCAAGGCTGGTTCAACATCCGCAAATCAATCAACGTGATAAAACACATTAACCAAAGAAAGAACAAGAATCATATGATCCTCTCAATAGATGCAGAAAAACCATTTGACAAAGTAAAGCACACTTTCTGGATCAAAACTCTTCAGAGTACAGGGACAGCGGGTACATACCTCAATATCATAAAAGCCATCTACGAACAACCTACAGCGAATATCATTCTCAATGGGGAAAAGCTGAGATCTTTTCCCCTAAGGTCAGGAACGCGGCAGGGATAGCCACTCTCACCACTGCTATTCAACATAGTATTAGAAGTCCTAGCCACAGCAATCAGACAACAAAAAGAAATCCAAGGCATCCAAATCGGCAGAGAGGAAGTCAAACTCTCACTCTTTGCAGATGATATGATACTTTATGTGGAAAACCCAAAAGACTCCACCCCAAAACTGCTACAACTCACACAGCAATTCCGTCAAGTAGCAGGCTATAAAATCAATGCACAGACATCAGTGGCATTCCTATACACCAACAACAAGACAGAAGAGAGACAAATCAAGGAGTCGATCCCATTCACAACTGCACCCAAAACCAGAAGAGACCTAGGAATAAATTGAACCCAAGAGGCAAAGGATCTGTACCCAGAAAACTACCAAATACTCAGGAAAGATATTGAAGAAGACACAAAGAAACGGAAAAACGTTCCATGCTCATGGATTGGGAGAACCAACATTGTGAAGAGGTCAATGCTACCTAGAGCAATCTACACATGCAATGCAATCCCCGTCAAAATACCATCCACTTTTTTCCAAGAAATGGAACAAATAATCCTAAGATTTGAATGGAACCAGAAGAGACCACGAATAGCCAGAGGAATATTGAGAAAGAAAAGCAAAGCTGGCGGCATCACAATTCTGGACTTCCAGCTCTATGACAAAGCTGTCATCATCAAGACAGTATGGTACTGGCACAAAAACAGACACATAGATCCATGGAACAGAATCGAGAGCCCAGAAATGGACCCTCAACTCTATGGTCAACTTATCTTTGACAGAGCAGGAAAGAATGTCCAATGCCAAAAAGAGAGTCTCTTCAACAACTGGAGTTGTGGAAATGGGACAGCCCCATGCAGAAGAATGACACTGGACCATTTCCTGACACCACACACAAAAATAGACTCCAAATGTTTGAAAGACCTCAGGGTGAGACAGGACTCCATCAAAATCCTAAAAGAGAACACAGGTAGAAAGCTCTTCGACCTCAGCCGCAGCAACTTCTTCCTACAAACATCACCAAAGGCACGGGAAGCCAGGGCAAAAATGAACTATTGGGATTTCATCAAGATAAAATCCTTTGGCACAGCAAAAGAAACAGTCCACAAAACCAAAACACAACCGACAGAATGGGAGAAATTATTTACGAATGACATATCAGATAAAGGGCTACTATCCAATATGTATAAAAACGTATCAAACTCAACACCCAAAGAACAAATAATCCAATCAAAAAATAGGCAGAAGACATGAACAGACATTTTTCCAAAGAAGATATCCAAATGGCCCACAGGCACAGGAAAAAGTGCTCAACACGGCTCGGCATCAGGGAAATCCACATCAAAACCTCAATGAGATACCCCCTCACACCCGTCAGAATGGCTCAAATGAACAAGTCAGGGAACGACAGAGGTTGGCGGGGATGTGGAGAAAGGGGAACCCTCCTACACTGGTGGTGGGAATGCAAGCTGGTGCAACCCCTCTGGAAAACAGGATGGAGGTTCCTCAAATAGTTGAAATTAGAGCTACCATCCGATCCAGCAATTGCACTCCTGGGTATTTACCCCAAAGATACAAATGTAGGGACCCGAAGCGGTACGTGCACCCCATTGTTTATAGCAGCAATGTCCACAATAGACAAACTGTTGAAAGAGCCAAGATGTCCATCGACAGAAGAGTGGATAAAGAAGAAGTGGTATATATATACACAATGGAATATTACGCAGCCATCAAAAGGAATGAGATGTTGCCATGGACAACGACGTGGATGGAAGTGGAGGGTCCGATGATTAGTGAAATAAGTCAATCAGAGAAAGACATGTATCATATGACCTCACTGATATGAGGAATTCTTAATCTCAGGAACAGAGTGAGGCTTGCTGGAGTGGTCGGGGGTGGGAGGGATGGGCTGGCTGGGTGATAGACATTGGGGAGGGTATGAGCTACGGTGAGCGCTGTGAATTGTGTAAGACTGTTGAATCACAGATCTCTACTTCTGAAACAAATAACGCAACATATTTTAAGAATAAAGGAAAAGAAGGAGATAGCAGGAGAGGAAGAATGAAGGGGAGTTAGTGAGAGGGGGAGACAGACCAGGAGAGATGATGGATTCTGAAAAAAAATCCGAGGTTTCTAGAGGGGAGGTGGGTCGGGGGATTGGTTAGCCTGGTGATGGGTATTAAAGAGGGCACATTCTGCATGGAGCACTGTGTGTTCGGAACAAACAATGAATCATGGGACACTACACCAAAACAAATGATGTAGTACATGGTGATTAACAAAGGAATAAAAAACAAAGACTGTAATAAGAGATGAAGAAGAACACTATATCCTACTTAAAGGGTCTATCCAAGAAGAAGATCTAACAATTGTAAATGTCTATGCCCCGAACATGGGAGCATCCAATTATATAAGGCAATTTAGAAGAAAAGCAAAGAAAGACATTGACAACCATACAATCATAGTGGGGGACTTTAACACCCCCCTAACTGAAATGGCCAGATCATCTAAGCAAAAGATCAACAAGGAAATAAAGACTTTAAATGACACACTGGACCAAATGGACTTCACAGACATATTCAGAACGTTCCATCCCGAAGCAACGGAATACACATTCTTCTCTAGGGCCCATGGAACGTTCTCCAGAATGGATCACATCCTAGGTCACAAATCAGGTCTCAACCGGTACCCAAAGATTGGGATCATTCCCTGCACATTTTCAGACCACAATGCTTTGAAACTAGAACTCAATCACAAGAGGAAAGTCGGAAAGAACTCAAATATATGGAGGCTAAAGAGCATCCTACGAAAGAATGAATGGGTCAACCAGGAAATTAAAGAAGAATTTAAAAATTCATGGAAACCAATGAAAATGAAAACACAACTGTCCAAAATCTTTGGGATACAGCCAAGGCAGTCCTGCGAGGAAAGTATATAGCAATACAAGCCTTTCTCAAGAAACATGAAAGGTCTCAAATACACACCCTAACCCTACACCTAAAGGAGCTGGAGAAAGAACGGCCAATAAAGCCTAAACCCAGCAGGAGAAGAGAAATCATGCAGATCAGAGCAGAAATCAATGAAATAGAACCCAAAAGAACAGTAGAACAGATCAACGGAACTAGGAGCTGGTTCTTTGAAAGAATTCACAAGATTGATACACCCCTGTCCAGGCTGATCAAAAAGAAAAGAGAAATGACTCAAATCAACAAAATCATGAATGAAGGAGGAGAGATCACAACCAACACCAAAGAAATACAAACGATTATAAGAACGTAATCTGAGCAACCCTATGGCAGCATATTCCATAAACTGGAAGAAATGGGTGCATTCCTAGAGATGTGTCAACTACCAAAACTGACCCAGGAAGAAAGAGAAAACCTGAACAGTCCTGTAACCACGAAGGCAATTGAAGTAGTCATCAAAAACCTCCCAAGAAACCAAAGCCCAGGGCCAGATGGATTCCCAGGGGAATTCTATCAGACATTTAAAGAAGAATTAATACCTATTCTCCTGAAACTGTTCCAAACAATAGAAATGGAAGGAAAACTTCCAATCTCATTTTATGAGGCCACCATTACCTTGATCCCAAAACCAGACAAAGATCCCATCAAAAAGGAGTATTAGAGACCAATATCCTTGATGAACATCGATGCAAAAATTCTCACCAAAATACTAGCCAAGAGGACCCAACAGTACATGAAAAGGAGTATTCACCATGACCAAGTGGGATTTATCCCTGGGCTGCAAGGCTGGTTCAACATCCGCAAATCAATCAACGTGATAAAACACATTAACCAAAGAAAGAACAAGAATCATATGATCCTCTCAATAGATGCAGAAAAACCATTTGACAAAGTAAAGCACACTTTCTGGATCAAAACTCTTCAGAGTACAGGGACAGCGGGTACATACCTCAATATCATAAAAGCCATCTACGAACAACCTACAGCGAATATCATTCTCAATGGGGAAAAGCTGAGATCTTTTCCCCTAAGGTCAGGAACGCGGCAGGGATAGCAACTCTCACCACTGCTATTCAACATAGTATTAGAAGTCCTAGCCACAGCAATCAGACAACAAAAAGAAATCCAAGGCATCCAAATCGGCAGAGAGGAAGTCAAACTCTCACTCTTTGCAGATGATATGATACTTTATGTGGAAAACCCAAAAGACTCCACCCCAAAACTGCTACAACTCACACAGCAATTCCGTCAAGTAGCAGGCTATAAAATCAATGCACAGACATCAGTGGCATTCCTATACACCAACAACAAGACAGAAGAGAGACAAATCAAGGAGTCGATCCCATTCACAACTGCACCCAAAACCAGAAGAGACCTAGGAATAAATTGAACCCAAGAGGCAAAGGATCTGTAACTCGAAAACTACCAAATACTCAGGAAAGAAATTGAAGAAGACACAAAGAAACGGAAAAACGTTCCATGCTCATGGATTGGGAGAACCAACATTGTGAAGAGGTCAATGCTACCTAGAGCAATCTACACATGCAATGCAATCCCCGTCAAAATACCATCCACTTTTTTCCAAGAAATGGAACAAATAATCCTAAGATTTGAATGGAACCAGAAGAGACCACGAATAGCCAGAGGAATATTGAGAAAGGAAAGCAAAGCTGGCGGCATCACAATTCTGGACTTCCAGCTCTATGACAAAGCTGTCATCATCAAGACAGTATGGTACTGGCACAAAAACAGACACATAGATCCATGGAACAGAATCGAGAGCCCAGAAATGGACCCTCAACTCTCTGGTCAACTTATCTTTGACAGAGCAGGAAAGAATGTCCAATGGCAAAAAGAGAGTCTCTTCAACAACTGGAGTTGTGGAAATTGGACAGCCCCATGCAGAAGAATGACACTGGACCATTTCCTGACACCACACACAAAAATAGACCCCAAATGTTTGAAAGACCTCAGTGTGAGACAGGACTCCATCAAAATCCTAAAGGAGAACACAGGTAGCAAGCTCTTCGACCTCAGCCGCAGCAACTTCTTCCTACAAACATCACCAAAGGCACGGGAAGCCAGGGCAAAAAGGAACTATTGGGATTTCATCAAGATAAAAACCTTTGGCACAGCAAAAGAAACAGTCCACAAAACCAAAAGACAACCGACAGAATGGGAGAAATTATTTACGAATGACATATCAGATAAAGGGCTACTATCCAATATGTATAAAAACGTATCAAACTCAACACCCAAAGAACAAATAATCCAATCAAAAAATAGGCAGAAGGCATGAACAGACATTTTTCCAAGGAACACATCCAAATGGCCAACAGGCACATGAAAAAGTGCTCAACACGGCTCGGCATCAGGGAAATCCACATCAAAACCTCAATGAGATACCCCCTCACACCCGTCAGAATGGCTCAAATGAACAAGTCAGGGAACGACAGAGGTTGGCGGGGATCTGGAGAAAGGGGAACCCTCCTACACTGGTGGTGGGAATGCAAGCTGGTGCAACCCCTCTGGAAAACACGATGGAGGTTCCTCAAATAGTTGAAATTAGAGCTACCATCCGATCCAGCAATTGCACTCCTGGGTATTTACCCCAAAGATACAAATGTAGGGACCCGAAGCGGTACGTGCACCCCATTGTTTATAGCAGCAATGTCCACAATAGCCAAACTGTTGAAAGAGCCAAGATGTCCATCGACAGATGAGTGGATAAAGAAGAGGTGGTATATATATACACAATGGTATATTACGCAGCCATCAAAAGGAATGAGATGTTGCCATGGACAACGACGTGGATGGAACTGGAGGGTCCGATGATTAGTGAAATAAGTCAATCAGAGAAAGACATGTATCATATGACCTCACTGATATGAGGAATTCTTAATCTCAGGAACAGAGTGAGGCTTGCTGGAGTGGTCGGGGGTGGGAGGGATGGGCTGGCTGGGTGATAGACATTGGGGAGGGTATGAGCTACGGTGAGCGCTGTGAATTGTGTAAGACTGTTGAATCACAGATCTCTACTTCTGAAACAAATAACGCAACATATTTTAAGAATAAAGGAAAAGAAGGAGATAGCAGGAGAGGAAGAATGAAGGGGAGTTAGTGAGAGGGGGAGACAGACCAGGAGAGATGATGGATTCTGAAAAAAAATCCGAGGTTTCTAGAGGGGAGGTGGGTCGGGGGATTGGTTAGCCTGGTGATGGGTATTAAAGAGGGCACATTCTGCATGGAGCACTGTGTGTTCGGAACAAACAATGAATCATGGGACACTACACCAAAACAAATGATGTAGTACATGGTGATTAAAAAGCAATAAAAAACAAACACTGTAATAAGAGATGAAGAAGGACACTATATCCTACTTAAAGGGTCTATCCAAGAAGAAGATCTAACAATTGTAAATGTCTATGCCCCGAACATGGGAGCATCCAATTATATAAGGCAATTTAGAAGAAAAGGAAAGAAAGACATTGACAACCATACAATCATAGTGGGGGACTTTAACACCCCCCTGACTGAAATGGCCAGATCATCTAAGCAAAAGATCAACAAGGAAATAAAGACTTTAAATGACACACTGGAACAAATGGACTTCACAGACATATTCAGAACGTTCCATCCCGAAGCAACGGAATACACATTCTTCTCTAGGGCCCATGGAACGTTCTCCAGAATGGATCACATCCTAGGTCACAAATCAGGTCTCAACCGGTACCCAAAGATTGGGATCATTCCCTGCACATTTTCAGACCACAATGCTTTGAAACTAGAACTCAATCACAAGAGGAAAGTCGGAAAGAACTCAAATACATGGAGGGTAAAGAGCATCCTACGAAAGAATGAATGGGTCAACCAGGAAATTAAAGAAGAATTTAAAAATTCATGGAAACCAATGAAAATGAAAACACAACTGTCCAAAATCTTTGGGATACAGCCAAGGCAGTCCTTCGAGGAAAGTATATAGCAATACAAGCCTTTCTCAAGAAACATGAAAGGTCTCAAATACACACCCTAACCCTACACCTAAAGGAGCTGGAGAAAGAACGGCCAATAAAGCCTAAACCCACCAGGAGAAGAGAAATCATGCAGATCAGAGCAGAAATCAATGAAATAGAACCCAAAAGAACAGTAGAACAGATCAACGGAACTAGGAGCTGGTTCTTTGAAAGAATTCACAAGATTGATACACCCCTGTCCAGGCTGATCAAAAAGAAAAGAGAAATGACCCAAATCAACAAAATCATGAATGAAGGAGGAGAGATCACAACCAACACCAAAGAAATACAAACGATTATAAGAACGTAATCTGAGCAACCCTAGGGCAGCCTATTCCATAACCTGGAAGAAATGGGTGCATTCCTAGAGATGTGTCAACTACCAAAACTGACCCAGGAAGAAAGAGAAAACCTGAACAGTCCTATAACCACGAAGGCAATTGAAGTAGTAATCAAAAACCTCCCAAGAAACCAAAGCCCAGGGCCAGATGGATTCCCAGGGGAATTCTATCAGACATTTAAAGAAGAATTAATACCTATTCTCCTGAAACTGTTCCAAACAATAGAAATGGAAGGAAAACTTCCAAACTCATTTTATGAGGCCACCATTACCTTGATCCCAAAACCAGACAAAGATCCCATCAAAAAGGAGTATTAGAGACCAATATCCTTGATGAACATCGATGCAAAAATTCTCACCAAAATACTAGCCAAGAGGACCCAACAGTACATGAAAAGGAGTATTCACCATGACCAAGTGGGATTTATCCCTGGGCTGCAAGGCTGGTTCAACATCCGCAAATCAATCAACGTGATAAAACACATTAACCAAAGAAAGAACAAGAATCATATGATCCTCTCAATAGATGCAGAAAAACCATTTGACAAAGTAAAGCACACTTTCTGGATCAAAACTCTTCAGAGTACAGGGACAGCGGGTACATACCTCAATATCATAAAAGCCATCTACGAACAACCTACAGCGAATATCATTCTCAATGGGGAAAAGCTGAGATCTTTTCCCCTAAGGTCAGGAACGCGGCAGGGATAGCCACTCTCACCACTGCTATTCAACATAGTATTAGAAGTCCTAGCCACAGCAATCAGACAACAAAAAGAAATCAAAGGCATCCAAATCGGCAGAGAGGAAGTCAAAATCTCACTCTTTGCAGATGATATGATACTTTATGTGGAAAACCCAAAAGACTCCACCCCAAAACTGCTACAACTCACAGAGCAATTCCGTCAAGTAGCAGGCTATAAAATCAATGCACAGACATCAGTGGCATTCCTATACACCAACAACAAGACAGAAGAGAGACAAATCAAGGAGTCGATCCCATTCACAACTGCACCCAAAACCAGAAGAGACCTAGGAATACATTGAACCCAAGAGGCAAAGGATCTGTACTCAGAAAACTACCAAATACTCAGGAAAGAAATTGAAGAAGACACAAAGAAACGGAAAAACGTTCCATGCTCATGGATTGGGAGAACCAACATTGTGAAGAGGTCAATGCTACCTAGAGCAATCTACACATGCAATGCAATCCCCATCAAAATACCATCCACTTTTTTCCAAGAAATCGAACAAATAATCCTAAGATTTGAATGGAACCAGAAGAGACCACGAATAGCCAGAGGAATATTGAGAAAGAAAAGCAAAGCTGGCGGCATCACAATTCTGGACTTCCAGCTCTATGACAAAGCTGTCATCATCAAGACAGTATGGTACTGGCACAAAAACAGACACATAGATCCATGGAACAGAATCGAGAGCCCAGAAGTGGACCCTCAACTCTATGGTCAACTTATCTTTGACAGAGCAGGAAAGAATGTCCAATGGCAAAAAGAGAGTCTCTTCCACAACTGGAGTTGTGGAAATTGGACAGCCCCATGCAGAAGAATGACACTGGACCATTTCCTGACACCACACACAAAAATAGACTCCAAATGTTTGAAAGACCTCAGTGTGAGACAAGACTCCATCAAAATCCTAAAGGAGAACACAGGTAGCAAGCTCTTCGACCTCAGCCGCAGCAACTTCTTCCTACAAACATCACCAAAGGCACGGGAATCCAGGGCAAAAAGGAACTATTGGGATTTCATCAAGATAAAAACCTTTGGCACAGCAAAAGAAACAGTCCACAAAACCAAAAGACAACCGACAGAATGGGAGAAATTATTTACGAATGACATATCAGATAAAGGGCTACTATCCAATATGTATAAAAACGTATCAAACTCAACACCCAAAGAACAAATAATCCAATCAAAAAATAGGCAGAAGACATGAACAGACATTTTTCCAAAGAACACATCCAAATGGCCAACAGGCACAGGAAAAAGTGCTCAACACGGCTCGGCATCAGGGAAATCCACATCAAAACCTCAATGAGATACCCCCTCACACCCGTCAGAATGGCTCAAATGAACAAGTCAGGGAACGACAGAGGTTGGCGGGGATGTGGAGAAAGGGGAACCCTCCTACACTGGTGGTGGGAATGCAAGCTGGTGCAACCCCTCTGGAAAACAGGATGGAGGTTCCTCAAATAGTTGAAATTAGAGCTACCATCCGATCCAGCAATTGCACTCCTGGGTATTTACCCCAAAGATACAAATGTAGGGACCCGAAGCGGTACGTGCACCCCATTGTTTATAGCAGCAATGTCCACAATAGCCAAACTGTTGAAAGAGCCAAGATGTCCATCGACAGATGAGTGGATAAAGAAGAGGTGGTATATATATACACAATGGTATATTACGCAGCCAACAAAAGGAATGAGATGTTGCCATGGACAACGACGTGGATGGAACTGGAGGGTCCGATGATTAGTGAAATAAGTCAATCAGAGAAAGACATGTATCATATGACCTCACTGATATGAGGAATTCTTAATCTCAGGAACAGAGTGAGGCTTGCTGGAGTGGTCGGGGGTGGGAGGGATGGGCTGGCTGGGTGATAGACATTGGGGAGGGTATGAGCTACGGTGAGCGCTGTGAATTGTGTAAGACTGTTGAATCACAGATCTCTACTTCTGAAACAAATAACGCAACATATTTTAAGAATAAAGGAAAAGAAGGAGATAGCAGGAGAGGAAGAATGAAGGGGAGTTAGTGAGAGGGGGAGACAGACCAGGAGAGATGATGGATTCTGAAAAAAAATCCGAGGTTTCTAGAGGGGAGGTGGGTCGGGGGATTGGTTAGCCTGGTGATGGGTATTAAAGAGGGCACATTCTGCATGGAGCACTGTGTGTTCGGAACAAACAATGAATCATGGGACACTACACCAAAACAAATGATGTAGTACATGGTGATTAACAAAGCAATAAAAAACAAAGACTGTAATAAGAGATGAAGAAGGACACTATATCCTACTTAAAGGGTCTATCCAAGAAGAAGATCTAACAATTGTAAATGTCTATGCCCCGAACATGGGAGCATCCAATTATATAAGGCAATTTAGAAGAAAAGGAAAGAAAGACATTGACAACCATACAATCATAGTGGGGGACTTTAACACCCCCCTGACTGAAATGGCCAGATTATCTAAGCAAAAGATCAACAAGGAAATAAAGACTTTAAATGACACACTGGACCAAATGGACTTCACAGACATATTCAGAACGTTCCATCCCGAAGCAACGGAATACACATTCTTCTCTAGGGCCCATGGAACGTTCTCCAGAATGGATCACATCCTAGGTCACAAATCAGGTCTCAACCGGTACCCAAAGATTGGGATCATTCCCTGCACATTTTCAGACCACAATGCTTTGAAACTAGAACTCAATCACAAGAGGAAAGTCGGAAAGAACTCAAATACATGGAGGCTAAAGAGCATCCTACGAAAGAATGAATGGGTCAACAAGGAAATTAAAGAAGAATTTAAAAATTCATGGAAACCAATGAAAATGAAAACACAACTGTCCAAAATCTTTGGGATACAGCCAAGGCAGTCCTGCGAGGAAAGTATATAGCAATACAAGCCTTTCTCAAGAAACATGAAAGGTCTCAAATACACACCCTAACCCTACACCTAAAGGAGCTGGAGAAAGAACGGCCAATAAAGGCTAAACCCAGCAGGAGAAGAGAAATCATGCAGATCAGAGCAGAAATCAATGAAATAGAAGCCAAAAGAACAGTACAACAGATCAACGGAACTAGGAGCTGGTTCTTTGAAAGAATTCACAAGATTGATACACCCCTGTCCAGGCTGATCAAAAAGAAAAGAGAAATGACCCAAATCAACAAAATCATGAATGAAAGAGGAGAGATCACAACCAACACCAAAGAAATACAAACGATTATAAGAACGTAATCTGAGCAACCCTAGGGCAGCATATTCCATAACCTGGAAGAAATGGGTGCATTCCTAGAGATGTGTCAACTACCAAAACTGACCCAGGAAGAAAGAGAAAACCTGAACAGTCCTATAACCACGAAGGCAATTGAAGTAGTCATCAAAAACCTCCCAAGAAACCAAAGCCCAGGGCCAGATGGATTCCCAGGGGAATTCTATCAGACATTTAAAGAAGAATTAATACCTATTCTCCTGAAACTGTTCCAAACAATAGAAATGGAAGGAAAACTTCCAAATTCATTTTATGAGGCCACCATTACCTTGATCCCAAAACCAGACAAAGATCCCATCAAAAAGGAGTATTAGAGACCAATATCCTTGATGAACATCGATGCAAAAATTCTCACCAAAATACTAGCCAAGAGGATCCAACAGTACATGAAAAGGAGTATTCACCATGACCAAGTGGGATTTATCCCTGGGCTGCAAGGCTGGTTCAACATCCGCAAATCAATCAACGTGATAAAACACATTAACCAAAGAAAGAACAAGAATCATATGATCTTCTCAATAGATGCAGAAAAACCATTTGACAAAGTAAAGCACACTTTCTGGATCAAAACTCTTCAGAGTACAGGGACAGCGGGTACATACCTCAATATCATAAAAGCCATCTACGAACAACCTACAGCGAATATCATTCTCAATGGGGAAAAGCTGAGATCTTTTCCCCTAAGGTCAGGAACGCGGCAGGGATAGCCACTCTCACCACTGCTATTCAACATAGTATTAGAAGTCCCAGCCACAGCAATCAGACAACAAAAATAAATCCAAGGCATCCAAATCGGCAGAGAGGAAGTCAAACTCTCACTCTTTGCAGATGATATGATACTTTATGCGGAAAACCCAAAAGACTCCACCCCAAAACTGCTACAACTCACACAGCAATTCCGTCAAGTAGCAGGCTATAAAATCAATGCACAGACATCAGTGGCATTCCTATACACCAACAACAAGACAGAAGAGAGACAAATCAAGGAGTCGATCCCATTCACAACTGCACCCAAAACCAGAAGAGACCTAGGAATAAATTGAACCCAAGAGGCAAAGGATCTGTACCCCGAAAACTACCAAATACTCAGGAAAGAAATTGAAGAAGACACAAAGAAACGGAAAAAAGTTCCATGCTCATGGACTGGGAGAACCAACATTGTGAAGAGGTCAATGCTACCTAGAGCAATCTACACATGCAATGCAATCCCCATCAAAATACCATCCACTTTTTTCCAAGAAATGGAACAAATAATCCTAAGATTTGAATGGAACCAGAAGAGACCACGAATAGCCAGAGGAATATTGAGAAAGAAAAG
This sequence comes from Eumetopias jubatus, assembly GCF_037043125.1. Taxonomy (NCBI): domain Eukaryota; kingdom Metazoa; phylum Chordata; class Mammalia; order Carnivora; family Otariidae; genus Eumetopias; species Eumetopias jubatus. The sequence continues at coordinate 555,810 of NW_028274839.1, read as the reverse complement.
CAAAGCTGGCGGCATCACAATTCTGGACTTCCAGCTCTATGACAAAGCTGTCATCATCAAGACAGTATGGTACTGGCACAAAAACAGACACATAGATCCATGGAACAGAATCGAGAGCCCAGAAATGGACCCTCAACTCTATGGTCAACTTATCTTTGACAGAGCAGGAAAGAATGTCCAATGGCAAAAAGAGAGTCTCTTCCACAACTGGAGTTGTGGAAATTGGACAGCCCCATGCAGAAGAATGACACTGGACCATTTCCTGACACCACACACAAAAATAGACTCCAAATGTTTGAAAGACCTCAGTGTGAGACAGGACTCCATCAAAATCCTAAAGGAGAACACAGGTAGCAAGCTCTTCGACCTCAGCCGCAGCAACTTCTTCCTACAAACATCACCAAAGGCACGGGAAGCCAGGGCAAAAAGGAACTATTGGGATTTCATCAAGATAAAAACCTTTGGCACAGCAAAAGAAACAGTCCACAAAACCAAAAGACAACCGACAGAATGGGAGAAATTATTTACGAATGACATATCAGATAAAGGGCTACTATCCAATATGTATAAAAACGTATCAAACTCAACACCCAAAGAACAAATAATCCAATCAAAAAATAGGCAGAAGGCATGAACAGACATTTTTCCAAAGAAGACATCCAAATGGCCAACAGGCACATGAAAAAGTGCTCAACACGGCTCGGCATCAGGGAAATCCACATCAAAACCTCAATGAGATACCCCCTCACACCCGTCAGAATGGCTCAAATGAACAAGTCAGGGAACGACAGAGGTTGGCGGGGATGTGGAGAAAGGGGAACCCTCCTACACTGGTGGTGGGAATGCAAGCTGGTGCAACCCCTCTGGAAAACAGGATGGAGGTTCCTCAAATAGTTGAAATTAGAGCTACCATCCGATCCAGCAATTGCACTCCTGGGTATTTACCCCAAAGATACAAATGTAGGGACCCGAAGCGGTACGTGCACCCCATTGTTTATAGCAGCAATGTCCACAATAGCCAAACTGTTGAAAGAGCCAAGATGTCCATCGACAGATGAGTGGATAAAGAAGAGGTGGTATATATATACACAATGGTATATTACGCAGCCAACAAAAGGAATGAGATGTTGCCATGGACAACGACGTGGATGGAACTGGAGGGTCCGATGATTAGTGAAATAAGTCAATCAGAGAAAGACATGTATCATATGACCTCACTGATATGAGGAATTCTTAATCTCAGGAACAGAGTGAGGCTTGCTGGAGTGGTCGGGGGTGGGAGGGATGGGCTGGCTGGGTGATAGACATTGGGGAGGGTATGAGCTACGGTGAGCGCTGTGAATTGTGTAAGACTGTTGAATCACAGATCTCTACTTCTGAAACAAATAACGCAACATATTTTAAGAATAAAGGAAAAGAAGGAGATAGCAGGAGAGGAAGAATGAAGGGGAGTTAGTGAGAGGGGGAGACAGACCAGGAGAGATGATGGATTCTGAAAAAAAATCCGAGGTTTCTAGAGGGGAGGTGGGTCGGGGGATTGGTTAGCCTGGTGATGGGTATTAAAGAGGGCACATTCTGCATGGAGCACTGTGTGTTCGGAACAAACAATGAATCATGGGACACTACACCAAAACAAATGATGTAGTACATGGTGATTAACAAAGCAATAAAAAACAAAGACTGTAATAAGAGATGAAGAAGGACACTATATCCTACTTAAAGGGTCTATCCAAGAAGAAGATCTAACAATTGTAAATGTCTATGCCCCGAACATGGGAGCATCCAATTATATAAGGCAATTTAGAAGAAAAGGAAAGAAAGACATTGACAACCATACAATCATAGTGGGGGACTTTAACACCCCCCTGACTGAAATGGCCAGATCATCTAAGCAAAAGATCAACAAGGAAATAAAGACTTTAAATGACACACTGGACCAAATGGACTTCACAGACATATTCAGAACGTTCCATCCCGAAGCAACGGAATACACATTCTTCTCTAGGGCCCATGGAACGTTCTCCAGAATGGATCACATCCTAGGTCACAAATCAGGTCTCAACCGGTACCCAAAGATTGGGATCATTCCCTGCACATTTTCAGACCACAATGCTTTGAAACTAGAACTCAATCACAAGAGGAAAGTCGGAAAGAACTCAAATACATGGAGGCTAAAGAGCATCCTACGAAAGAATGAATGGGTCAACAAGGAAATTAAAGAAGAATTTAAAAATTCATGGAAACCAATGAAAATGAAAACACAACTGTCCAAAATCTTTGGGATACAGCCAAGGCAGTCCTGCGAGGAAAGTATATAGCAATACAAGCCTTTCTCAAGAAACATGAAAGGTCTCAAATACACACCCTAACCCTACACCTAAAGGAGCTGGAGAAAGAACGGCCAATAAAGGCTAAACCCAGCAGGAGAAGAGAAATCATGCAGATCAGAGCAGAAATCAATGAAATAGAAGCCAAAAGAACAGTACAACAGATCAACGGAACTAGGAGCTGGTTCTTTGAAAGAATTCACAAGATTGATACACCCCTGTCCAGGCTGATCAAAAAGAAAAGAGAAATGACCCAAATCAACAAAATCATGAATGAAAGAGGAGAGATCACAACCAACACCAAAGAAATACAAACGATTATAAGAACGTAATCTGAGCAACACTAGGGCAGCATATTCCATAACCTGGAAGAAATGGGTGCATTCCTAGAGATGTGTCAACTACCAAAACTGACCCAGGAAGAAAGAGAAAACCTGAACAGTCCTATAACCACGAAGGCAATTGAAGTAGTCATCAAAAACCTCCCAAGAAACCAAAGCCCAGGGCCAGATGGATTCCCAGGGGAATTCTATCAGACATTTAAAGAAGAATTAATACCTATTCTCCTGAAACTGTTCCAAACAATAGAAATGGAAGGAAAACTTCCAAACTCATTTTATGAGGCCACCATTACCTTGATCCCAAAACCAGACAAAGATCCCATCAAAAAGGAGTATTAGAGACCAATATCCTTGATGAACATCGATGCAAAAATTCTCACCAAAATACTAGCCAAGAGGATCCAACAGTACATGAAAAGGAGTATTCACCATGACCAAGTGGGATTTATCCCTGGGCTGCAAGGCTGGTTCAACATCCGCAAATCAATCAACGTGATAAAACACATTAACCAAAGAAAGAACAAGAATCATATGATCTTCTCAATAGATGCAGAAAAACCATTTGACAAAGTAAAGCACACTTTCTGGATCAAAACTCTTCAGAGTACAGGGACAGCGGGTACATACCTCAATATCATAAAAGCCATCTACGAACAACCTACAGCGAATATCATTCTCAATGGGGAAAAGCTGAGATCTTTTCCCCTAAGGTCAGGAACGCGGCAGGGATAGCCACTCTCACCACTGCTATTCAACATAGTATTAGAAGTCCCAGCCACAGCAATCAGACAACAAAAAGAAATCCAAGGCATCCAAATCGGCAGAGAGGAAGTCAAACTCTCACTCTTTGCAGATGATATGATACTTTATGCGGAAAACCCAAAAGACTCCACCCCAAAACTGCTACAACTCACACAGCAATTCCGTCAAGTAGCAGGCTATAAAATCAATGCACAGAAATCAGTGGCATTCCTATACACCAACAACAAGACAGAAGAGAGACAAATCAAGGAGTCGATCCCATTCACAACTGCACCCAAAACCAGAAGAGACCTAGGAATACATTGAACCCAAGAGGCAAAGGATCTGTACTCAGAAAACTACCAAATACTCAGGAAAGAAATTGAAGAAGACACAAAGAAACGGAAAAACGTTCCATGCTCATGGATTGGGAGAACCAACATTGTGAAGAGGTCAATGCTACCTAGAGCAATCTACACATGCAATGCAATCCCCATCAAAATACCATCCACTTTTTTCCAAGAAATGGAACAAATAATCCTAAGATTTGAATGGAACCAGAAGAGACCACGAATAGCCAGAGGAATATTGAGAAAGAAAAGCAAAGCTGGCGGCATCACAATTCTGGACTTCCAGCTCTATGACAAAGCTGTCATCATCAAGACAGTATGGTACTGGCACAAAAACAGACACATAGATCCATGGAAGAGAATCGAGAGCCCAGAAATGGACCCTCAACTCTCTGGTCAACTTATCTTTGACAGAGCAGGAAAGAATGTCCAATGGCAAAAAGAGAGTCTCTTCAACAACTGGAGTTGTGGAAATTGGACAGCCCCATGCAGAAGAATGACACTGGACCATTTCCTGACACCACACACAAAAATAGACTCCAAATGTTTGAAAGACCTCAGTGTGAGACAGGACTCCATCAAAATCCTAAAGGAGAACACAGGTAGCAAGCTCTTCGACCTCAGCCGCAGCAACTTCTTCCTACAAACATCACCAAAGGCACGGGAAGCCAGGGCAAAAAGGAACTATTGGGATTTCATCAAGATAAAAACCTTTGGCACAGCAAAAGAAACAGTCCACAAAACCAAAAGACAACCGACAGAATGGGAGAAATTATTTACGAATGACATATCAGATAAAGGGCTACTATCCAATATGTATAAAAACGTATCAAACTCAACACCCAAAGAACAAATAATCCAATCAAAAAATAGGCAGAAGGCATGAACAGACATTTTTCCAAAGAACACATCCAAATGGCCAACAGGCACATGAAAAAGTGCTCAACACGGCTCGGCATCAGGGAAATCCACATCAAAACCTCAATGAGATACCCCCTCACACCCGTCAGAATGGCTCAAATGAACAAGTCAGGGAACGACAGAGGTTGGCGGGGATGTGGAGAAAGGGGAACCCTCCTACACTGGTGGTGGGAATGCAAGCTGGTGTAACCCCTCTGGAAAACACGATGGAGGTTCCTCAAATAGTTGAAATTAGAGCTACCATCCGATCCAGCAATTGCACTCCTGGGTATTTACCCCAAAGATACAAATGTAGGGACCCGAAGCGGTACGTGCACCCCATTGTTTATAGCAGCAATGTCCACAATAGCCAAACTGTTGAAAGAGCCAAGATGTCCATCGACAGATGAGTGGATAAAGAAGAGGTGGTATATATATACACAATGGAATATTACGCAGCCATCAAAAGGAATGAGATGTTGCCATGGACAACGACGTGGATGGAATTGGAGGGTCCGATGATTACTGAAATAAGTCAATCAGAGAAAGACATGTATCATATGACCTCACTGATATGAGGAATTCTTAATCTCAGGAACAGAGTGAGGCTTGCTGGAGTGGTCGGGGGTGGGAGGGATGGGCTGGCTGGGTGATAGACATTGGGGAGGGTATGAGCTACGGTGAGCGCTGTGAATTGTGTAAGACTGTTGAATCACAGATCTCTACTTCTGAAACAAATAACGCAACATATTTTAAGAATAAAGGAAAAGAAGGAGATAGCAGGAGAGGAAGAATGAAGGGGAGTTAGTGAGAGGGGGAGACAGACCAGGAGAGATGATGGATTCTGAAAAAAAATCCGAGGTTTCTAGAGGGGCGGTGGGTCGGGGGATTGGTTAGCCTGGTGATGGGTATTAAAGAGGGCACATTCTGCATGGAGCACTGTGTGTTCAGAACAAACAATGAATCATGGGACACTACACCAAAACAAATGATGTAGTACATGGTGATTAACAAAGCAATAAAAAACAAAGAGTGTAATAAGAGATGAAGAAGGACACTATATCCTACTTAAAGGGTCTATCCAAGAAGAAGATCTAACAATTGTAAATGTCTATGCCCCGAACATGGGAGCATCCAATTATATAAGGCAATTTAGAAGAAAAGCAAAGAAAGACATTGACAACCATACAATCATAGTGGGGGACTTTAACACCCCCCTGACTGAAATGGCCAGATCATCTAAGCAAAAGATCAACAAGGAAATAAAGACTTTAAATGACACACTGGACCAAATGGACTTCACAGACATATTCAGAACGTTCCATCCCGAAGCAACGGAATACACATTCTTCTCTAGGGCCCATGGAACGTTCTCCAGAATGGATCACATCCTAGGTCACAAATCAGGTCTCAACCGGTACCCAAAGATTGGGATCATTCCCTGCACATTTTCAGACCACAATGCTTTGAAACTAGAACCCAATCACAAGAGGAAAGTCGGAAAGAACTCAAATACATGGAGGCTAAAGAGCATCCTACGAAAGAATGAATGGGTCAACCAGGAAATTAAAGAAGAATTTAAAAATTCATGGAAACCAATGAAAATGAAAACACAACTGTCCAAAATCTTTGGGATACAGCCAAGGCAGTCCTGCGAGGAAAGTATATAGCAATACAAGCCTTTCTCAAGAAACATGAAAGGTCTCAAATACACACCCTAACCCTACACCTAAAGGAGCTGGAGAAAGAACGGCCAATAAAGCCTAAACCCAGCAGGAGAAGAGAAATCATGCAGATCAGAGCAGAAATCAATGAAATAGAACCCAAAAGAACAGTAGAACAGATCAACGGAACTAGGAGCTGGTTCTTTGAAAGAATTCACAAGATTGATACACCCCTGTCCAGGCTGATCAAAAAGAAAAGAGAAATGACCCAAATCAACAAAATCATGAATGAAAGAGGAGAGATCACACCCAACACCAAAGAAATACAAACGATTATAAGAACGTAATCTGAGCAACCCTAGGGCAGCATATTCCATAACCTGGAAGAAATGGGTGCATTCCTAGAGATGTGTCAACTACCAAAACTGACCCAGGAAGAAAGAGAAAACCTGAAAGTCCTATAACCACGAAGGCAATTGAAGTAGTCATCAAAAACCTCCCAAGAAACCAAAGCCCAGGGCCAGATGGATTCCCAGGGGAATTCTATCCGACATTTAAAGAAGAATTAATACCTATTCTCCTGAAACTGTTCCAAACAATAGAAATGGAAGGAAAACTTCCAAACTCATTTTATGAGGCCACCATTACCTTGATCCCAAAACCAGACAAAGATCCCATCAAAAAGGAGTATTAGAGACCAATATCCTTGATGAACATCGATGCAAAAATTCTCACCAAAATACTAGCCAAGAGGATCCAACAGTACATGAAAAGGAGTATTCACCATGACCAAGTGGGATTTATCCCTGGGCTGCAAGGCTGGTTCAACATCCGCAAATCAATCAACGTGATAAAACACATTAACCAAAGAAAGAACAAGAATCATATGATCCTCTCAATAGATGCAGAAAAACCATTTGACAAAGTAAAGCACACTTTCTGGATCAAAACTCTTCAGAGTACAGGGACAGCGGGTACATACCTCAATATCATAAAAGCCATCTACGAACAACCTACAGCGAATATCATTCTCAATGGGGAAAAGCTGAGATCTTTTCCCCTAAGGTCAGGAACGCGGCAGGGATAGCCACTCTCACCACTGCTATTCAACATAGTATTAGAAGTCCTAGCCACAGCAATCAGACAACAAAAAGAAATCCAAGGCATCCAAATCGGCAGAGAGGAAGTCAAACTCTCACTCTTTGCAGATGATATGATACTTTATGTGGAAAACCCAAAAGACTCCACCCCAAAACTCCTACAACTCACACAGCAATTCCGTCAAGTAGCAGGCTATAAAATCAATGCACAGAAATCAGTGGCATTCCTATACACCAACAACAAGACAGAAGAGAGACAAATCAAGGAGTCGATCCCATTCACAACTGCACCCAAAACCAGAAGAGACCTAGGAATAAATTGAACCCAAGAGGCAAAGGATCTGTACCCCGAAAACTACCAAATACTCAGGAAAGAAATTGAAGAAGACACAAAGAAACGGAAAAACGTTCCATGCTCATGGACTGGGAGAACCAACATTGTGAAGAGGTCAATGCTACCTAGAGCAATCTACACATGCAATGCAATCCCCATCAAAATACCATCCACTTTTTTCCAAGAAATGGAACAAATAATCCTAAGATTTGAATGGAACCAGAAGAGACCACGAATAGCCAGAGGAATATTGAGAAAGAAAAGCAAAGCTGGCGGCATCACAATTCTGGACTTCCAGCTCTATGACAAAGCTGTCATCATCAAGACAGTATGGTACTGGCACAAAAACAGACACATAGATCCATGGAACAGAATCGAGAGCCCAGAAATGGACCCTCAACTCTATGGTCAACTTATCTTTGACAGAGCAGGAAAGAATGTCCAATGGCAAAAAGAGAGTCTCTTCCACAACTGGAGTTGTGGAAATTGGACAGCCCCATGCAGAAGAATGACACTGGACCATTTCCTGACACCACACACAAAAATAGACTCCAAATGTTTGAAAGACCTCAGTGTGAGACAGGACTCCATCAAAGTCCTAAAGGAGAACACAGGTAGCAAGCTCTTCGACCTCAGCCGCAGCAACTTCTTCCTACAAACATCACCAAAGGCACGGGAAGCCAGGGCAAAAAGGAACTATTGGGATTTCATCAAGATAAAAACCTTTGGCACAGCAAAAGAAACAGTCCACAAAACCAAAAGACAACCGACAGAATGGGAGAAATTATTTACGAATGACATATCAGATAAAGGGCTACTATCCAATATGTATAAAAACGTATCAAACTCAACACCCAAAGAACAAATAATCCAATCAAAAAATAGGCAGAAGGCATGAACAGACATTTTTCCAAAGAACACATCCAAATGGCCAACAGGCACATGAAAAAGTGCTCAACACGGCTCGGCATCAGGGAAATCCACATCAAAACCTCAATGAGATACCCCCTCACACCCGTCAGAATGGCTCAAATGAACAAGTCAGGGAACGACAGAGGTTGGCGGGGATGTGGAGAAAGGGGAACCCTCCTACACTGGTGGTGGGAATGCAAGCTGGTGCAACCCCTCTGGAAAACAGGATGGAGGTTCCTCAAATAGTTGAAATTAGAGCTACCATCCGATCCAGCAATTGCACTCCTGGGTATTTACCCCAAAGATACAAATGTAGGGACCCGAAGCGGTACGTGCACCCCATTGTTTATAGCAGCAATGTCCACAATAGCCAAACTGTTGAAAGAGCCAAGATGTCCATCGACAGATGAGTGGATAAAGAAGAGGTGGTATATATATACACAATGGAATATTACGCAGCCATCAAAAGGAATGAGATGTTGCCATGGACAACGACGTGGATGGAACTGGAGGGTCCGATGATTAGTGAAATAAGTCAATCAGAGAAAGACATGTATCATATGACCTCACTGATATGAGGAATTCTTAATCTCAGGAACAGAGTGAGGCTTGCTGGAGTGGTCGGGGGTGGGAGGGATGGGCTGGCTGGGTGATAGACATTGGGGAGGGTATGAGCTACGGTGAGCGCTGTGAATTGTGTAAGACTGTTGAATCACAGATCTCTACTTCTGAAACAAATAACGCAACATATTTTAAGAATAAAGGAAAAGAAGGAGATAGCAGGAGAGGAAGAATGAAGGGGAGTTAGTGAGAGGGGGAGACAGACCAGGAGAGATGATGGATTCTGAAAAAAAATCCCAGGTTTCTAGAGGGGAGGTGGGTCGGGGGATTGGTTAGCCTGGTGATGGGTATTAAAGAGGGCACATTCTGCATGCAGCACTGTGTGTTCGGAACAAACAATGAATCATGGGACACTACACCAAAACAAATGATGTAGTACATGGTGATTAACAAAGCAATAAAAAACAAAGACTGTAATAAGAGATGAAGAAGGACACTATATCCTACTTAAAGGGTCTATCCAAGAAGAAGATCTAACAATTGTAAATGTCTATGCCCCGAACATGGGAGCATCCAATTATATAAGGCAATTTAGAAGAAAAGCAAAGAAAGACATTGACAACCATACAATCATAGTGGGGGACTTTAACACCCCCCTGACTGAAATGGCCAGATCATCTAAGCAAAAGATCAACAAGGAAATAAAGACTTTAAATGACACACTGGACCAAATGGACTTCACAGACATATTCAGAACGTTCCATCCCGAAGCAACGGAATACACATTCTTCTCTAGGGCCCATGGAACGTTCTCCAGAATGGATCACATCCTAGGTCACAAATCAGGTCTCAACCGGTACCCAAAGATTGGGATCATTCCCTGCACATTTTCAGACCACAATGCTTTGAAACTAGAACTCAATCACAAGAGGAAAGTCGGAAAGAACTCAAATACATGGAGGGTAAAGAGCATCCTACGAAAGAATGAATGGGTCAACCAGGAAATTAAAGAAGAATTTAAAAATTCATGGAAACCAATGAAAATGAAAACACAACTGTCCAAAATCTTTGGGATACAGCCAAGGCAGTCCTGCGAGGAAAGTATATAGCAATACAAGCCTTTCTCAAGAAACATGAAAGGTCTCAAATACACACCCTAACCCTACACCTAAAGGAGCTGGAGAAAGAACGGCCAATAAAGCCTAAACCCAGCAGGAGAAGAGAAATCATGCAGATCAGAGCAGAAATCAATGAAATAGAACCCAAAAGAAGAGTAGAACAGATCAACGGAACTAGGAGCTGGTTCTTTGAAAGAATTCACAAGATTGATACACCCCTGTCCAGGCTGATCAAAAAGAAAAGAGAAATGACCCAAATCAACAAAATCATGAATGAAGGAGGAGAGATCACAACCAACACCAAAGAAATACAAACGATTATAAGAACGTAATCTGAGCAACCCTAGGGCAGCATATTCCATAACCTGGAAGAAATGGGTGCATTCCTAGAGATGTGTCAACTACCAAAACTGACCCAGGAAGAAAGAGAAAACCTGAACAGTCCTATAACCACGAAGGCAATTGAAGTAGTCATCAAAAACCTCCCAAGAAACCAAAGCCCAGGGCCAGATGGATTCCCAGGGGAATTCTATCCGACATTTAAAGAAGAATTAATACCTATTCTCCTGAAACTGTTCCAAACAATAGAAATTGAAGGAAAACTTCCAAACTCATTTTATGAGGCCACCATTACCTTGATCCCAAAACCAGACAAAGATCCCATCAAAAAGGAGTATTAGAGACCAATATCCTTGATGAACATCGATGCAAAAATTCTCACCAAAATACTAGCCAAGAGGACCCAACAGTACATGAAAAGGAGTATTCACCATGACCAAGTGGGATTTATCCCTGGGCTGCAAGGCTGGTTCAACATCCGCAAATCAATCAACGTGATAAAACACATTAACCAAAGAAAGAACAAGAATCATATGATCCTCTCAATAGATGCAGAAAAACCATTTGACAAAGTAAAGCACACTTTCTGGATCAAAACTCTTCAGAGTACAGGGACAGCGGGTACATACCTCAATATCATAAAAGCCATCTACGAACAACCTACAGCGAATATCATTCTCAATGGGGAAAAGCTGAGATCTTTTCCCCTAAGGTCAGGAACGCGGCAGGGATAGCCACTCTCACCACTGCTATTCAACATAGTATTAGAAGTCCCAGCCACAGCAATCAGACAACAAAAAGAAATCAAAGGCATCCAAATCGGCAGAGAGGAAGTCAAACTCTCACTCTTTGCAGATGATATGATACTTTATGTGGAAAACCCAAAAGACTCCACCCCAAAACTGCTACAACTCACACAGCAATTCCGTCAAGTAGCAGGCTATAAAATCAATGCACAGACATCAGTGGCATTCCTATACACCAACAACAAGAGAGAAGAGAGACAAATCAAGGAGTCGATCCCATTCACAACTGCACCCAAAACCAGAAGAGACCTAGGAATAAATTGAACCCAAGAGGCAAAGGATCTGTACCCCGAAAACTACCAAATACTCAGGAAAGAAATTGAAGAAGACACAAAGAAACGGAAAAACGTTCCATGGTCATGGACTGGGAGAACCAACATTGTGAAGAGGACAACGCTACCTAGAGCAATCTACACATGCAATGCAATCCCCATCAAAATACCATCCACTTTTTTCCAAGAAATGGAACAAATAATCCTAAGATTTGAATGGAACCAGAAGAGACCACGAATAGCCAGAGGAATATTGAGAAAGAAAAGCAAAGCTGGCGGCATCACAATTCTGGACTTCCAGCTCTATGACAAAGCTGTCATCATCAAGACAGTATGGTACTGGCACAAAAACAGACACATAGATCCATGGAACAGAATCTAGCGCCCAGAAATGGACCCTCAACTCTATGGTCAACTTATCTTTGACAGAGCAGGAAAGAATGTCCAATGGCAAAAAGAGAGTCTCTTCCACAACTGGAGTTGTGGAAATTGGACAGCCCCATGCAGAAGAAGGACACTGGACCATTTCCTGACACCACACACAAAAATAGACTCCAAATGTTTGAAAGACCTCAGTGTGAGACAGGACTCCATCAAAATCCTAAAGGAGAACACAGGTAGCAAGCTCTTCGACCTCAGCCGCAGCAACTTCTTCCTACAAACATCACCAAAGGCACGGGAAGCCAGGGCAAAAAGGAACTATTGGGATTTCATCAAGATAAAAACCTTTGGCACAGCAAAAGAAACAGTCCACAAAAACAAAAGACAACCGACAGAATGGGAGAAATTATTTACGGATGACATATCAGATAAAGGGCTACTATCCAATATGTATAAAAACGTATCAAACTCAACACCCAAAGAACAAATAATCCAATCAAAAAATAGGCAGAAGGCATGAACAGACATTTTTCCAAAGAACACATCCAAATGGCCAACAGGCACATGAAAAAGTGCTCAACACGGCTCGGCATCAGGGAAATCCACATCAAAACCTCAATGAGATACCCCCTCACACCCGTCAGAATGGCTCAAATGAACAAGTCAGGGAACGACAGAGGTTGGCGGGGATGTGGAGAAAGGGGAACCCTCCTACACTGGTGGTGGGAATGCAAGCTGGGGCAACCCCTCTGGAAAACAGGATGGAGGTTCCTCAAATAGTTGAAATTAGAGCTACCATCCGATCCAGCAATTGCACTCCTGGGTATTTACCCCAAAGATACAAATGTAGGGACCCGAAGCGGTACGTGCACCCCATTGTTTATAGCAGCAATGTCCACAATAGCCAAACTGTTGAAAGAGCCAAGATGTCCATCGACAGATGAGTGGATAAAGAAGAAGTGGTATATATATACACAATGGAATATTACGCAGCCATCAAAAGGAATGAGATGTTGCCATGGACAACGACGTGGATGGAAGTGGAGGGTCCGATGATTACTGAAATAAGTCAATCAGAGAAAGACATGTATCATATGACCTCACTGATATGAGGAATTCTTAATCTCAGGAACAGAGTGAGGCTTGCTGGAGTGGTCGGGGGTGGGAGGGATGGGCTGGCTGGGTGATAGACATTGGGGAGGGTATGAGCTACGGTGAGCGCTGTGAATTGTGTAAGACTGTTGAATCACAGATCTCTACTTCTGAAACAAATAACGCAACATATTTTAAGAATAAAGGAAAAGAAGGAGATAGCAGGAGAGGAAGAATGAAGGGGAGTTAGTGAGAGGGGGAGACAGACCAGGAGAGATGATGGATTCTGAAAAAAAATCCGAGGTTTCTAGAGGGGAGGTGGGTCGGGGGATTGGTTAGCCTGGTGATGGGTATTAAAGAGGGCACATTCTGCATGGAGCACTGTGTGTTCGGAACAAACAATGAATCATGGGACACTACACCAAAACAAATGATGTAGTACATGGTGATTAACAAAGCAATAAAAAACAAAGAGTGTAATAAGAGATGAAGAAGGACACTATATCCTACTTAAAGGGTCTATCCAAGAAGAAGATCTAACAATTGTAAATGTCTATGCCCCGAACATGGGAGCATCCAATTATATAAGGCAATTTAGAAGAAAAGCAAAGAAAGACATTGACAACCATACAATCATAGTGGGGGACTTTAACACCCCCCTAACTGAAATGGCCAGATCATCTAAGCAAAAGATCAACAAGGAAATAAAGACTTTAAATGACACACTGGACCAAATGGACTTCACAGACATATTCAGAACGTTCCATCCCGAAGCAACGGAATACACATTCTTCTCTAGGGCCCATGGAACGTTCTCCAGAATGGATCACATCCTAGGTCACAAATCAGGTCTCAACCGGTACCCAAAGATTGGGATCATTCCCTGCACATTTTCAGACCACAATGCTTTGAAACTAGAACTCAATCACAAGAGGAAAGTCGGAAAGAACTCAAATATATGGAGGCTAAAGAGCATCCTACGAAAGAATGAATGGGTCAACCAGGAAATTAAAGAAGAATTTAAAAATTCATGGAAACCAATGAAAATGAAAACACAACTGTCCAAAATCTTTGGGATACAGCCAAGGCAGTCCTGCGAGGAAAGTATATAGCAATACAAGCCTTTCTCAAGAAACATGAAAGGTCTCAAATACACACCCTAACCCTACACCTAAAGGAGCTGGAGAAAGAACGGCCAATAAAGCCTAAACCCAGCAGGAGAAGAGAAATCATGCAGATCAGAGCAGAAATCAATGAAATAGAACCCAAAAGAACAGTAGAACAGATCAACGGAACTAGGAGCTGGTTCTTTGAAAGAATTCACAAGATTGATACACCCCTGTCCAGGCTGATCAAAAAGAAAAGAGAAATGACCCAAATCAACAAAATCATGAATGAAGGAGGAGAGATCACAACCAACACCAAAGAAATACAAACGATTATAAGAACGTAATCTGAGCAACCCTAGGGCAGCATATTCCATAACCTGGAAGAAATGGGTGCATTCCTAGAGATGTGTCAACTACCAAAACTGACCCAGGAAGAAAGAGAAAACCTGAACAGTCCTATAACCACGAAGGCAATTGAAGTAGTCATCAAAAACCTCCCAAGAAACCAAAGCCCAGGGCCAGATGGATTCCCAGGGGAATTCTATCCGACATTTAAAGAAGAATTAATACCTATTCTCCTGAAACTGTTCCAAACAATAGAAATGGAAGGAAAACTTCCAAACTCATTTTATGAGGCCACCATTACCTTGATCCCAAAACCAGACAAAGATCCCATCAAAAAGGAGTATTAGAGACCAATATCCTTGATGAACATCGATGCAAAAATTCTCACCAAAATACTAGCCAAGAGGATCCAACAGTACATGAAAAGGAGTATTCACCATGACCAAGTGGGATTTATCCCTGGGCTGCAAGGCTGGTTCAACATCCGCAAATCAATCAACGTGATAAAACACATTAACCAAAGAAAGAACAAGAATCATATGATCCTCTCAATAGATGCAGAAAAACCATTTGACAAAGTAAAGCACACTTTCTGGATCAAAACTCTTCAGAGTACAGGGACAGCGGGTACATACCTCAATATCATAAAAGCCATCTACGAACAACCTACAGCGAATATCATTCTCAATGGGGAAAAGCTGAGATCTTTTCCCCTAAGGTCAGGAACGCGGCAGGGATAGCCACTCTCACCACTGCTATTCAACATAGTATTAGAAGTCCTAGCCACAGCAATCAGACAACAAAAAGAAATCCAAGGCATCCAAATCGGCAGAGAGGAAGTCAAACTCTCACTCTTTACAGATGATAAGATACTTTATGTGGAAAACCCAAAAGACTCCACCCCAAAACTGCTACAACTCACACAGCAATTCCGTCAAGTAGCAGGCTATAAAATCAATGCACAGACATCAGTGGCATTCCTATACACCAACAACAAGACAGAAGAGAGACAAATCAAGGAGTCGATCCCATTCACAACTGCACCCAAAACCAGAAGAGACCTAGGAATACATTGAACCCAAGAGGCAAAGGATCTGTACCCCGAAAACTACCAAATACTCAGGAAAGAAATTGAAGAAGACACAAAGAAACGGAAAAAAGTTCCATGCTCATGGACTGGGAGAACCAACATTGTGAAGAGGTCAATGCTACCTAGAGCAATCTACACATGCAATGCAATCCCCATCAAAATACCATCCACTTTTTTCCAAGAAATGGAACAAATAATCCTAAGATTTGAATGGAACCAGAAGAGACCACGAATAGCCAGAGGAATATTGAGAAAGAAAAGCAAAGCTGGCGGCATCACAATTCTGGACTTCCAGCTCTATGACAAAGCTGTCATCATCAAGACAGTATGGTACTGGCACAAAAACAGACACATAGATCCATGGAACAGAATCGAGAGCCCAGAAATGGACCCTCAACTCTATGGTCAACTTATCTTTGACAGAGCAGGAAAGAATGTCCAATGGCAAAAAGAGAGTCTCTTCCACAACTGGAGTTGTGGAAATTGGACAGCCCCATGCAGAAGAATGACACTGGACCATTTCCTGACACCACACACAAAAATAGACTCCAAATGTTTGAAAGACCTCAGTGTGAGACAGGACTCCATCAAAATCCTAAAGGAGAACACAGGTAGCAAGCTCTTCGACCTCAGCCGCAGCAACTTCTTCCTACAAACATCACCAAAGGCACGGGAAGCCAGGGCAAAAAGGAACTATTGGGATTTCATCAAGATAAAAACCTTTGGCACAGCAAAAGAAACAGTCCACAAAACCAAAAGACAACCGACAGAATGGGAGAAATTATTTACGAATGACATATCAGATAAAGGGCTACTATCCAATATGTATAAAAACGTATCAAACTCAACACCCAAAGAACAAATAATCCAATCAAAAAATAGGCAGAAGGCATGAACAGACATTTTTCCAAAGAACACATCCAAATGGCCAACAGGCACATGAAAAAGTGCTCAACACGGCTCGGCATCAGGGAAATCCACATCAAAACCTCAATGAGATACCCCCTCACACCCGTCAGAATGGCTCAAATGAACAAGTCAGGGAACGACAGAGGTTGGCGGGGATGTGGAGAAAGGGGAACCCTCCTACACTGGTGGTGGGAATGCAAGCTGGTGCAACCCCTCTGGAAAACAGGATGGAGGTTCCTCAAATAGTTGAAATTAGAGCTACCATCCGATCCAGCAATTGCACTCCTGGGTATTTACCCCAAAGATACAAATGTAGGGACCCGAAGCGGTACGTGCACCCCATTGTTTATAGCAGCAATGTCCACAATAGCCAAACTGTTGAAAGAGCCAAGATGTCCATCGACAGATGAGTGGATAAAGAAGAGGTGGTATATATATACACAATGGAATATTACGCAGCCATCAAAAGGAATGAGATGTTGCCATGGACAACGACGTGGATGGAACTGGAGGGTCCGATGATTAGTGAAATAAGTCAATCAGAGAAAGACATGTATCATATGACCTCACTGATATGAGGAATTCTTAATCTCAGGAACAGAGTGAGGCTTGCTGGAGTGGTCGGGGGTGGGAGGGATGGGCTGGCTGGGTGATAGACATTGGGGAGGGTATGAGCTACGGTGAGCGCTGTGAATTGTGTAAGACTGTTGAATCACAGATCTCTACTTCTGAAACAAATAACGCAACATATTTTAAGAATAAAGGAAAAGAAGGAGATAGCAGGAGAGGAAGAATGAAGGGGAGTTAGTGAGAGGGGGAGACAGACCAGGAGAGATGATGGATTCTGAAAAAAAATCCGAGGTTTCTAGAGGGGAGGTGGGTCGGGGGATTGGTTAGCCTGGTGATGGGTATTAAAGAGGGCACATTCTGCATGCAGCACTGTGTGTTCGGAACAAACAATGAATCATGGGACACTACACCAAAACAAATGATGTAGTACATGGTGATTAACAAAGCAATAAAAAACAAAGACTGTAATAAGAGATGAAGAAGGACACTATATCCTACTTAAAGGGTCTATCCAAGAAGAAGATCTAACAATTGTAAATGTCTATGCCCCGAACATGGGAGCATCCAATTATATAAGGCAATTTAGAAGAAAAGGAAAGAAAGACATTGACAACCATACAATCATAGTGGGGGACTTTAACACCCCCCTGACTGAAATGGCCAGATCATCTAAGCAAAAGATCAACAAGGAAATAAAGACTTTAAATGACACACTGGACCAAATGGACTTCACAGACATATTCAGAACGTTCCATCCCGAAGCAACGGAATACACATTCTTCTCTAGGGCCCATGGAACGTTCTCCAGAATGGATCACATCCTAGGTCACAAATCAGGTCTCAACCGGTACCCAAAGATTGGGATCATTCCCTGCACATTTTCAGACCACAATGCTTTGAAACTAGAACTCAATCACAAGAGGAAAGTCGGAAAGAACTCAAATACATGGAGGGTAAAGAGCATCCTACGAAAGAATGAATGGGTCAACCAGGAAATTAAAGAAGAATTTAAAAATTCATGGAAACCAATGAAAATGAAAACACAACTGTCCAAAATCTTTGGGATACAGCCAAGGCAGTCCTTCGAGGAAAGTATATAGCAATACAAGCCTTTCTCAAGAAACATGAAAGGTCTCAAATACACACCCTAACCCTACACCTAAAGGAGCTGGAGAAAGAACGGCCAATAAAGCCTAAACCCAGCAGGAGAAGAGAAATCATGCAGATCAGAGCAGAAATCAATGAAATAGAACCCAAAAGAACAGTAGAACAGATCAACGGAACTAGGAGCTGGTTCTTTGAAAGAATTCACAAGATTGATACACCCCTGTCCAGGCTGATCAAAAAGAAAAGAGAAATGACCCAAATCAACAAAATCATGAATGAAGGAGGAGAGATCACAACCAACACCAAAGAAATACAAACGATTATAAGAACGTAATCTGAGCAACGCTAGGGCAGCATATTCCATAACCTGGAAGAAATGGGTGCATTCCTAGAGATGTGTCAACTACCAAAACTGACCCAGGAAGAAAGAGAAAACCTGAACAGTCCTATAACCACGAAGGCAATTGAAGTAGTCATCAAAAACCTCCCAAGAAACCAAAGCCCAGGGCCAGATGGATTCCCAGGGGAATTCTATCCGACATTTAAAGAAGAATTAATAACTATTCTCCTGAAACTGTTCCAAACAATAGAAATGGAAGGAAAACTTCCAAACTCATTTTATGAGGCCACCATTACCTTGATCCCAAAACCAGACAAAGATCCCATCAAAAAGGAGTATTAGAGACCAATATCCTTGATGAACATCGATGCAAAAATTCTCACCAAAATACTAGCCAAGAGGACCCAACAGTACATGAAAAGGAGTATTCACCATGACCAAGTGGGATTTATCCCTGGGCTGCAAGGCTGGTTCAACATCCGCAAATCAATCAACGTGTTAAAACACATTAACCAAGAAAGAACAAGAATCATATGATCCTCTCAATAGATGCAGAAAAACCATTTGACAAAGTAAAGCACACTTTCTGGATCAAAACTCTTCAGAGTACAGGGACAGCGGGTACATACCTCAATATCATAAAAGCCATCTACGAACAACCTACAGCGAATATCATTCTCAATGGGGAAAAGCTGAGATCTTTTCCCCTAAGGTCAGGAACGCGGCAGGGATAGCCACTCTCACCACTGCTATTCAACATAGTATTAGAAGTCCCAGCCACAGCAATCAGACAACAAAAAGAAATCAAAGGCATCCAAATCGGCAGAGAGGAAGTCAAACTCTCACTCTTTGCAGATGATATGATACTTTATGTGGAAAACCCAAAAGACTCCACCCCAAAACTGCTACAACTCACACAGCAATTCCGTCAAGTAGCAGGCTATAAAATCAATGCACAGACATCAGTGGCATTCCTATACACCAACAACAAGACAGAAGAGAGACAAATCAAGGAGTCGATCCCATTCACAACTGCACCCAAAACCAGAAGAGACCTAGGAATAAATTGAACCCAAGAGGCAAAGGATCTGTACCCCGAAAACTACCAAATACTCAGGAAAGAAATTGAAGAAGACACAAAGAAACGGAAAAACGTTCCATGGTCATGGACTGGGAGAACCAACATTGTGAAGAGGACAACGCTACCTAGAGCAATCTACACATGCAATGCAATCCCCATCAAAATACCATCCGCTTTTTTCCAAGAAATGGAACAAATAATCCTAAGATTTGAATGGAACCAGAAGAGACCACGAATAGCCAGAGGAATATTGAGAAAGAAAAGCAAAGCTGGCGGCATCACAATTCTGGACTTCCAGCTCTATGACAAAGCTGTCATCATCAAGACAGTATGGTACTGGCACAAAAACAGACACATAGATCCATGGAACAGAATCTAGCGCCCAGAAATGGACCCTCAACTCTATGGTCAACTTATCTTTGACAGAGCAGGAAAGAATGTCCAATGGCAAAAAGAGAGTCTCTTCCACAACTGGAGTTGTGGAAATTGGACAGCCCCATGCAGAAGAATGACACTGGACCATTTCCTGACACCACACACAAAAATAGACTCCAAATGTTTGAAAGACCTCAGTGTGAGACAGGACTCCATCAAAATCCTAAAGGAGAACACAGGTAGCAAGCTCTTCGACCTCAGCCGCAGCAACTTCTTCCTACAAACATCACCAAAGGCACGGGAAGCCAGGGCAAAAAGGAACTATTGGGATTTCATCAAGATAAAAACCTTTGGCACAGCAAAAGAAACAGTCCACAAAACCAAAAGACAACCGACAGAATGGGAGAAATTATTTACGAATGACATATCAGATAAAGGGCTACTATCCAATATGTATAAAAACGTATCAAACTCAACACCCAAAGAACAAATAATCCAATCAAAAAATAGGCAGAAGGCATGAACAGACATTTTTCCAAAGAACACATCCAAATGGCCAACAGGCACATGAAAAAGTGCTCAACACGGCTCGGCATCAGGGAAATCCACATCAAAACCTCAATGAGATACCCCCTCACACCCGTCAGAATGGCTCAAATGAACAAGTCAGGGAACGACAGAGGTTGGCGGGGATGTGGAGAAAGGGGAACCCTCCTACACTGGTGGTGGGAAGGCAAGCTGGGGCAACCCCTCTGGAAAACAGGATGGAGGTTCCTCAAATAGTTGAAATTAGAGCTACCATCCGATCCAGCAATTGCACTCCTGGGTATTTACCCCAAAGATACAAATGTAGGGACCCGAAGCGGTACGTGCACCCCATTGTTTATAGCAGCAATGTCCACAATAGCCAAACTGTTGAAAGTGCCAAGATGTCCATCGACAGATGAGTGGATAAAGAAGAAGTGGTATATATATACACAATGGAATATTACGCAGCCATCAAAAGGAATGAGATGTTGCCATGGACAACGACGTGGATGGAAGTGGAGGGTCCGATGATTAGTGAAATAAGTCAATCAGAGAAAGACATGTATCATATGACCTCACTGATATGAGGAATTCTTAATCTCAGGAACAGAGTGAGGCTTGCTGGAGTGGTCGGGGGTGGGAGGGATGGGCTGGCTGGGTGATAGACATTGGGGAGGGTATGAGCTACGGTGAGCGCTGTGAATTGTGTAAGACTGTTGAATCACAGATCTCTACTTCTGAAACAAATAACGCAACATATTTTAAGAATAAAGGAAAAGAAGGAGATAGCAGGAGAGGAAGAATGAAGGGGAGTTAGTGAGAGGGGGAGACAGACCAGGAGAGATGATGGATTCTGAAAAAAAATCCGAGGTTTCTAGAGGGGAGGTGGGTCGGGGGATTGGTTAGCCTGGTGATGGGTATTAAAGAGGGCACATTCTGCATGGAGCACTGTGTGTTCGGAACAAACAATGAATCATGGGACACTACACCAAAACAAATGATGTAGTACATGGTGATTAACAAAGGAATAAAAAACAAAGACTGTAATAAGAGATGAAGAAGAACACTATATCCTACTTAAAGGGTCTATCCAAGAAGAAGATCTAACAATTGTAAATGTCTATGCCCCGAACATGGGAGCATCCAATTATATAAGGCAATTTAGAAGAAAAGCAAAGAAAGACATTGACAACCATACAATCATAGTGGGGGACTTTAACACCCCCCTGACTGAAATGGCCAGATCATCTAAGCAAAAGATCAACAAGGAAATAAAGACTTTAAATGACACACTGGACCAAATGGACTTCACAGACATATTCAGAACGTTCCATCCCGAAGCAACGGAATACACATTCTTCTCTAGGGCCCATGGAACGTTCTCCAGAATGGATCACATCCTAGGTCACAAATCAGGTCTCAACCGGTACCCAAAGATTGGGATCATTCCCTGCAAATTTTCAGACCACAATGCTTTGAAACTAGAACTCAATCACAAGAGGAAAGTCGGAAAGAACTCAAATATATGGAGGCTAAAGAGCATCCTACGAAAGAATGAATGGGTCAACCAGGAAATTAAAGAAGAATTTAAAAATTCATGGAAACAAATGAAAATGAAAACACAACTGTCCAAAATCTTTGGGATACAGCCAAGGCAGTCCTGCGAGGAAAGTATATAGCAATACAAGCCTTTCTCAAGAAACATGAAAGGTCTCAAATACACACCCTAACCCTACACCTAAAGGAGCTGGAGAAAGAACGGCCAATAAAGCCTAAACCCAGCAGGAGAAGAGAAATCATGCAGATCAGAGCAGAAATCAATGAAATAGAACCCAAAAGAACAGTAGAACAGATCAACGGAACTAGGAGCTGGTTCTTTGAAAGAATTCACAAGATTGATACACCCCTGTCCAGGCTGATCAAAAAGAAAAGAGAAATGACCCAAATCAACAAAATCATGAATGAAGGAGGAGAGATCACAACCAACACCAAAGAAATACAAACGATTATAAGAACGTAATCTGAGCAACCCTAGGGCAGCATATTCCATAACCTGGAAGAAATGGGTGCATTCCTAGAGATGTGTCAACTACCAAAACTGACCCAGGAAGAAAGAGAAAACCTGAAAGTCCTATAACCACGAAGGCAATTGAAGTAGTCATCAAAAACCTCCCAAGAAACCAAAGCCCAGGGCCAGATGGATTCCCAGGGGAATTCTATCCGACATTTAAAGAAGAATTAATACCTATTCTCCTGAAACTGTTCCAAACAATAGAAATGGAAGGAAAACTTCCAAACTCATTTTATGAGGCCACCATTACCTTGATCCCAAAACCAGACAAAGATCCCATCAAAAAGGAGTATTAGAGACCAATATCCTTGATGAACATCGATGCAAAAATTCTCACCAAAATACTAGCCAAGAGGATCCAACAGTACATGAAAAGGAGTATTCACCATGACCAAGTGGGATTTATCCCTGGGCTGCAAGGCTGGTTCAACATCCGCAAATCAATCAACGTGATAAAACACATTAACCAAAGAAAGAACAAGAATCATATGATCCTCTCAATAGATGCAGAAAAACCATTTGACAAAGTAAAGCACACTTTCTGGATCAAAACTCTTCAGAGTACAGGGACAGCGGGTACATACCTCAATATCATAAAAGCCATCTACGAACAACCTACAGCGAATATCATTCTCAATGGGGAAAAGCTGAGATCTTTTCCCCTAAGGTCAGGAACGCGGCAGGGATAGCCACTCTCACCACTGCTATTCAACATAGTATTAGAAGTCCTAGCCACAGCAATCAGACAACAAAAAGAAATCCAAGGCATCCAAATCGGCAGAGAGGAAGTCAAAATCTCACTCTTTGCAGATGATATGATACTTTATGTGGAAAACCCAAAAGACTCCACCCCAAAACTCCTACAACTCACACAGCAATTCCGTCAAGTAGCAGGCTATAAAATCAATGCACAGAAATCAGTGGCATTCCTATACACCAACAACAAGACAGAAGAGAGACAAATCAAGGAGTCGATCCCATTCACAACTGCACCCAAAACCAGAAGAGACCTAGGAATAAATTGAACCCAAGAGGCAAAGGATCTGTACCCCGAAAACTACCAAATACTCAGGAAAGAAATTGAAGAAGACACAAAGAAACGGAAAAACGTTCCATGCTCATGGACTGGGAGAACCAACATTGTGAAGAGGTCAATGCTACCTAGAGCAATCTACACATGCAATGCAATCCCCATCAAAATACCATCCACTTTTTTCCAAGAAATGGAACAAATAATCCTAAGATTTGAATGGAACCAGAAGAGACCACGAATAGCCAGAGGAATATTGAGAAAGAAAAGCAAAGCTGGCGGCATCACAATTCTGGACTTCCAGCTCTATGACAAAGCTGTCATCATCAAGACAGTATGGTACTGGCACAAAAACAGACACATAGATCCATGGAACAGAATCGAGAGCCCAGAAATGGACCCTCAACTCTATGGTCAACTTATCTTTGACAGAGCAGGAAAGAATGTCCAATGGCAAAAAGAGAGTCTCTTCCACAACTGGAGTTGTGGAAATTGGACAGCCCCATGCAGAAGAATGACACTGGACCATTTCCTGACACCACACACAAAAATAGACTCCAAATGTTTGAAAGACCTCAGTGTGAGACAGGACTCCATCAAAATCCTAAAGGAGAACACAGGTAGCAAGCTCTTCGACCTCAGCCGCAGCAACTTCTTCCTACAAACATCACCAAAGGCACGGGAAGCCAGGGCAAAAATGAACTATTGGGATTTCATCAAGATAAAAACCTTTGGCACAGCAAAAGAAACAGTCCACAAAACCAAAAGACAACCGACAGAATGGGAGAAATTATTTACGAATGACATATCAGATAAAGGGCTACTATCCAATATGTATAAAAACGTATCAAACTCAACACCCAAAGAACAAATAATCCAATCAAAAAATAGGCAGAAGGCATGAACAGACATTTTTCCAAAGAACACATCCAAATGGCCAACAGGCACATGAAAAAGTGCTCAACACGGCTCGGCATCAGGGAAATCCACATCAAAACCTCAATGAGATACCCCCTCACACCCGTCAGAATGGCTCAAATGAACAAGTCAGGGAACGACAGAGGTTGGCGGGGATGTGGAGAAAGGGGAACCCTCCTACACTGGTGGTGGGAATGCAAGCTGGTGCAACCCCTCTGGAAAACAGGATGGAGGTTCCTCAAATAGTTGAAATTAGAGCTACCATCCGATCCAGCAATTGCACTCCTGGGTATTTACCCCAAAGATACAAATGTAGGGACCCGAAGCGGTACGTGCACCCCATTGTTTATAGCAGCAATGTCCACAATAGCCAAACTGTTGAAAGAGCCAAGATGTCCATCGACAGATGAGTGGATAAAGAAGAGGTGGTATATATATACACAATGGAATATTACGCAGCCATCAAAAGGAATGAGATGTTGCCATGGACAACGACGTGGATGGAACTGGAGGGTCCGATGATTAGTGAAATAAGTCAATCAGAGAAAGACATGTATCATATGACCTCACTGATATGAGGAATTCTTAATCTCAGGAACAGAGTGAGGCTTGCTGGAGTGGTCGGGGGTGGGAGGGATGGGCTGGCTGGGTGATAGACATTGGGGAGGGTATGAGCTACGGTGAGCGCTGTGAATTGTGTAAGACTGTTGAATCACAGATCTCTACTTCTGAAACAAATAACGCAACATATTTTAAGAATAAAGGAAAAGAAGGAGATAGCAGGAGAGGAAGAATGAAGGGGAGTTAGTGAGAGGGGGAGACAGACCAGGAGAGATGATGGATTCTGAAAAAAAATCCGAGGTTTCTAGAGGGGAGGTGGGTCGGGGGATTGGTTAGCCTGGTGATGGGTATTAAAGAGGGCACATTCTGCATGGAGCACTGTGTGTTCGGAACAAACAATGAATCATGGGACACTACACCAAAACAAATGATGTAGTACATGGTGATTAACAAAGCAATAAAAAACAAAGACTGTAATAAGAGATGAAGAAGGACACTATATCCTACTTAAAGGGTCTATCCAAGAAGAAGATCTAACAATTGTAAATGTCTATGCCCCGAACATGGGAGCATCCAATTATATAAGGCAATTTAGAAGAAAAGGAAAGAAAGACATTGACAACCATACAATCATAGTGGGGGACTTTAACACCCCCCTGACTGAAATGGCCAGATCATCTAAGCAAAAGATCAACAAGGAAATAAAGACTTTAAATGACACACTGGACCAAATGGACTTCACAGACATATTCAGAACGTTCCATCCCGAAGCAACGGAATACACATTCTTCTCTAGGGCCCATGGAACGTTCTCCAGAATGGATCACATCCTAGGTCACAAATCAGGTCTCAACCGGTACCCAAAGATTGGGATCATTCCCTGCACATTTTCAGACCACAATGCTTTGAAACTAAAACTCAATCACAAGAGGAAAGTCGGAAAGAACTCAAATACATGGAGGGTAAAGAGCATCCTACGAAAGAATGAATGGGTCAACCAGGAAATTAAAGAAGAATTTAAAAATTCATGGAAACCAATGAAAATGAAAACACAACTGTCCAAAATCTTTGGGATACAGCCAAGGCAGTCCTTCGAGGAAAGTATATAGCAATACAAGCCTTTCTCAAGAAACATGAAAGGTCTCAAATACACACCCTAACCCTACACCTAAAGGAGCTGGAGAAAGAACGGCCAATAAAGCCTAAACCCAGCAGGAGAAGAGAAATCATGCAGATCAGAGCAGAAATCAATGAAATAGAACCCAAAAGAAGAGTAGAACAGATCAACGGAACTAGGAGCTGGTTCTTTGAAAGAATTCACAAGATTGATACACCCCTGTCCAGGCTGATCAAAAAGAAAAAAAGAAATGACCCAAATCAACAAAATCATGAATGAAGGAGGAGAGATCACAACCAACACCAAAGAAATACAAACGATTATAAGAACGTAATCTGAGCAACGCTAGGGCAGCATATTCCATAACCTGGAAGAAATGGGTGCATTCCTAGAGATGTGTCAACTACCAAAACTGACCCAGGAAGAAAGAGAAAACCTGAACAGTCCTATAACCACGAAGGCAATTTAAGTAGTCATCAAAAACCTCCCAAGAAACCAAAGCCCAGGGCCAGATGGATTCCCAGGGGAATTCTATCCGACATTTAAAGAAGAATTAATACCTATTCTCCTGAAACTGTTCCAAACAATAGAAATGGAAGGAAAACTTCCAAACTCATTTTATGAGGCCACCATTACCTTGATCCCAAAACCAGACAAAGATCCCATCAAAAAGGAGTATTAGAGACCAATATCCTTGATGAACATCGATGCAAAAATTCTCACCAAAATACTAGCCAAGAGGACCCAACAGTACATGAAAAGGAGTATTCACCATGACCAAGTGGGATTTATCCCTGGGCTGCAAGGCTGGTTCAACATCCGCAAATCAATCAACGTGATAAAACACATTAACCAAAGAAAGAACAAGAATCATATGATCCTCTCAATAGATGCAGAAAAACCATTTGACAAAGTAAAGCACACTTTCTGGATCAAAACTCTTCAGAGTACAGGGACAGCGGGTACATACCTCAATATCATAAAAGCCATCTACGAACAACCTACAGCGAATATCATTCTCAATGGGGAAAAGCTGAGATCTTTTCCCCTAAGGTCAGGAACGCGGCAGGGATAGCCACTCTCACCACTGCTTTTCAACATAGTATTAGAAGTCCCAGCCACAGCAATCAGACAACAAAAAGAAATCAAAGGCATCCAAATCGGCAGAGAGGAAGTCAAACTCTCACTCTTTGCAGATGATATGATACTTTATGTGGAAAACCCAAAAGACTCCACCCCAAAACTGCTACAACTCACACAGCAATTCCGTCAAGTAGCAGGCTATAAAATCAATGCACAGACATCAGTGGCATTCCTATACACCAACAACAAGACAGAAGAGAGACAAATCAAGGAGTCGATCCCATTCACAACTGCACCCAAAACCAGAAGAGACCTAGGAATAAATTGAACCCAAGAGGCAAAGGATCTGTACCCCGAAAACTACCAAATACTCAGGAAAGAAATTGAAGAAGACACAAAGAAACGGAAAAACGTTCCATGGTCATGGACTGGGAGAACCAACATTGTGAAGAGGACAACGCTACCTAGAGCAATCTACACATGCAATGCAATCCCCATCAAAATACCATCCACTTTTTTCCAAGAAATGGAACAAATAATCCTAAGATTTGAATGGAACCAGAAGAGACCACGAATAGCCAGAGGAATATTGAGAAAGAAAAGCAAAGCTGGCGGCATCACAATTCTGGACTTCCAGCTCTATGACAAAGCTGTCATCATCAAGACAGTATGGTACTGGCACAAAAACAGACACATAGATCCATGGAACAGAATCTAGCGCCCAGAAATGGACCCTCAACTCTATGGTCAACTTATCTTTGACAGAGCAGGAAAGAATGTCCAATGGCAAAAAGAGAGTCTCTTCCACAACTGGAGTTGTGGAAATTGGACAGCCCCATGCAGAAGAATGACACTGGACCATTTCCTGACACCACACACAAAAATAGACTCCAAATGTTTGAAAGACCTCAGTGTGAGACAGGACTCCATCAAAATCCTAAAGGAGAACACAGGTAGCAAGCTCTTCGACCTCAGCCGCAGCAACTTCTTCCTACAAACATCACCAAAGGCACGGGAAGCCAGGGCAAAAAGGAACTATTGGGATTTCATCAAGATAAAAACCTTTGGCACAGCAAAAGAAACAGTCCACAAAACCAAAAGACAACCGACAGAATGGGAGAAATTATTTACGAATGACATATCAGATAAAGGGCTACTATCCAATATGTATAAAAACGTATCAAACTCAACACCCAAAGAACAAATAATCCAATCAAAAAATAGGCAGAAGGCATGAACAGACATTTTTCCAAAGAACACATCCAAATGGCCAACAGGCACATGAAAAAGTGCTCAACACGGCTCGGCATCAGGGAAATCCACATCAAAACCTCAATGAGATACCCCCTCACACCCGTCAGAATGGCTCAAATGAACAAGTCAGGGAACGACAGAGGTTGGCGGGGATGTGGAGAAAGGGGAACCCTCCTACACTGGTGGTGGGAATGCAAGCTGGTGCAACCCCTCTGGAAAACAGGATGGAGGTTCCTCAAATAGTTGAAATTAGAGCTACCATCCGATCCAGCAATTGCACTCCTGGGTATTTACCCCAAAGATACAAATGTAGGGACCCGAAGCGGTACGTGCACCCCATTGTTTATAGCAGCAATGTCCACAATAGCCAAACTGTTGAAAGAGCCAAGATGTCCATCGACAGATGAGTGGATAAAGAAGAGGTGGTATATATATACACAATGGAATATTACGCAGCCATCAAAAGGAATGAGATGTTGCCATGGACAACGACGTGGATGGAACTGGAGGGTCCGATGATTAGTGAAATAAGTCAATCAGAGAAAGACATGTATCATATGACCTCACTGATATGAGGAATTCTTAATCTCAGGAACAGAGTGAGGCTTGCTGGAGTGGTCGGGGGTGGGAGGGATGGGCTGGCTGGGTGATAGACATTGGGGAGGGTATGAGCTACGGTGAGCGCTGTGAATTGTGTAAGACTGTTGAATCACAGATCTCTACTTCTGAAACAAATAACGCAACATATTTTAAGAATAAAGGAAAAGAAGGAGATAGCAGGAGAGGAAGAATGAAGGGGAGTTAGTGAGAGGGGGAGACAGACCAGGAGAGATGATGGATTCTGAAAAAAAATCCGAGGTTTCTAGAGGGGAGGTGGGTCGGGGGATTGGTTAGCCTGGTGATGGGTATTAAAGAGGGCACATTCTGCATGCAGCACTGTGTGTTCGGAACAAACAATGAATCATGGGACACTACACCAAAACAAATGATGTAGTACATGGTGATTAACAAAGCAATAAAAAACAAAGACTGTAATAAGAGATGAAGAAGGACACTATATCCTACTTAAAGGGTCTATCCAAGAAGAAGATCTAACAATTGTAAATGTCTATGCCCCGAACATGGGAGCATCCAATTATATAAGGCAATTTAGAAGAAAAGCAAAGAAAGACATTGACAACCATACAATCATAGTGGGGGACTTTAACACCCCCCTGACTGAAATGGCCAGATCATCTAAGCAAAAGATCAACAAGGAAATAAAGACTTTAAATGACACACTGGACCAAATGGACTTCACAGACATATTCAGAACGTTCCATCCCGAAGCAACGGAATACACATTCTTCTCTAGGGCCCATGGAACGTTCTCCAGAATGGATCACATCCTAGGTCACAAATCAGGTCTCAACCGGTACCCAAAGATTGGGATCATTCCCTGCACATTTTCAGACCACAATGCTTTGAAACTAGAACTCAATCACAAGAGGAAAGTCGGAAAGAACTCAAATACATGGAGGGTAAAGAGCATCCTACGAAAGAATGAATGGGTCAACCAGGAAATTAAAGAAGAATTTAAAAATTCATGGAAACCAATGAAAATGAAAACACAACTGTCCAAAATCTTTGGGATACAGCCAAGGCAGTCCTGCGAGGAAAGTATATAGCAATACAAGCCTTTCTCAAGAAACATGAAAGGTCTCAAATACACACCCTAACCCTACACCTAAAGGAGCTGGAGAAAGAACGGCCAATAAAGCCTAAACCCAGCAGGAGAAGAGAAATCATGCAGATCAGAGCAGAAATCAATGAAATAGAACCCAAAAGAAGAGTAGAACAGATCAACGGAACTAGGAGCTGGTTCTTTGAAAGAATTCACAAGATTGATACACCCCTGTCCAGGCTGATCAAAAAGAAAAGAGAAATGACCCAAATCAACAAAATCATGAATGAAGGAGGAGAGATCACAACCAACACCAAAGAAATACAAACGATTATAAGAACGTAATCTGAGCAACCCTAGGGCAGCATATTCCATAACCTGGAAGAAATGGGTGCATTCCTAGAGATGTGTCAACTACCAAAACTGACCCAGGAAGAAAGAGAAAACCTGAACAGTCCTATAACCACGAAGGCAATTGAAGTAGTCATCAAAAACCTCCCAAGAAACCAAAGCCCAGGGCCAGATGGATTCCCAGGGGAATTCTATCCGACATTTAAAGAAGAGTTAATACCTATTCTCCTGAAACTGTTCCAAACAATAGAAATGGAAGGAAAACTTCCAAACTCATTTTATGAGGCCACCATTACCTTGATCCCAAAACCAGACAAAGATCCCATCAAAAAGGAGTATTAGAGACCAATATCCTTGATGAACATCGATGCAAAAATTCTCACCAAAATACTAGCCAAGAGGACCCAACAGTACATGAAAAGGAGTATTCACCATGACCAAGTGGGATTTATCCCTGGGCTGCAAGGCTGGTTCAACATCCGCAAATCAATCAACGTGATAAAACACATTAACCAAAGAAAGAACAAGAATCATATGATCCTCTCAATAGATGCAGAAAAACCATTTGACAAAGTAAAGCACACTTTCTGGATCAAAACTCTTCAGAGTACAGGGACAGCGGGTACATACCTCAATATCATAAAAGCCATCTACGAACAACCTACAGCGAATATCATTCTCAATGGGGAAAAGCTGAGATCTTTTCCCCTAAGGTCAGGAACGCGGCAGGGATAGCCACTCTCACCACTGCATTTCAACATAGTATTAGAAGTCCCAGCCACAGCAATCAGACAACAAAAAGAAATCAAAGGCATCCAAATCGGCAGAGAGGAAGTCAAACTCTCACTCTTTGCAGATGATATGATACTTTATGTGGAAAACCCAAAAGACTCCACCCCAAAACTGCTACAACTCACACAGCAATTCCGTCAAGTAGCAGGCTATAAAATCAATGCACAGACATCAGTGGCATTCCTATACACCAACAACAAGACAGAAGACAGACAAATCAAGGAGTCGATCCCATTCACAACTGCACCCAAAACCAGAAGAGACCTAGGAATAAATTGAACCCAAGAGGCAAAGGATCTGTACCCCGAAAACTACCAAATACTCAGGAAAGAAATTGAAGAAGACACAAAGAAACGGAAAAACGTTCCATGGTCATGGACTGGGAGAACCAACATTGTGAAGAGGACAACGCTACCTAGAGCAATCTACACATGCAATGCAATCCCCATCAAAATACCATCCACTTTTTTCCAAGAAATGGAACAAATAATCCTAAGATTTGAATGGAACCAGAAGAGACCACGAATAGCCAGAGGAATATTGAGAAAGAAAAGCAAAGCTGGCGGCATCACAATTCTGGACTTCCAGCTCTATGACAAAGCTGTCATCATCAAGACAGTATGGTACTGGCACAAAAACAGACACATAGATCCATGGAACAGAATCTAGCGCCCAGAAATCGACCCTCAACTCTATGGTCAACTTATCTTTGACAGAGCAGGAAAGAATGTCCAATGGCAAAAAGAGAGTCTCTTCCACAACTGGAGTTGTGGAAATTGGACAGCCCCATGCAGAAGAATGACACTGGACCATTTCC
Organism: Eumetopias jubatus; assembly: GCF_037043125.1. Taxonomy (NCBI): domain Eukaryota; kingdom Metazoa; phylum Chordata; class Mammalia; order Carnivora; family Otariidae; genus Eumetopias; species Eumetopias jubatus. Next base: position 523,461 of record NW_028274839.1, on the reverse strand, counting down.
TGACACCACACACAAAAATAGACTCCAAATGTTTGAAAGACCTCAGTGTGAGACAGGACTCCATCAAAATCCTAAAGGAGAACACAGGTAGCAAGCTCTTCGACCTCAGCCGCAGCAACTTCTTCCTACAAACATCACCAAAGGCACGGGAAGCCAGGGCAAAAAGGAACTATTGGGATTTCATCAAGATAAAAACCTTTGGCACAGCAAAAGAAACAGTCCACAAAACCAAAAGACAACCGACAGAATGGGAGAAATTATTTACGAATGACATATCAGATAAAGGGCTACTATCCAATATGTATAAAAACGTATCAAACTCAACACCCAAAGAACAAATAATCCAATCAAAAAATAGGCAGAAGGCATGAACAGACATTTTTCCAAAGAACACATCCAAATGGCCAACAGGCACATGAAAAAGTGCTCAACACGGCTCGGCATCAGGGAAATCCACATCAAAACCTCAATGAGATACCCCCTCACACCCGTCAGAATGGCTCAAATGAACAAGTCAGGGAACGACAGAGGTTGGCGGGGATGTGGAGAAAGGGGAACCCTCCTACACTGGTGGTGGGAATGCAAGCTGGTGCAACCCCTCTGGAAAACAGGATGGAGGTTCCTCAAATAGTTGAAATTAGAGCTACCATCCGATCCAGCAATTGCACTCCTGGGTATTTACCCCAAAGATACAAATGTAGGGACCCGAAGCGGTACGTGCACCCCATTGTTTATAGCAGCAATGTCCACAATAGCCAAACTGTTGAAAGAGCCAAGATGTCCATCGACAGATGAGTGGATAAAGAAGAGGTGGTATATATATACACAATGGAATATTACGCAGCCATCAAAAGGAATGAGATGTTGCCATGGACAACGACGTGGATGGAAATGGAGGGTCCGATGATTAGTGAAATAAGTCAATCAGAGAAAGACATGTATCATATGACCTCACTGATATGAGGAATTCTTAATCTCAGGAACAGAGTGAGGCTTGCTGGAGTGGTCGGGGGTGGGAGGGATGGGCTGGCTGGGTGATAGACATTGGGGAGGGTATGAGCTACGGTGAGCGCTGTGAATTGTGTAAGACTGTTGAATCACAGATCTCTACTTCTGAAACAAATAACGCAACATATTTTAAGAATAAAGGAAAAGAAGGAGATAGCAGGAGAGGAAGAATGAAGGGGAGTTAGTGAGAGGGGGAGACAGACCAGGAGAGATGATGGATTCTGAAAAAAAATCCGAGGTTTCTAGAGGGGAGGTGGGTCGGGGGATTGGTTAGCCTGGTGATGGGTATTAAAGAGGGCACATTCTGCATGCAGCACTGTGTGTTCGGAACAAACAATGAATCATGGGACACTACACCAAAACAAATGATGTAGTACATGGTGATTAACAAAGCAATAAAAAACAAAGACTGTAATAAGAGATGAAGAAGGACACTATATCCTACTTAAAGGGTCTACCCAAGAAGAAGATCTAACAATTGTAAATGTCTATGCCCCGAACATGGGAGCATCCAATTATATAAGGCAATTTAGAAGAAAAGGAAAGAAAGACATTGACAACCATACAATCATAGTGGGGGACTTTAACACCCCCCTGACTGAAATGGCCAGATCATCTAAGCAAAAGATCAACAAGGAAATAAATACTTTAAATGACACACTGGACCAAATGGACTTCACAGACATATTCAGAACGTTCCATCCCGAAGCAACGGAATACACATTCTTCTCTAGGGCCCATGGAACGTTCTCCAGAATGGATCACATCCTAGGTCACAAATCAGGTCTCAACCGGTACCCAAAGATTGGGATCATTCCCTGCACATTTTCAGACCACAATGCTTTGAAACTAGAACTCAATCACAAGAGGAAAGTCGGAAAGAACTCAAATACATGGAGGGTAAAGAGCATCCTACGAAAGAATGAATGGGTCAACCAGGAAATTAAAGAAGAATTTAAAAATTCATGGAAACCAATGAAAATGAAAACACAACTGTCCAAAATCTTTGGGATACAGCCAAGGCAGTCCTTCGAGGAAAGTATATAGCAATACAAGCCTTTCTCAAGAAACATGAAAGGTCTCAAATACACACCCTAACCCTACACCTAAAGGAGCTGGAGAAAGAACGGCCAATAAAGCCTAAACCCAGCAGGAGAAGAGAAATCATGCAGATCAGAGCAGAAATCAATGAAATAGAACCCAAAAGAAGAGTAGAACAGATCAACGGAACTAGGAGCTGGTTCTTTGAAAGAATTCACAAGATTGATACACCCCTGTCCAGGCTGATCAAAAAGAAAAGAGAAATGACCCAAATCAACAAAATCATGAATGAAGGAGGAGAGATCACAACCAACACCAAAGAAATACAAACGATTATAAGAACGTAATCTGAGCAACCCTAGGGCAGCATATTCCATAACCTGGAAGAAATGGGTGCATTCCTAGAGATGTGTCAACTACCAAAACTGACCCAGGAAGAAAGAAAACCTGAACAGTCCTATAACCACGAAGGCAATTGAAGTAGTCATCAAAAACCTCCCAAGAAACCAAAGCCCAGGGCCAGATGGATTCCCAGGGGAATTCTATCCGACATTTAAAGAAGAATTAATACCTATTCTCCTGAAACTGTTCCAAACAATAGAAATGGAAGGAAAACTTCCAAACTCATTTTATGAGGCCACCATTACCTTGATCCCAAAACCAGACAAAGATCCCATCAAAAAGGAGTATTAGAGACCAATATCCTTGATGAACATCGATGCAAAAATTCTCACCAAAATACTAGCCAAGAGGACCCAACAGTACATGAAAAGGAGTATTCACCATGACCAAGTGGGATTTATCCCTGGGCTGCAAGGCTGGTTCAACATCCGCAAATCAATCAACGTGATAAAACACATTAACCAAAGAAAGAACAAGAATCATATGATCCTCTCAATAGATGCAGAAAAACCATTTGACAAAGTAAAGCACACTTTCTGGATCAAAACTCTTCAGAGTACAGGGACAGCGGGTACATACCTCAATATCATAAAAGCCATCTACGAACAACCTACAGCGAATATCATTCTCAATGGGGAAAAGCTGAGATCTTTTCCCCTAAGGTCAGGAACGCGGCAGGGATAGCCACTCTCACCACTGCTATTCAACATAGTATTAGAAGTCCCAGCCACAGCAATCAGACAACAAAAAGAAATCAAAGGCATCCAAATCGGCAGAGAGGAAGTCAAACTCTCACTCTTTGCAGATGATATGATACTTTATGTGGAAAACCCAAAAGACTCCACCCCAAAACTGCTACAACTCACACAGCAATTCCGTCAAGTAGCAGGCTATAAAATCAATGCACAGACATCAGTGGCATTCCTATACACCAACAACAAGACAGAAGAGAGACAAATCAAGGAGTCGATCCCATTCACAACTGCACCCAAAACCAGAAGAGACCTAGGAATAAATTGAACCCAAGAGGCAAAGGATCTGTACCCCGAAAACTACCAAATACTCAGGAAAGAAATTGAAGAAGACACAAAGAAACGGAAAAACGTTCCATGGTCATGGACTGGGAGAACCAACATTGTGAAGAGGACAACGCTACCTAGAGCAATCTACACATGCAATGCAATCCCCATCAAAATACCATCCACTTTTTTCCAAGAAATGGAACAAATAATCCTAAGATTTGAATGGAACCAGAAGAGACCACGAATAGCCAGAGGAATATTGAGAAAGAAAAGCAAAGCTGGCGGCATCACAATTCTGGACTTCCAGCTCTATGACAAAGCTGTCATCATCAAGACAGTATGGTACTGGCACAAAAACAGACACATAGATCCATGGAACAGAATCTAGCGCCCAGAAATGGACCCTCAACTCTATGGTCAACTTATCTTTGACAGAGCAGGAAAGAATGTCCAATGGCAAAAAGAGAGTCTCTTCCACAACTGGAGTTGTGGAAATTGGACAGCCCCATGCAGAAGAATGACACTGGACCATTTCCTGACACCACACACAAAAATAGACTCCAAATGTTTGAAAGACCTCAGTGTGAGACAGGACTCCATCAAAATCCTAAAGGAGAACACAGGTAGCAAGCTCTTCGACCTCAGCCGCAGCAACTTCTTCCTACAAACATCACCAAAGGCACGGGAAGCCAGGGCAAAAAGGAACTATTGGGATTTCATCAAGATAAAAACCTTTGGCACAGCAAAAGAAACAGTCCACAAAACCAAAAGACAACCGACAGAATGGGAGAAATTATTTACGAATGACATATCAGATAAAGGGCTACTATCCAATATGTATAAAAACGTATCAAACTCAACACCCAAAGAACAAATAATCCAATCAAAAAATAGGCAGAAGGCATGAACAGACATTTTTCCAAAGAACACATCCAAATGGCCAACAGGCACATGAAAAAGTGCTCAACACGGCTCGGCATCAGGGAAATCCACATCAAAACCTCAATGAGATACCCCCTCACACCCGTCAGAATGGCTCAAATGAACAAGTCAGGGAATGACAGAGGTTGGCGGGGATGTGGAGAAAGGGGAACCCTCCTACACTGGTGGTGGGAATGCAAGCTGGGGCAACCCCTCTGGAAAACAGGATGGAGGTTCCTCAAATAGTTGAAATTAGAGCTACCATCCGATCCAGCAATTGCACTCCTGGGTATTTACCCCAAAGATACAAATGTAGGGACCCGAAGCGGTACGTGCACCCCATTGTTTATAGCAGCAATGTCCACAATAGCCAAACTGTTGAAAGTGCCAAGATGTCCATCGACAGATGAGTGGATAAAGAAGAAGTGGTATATATATACACAATGGAATATTACGCAGCCATCAAAAGGAATGAGATGTTGCCATGGACAACGACGTGGATGGAAGTGGAGGGTCCGATGATTAGTGAAATAAGTCAATCAGAGAAAGACATGTATCATATGACCTCACTGATATGAGGAATTCTTAATCTCAGGAACAGAGTGAGGCTTTCTGGAGTGGTCGGGGGTGGGAGGGATGGGCTGGCTGGGTGATAGACATTGGGGAGGGTATGAGCTACGGTGAGCGCTGTGAATTGTGTAAGACTGTTGAATCACAGATCTCTACTTCTGAAACAAATAACGCAACATATTTTAAGAATAAAGGAAAAGAAGGAGATAGCAGGAGAGGAAGAATGAAGGGGAGTTAGTGAGAGGGGGAGACAGACCAGGAGAGATGATGGATTCTGAAAAAAAATCCGAGGTTTCTAGAGGGGAGGTGGGTCGGGGGATTGGTTAGCCTGGTGATGGGTATTAAAGAGGGCACATTCTGCATGGAGCACTGTGTGTTGGGAACAAACAATGAATCATGGGACACTACACCAAAACAAATGATGTAGTACATGGTGATTAACAAAGGAATAAAAAACAAAGACTGTAATAAGAGATGAAGAAGAACACTATATCCTACTTAAAGGGTCTATCCAAGAAGAAGATCTAACAATTGTAAATGTCTATGCCCCGAACATGGGAGCATCCAATTATATAAGGCAATTTAGAAGAAAAGCAAAGAAAGACATTGACAACCATACAATCATAGTGGGGGACTTTAACACCCCCCTAACTGAAATGGCCAGATCATCTAAGCAAAAGATCAACAAGGAAATAAAGACTTTAAATGACACACTGGACCAAATGGACTTCACAGACATATTCAGAACGTTCCATCCCGAAGCAACGGAATACACATTCTTCTCTAGGGCCCATGGAACGTTCTCCAGAATGGATCATATCCTAGGTCACAAATCAGGTCTCAACCGGTACCCAAAGTTTGGGATCATTCCCTGCACATTTTCAGACCACAATGCTTTGAAACTAGAACTCAATCACAAGAGGAAAGTCGGAAAGAACTCAAATATATGGAGGCTAAAGAGCATCCTACGAAAGAATGAATGGGTCAACCAGGAAATTAAAGAAGAATTTAAAAATTCATGGAAACCAATGAAAATGAAAACACAACTGTCCAAAATCTTTGGGATACAGCCAAGGCAGTCCTGCGAGGAAAGTATATAGCAATACAAGCCTTTCTCAAGAAACATGAAAGGTCTCAAATACACACCCTAACCCTACACCTAAAGGAGCTGGAGAAAGAACGGCCAATAAAGCCTAAACCCAGCAGGAGAAGAGAAATCATGCAGATCAGAGCAGAAATCAATGAAATAGAACCCAAAAGAACAGTAGAACAGATCAACGGAACTAGGAGCTGGTTCTTTGAAAGAATTCACAAGATTGATACACCCCTGTCCAGGCTGATCAAAAAGAAAAGAGAAATGACCCAAATCAACAAAATCATGAATGAAGGAGGAGAGATCACAACCAACACCAAAGAAATACAAACGATTATAAGAACGTAATCTGAGCAACCCTAGGGCAGCATATTCCATAACCTGGAAGAAATGGGTGCATTCCTAGAGATGTGTCAACTACCAAAACTGACCCAGGAAGAAAGAGAAAACCTGAACAGTCCTATAACCACGAAGGCAATTGAAGTAGTCATCAAAAACCTCCCAAGAAACCAAAGCCCAGGGCCAGATGGATTCCCAGGGGAATTCTATCCGACATTTAAAGAAGAATTAATACCTATTCTCCTGAAACTGTTCCAAACAATAGAAATGGAAGGAAAACTTCCAATCTCATTTTATGAGGCCACCATTACCTTGATCCCAAAACCAGACAAAGATCCCATCAAAAAGGAGTATTAGAGACCAATATCCTTGCTGAACATCGATGCAAAAATTCTCACCAAAATACTAGCCAAGAGGACCCAACAGTACATGAAAAGGAGTATTCACCATGACCAAGTGGGATTTATCCCTGGGCTGCAAGGCTGGTTCAACATCCGCAAATCAATCAACGTGATAAAACACATTAACCAAAGAAAGAACAAGAATCATATGATCCTCTCAATAGATGCAGAAAAACCATTTGACAAAGTAAAGCACACTTTCTGGATCAAAACTCTTCAGAGTACAGGGACAGCGGGTACATACCTCAATATCATAAAAGCCATCTACGAACAACCTACAGCGAATATCATTCTCAATGGGGAAAAGCTGAGATCTTTTCCCCTAAGGTCAGGAACGCGGCAGGGATAGCCACTCTCACCACTGCTATTCAACATAGTATTAGAAGTCCTAGCCACAGCAATCAGACAACAAAAAGAAATCCAAGGCATCCAAATCGGCAGAGAGGAAGTCAAACTCTCACTCTTTGCAGATGATATGATACTTTATGTGGAAAACCCAAAAGACTCCACCCCAAAACTGCTACAACTCACACAGCAATTCCGTCAAGTAGCAGGCTATAAAATCAATGCACAGACATCAGTGGCATTCCTATACACCAACAACAAGACAGAAGAGAGACAAATCAAGGAGTCGATCCCATTCACAACTGCACCCAAAACCAGAAGAGACCTAGGAATAAATTGAACCCAAGAGGCAAAGGATCTGTACCCAGAAAACTACCAAATACTCAGGAAAGAAATTGAAGAAGACACAAAGAAACGGAAAAACGTTCCATGCTCATGGATTGGGAGAACCAACATTGTGAAGAGCTCAATGCTACCTAGAGCAATCTACACATGCAATGCAATCCCCGTCAAAATACCATCCACTTTTTTCCAAGAAATGGAACAAATAATCCTAAGATTTGAATGGAACCAGAAGAGACCACGAATAGCCAGAGGAATATTGAGAAAGAAAAGCAAAGCTGGCGGCATCACAATTCTGGACTTCCAGCTCTATGACAAAGCTGTCATCATCAAGACAGTATGGTACTGGCACAAAAACAGACACATAGATCCATGGAACAGAATCGAGAGCCCAGAAATGGACCCTCAACTCTATGGTCAACTTATCTTTGACAGAGCAGGAAAGAATGTCCAATGGCAAAAAGAGAGTCTCTTCAACAACTGGAGTTGTGGAAATTGGACAGCCCCATGCAGAAGAATGACACTGGACCATTTCCTGACACCACACACAAAAATAGACTCCAAATGTTTGAAAGACCTCAGTGTGAGACAGGACTCCATCAAAATCCTAAAGGAGAACACAGGTAGCAAGCTCTTCGACCTCAGCCGCAGCAACTTCTTCCTACAAACATCACCAAAGGCACGGGAAGCCAGGGCAAAAAGGAACTATTGGGATTTCATCAAGATAAAAACCTTTGGCACAGCAAAAGAAACAGTCCACAAAACCAAAAGACAACCGACAGAATGGGAGAAATTATTTACGAATGACATATCAGATAAAGGGCTACTATCCAATATGTATAAAAACGTATCAAACTCAACACCCAAAGAACAAATAATCCAATCAAAAAATAGGCAGAAGGCATGAACAGACATTTTTCCAAAGAAGACATCCAAATGGCCAACAGGCACATGAAAAAGGGCTCAACACGGCTCGGCATCAGGGAAATCCACATGAAAACCTCAATGAGATACCCCCTCACACCCGTCAGAATGGCTCAAATGAACAAGTCAGGGAACGACAGAGGTTGGCGGGGATGTGGAGAAAGGGGAACCCTCCTACACTGGTGGTGGGAATGCAAGCTGGTGTAACCCCTCTGGAAAACAGGATGGAGGTTCCTCAAATAGTTGAAATTAGAGCTACCATCCGATCCAGCAATTGCACTCCTGGGTATTTACCCCAAAGATACAAATGTAGGGACCCGAAGCGGTACGTGCACCCCATTGTTTATAGCAGCAATGTCCACAATAGCCAAACTGTTGAAAGAGCCAAGATGTCCATCGACAGATGAGTGGATAAAGAAGAGGTGGTATATATATACACAATGGAATATTACGCAGCCATCAAAAGGAATGAGATGTTGCCATGGACAACGACGTGGATGGAAGTGGAGGGTCCGATGATTAGTGAAATAAGTCAATCAGAGAAGGACATGTATCATATGACCTCACTGATATGAGGAATTCTTAATCTCAGGAACAGAGTGAGGCTTGCTGGAGTGGTCGGGGGTGGGAGGGATGGGCTGGCTGGGTGATAGACATTGGGGAGGGTATGAGCTACGGTGAGCGCTGTGAATTGTGTAAGACTGTTGAATCACAGATCTCTACTTCTGAAACAAATAACGCAACATATTTTAAGAATAAAGGAAAAGAAGGAGATAGCAGGAGAGGAAGAATGAAGGGGAGTTAGTGAGAGGGGGAGACAGACCAGGAGAGATGATGGATTCTGAAAAATAATCCGAGGTTTCTAGAGGGGAGGTGGGTCGGGGGATTGGTTAGCCTGGTGATGGGTATTAAAGAGGGCACATTCTGCATGGAGCACTGTGTGTTCGGAACAAACAATGAATCATGGGACACTACACCAAAACAAATGATGTAGTACATGGTGATTAACAAAGCAATAAAAAACAAAGACTGTAATAAGAGATGAAGAAGGACACTATATCCTACTTAAAGGGTCTATCCAAGAAGAAGATCTAACAATTGTAAATGTCTATGCCCCGAACATGGGAGCATCCAATTATATAAGGCAATTTAGAAGAAAAGCAAAGAAAGACATTGACAACCATACAATCATAGTGGGGGACTTTAACTCCCCCCTGACTGAAATGGCCAGATCATCTAAGCAAAAGATCAACAAGGAAATAAAGACTTTAAATGACACACTGGACCAAATGGACTTCACAGACATATTCAGAACGTTCCATCCCGAAGCAACGGAATACACATTCTTCTCTAGGGCCCATGGAACGTTCTCCAGAATGGATCACATCCTAGGTCACAAATCAGGTCTCAACCGGTACCCAAAGATTGGGATCATTCCCTGCACATTTTCAGACCACAATGCTTTGAAACTAGAACCCAATCACAAGAGGAAAGTCGGAAAGAACTCAAATACATGGAGGCTAAAGAGCATCCTACGAAAGAATGAATGGGTCAACCAGGAAATTAAAGAAGAATTTAAAAATTCATGGAAACCAATGAAAATGAAAACACAACTGTCCAAAATCTTTGGGATACAGCCAAGGCAGTCCTGCGAGGAAAGTATATAGCAATACAAGCCTTTCTCAAGAAACATGAAAGGTCTCAAATACACACCCTAACCCTACACCTAAAGGAGCTGGAGAAAGAACGGCCAATAAAGCCTAAACCCAGCAGGAGAAGAGAAATCATGCAGATCAGAGCAGAAATCAATGAAATAGAACCCAAAAGAACAGTAGAACAGATCAACGGAACTAGGAGCTGGTTCTTTGAAAGAATTCACAAGATTGATACACCCCTGTCCAGGCTGATCAAAACGAAAAGAGAAATGACCCAAATCAACAAAATCATGAATGAAAGAGGAGAGATCACAACCAACACCAAAGAAATACAAACGATTATAAGAACGTAATCTGAGCAACCCTAGGGCAGCATATTCCATAACCTGGAAGAAATGGGTGCATTCCTAGAGATGTGTCAACTACCAAAACTGACCCAGGAAGAAAGAGAAAACCTGAACAGTCCTATAACCACGAAGGCAATTGAAGTAGTCATCAAAAACCTCCCAAGAAACCAAAGCCCAGGGCCAGATGGATTCCCAGGGGAATTCTATCCGACATTTAAAGAAGAATTAATACCTATTCTCCTGAAACTGTTCCAAACAATAGAAATGGAAGGAAAACTTCCAAACTCATTTTATGAGGCCACCATTACCTTGATCCCAAAACCAGACAAAGATCCCATCAAAAAGGAGTATTAGAGACCAATATCCTTGATGAACATCGATGCAAAAATTCTCACCAAAATACTAGCCAAGAGGATCCAACAGTACATGAAAAGGAGTATTCACCATGACCAAGTGGGATTTATCCCTGGGCTGCAAGGCTGGTTCAACATCCGCAAATCAATCAACGTGATAAAACACATTAACCAAAGAAAGAACAAGAATCATATGATCCTCTCAATAGATGCAGAAAAACCATTTGACAAAGTAAAGCACACTTTCTGGATCAAAACTCTTCAGAATACAGGGACAGCGGGTACATACCTCAATATCATAAAAGCCATCTACGAACAACCTACAGCGAATATCATTCTCAATGGGGAAAAGCTGAGATCTTTTCCCCTAAGGTCAGGAACGCGGCAGGGATAGCCACTCTCACCACTGCTATTCAACATAGTATTAGAAGTCCTAGCCACAGCAATCAGACAACAAAAAGAAATCCAAGGCATCCAAATCGGCAGAGAGGAAGTCAAACTCTCACTCTTTGCAGATGATATGATACTTTATGTGGAAAACCCAAAAGACTCCACCCCAAAACTGCTACAACTCACACAGCAATTCCGTCAAGTAGCAGGCTATAAAATCAATGCACAGACATCAGTGGCATTCCTATACACCAACAACAAGACAGAAGAGAGACAAATCAAGGAGTCGATCCCATTCACAACTGCACCCAAAACCAGAAGAGACCTAGGAATAAATTGAACCCAAGAGGCAAAGGATCTGTACCCAGAAAACTACCAAATACTCAGGAAAGAAATTGAAGAAGACACAAAGAAACGGAAAAACGTTCCATGCTCATGGATTGGGAGAACCAACATTGTGAAGAGCTCAATGCTACCTAGAGCAATCTACACATGCAATGCAATCCCCGTCAAAATACCATCCACTTTTTTCCAAGAAATGGAACAAATAATCCTAAGATTTGAATGGAACCAGAAGAGACCACGAATAGCCAGAGGAATATTGAGAAAGAAAAGCAAAGCTGGCGGCATCACAATTCTGGACTTCCAGCTCTATGACAAAGCTGTCATCATCAAGACAGTATGGTACTGGCACAAAAACAGACACATAGATCCATGGAACAGAATCGAGAGCCCAGAAATGGACCCTCAACTCTATGGTCAACTTATCTTTGACAGAGCAGGAAAGAATGTCCAATGGCAAAAAGAGAGTCTCTTCAACAACTGGAGTTGTGGAAATTGGACAGCCCCATGCAGAAGAATGACACTGGACCATTTCCTGACACCACACACAAAAATAGACTCCAAATGTTTGAAAGACCTCAGTGTGAGACAGGACTCCATCAAAATCCTAAAGGAGAACACAGGTAGCAAGCTCTTCGACCTCAGCCGCAGCAACTTCTTCCTACAAACATCACCAAAGGCACGGGAAGCCAGGGCAAAAAGGAACTATTGGGATTTCATCAAGATAAAAACCTTTGGCACAGCAAAAGAAACAGTCCACAAAACCAAAAGACAACCGACAGAATGGGAGAAATTATTTACGAATGACATATCAGATAAAGGGCTACTATCCAATATGTATAAAAACGTATCAAACTCAACACCCAAAGAACAAATAATCCAATCAAAAAATAGGCAGAAGGCATGAACAGACATTTTTCCAAAGAAGACATCCAAATGGCCAACAGGCACATGAAAAAGGGCTCAACACGGCTCGGCATCAGGGAAATCCACATGAAAACCTCAATGAGATACCCCCTCACACCCGTCAGAATGGCTCAAATGAACAAGTCAGGGAACGACAGAGGTTGGCGGGGATGTGGAGAAAGGGGAACCCTCCTACACTGGTGGTGGGAATGCAAGCTTGTGTAACCCCTCTGGAAAACAGGATGGAGGTTCCTCAAATAGTTGAAATTAGAGCTACCATCCGATCCAGCAATTGCACTCCTGGGTATTTACCCCAAAGATACAAATGTAGGGACCCGAAGCGGTACGTGCACCCCATTGTTTATAGCAGCAATGTCCACAATAGCCAAACTGTTGAAAGAGCCAAGATGTCCATCGACAGATGAGTGGATAAAGAAGAGGTGGTATATATATACACAATGGAATATTACGCAGCCATCAAAAGGAATGAGATGTTGCCATGGACAACGACGTGGATGGAAGTGGAGGGTCCGATGATTAGTGAAATAAGTCAATCAGAGAAGGACATGTATCATATGACCTCACTGATATGAGGAATTCTTAATCTCAGGAACAGAGTGAGGCTTGCTGGAGTGGTCGGGGGTGGGAGGGATGGGCTGGCTGGGTGATAGACATTGGGGAGGGTATGAGCTACGGTGAGCGCTGTGAATTGTGTAAGACTGTTGAATCACAGATCTCTACTTCTGAAACAAATAACGCAACATATTTTAAGAATAAAGGAAAAGAAGGAGATAGCAGGAGAGGAAGAATGAAGGGGAGTTAGTGAGAGGGGGAGACAGACCAGGAGAGATGATGGATTCTGAAAAATAATCCGAGGTTTCTAGAGGGGAGGTGGGTCGGGGGATTGGTTAGCCTGGTGATGGGTATTAAAGAGGGCACATTCTGCATGGAGCACTGTGTGTTCGGAACAAACAATGAATCATGGGACACTACACCAAAACAAATGATGTAGTACATGGTGATTAACAAAGCAATAAAAAACAAAGACTGTAATAAGAGATGAAGAAGGACACTATATCCTACTTAAAGGGTCTATCCAAGAAGAAGATCTAACAATTGTAAATGTCTATGCCCCGAACATGGGAGCATCCAATTATATAAGGCAATTTAGAAGAAAAGCAAAGAAAGACATTGACAACCATACAATCATAGTGGGGGACTTTAACTCCCCCCTGACTGAAATGGCCAGATCATCTAAGCAAAAGATCAACAAGGAAATAAAGACTTTAAATGACACACTGGACCAAATGGACTTCACAGACATATTCAGAACGTTCCATCCCGAAGCAACGGAATACACATTCTTCTCTAGGGCCCATGGAACGTTCTCCAGAATGGATCACATCCTAGGTCACAAATCAGGTCTCAACCGGTACCCAAAGATTGGGATCATTCCCTGCACATTTTCAGACCACAATGCTTTGAAACTAGAACCCAATCACAAGAGGAAAGTCGGAAAGAACTCAAATACATGGAGGCTAAAGAGCATCCTACGAAAGAATGAATGGGTCAACCAGGAAATTAAAGAAGAATTTAAAAATTCATGGAAACCAATGAAAATGAAAACACAACTGTCCAAAATCTTTGGGATACAGCCAAGGCAGTCCTGCGAGGAAAGTATATAGCAATACAAGCCTTTCTCAAGAAACATGAAAGGTCTCAAATACACACCCTAACCCTACACCTAAAGGAGCTGGAGAAAGAACGGCCAATAAAGCCTAAACCCAGCAGGAGAAGAGAAATCATGCAGATCAGAGCAGAAATCAATGAAATAGAACCCAAAAGAACAGTAGAACAGATCAACGGAACTAGGAGCTGGTTCTTTGAAAGAATTCACAAGATTGATACACCCCTGTCCAGGCTGATCAAAACGAAAAGAGAAATGACCCAAATCAACAAAATCATGAATGAAAGAGGAGAGATCACAACCAACACCAAAGAAATACAAACGATTATAAGAACGTAATCTGAGCAACCCTAGGGCAGCATATTCCATAACCTGGAAGAAATGGGTGCATTCCTAGAGATGTGTCAACTACCAAAACTGACCCAGGAAGAAAGAGAAAACCTGAACAGTCCTATAACCACGAAGGCAATTGAAGTAGTCATCAAAAACCTCCCAAGAAACCAAAGCCCAGGGCCAGATGGATTCCCAGGGGAATTCTATCCGACATTTAAAGAAGAATTAATACCTATTCTCCTGAAACTGTTCCAAACAATAGAAATGGAAGGAAAACTTCCAAACTCATTTTATGAGGCCACCATTACCTTGATCCCAAAACCAGACAAAGATCCCATCAAAAAGGAGTATTAGAGACCAATATCCTTGATGAACATCGATGCAAAAATTCTCACCAAAATACTAGCCAAGAGGATCCAACAGTACATGAAAAGGAGTATTCACCATGACCAAGTGGGATTTATCCCTGGGCTGCAAGGCTGGTTCAACATCCGCAAATCAATCAACGTGATAAAACACATTAACCAAAGAAAGAACAAGAATCATATGATCCTCTCAATAGATGCAGAAAAACCATTTGACAAAGTAAAGCACACTTTCTGGATCAAAACTCTTCAGAGTACAGGGACAGCGGGTACATACCTCAATATCATAAAAGCCATCTACGAACAACCTACAGCGAATATCATTCTCAATGGGGAAAAGCTGAGATCTTTTCCCCTAAGGTCAGGAACGCGGCAGGGATAGCCACTCTCACCACTGCTATTCAACATAGTATTAGAAGTCCTAGCCACAGCAATCAGACAACAAAAAGAAATCCAAGGCATCCAAATCGGCAGAGAGGAAGTCAAACTCTCACTCTTTGCAGATGATATGATACTTTATGTGGAAAACCCAAAAGACTCCACCCCAAAACTGCTACAACTCACACAGCAATTCCGTCAAGTAGCAGGCTATAAAATCAATGCACAGACATCAGTGGCATTCCTATACACCAACAACAAGACAGAAGAGAGACAAATCAAGGAGTCGATCCCATTCACAACTGCACCCAAAACCAGAAGAGACCTAGGAATAAATTGAACCCAAGAGGCAAAGGATCTGTACCCAGAAAACTACCAAATACTCAGGAAAGAAATTGAAGAAGACACAAAGAAACGGAAAAACGTTCCATGCTCATGGATTGGGAGAACCAACATTGTGAAGAGCTCAATGCTACCTAGAGCAATCTACACATGCAATGCAATCCCCGTCAAAATACCATCCACTTTTTTCCAAGAAATGGAACAAATAATCCTAAGATTTGAATGGAACCAGAAGAGACCACGAATAGCCAGAGGAATATTGAGAAAGAAAAGCAAAGCTGGCGGCATCACAATTCTGGACTTCCAGCTCTATGACAAAGCTGTCATCATCAAGACAGTATGGTACTGGCACAAACACAGACACATAGATCCATGGAACAGAATCGAGAGCCCAGAAATGGACCCTCAACTCTATGGTCAACTTATCTTTGACAGAGCAGGAAAGAATGTCCAATGGCAAAAAGAGAGTCTCTTCAACAACTGGAGTTGTGGAAATTGGACAGCCCCATGCAGAAGAATGACACTGGACCATTTCCTGACACCACACACAAAAATAGACTCCAAATGTTTGAAAGACCTCAGTGTGAGAAAGGACTCCATCAAAATCCTAAAGGAGAACAGAGGTAGCAAGCTCTTCGACCTCAGCCGCAGCAACTTCTTCCTACAAACATCACCAAAGGCACGGGAAGCCAGGGCAAAAAGGAACTATTGGGATTTCATCAAGATAAAAACCTTTGGCACAGCAAAAGAAACAGTCCACAAAACCAAAAGACAACCGACAGAATGGGAGAAATTATTTACGAATGACATATCAGATAAAGGGCTACTATCCAATATGTATAAAAACGTATCAAACTCAACACCCAAAGAACAAATAATCCAATCAAAAAATAGGCAGAAGGCATGAACAGACATTTTTCCAAAGAACACATCCAAATGGCCAACAGGCACATGAAAAAGTGCTCAACACGGCTCGGCATCAGGGAAATCCACATCAAAACCTCAATGAGATACCCCCTCACACCCGTCAGAATGGCTCAAATGAACAAGTCAGGGAACGACAGAGGTTGGCGGGGATGTGGAGAAAGGGGAACCCTCCTACACTGGTGGTGGGAATGCAAGCTGGTGCAACCCCTCTGGAAAACAGGATGGAGGTTCCTCAAATAGTTGAAATTAGAGCTACCATCCGATCCAGCAATTGCACTCCTGGGTATTTACCCCAAAGATACAAATGTAGGGACCCGAAGCGGTACGTGCACCCCATTGTTTATAGCAGCAATGTCCACAATAGCCAAACTGTTGAAAGAGCCAAGATGTCCATCGACAGATGAGTGGATAAAGAAGAGGTGGTATATATATACACAATGGAATATTACGCAGCCATCAAAAGGAATGAGATGTTGCCATGGACAACGACGTGGATGGAACTGGAGGGTCCGATGATTAGTGAAATAAGTCAATCAGAGAAAGACATGTATCATATGACCTCACTGATATGAGGAATTCTTAATCTCAGGAACAGAGTGAAGCTTGCTGGAGTGGTCGGGGGTGGGAGGGATGGGCTGGCTGGGTGATAGACATTGGGGAGGGTAGGAGCTACGGTGAGCGCTGTGAATTGTGTAAGACTGTTGAATCACAGATCTCTAATTCTGAAACAAATAACGCAACATATTTTAAGAATAAAGGAAAAGAAGGAGATAGCAGGAGAGGAAGAATGAAGGGGAGTTAGTGAGAGGGGGAGACAGACCAGGAGAGATGATGGATTCTGAAAAAAAATCCGAGGTTTCTAGAGGGGAGGTGGGTCGGGGGATTGGTTAGCCTGGTGATGGGTATTAAAGAGGGCACATTCTGCATGGAGCACTGTGTGTTCGGAACAAACAATGAATCATGGGACACTACACCAAAACAAATGATGTAGTACATGGTGATTAACAAAGCAATAAAAAACAAAGACTGTAATAAGAGATGAAGAAGGACACTATATCCTACTTAAAGGGTCTATCCAAGAAGAAGATCTAACAATTGTAAATGTCTATGCCCCGAACATGGGAGCATCCAATTATATAAGGCAATTTAGAAGAAAAGCAAAGAAAGACATTGACAACCATACAATCATAGTGGGGGACTTTAACACCCCCCTGACTGAAATGGCCAGATCATCTAAGCAAAAGATCAACAAGGAAATAAAGACTTTAAATGACACACTGGACCAAATGGACTTCACAGACATATTCAGAACGTTCCATCCCGAAGCAACGGAATACACATTCTTCTCTAGGGCCCATGGAACGTTCTCCAGAATGGATCACATCCTAGGTGACAAATCAGGTCTCAACCGGTACCCAAAGATTGGGATCATTCCCTGCACATTTTCAGACCACAATGCTTTGAAACTAGAACTCAATCACAAGAGGAAAGTCGGAAAGAACTCAAATACATGGAGGGTAAAGAGCATCCTACGAAAGAATGAATGGGTCAACCAGGAAATTAAAGAAGAATTTAAAAATTCATGGAAACCAATGAAAATGAAAACACAACTGTCCAAAATCTTTGGGATACAGCCAAGGCAGTCCTGCGAGGAAAGTATATAGCAATACAAGCCTTTCTCAAGAAACATGAAAGGTCTCAAATACACACCCTAACCCTACACCTAAAGGAGCTGGAGAAAGAACGGCCAATAAAGCCTAAACCCAGCAGGAGAAGAGAAATCATGCAGATCAGAGCAGAAATCAATGAAATAGAACCCAAAAGAACAGTAGAACAGATCAACGGAACTAGGAGCTGGTTCTTTGAAAGAATTCACAAGATTGATACACCCCTGTCCAGGCTGATCAAAAAGAAAAGAGAAATGACCCAAATCAACAAAATCATGAATGAAGGAGGAGAGATCACAACCAACACCAAAGAAATACAAACGATTATAAGAACGTAATCTGAGCAACCCTAGGGCAGCCTATTCCATAACCTGGAAGAAATGGGTGCATTCCTAGAGATGTGTCAACTACCAAAACTGACCCAGGAAGAAAGAGAAAACCTGAACAGTCCTATAACCACGAAGGCAATTGAAGTAGTCATCAAAAACCTCCCAAGAAACCAAAGCCCAGGGCCAGATGGATTCCCAGGGGAATTCTATCCGACATTTAAAGAAGAATTAATACCTATTCTCCTGAAACTGTTCCAAACAATAGAAATGGAAGGAAAACTTCCAAACTCATTTTATGAGGCCACCATTACCTTGATCCCAAAACCAGACAAAGATCCCATCAAAAAGGAGTATTAGAGACCAATATCCTTGATGAACATCGATGCAAAAATTCTCACCAAAATACTAGCCAAGAGGATCCAACAGTACATGAAAAGGAGTATTCACCATGACCAAGTGGGATTTATCCCTGGGCTGCAAGGCTGGTTCAACATCCGCAAATCAATCAACGTGATAAAACACATTAACCAAAGAAAGAACAAGAATCATATGATCCTCTCAATAGATGCAGAAAAACCATTTGACAAAGTAAAGCACACTTTCTGGATCAAAACTCTTCAGAGTACAGGGACAGCGGGTACATACCTCAATATCATAAAAGCCATCTACGAACAACCTACAGCGAATATCATTCTCAATGGGGAAAAGCTGAGATCTTTTCCCCTAAGGTCAGGAACGCGGCAGGGATAGCCACTCTCACCACTGCTATTCAACATAGTATTAGAAGTCCTAGCCACAGCAATCAGACAACAAAAAGAAATCCAAGGCATCCAAATCGGCAGAGAGGAAGTCAAAATCTCACTCTTTGCAGATGATATGATACATTATGTGGAAAACCCAAAAGACTCCACCCCAAAACTGCTACAACTCACACAGCAATTCCGTCAAGTAGCAGGCTATAAAATCAATGCACAGAAATCAGTGGCATTCCTATACACCAACAACAAGACAGAAGAGAGACAAATCAAGGAGTCGATCCCATTCACAACTGCACCCAAAACCAGAAGAGACCTAGGAATACATTGAACCCAAGAGGCAAAGGATCTGTACCCCGAAAACTACCAAAAACTCAGGAAAGAAATTGAAGAAGACACAAAGAAACGGAAAAACGTTCCATGCTCATGGATTGGGAGAACCAACATTGTGAAGAGGTCAATGCTACCTAGAGCAATCTACACATGCAATGCAATCCCCATCAAAATACCATCCACTTTTTTCCAAGAAATGGAACAAATAATCCTAAGATTTGAATGGAACCAGAAGAGACCACGAATAGCCAGAGGAATATTGAGAAAGAAAAGCAAAGCTGGCGGCATCACAATTCTGGACTTCCAGCTCTATGACAAAGCTGTCATCATCAAGACAGTATGGTACTGGCACAAAAACAGACACATAGATCCATGGAACAGAATCGAGAGCCCAGAAATGGACCCTCAACTCTATGGTCAACTTATCTTTGACAGAGCAGGAAAGAATGTCCAATGGCAAAAAGAGAGTCTCTTCAACAACTGGAGTTGTGGAAATTGGACAGCCCCATGCAGAAGAATGACACTGGACCATTTCCTGACACCACACACAAACATAGACTCCAAATGTTTGAAAGACCTCAGTGTGAGACAGGACTCCATCAAAATCCTAAAGGAGAACACAGGTAGCAAGCTCTTCGACCTCAGCCGCAGCAACTTCTTCCTACAAACATCACCAAAGGCACGGGAAGCCAGGGCAAAAAGGAACTATTGGGATTTCATCAAGATAAAAACCTTTGGCACAGCAAAAGAAACAGTCCACAAAACCAAAAGACAACCGACAGAATGGGAGAAATTATTTACGAATGACATATCAGATAAAGGGCTACTATCCAATATGTATAAAAACGTATCAAACTCAACACCCAAAGAACAAATAATCCAATCAAAAAATAGGCAGAAGGCATGAACAGACATTTTTCCAAAGAAGACATCCAAATGGCCAACAGGCACATGAAAAAGGGCTCAACACGGCTCGGCATCAGGGAAATCCACATGAAAACCTCAATGAGATACCCCCTCACACCCGTCAGAATGGCTCAAATGAACAAGTCAGGGAACGACAGAGGTTGGCGGGGATGTGGAGAAAGGGGAACCCTCCTACACTGGTGGTGGGAATGCAAGCTGTTGTAACCCCTCTGGAAAACAGGATGGAGGTTCCTCAAATAGTTGAAATTAGAGCTACCATCCGATCCAGCAATTGCACTCCTGGGTATTTACCCCAAAGATACAAATGTAGGGACCCGAAGCGGTACGTGCACCCCATTGTTTATAGCAGCAATGTCCACAATAGCCAAACTGTTGAAAGAGCCAAGATGTCCATCGACAGATGAGTGGATAAAGAAGAGGTGGTATATATATACACAATGGAATATTACGCAGCCATCAAAAGGAATGAGATGTTGCCATGGACAACGACGTGGATGGAACTGGAGGGTCCGATGATTAGTGAAATAAGTCAATCAGAGAAAGACATGTATCATATGACCTCACTGATATGAGGAATTCTTAATCTCAGGAACAGAGTGAGGCTTGCTGGAGTGGTGGGGGTGGGAGTGATGGGCTGGCTGGGTGATAGACATTGGGGAGGGTATGAGCTACGGTGAGCGCTGTGAATTGTGTAAGACTGTTGAATCACAGATCTCTACTTCTGAAACAAATAACGCAACATATTTTAAGAATAAAGGAAAAGAAGGAGATAGCAGGAGAGGAAGAATGAAGGGGAGTTAGTGAGAGGGGGAGACAGACCAGGAGAGATGATGGATTCTGAAAAATTCCGAGGTTTCTAGAGGGGAGGTGGGTTGGGGGATTGGTTAGCCTGGTGATGGGTATTAAAGAGGGCACATTCTGCATGGAGCACTGTGTGTTCGGAACAAACAATGAATCATGGGACACTACACCAAAACAAATGATGTAGTACATGGTGATTAACAAAGCAATAAAAAACAAAGACTGTAATAAGAGATGAAGAAGGACACTATATCCTAATTAAAGGGTCTATCCAAGAAGAAGATCTAACAATTGTAAATGTCTATGCCCCGAACATGGGAGCATCCAATTATATAAGGCAATTTAGAAGAAAAGCAAAGAAAGACATTGACAACCATACAATCATAGTGGGGGACTTTAACACCCCCCTGACTGAAGTGGCCAGATCATCTAAGCAAAAGATCAACAAGGAAATAAAGACTTTAAATGACACACTGGACCAAATGGACTTCACAGACATATTCAGAACGTTCCATCCCGAAGCAACGGAATACACATTCTTCTCTAGGGCCCATGGAACGTTCTCCAGAATGGATCACATCCTAGGTCACAAATCAGGTCTCAACCGGTACCCAAAGATTGGGATCATTCCCTGCACATTTTCGGACCACAATGCTTTGAAACTAGAACCCAATCACAAGAGGAAAGTCGGAAAGAACTCAAATACATGGAGGCTAAAGAGCATCCTACGAAAGAATGAATGGGTCAACCAGGAAATTAAAGAAGAATTTAAAAATTCATGGAAACCAATGAAAATGAAAACACAACTGTCCAAAATCTTTGGGATACAGCCAAGGCAGTCCTGCGAGGAAAGTATATAGCAATACAAGCCTTTCTCAAGAAACATGAAACGTCTCAAATACACACCCTAACCCTACACCTAAAGGAGCTGGAGAAAGAACGGCCAATAAATGCTAAACCCAGCAGGAGAAGAGAAATCATGCAGATCAGAGCAGAAATCAATGAAATAGAAGCCAAAAGAACAGTAGAACAGATCAACGGAACTAGGAGCTGGTTCTTTGAAAGAATTCACAAGATTGATACACCCCTGTCCAGGCTGATCAAAAAGAAAAGAGAAATGACCCAAATCAACAAAATCATGAATGAAAGAGGAGAGATCACAACCAACACCAAAGAAATACAAACGATTATAAGAACGTAATCTGAGCAACCCTAGGGCAGCCTATTCCATTACCTGGAAGAAATGGGTGCATTCCTAGAGATGTGTCAACTACCAAAACTGACCCAGGAAGAAAGAGAAAACCTGAACAGTCCTATAACCACGAAGGCAATTGAAGTAGTCATCAAAAACCTCCCAAGAAACCAAAGCCCAGGGCCAGATGGATTCCCAGGGGAATTCTATCCGACATTTAAAGAAGAATTAATACCTATTCTCCTGAAACTGTTCCAAACAATAGAAATGGAAGGAAAACTTCCAAACTCATTTTATGAGGCCACCATTACCTTGATCCCAAAACCAGACAAAGATCCCATCAAAAAGGAGTATTAGAGACCAATATCCTTGATGAACATCGATGCAAAAATTCTCACCAAAATACTAGCCAAGAGGATCCAACAGTACATGAAAAGGAGTATTCACCATGACCAAGTGGGATTTATCCCTGGGCTGCAAGGCTGGTTCAACATCCGCAAATCAATCAACGTGATAAAACACATTAACCAAAGAAAGAACAAGAATCATATGATCCTCTCAATAGATGCAGAAAAACCATTTGACAAAGTAAAGCACACTTTCTGGATCAAAACTCTTCAGAGTACAGGGACAGCGGGTACATACCTCAATATCATAAAAGCCATCTACGAACAACCTACAGCGAATATCATTCTCAATGGGGAAAAGCTGAGATCTTTTCCCCTAAGGTCAGGAACGCGGCAGGGATAGCCACTCTCACCACTGCTATTCAACATAGTATTAGAAGTCCTAGCCACAGCAATCAGACAACAAAAAGAAATCCAAGGCATCCAAATCGGCAGAGAGGAAGTCAAACTCTCACTCTTTGCAGATGATATGATACATTATGTGGAAAACCCAAAAGACTCCACCCCAAACCTGCTACAACTCACACAGCAATTCCGTCAAGTAGCAGGCTATAAAATCAATGCACAGAAATCAGTGGCATTCCTATACACCAACAACAAGACAGAAGAGAGACAAATCAAGGAGTCGATCCCATTCACAACTGCACCCAAAACCAGAAGAGACCTAGGAATACATTGAACCCAAGAGGCAAAGGATCTGTACCCCGAAAACTACCAAATACTCAGGAAAGAAATTGAAGAAGACACAAAGAAACGGAAAAAAGTTCCATGCTCATGGACTGGGAGAACCAACATTGTGAAGAGGTCAATGCTACCTAGAGCAATCTACACATGCAATGCAATCCCCATCAAAATACCATCCACTTTTTTCCAAGAAATGGAACAAATAATCCTAAGATTTGAATGGAACCAGAAGAGACCACGAATAGCCAGAGGAATATTGAGAAAGAAAAGCAAAGCTGGCGGCATCACAATTCTGGACTTCCAGCTCTATGACAAAGCTGTCATCATCAAGACAGTATGGTACTGGCACAAAAACAGACACATAGATCCATGGAACAGAATCGAGAGCCCAGAAATGGACCCTCAACTCTATGGTCAACTTATCTTTGACAGAGCAGGAAAGAATGTCCAATGGCAAAAAGAGAGTCTCTTCAACAACTGGAGTTGTGGAAATTGGACAGCCCCATGCAGAAGAATGACACTGGACCATTTCCTGACACCACACACAAAAATAGACTCCAAATGTTTGAAAGACCTCAGTGTGAGACAGGACTCCATCAAAATCCTAAAGGAGAACACAGGTAGCAAGCTCTTCGACCTCAGCCGCAGCAACTTCTTCCTACAAACATCACCAAAGGCACGGGAAGCCAGGGCAAAAAGGAACTATTGGGATTTCATCAAGATAAAAACCTTTGGCACAGCAAAAGAAACAGTCCACAAAACCAAAAGACAACCGACAGAATGGGAGAAATTATTTACGAATGACATATCAGATAAAGGGCTACTATCCAATATGTATAAAAACGTATCAAACTCAACACCCAAAGAACAAATAATCCAATCAAAAAATAGGCAGAAGGCATGAACAGACATTTTTCCAAAGAAGACATCCAAATGGCCAACAGGCACATGAAAAAGGGCTCAACACGGCTCGGCATCAGGGAAATCCACATCAAAACCTCAATGAGATACCCCCTCACACCCGTCAGAATGGCTCAAATGAACAAGTCAGGGAATGACAGAGGTTGGCGGGGATGTGGAGAAAGGGGAACCCTCCTACACTGGTGGTGGGAATGCAAGCTGGTGCAACCCCTCTGGAAAACAGGATGGAGGTTCCTCAAATAGTTGAAATTAGAGCTACCATCCGATCCAGCAATTGCACTCCTGGGTATTTACCCCAAAGATACAAATGTAGGGACCCGAAGCGGTACGTGCACCACATTGTTTATAGCAGCAATGTCCACAATAGCCAAACTGTTGAAAGAGCCAAGATGTCCATCGACAGATGAGTGGATAAAGAAGAGGTGGTATATATATACACAATGGAATATTACGCAGCCATCAAAAGGAATGAGATGTTGCCATGGACAACGACGTGGATGGAACTGGAGGGTCCGATGATTAGTGAAATAAGTCAATCAGAGAAAGACATGTATCATATGACCTCACTGATATGAGGAATTCTTAATCTCAGGAACAGAGTGAGGCTTGCTGGAGTGGTCGGGGGTGGGAGGGATGGGCTGGCTGGGTGATAGACATTGGGGAGGGTATGAGCTACGGTGAGCGCTGTGAATTGTGTAAGACTGTTGAATCACAGATCTCTACTTCTGAAACAAATAACGCAACATATTTTAAGAATAAAGGAAAAGAAGGAGATAGCAGGAGAGGAAGAATGAAGGGGTGTTAGTGAGAGGGGGAGACAGACCAGGAGAGATGATGGATTCTGAAAAAAAATCCGAGGTTTCTAGAGGGGAGGTGGGTCGGGGGATTGGTTAGCCTGGTGATGGGTATTAAAGAGGGCACATTCTGCATGGAGCACTGTGTGTTCGGAACAAACAATGAATCATGGGACACTACACCAAAACAAATGATGTAGTACATGGTGATTAACAAAGCAATAAAAAACAAAGACTGTAATAAGAGATGAAGAAGGACACTATATCCTACTTAAAGGGTCTATCCAAGAAGAAGATCTAACAATTGTAAAAGTCTATGCCCCGAACATGGGAGCATCCAATTATATAAGGCAATTTAGAAGAAAAGCAAAGAAAGACATTGACAACCATACAATCAGAGTGGGGGACTTTAACACCCCCCTGACTGAAATGGCCAGATCATCTAAGCAAAAGATCAACAAGGAAATAAAGACTTTAAATGACACACTGGACCAAATGGACTTCACAGACATATTCAGAACGTTCCATCCCGAAGCAACGGAATACACATTCTTCTCTAGGGCCCATGGAACGTTCTCCAGAATGGATCACATCCTAGGTCACAAATCAGGTCTCAACCGGTACCCAAAGATTGGGATCATTCCCTGCACATTTTCAGACCACAATGCTTTGAAACTAGAACTCAATCACAAGAGGAAAGTCGGAAAGAACTCAAATACATGGAGGCTAAAGAGCATCCTACGAAAGAATGAATGGGTCAACCAGGAAATTAAAGAAGAATTTAAAAATTCATGGAAACCAATGAAAATGAAAACACAACTGTCCAAAATCTTTGGGATACAGCCAAGGCAGTCCTGCGAGGAAAGTATATAGCAATACAAGCCTTTCTCAAGAAACATGAAAGGTCTCAAATACACACCCTAACCCTACACCTAAAGGAGCTGGAGAAAGAACGGCCAATAAAGGCTAAACCCAGCAGGAGAAGAGAAATCATGCAGATCAGAGCAGAAATCAATGAAATAGAAGCCAAAAGAACAGTAGAACAGATCAACGGAACTAGGAGCTGGTTCTTTGAAAGAATTCACAAGATTGATACACCCCTGTCCAGGCTGATCAAAAAGAAAAGAGAAATGACCCAAATCAACAAAATCATGAAAGAAAGAGGAGAGATCACAACCAACACCAAAGAAATACAAACGATTATAAGAACGTAATCTGAGCAACCCTAGGGCAGCATATTCCATAACCTGGAAGAAATGGGTGCATTCCTAGAGATGTGTCAACTACCAAAACTGACCCAGGAAGAAAGAGAAAACCTGAACAGTCCTATAACCACGAAGGCAATTGAAGTAGTCATCAAAAACCTCCCAAGAAACCAAAGCCCAGGGCCAGATGGATTCCCAGGGGAATTCTATCCGACATTTAAAGAAGAATTAATACCTATTCTCCTGAAACTGTTCCAAACAATAGAAATGGAAGGAAAACTTCCAAACTCATTTTATGAGGCCACCATTACCTTGATCCCAAAACCAGACAAAGATCCCATCAAAAAGGAGTATTAGAGACCAATATCCTTGATGAACATCGATGCAAAAATTCTCACCAAAATACTAGCCAAGAGGATCCAACAGTACATGAAAAGGAGTATTCACCATGACCAAGTGGGATTTATCCCTGGGCTGCAAGGCTGGTTCAACATCCGCAAATCAATCAACGTGATAAAACACATTAACCAAAGAAAGAACAAGAATCATATGATCCTCTCAATAGATGCAGAAAAACCATTTGACAAAGTAAAGCACACTTTCTGGATCAAAACTCTTCAGAGTACAGGGACAGCGGGTACATACCTCAATATCATAAAAGCCATCTAAGAACAACCTACAGCGAATATCATTCTCAATGGGGAAAAGCTGAGATCTTTTCCCCTAAGGTCAGGAACGCGGCAGGGATAGCCACTCTCACCACTGCTATTCAACATAGTATTAGAAGTCCTAGCCACAGCAATCAGACAACAAAAAGAAATCAAAGGCATCCAAATCGGCAGAGAGGAAGTCAAAATCTCACTCTTTGCAGATGATATGATACTTTATGTGGAAAACCCAAAAGACTCCACCCCAAAACTGCTACAACTCACAGAGCAATTCCGTCAAGTAGCAGGCTATAAAATCAATGCACAGACATCAGTGGCATTCCTATACACCAACAACAAGACAGAAGAGAGACAAATCAAGGAGTCGATCCCATTCACAACTGCACCCAAAACCAGAAGAGACCTAGGAATAAATTGAACCCAAGAGGCAAAGGATCTGTACTCAGAAAACTACCAAATACTCAGGAAAGAAATTGAAGAAGACACAAAGAAACGGAAAAACGTTCCATGCTCATGGATTGGGAGAACCAACATTGTGAAGAGGTCAATGCTACCTAGAGCAATCTACACATGCAATGCAATCCCCATCAAAATACCATCCACTTTTTTCCAAGAAATGGAACAAATAATCCTAAGATTTGAATGGAACGAGAAGAGACCACGAATAGCCAGAGGAATATTGAGAAAGAAAAGCAAAGCTGGCGGCATCACAATTCTGGACTTCCAGCTCTATGACAAAGCTGTCATCATCAAGACAGTATGGTACTGGCACAAAAACAGACACATAGATCCATGGAACAGAATCGAGAGCCCAGAAATGGACCCTCAACTCTATGGTCAACTTATCTTAGACAGAGCAGGAAAGAATGTCCAATGGCAAAAAGAGAGTCTCTTCCACAACTGGAGTTGTGGAAATTGGACAGCCCCATGCAGAAGAATGACACTGGACCATTTCCTGACACCACACACAAAAATAGACTCCAAATGTTTGAAAGACCTCAGTGTGAGACAGGACTCCATCAAAATCCTAAAGGAGAACACAGGTAGCAAGCTCTTCGACCTCAGCCGCAGCAACTTCTTCCTACAAACATCACCAAAGGCACGGGAAGCCAGGGCAAAAAGGAACTATTGGGATTTCATCAAGATAAAAACCTTTGGCACAGCAAAAGAAACAGTCCACAAAACCAAAAGACAACCGACAGAATGGGAGAAATTATTTACGAATGACATATCAGATAAAGGGCTACTATCCAATATGTATAAAAACGTATCAAACTCAACACCCAAAGAACAAATAATCCAATCAAAAAATAGGCAGAAGGCATGAACAGACATTTTTCCAAAGAACACATCCAAATGGCCAACAGGCACATGAAAAAGTGCTCAACACGGCTCGGCATCAGGGAAATCCACATCAAAACCTCAATGAGATACCCCCTCACACCCGTCAGAATGGCTCAAATGAACAAGTCAGGGAACGACAGAGGTTGGCGGGGATCTGGAGAAAGGGGAACCCTCCTACACTGGTGGTGGGAATGCAAGCTGGTGCAACCCCTCTGGAAAACAGGATGGAAAGTTCCTCAAATAGTTGAAATTAGAGCTACCATCCGATCCAGCAATTGCACTCCTGGGTATTTACCCCAAAGATACAAATGTAGGGACCCGAAGCGGTACGTGCACCCCATTGTTTATAGCAGCAATGTCCACAATAGCCAAACTGTTGAAAGAGCCAAGATGTCCATCGACAGATGAGTGGATAAAGAAGAGGTGGTATATATATACACAATGGAATATTACGCAGCCATCAAAAGGAATGAGATGTTGCCATGGACAACGACGTGGATGGAACTGGAGGGTCCGATGATTAGTGAAATAAGTCAATCAGAGAAAGACATGTATCATATGACCTCACTGATATGAGGAATTCTTAATCTCAGGAACAGAGTGAGGCTTGCTGGAGTGGTCGGGGGTGGGAGGGATGGGCTGGCTGGGTGATAGACATTGGGGAGGGTATGAGCTACGGTGAGCGCTGTGAATTGTGTAAGACTGTTGAATCACAGATCTCTACTTCTGAAACAAATAACGCAACATATTTTAAGAATAAAGGAAAAGAAGGAGATAGCAGGAGAGGAAGAATGAAGGGGAGTTAGTGAGAGGGGGAGACAGACCAGGAGAGATGATGGATTCTGAAAAAAAATCCGAGGTTTCTAGAGGGGAGGTGGGTCGGGGGATTGGTTAGCCTGGTGATGGGTATTAAAGAGGGCACATTCTGCATGGAGCACTGTGTGTTCGGAACAAACAATGAATCATGGGACACTACACCAAAACAAATGATGTAGTACATGGTGATTAACAAAGCAATAAAAAACAAAGACTGTAATAAGAGATGAAGAAGGACACTATATCCTACTTAAAGGGTCTATCCAAGAAGAAGATCTAACAATTGTAAATGTCTATGCCCCGAACATGGGAGCATCCAATTATATAAGGCAATTTAGAAGAAAAGCAAAGAAAGACATTGACAACCATACAATCATAGTGGGGGACTTTAACACCCCCCTGACTGAAATGGCCAGATCATCTAAGCAAAAGATCAACAAGGAAATAAAGACTTTAAATGACACACTGGAACAAATGGACTTCACAGACATATTCAGAACGTTCCATCCCGAAGCAACGGAATACACATTCTTCTCTAGGGCCCATGGAACGTTCTCCAGAATGGATCACATCCTAGGTCACAAATCAGGTCTCAACCGGTACCCAAAGATTGGGATCATTCCCGGCACATTTTCAAACCACAATGCTTTGAAACTAGAACTCAATCACAAGAGGAAAGTCGGAAAGAACTCAAATACATGGAGGCTAAAGAGCATCCTACGAAAGAAAGAATGGGTCAACCAGGAAATTAAAGAAGAATTTGAAAATTCATGGAAACCAATGAAAATGAAAACACAACTGTCCAAAATCTTTGGGATACAGCCAAGGCAGTCCTGCGAGGAAAGTATATAGCAATACAAGCCTTTCTCAAGAAACATGAAAGGTCTCAAATACACACCCTAACCCTACACCTAAAGGAGCTGGAGAAAGAACGGCCAATAAAGCCTAAACCCAGCAGGAGAAGAGAAATCATGCAGATCAGAGCAGAAATCAATGAAATAGAACCCAAAAGAACAGTAGAACAGATCAACGGAACTAGGAGCTGGTTCTTTGAAAGAATTCACAAGATTGATACACCCCTGTCCAGGCTGATCAAAAAGAAAAGAGAAATGACCCAAATCAACAAAATCATGAATGAAGGAGGAGAGATCACAACCAACACCAAAGAAATACAAACGATTATAAGAACGTAATCTGAGCAACCCTAGGGCAGCCTATTCCATAACCTGGAAGAAATGGGTGCATTCCTAGAGATGTGTCAACTACCAAAACTGACCCAGGAAGAAAGAGAAAACCTGAACAGTCCTATAACCACGAAGGCAATTGAAGTAGTCATCAAAAACCTCCCAAGAAACCAAAGCCCAGGGCCAGATGGATTCCCAGGGGAATTCTATCCGACATTTAAAGAAGAATTAATACCTATTCTCCTGAAACTGTTCCAAACAATAGAAATGGAAGGAAAACTTCCAAACTCATTTTATGAGGCCACCATTACCTTGATCCCAAAACCAGACAAAGATCCCATCAAAAAGGAGTATTAGAGACCAATATCCTTGATGAACATCGATGCAAAAATTCTCACCAAAATACTAGCCAAGAGGATCCAACAGTACATGAAAAGGAGTATTCACCATGACCAAGTGGGATTTATCCCTGGGCTGCAAGGCTGGTTCAACATCCGCAAATCAATCAACGTGATAAAACACATTAACCAAAGAAAGAACAAGAATCATATGATCCTCTCAATAGATGCAGAAAAACCATTTGACAAAGTAAAGCACACTTTCTGGATCAAAACTCTTCAGAGTACAGGGACAGCGGGTACATACCTCAATATCATAAAAGCCATCTACGAACAACCTACAGCGAATATCATTCTCAATGGGGAAAAGCTGAGATCTTTTCCCCTAAGGTCAGGAACGCGGCAGGGATAGCCACTCTCACCACTGCTATTCAACATAGTATTAGAAGTCCTAGCCACAGCAATCAGACAACAAAAAGAAATCCAAGGCATCCAAATCGGCAGAGAGGAAGTCAAAATCTCACTCTTTGCAGATGATATGATACATTATGTGGAAAACCCAAAAGACTCCACCCCAAAACTGCTACAACTCACACAGCAATTCCGTCAAGTAGCAGGCTATAAAATCAATGCACAGAAATCAGTGGCATTCCTATACACCAACAACAAGACAGAAGAGAGACAAATCAAGGAGTCGATCCCATTCACAACTGCACCCAAAACCAGAAGAGACCTAGGAATACATTGAACCCAAGAGGCAAAGGATCTGTACCCCGAAAACTACCAAAAACTCAGGAAAGAAATTGAAGAAGACACAAAGAAACGGAAAAACGTTCCATGCTCATGGATTGGGAGAACCAACATTGTGAAGAGGTCAATGCTACCTAGAGCAATCTACACATGCAATGCAATCCCCATCAAAATACCATCCACTTTTTTCCAAGAAATGGAACAAATAATCCTAAGATTTGAATGGAACCAGAAGAGACCACGAATAGCCAGAGGAATATTGAGAAAGAAAAGCAAAGCTGGCGGCATCACAATTCTGGACTTCCAGCTCTATGACAAAGCTGTCATCATCAAGACAGTATGGTACTGGCACAAAAACAGACACATAGATCCATGGAACAGAATCGAGAGCCCAGAAATGGACCCTCAACTCTATGGTCAACTTATCTTTGACAGAGCAGGAAAGAATGTCCAATGGCAAAAAGAGAGTCTCTTCAACAACTGGAGTTGTGGAAATTGGACAGCCCCATGCAGAAGAATGACACTGGACCATTTCCTGACACCACACACAAACATAGACTCCAAATGTTTGAAAGACCTCAGTGTGAGACAGGACTCCATCAAAATCCTAAAGGAGAACACAGGTAGCAAGCTCTTCGACCTCAGCCGCAGCAACTTCTTCCTACAAACATCACCAAAGGCACGGGAAGCCAGGGCAAAAAGGAACTATTGGGATTTCATCAAGATAAAAACCTTTGGCACAGCAAAAGAAACAGTCCACAAAACCAAAAGACAACCGACAGAATGGGAGAAATTATTTACGAATGACATATCAGATAAAGGGCTACTATCCAATATGTATAAAAACGTATCAAACTCAACACCCAAAGAACAAATAATCCAATCAAAAAATAGGCAGAAGGCATGAACAGACATTTTTCCAAAGAAGACATCCAAATGGCCAACAGGCACATGAAAAAGGGCTCAACACGGCTCGGCATCAGGGAAATCCACATGAAAACCTCAATGAGATACCCCCTCACACCCGTCAGAATGGCTCAAATGAACAAGTCAGGGAACGACAGAGGTTGGCGGGGATGTGGAGAAAGGGGAACCCTCCTACACTGGTGGTGGGAATGCAAGCTGTTGTAACCCCTCTGGAAAACAGGATGGAGGTTCCTCAAATAGTTGAAATTAGAGCTACCATCCGATCCAGCAATTGCACTCCTGGGTATTTACCCCAAAGATACAAATGTAGGGACCCGAAGCGGTACGTGCACCCCATTGTTTATAGCAGCAATGTCCACAATAGCCAAACTGTTGAAAGAGCCAAGATGTCCATCGACAGATGAGTGGATAAAGAAGAGGTGGTATATATATACACAATGGAATATTACGCAGCCATCAAAAGGAATGAGATGTTGCCATGGACAACGACGTGGATGGAACTGGAGGGTCCGATGATTAGTGAAATAAGTCAATCAGAGAAAGACATGTATCATATGACCTCACTGATATGAGGAATTCTTAATCTCAGGAACAGAGTGAGGCTTGCTGGAGTGGTGGGGGTGGGAGTGATGGGCTGGCTGGGTGATAGACATTGGGGAGGGTATGAGCTACGGTGAGCGCTGTGAATTGTGTAAGACTGTTGAATCACAGATCTCTACTTCTGAAACAAATAACGCAACATATTTTAAGAATAAAGGAAAAGAAGGAGATAGCAGGAGAGGAAGAATGAAGGGGAGTTAGTGAGAGGGGGAGACAGACCAGGAGAGATGATGGATTCTGAAAAATTCCGAGGTTTCTAGAGGGGAGGTGGGTTGGGGGATTGGTTAGCCTGGTGATGGGTATTAAAGAGGGCACATTCTGCATGGAGCACTGTGTGTTCGGAACAAACAATGAATCATGGGACACTACACCAAAACAAATGATGTAGTACATGGTGATTAACAAAGCAATAAAAAACAAAGACTGTAATAAGAGATGAAGAAGGACACTATATCCTAATTAAAGGGTCTATCCAAGAAGAAGATCTAACAATTGTAAATGTCTATGCCCCGAACATGGGAGCATCCAATTATATAAGGCAATTTAGAAGAAAAGCAAAGAAAGACATTGACAACCATACAATCATAGTGGGGGACTTTAACACCCCCCTGACTGAAGTGGCCAGATCATCTAAGCAAAAGATCAACAAGGAAATAAAGACTTTAAATGACACACTGGACCAAATGGACTTCACAGACATATTCAGAACGTTCCATCCCGAAGCAACGGAATACACATTCTTCTCTAGGGCCCATGGAACGTTCTCCAGAATGGATCACATCCTAGGTCACAAATCAGGTCTCAACCGGTACCCAAAGATTGGGATCATTCCCTGCACATTTTCGGACCACAATGCTTTGAAACTAGAACCCAATCACAAGAGGAAAGTCGGAAAGAACTCAAATACATGGAGGCTAAAGAGCATCCTACGAAAGAATGAATGGGTCAACCAGGAAATTAAAGAAGAATTTAAAAATTCATGGAAACCAATGAAAATGAAAACACAACTGTCCAAAATCTTTGGGATACAGCCAAGGCAGTCCTGCGAGGAAAGTATATAGCAATACAAGCCTTTCTCAAGAAACATGAAACGTCTCAAATACACACCCTAACCCTACACCTAAAGGAGCTGGAGAAAGAACGGCCAATAAATGCTAAACCCAGCAGGAGAAGAGAAATCATGCAGATCAGAGCAGAAATCAATGAAATAGAAGCCAAAAGAACAGTAGAACAGATCAACGGAACTAGGAGCTGGTTCTTTGAAAGAATTCACAAGATTGATACACCCCTGTCCAGGCTGATCAAAAAGAAAAGAGAAATGACCCAAATCAACAAAATCATGAATGAAAGAGGAGAGATCACAACCAACACCAAAGAAATACAAACGATTATAAGAACGTAATCTGAGCAACCCTAGGGCAGCCTATTCCATTACCTGGAAGAAATGGGTGCATTCCTAGAGATGTGTCAACTACCAAAACTGACCCAGGAAGAAAGAGAAAACCTGAACAGTCCTATAACCACGAAGGCAATTGAAGTAGTCATCAAAAACCTCCCAAGAAACCAAAGCCCAGGGCCAGATGGATTCCCAGGGGAATTCTATCCGACATTTAAAGAAGAATTAATACCTATTCTCCTGAAACTGTTCCAAACAATAGAAATGGAAGGAAAACTTCCAAACTCATTTTATGAGGCCACCATTACCTTGATCCCAAAACCAGACAAAGATCCCATCAAAAAGGAGTATTAGAGACCAATATCCTTGATGAACATCGATGCAAAAATTCTCACCAAAATACTAGCCAAGAGGATCCAACAGTACATGAAAAGGAGTATTCACCATGACCAAGTGGGATTTATCCCTGGGCTGCAAGGCTGGTTCAACATCCGCAAATCAATCAACGTGATAAAACACATTAACCAAAGAAAGAACAAGAATCATATGATCCTCTCAATAGATGCAGAAAAACCATTTGACAAAGTAAAGCACACTTTCTGGATCAAAACTCTTCAGAGTACAGGGACAGCGGGTACATACCTCAATATCATAAAAGCCATCTACGAACAACCTACAGCGAATATCATTCTCAATGGGGAAAAGCTGAGATCTTTTCCCCTAAGGTCAGGAACGCGGCAGGGATAGCCACTCTCACCACTGCTATTCAACATAGTATTAGAAGTCCTAGCCACAGCAATCAGACAACAAAAAGAAATCCAAGGCATCCAAATCGGCAGAGAGGAAGTCAAACTCTCACTCTTTGCAGATGATATGATACATTATGTGGAAAACCCAAAAGACTCCACCCCAAACCTGCTACAACTCACACAGCAATTCCGTCAAGTAGCAGGCTATAAAATCAATGCACAGAAATCAGTGGCATTCCTATACACCAACAACAAGACAGAAGAGAGACAAATCAAGGAGTCGATCCCATTCACAACTGCACCCAAAACCAGAAGAGACCTAGGAATACATTGAACCCAAGAGGCAAAGGATCTGTACCCCGAAAACTACCAAATACTCAGGAAAGAAATTGAAGAAGACACAAAGAAACGGAAAAAAGTTCCATGCTCATGGACTGGGAGAACCAACATTGTGAAGAGGTCAATGCTACCTAGAGCAATCTACACATGCAATGCAATCCCCATCAAAATACCATCCACTTTTTTCCAAGAAATGGAACAAATAATCCTAAGATTTGAATGGAACCAGAAGAGACCACGAATAGCCAGAGGAATATTGAGAAAGAAAAGCAAAGCTGGCGGCATCACAATTCTGGACTTCCAGCTCTATGACAAAGCTGTCATCATCAAGACAGTATGGTACTGGCACAAAAACAGACACATAGATCCATGGAACAGAATCGAGAGCCCAGAAATGGACCCTCAACTCTATGGTCAACTTATCTTTGACAGAGCAGGAAAGAATGTCCAATGGCAAAAAGAGAGTCTCTTCAACAACTGGAGTTGTGGAAATTGGACAGCCCCATGCAGAAGAATGACACTGGACCATTTCCTGACACCACACACAAAAATAGACTCCAAATGTTTGAAAGACCTCAGTGTGAGACAGGACTCCATCAAAATCCTAAAGGAGAACACAGGTAGCAAGCTCTTCGACCTCAGCCGCAGCAACTTCTTCCTACAAACATCACCAAAGGCACGGGAAGCCAGGGCAAAAAGGAACTATTGGGATTTCATCAAGATAAAAACCTTTGGCACAGCAAAAGAAACAGTCCACAAAACCAAAAGACAACCGACAGAATGGGAGAAATTATTTACGAATGACATATCAGATAAAGGGCTACTATCCAATATGTATAAAAACGTATCAAACTCAACACCCAAAGAACAAATAATCCAATCAAAAAATAGGCAGAAGGCATGAACAGACATTTTTCCAAAGAAGACATCCAAATGGCCAACAGGCACATGAAAAAGGGCTCAACACGGCTCGGCATCAGGGAAATCCACATCAAAACCTCAATGAGATACCCCCTCACACCCGTCAGAATGGCTCAAATGAACAAGTCAGGGAATGACAGAGGTTGGCGGGGATGTGGAGAAAGGGGAACCCTCCTACACTGGTGGTGGGAATGCAAGCTGGTGCAACCCCTCTGGAAAACAGGATGGAGGTTCCTCAAATAGTTGAAATTAGAGCTACCATCCGATCCAGCAATTGCACTCCTGGGTATTTACCCCAAAGATACAAATGTAGGGACCCGAAGCGGTACGTGCACCACATTGTTTATA
Organism: Eumetopias jubatus; assembly: GCF_037043125.1. NCBI lineage: Eukaryota > Metazoa > Chordata > Mammalia > Carnivora > Otariidae > Eumetopias > Eumetopias jubatus. The sequence goes on along the minus strand of NW_028274839.1, from coordinate 486,633 downwards.
GCAGCAATGTCCACAATAGCCAAACTGTTGAAAGAGCCAAGATGTCCATCGACAGATGAGTGGATAAAGAAGAGGTGGTATATATATACACAATGGAATATTACGCAGCCATCAAAAGGAATGAGATGTTGCCATGGACAACGACGTGGATGGAACTGGAGGGTCCGATGATTAGTGAAATAAGTCAATCAGAGAAAGACATGTATCATATGACCTCACTGATATGAGGAATTCTTAATCTCAGGAACAGAGTGAGGCTTGCTGGAGTGGTCGGGGGTGGGAGGGATGGGCTGGCTGGGTGATAGACATTGGGGAGGGTATGAGCTACGGTGAGCGCTGTGAATTGTGTAAGACTGTTGAATCACAGATCTCTACTTCTGAAACAAATAACGCAACATATTTTAAGAATAAAGGAAAAGAAGGAGATAGCAGGAGAGGAAGAATGAAGGGGTGTTAGTGAGAGGGGGAGACAGACCAGGAGAGATGATGGATTCTGAAAAAAAATCCGAGGTTTCTAGAGGGGAGGTGGGTCGGGGGATTGGTTAGCCTGGTGATGGGTATTAAAGAGGGCACATTCTGCATGGAGCACTGTGTGTTCGGAACAAACAATGAATCATGGGACACTACACCAAAACAAATGATGTAGTACATGGTGATTAACAAAGCAATAAAAAACAAAGACTGTAATAAGAGATGAAGAAGGACACTATATCCTACTTAAAGGGTCTATCCAAGAAGAAGATCTAACAATTGTAAAAGTCTATGCCCCGAACATGGGAGCATCCAATTATATAAGGCAATTTAGAAGAAAAGCAAAGAAAGACATTGACAACCATACAATCAGAGTGGGGGACTTTAACACCCCCCTGACTGAAATGGCCAGATCATCTAAGCAAAAGATCAACAAGGAAATAAAGACTTTAAATGACACACTGGACCAAATGGACTTCACAGACATATTCAGAACGTTCCATCCCGAAGCAACGGAATACACATTCTTCTCTAGGGCCCATGGAACGTTCTCCAGAATGGATCACATCCTAGGTCACAAATCAGGTCTCAACCGGTACCCAAAGATTGGGATCATTCCCTGCACATTTTCAGACCACAATGCTTTGAAACTAGAACTCAATCACAAGAGGAAAGTCGGAAAGAACTCAAATACATGGAGGCTAAAGAGCATCCTACGAAAGAATGAATGGGTCAACCAGGAAATTAAAGAAGAATTTAAAAATTCATGGAAACCAATGAAAATGAAAACACAACTGTCCAAAATCTTTGGGATACAGCCAAGGCAGTCCTGCGAGGAAAGTATATAGCAATACAAGCCTTTCTCAAGAAACATGAAAGGTCTCAAATACACACCCTAACCCTACACCTAAAGGAGCTGGAGAAAGAACGGCCAATAAAGGCTAAACCCAGCAGGAGAAGAGAAATCATGCAGATCAGAGCAGAAATCAATGAAATAGAAGCCAAAAGAACAGTAGAACAGATCAACGGAACTAGGAGCTGGTTCTTTGAAAGAATTCACAAGATTGATACACCCCTGTCCAGGCTGATCAAAAAGAAAAGAGAAATGACCCAAATCAACAAAATCATGAAAGAAAGAGGAGAGATCACAACCAACACCAAAGAAATACAAACGATTATAAGAACGTAATCTGAGCAACCCTAGGGCAGCATATTCCATAACCTGGAAGAAATGGGTGCATTCCTAGAGATGTGTCAACTACCAAAACTGACCCAGGAAGAAAGAGAAAACCTGAACAGTCCTATAACCACGAAGGCAATTGAAGTAGTCATCAAAAACCTCCCAAGAAACCAAAGCCCAGGGCCAGATGGATTCCCAGGGGAATTCTATCCGACATTTAAAGAAGAATTAATACCTATTCTCCTGAAACTGTTCCAAACAATAGAAATGGAAGGAAAACTTCCAAACTCATTTTATGAGGCCACCATTACCTTGATCCCAAAACCAGACAAAGATCCCATCAAAAAGGAGTATTAGAGACCAATATCCTTGATGAACATCGATGCAAAAATTCTCACCAAAATACTAGCCAAGAGGATCCAACAGTACATGAAAAGGAGTATTCACCATGACCAAGTGGGATTTATCCCTGGGCTGCAAGGCTGGTTCAACATCCGCAAATCAATCAACGTGATAAAACACATTAACCAAAGAAAGAACAAGAATCATATGATCCTCTCAATAGATGCAGAAAAACCATTTGACAAAGTAAAGCACACTTTCTGGATCAAAACTCTTCAGAGTACAGGGACAGCGGGTACATACCTCAATATCATAAAAGCCATCTAAGAACAACCTACAGCGAATATCATTCTCAATGGGGAAAAGCTGAGATCTTTTCCCCTAAGGTCAGGAACGCGGCAGGGATAGCCACTCTCACCACTGCTATTCAACATAGTATTAGAAGTCCTAGCCACAGCAATCAGACAACAAAAAGAAATCAAAGGCATCCAAATCGGCAGAGAGGAAGTCAAAATCTCACTCTTTGCAGATGATATGATACTTTATGTGGAAAACCCAAAAGACTCCACCCCAAAACTGCTACAACTCACAGAGCAATTCCGTCAAGTAGCAGGCTATAAAATCAATGCACAGACATCAGTGGCATTCCTATACACCAACAACAAGACAGAAGAGAGACAAATCAAGGAGTCGATCCCATTCACAACTGCACCCAAAACCAGAAGAGACCTAGGAATAAATTGAACCCAAGAGGCAAAGGATCTGTACTCAGAAAACTACCAAATACTCAGGAAAGAAATTGAAGAAGACACAAAGAAACGGAAAAACGTTCCATGCTCATGGATTGGGAGAACCAACATTGTGAAGAGGTCAATGCTACCTAGAGCAATCTACACATGCAATGCAATCCCCATCAAAATACCATCCACTTTTTTCCAAGAAATGGAACAAATAATCCTAAGATTTGAATGGAACGAGAAGAGACCACGAATAGCCAGAGGAATATTGAGAAAGAAAAGCAAAGCTGGCGGCATCACAATTCTGGACTTCCAGCTCTATGACAAAGCTGTCATCATCAAGACAGTATGGTACTGGCACAAAAACAGACACATAGATCCATGGAACAGAATCGAGAGCCCAGAAATGGACCCTCAACTCTATGGTCAACTTATCTTAGACAGAGCAGGAAAGAATGTCCAATGGCAAAAAGAGAGTCTCTTCCACAACTGGAGTTGTGGAAATTGGACAGCCCCATGCAGAAGAATGACACTGGACCATTTCCTGACACCACACACAAAAATAGACTCCAAATGTTTGAAAGACCTCAGTGTGAGACAGGACTCCATCAAAATCCTAAAGGAGAACACAGGTAGCAAGCTCTTCGACCTCAGCCGCAGCAACTTCTTCCTACAAACATCACCAAAGGCACGGGAAGCCAGGGCAAAAAGGAACTATTGGGATTTCATCAAGATAAAAACCTTTGGCACAGCAAAAGAAACAGTCCACAAAACCAAAAGACAACCGACAGAATGGGAGAAATTATTTACGAATGACATATCAGATAAAGGGCTACTATCCAATATGTATAAAAACGTATCAAACTCAACACCCAAAGAACAAATAATCCAATCAAAAAATAGGCAGAAGGCATGAACAGACATTTTTCCAAAGAACACATCCAAATGGCCAACAGGCACATGAAAAAGTGCTCAACACGGCTCGGCATCAGGGAAATCCACATCAAAACCTCAATGAGATACCCCCTCACACCCGTCAGAATGGCTCAAATGAACAAGTCAGGGAACGACAGAGGTTGGCGGGGATCTGGAGAAAGGGGAACCCTCCTACACTGGTGGTGGGAATGCAAGCTGGTGCAACCCCTCTGGAAAACAGGATGGAAAGTTCCTCAAATAGTTGAAATTAGAGCTACCATCCGATCCAGCAATTGCACTCCTGGGTATTTACCCCAAAGATACAAATGTAGGGACCCGAAGCGGTACGTGCACCCCATTGTTTATAGCAGCAATGTCCACAATAGCCAAACTGTTGAAAGAGCCAAGATGTCCATCGACAGATGAGTGGATAAAGAAGAGGTGGTATATATATACACAATGGAATATTACGCAGCCATCAAAAGGAATGAGATGTTGCCATGGACAACGACGTGGATGGAACTGGAGGGTCCGATGATTAGTGAAATAAGTCAATCAGAGAAAGACATGTATCATATGACCTCACTGATATGAGGAATTCTTAATCTCAGGAACAGAGTGAGGCTTGCTGGAGTGGTCGGGGGTGGGAGGGATGGGCTGGCTGGGTGATAGACATTGGGGAGGGTATGAGCTACGGTGAGCGCTGTGAATTGTGTAAGACTGTTGAATCACAGATCTCTACTTCTGAAACAAATAACGCAACATATTTTAAGAATAAAGGAAAAGAAGGAGATAGCAGGAGAGGAAGAATGAAGGGGAGTTAGTGAGAGGGGGAGACAGACCAGGAGAGATGATGGATTCTGAAAAAAAATCCGAGGTTTCTAGAGGGGAGGTGGGTCGGGGGATTGGTTAGCCTGGTGATGGGTATTAAAGAGGGCACATTCTGCATGGAGCACTGTGTGTTCGGAACAAACAATGAATCATGGGACACTACACCAAAACAAATGATGTAGTACATGGTGATTAACAAAGCAATAAAAAACAAAGACTGTAATAAGAGATGAAGAAGGACACTATATCCTACTTAAAGGGTCTATCCAAGAAGAAGATCTAACAATTGTAAATGTCTATGCCCCGAACATGGGAGCATCCAATTATATAAGGCAATTTAGAAGAAAAGCAAAGAAAGACATTGACAACCATACAATCATAGTGGGGGACTTTAACACCCCCCTGACTGAAATGGCCAGATCATCTAAGCAAAAGATCAACAAGGAAATAAAGACTTTAAATGACACACTGGAACAAATGGACTTCACAGACATATTCAGAACGTTCCATCCCGAAGCAACGGAATACACATTCTTCTCTAGGGCCCATGGAACGTTCTCCAGAATGGATCACATCCTAGGTCACAAATCAGGTCTCAACCGGTACCCAAAGATTGGGATCATTCCCGGCACATTTTCAAACCACAATGCTTTGAAACTAGAACTCAATCACAAGAGGAAAGTCGGAAAGAACTCAAATACATGGAGGCTAAAGAGCATCCTACGAAAGAAAGAATGGGTCAACCAGGAAATTAAAGAAGAATTTGAAAATTCATGGAAACCAATGAAAATGAAAACACAACTGTCCAAAATCTTTGGGATACAGCCAAGGCAGTCCTGCGAGGAAAGTATATAGCAATACAAGCCTTTCTCAAGAAACATGAAAGGTCTCAAATACACACCCTAACCCTACACCTAAAGGAGCTGGAGAAAGAACGGCCAATAAAGCCTAAACCCAGCAGGAGAAGAGAAATCATGCAGATCAGAGCAGAAATCAATGAAATAGAACCCAAAAGAACAGTAGAACAGATCAACGGAACTAGGAGCTGGTTCTTTGAAAGAATTCACAAGATTGATACACCCCTGTCCAGGCTGATCAAAAAGAAAAGAGAAATGACCCAAATCAACAAAATCATGAATGAAGGAGGAGAGATCACAACCAACACCAAAGAAATACAAACGATTATAAGAACGTAATCTGAGCAACCCTAGGGCAGCATATTCCATAACCTGGAAGAAATGGGTGCATTCCTAGAGATGTGTCAACTACCAAAACTGACCCAGGAAGAAAGAGAAAACCTGAACAGTCCTATAACCACGAAGGCAATTGAAGTAGTCATCAAAAACCTCCCAAGAAACCAAAGCCCAGGGCCAGATGGATTCCCAGGGGAATTCTATCCGACATTTAAAGAAGAATTAATACCTATTCTCCTGAAACTGTTCCAAACAATAGAAATGGAAGGAAAACTTCCAAACTCATTTTATGAGGCCACCATTACCTTGATCCCAAAACCAGACAAAGATCCCATCAAAAAGGAGTATTAGAGACCAATATCCTTGATGAACATCGATGCAAAAATTCTCACCAAAATACTAGCCAAGAGGATCCAACAGTACATGAAAAGGAGTATTCACCATGACCAAGTGGGATTTATCCCTGGGCTGCAAGGCTGGTTCAACATCCGCAAATCAATCAACGTGATAAAACACATTAACCAAAGAAAGAACAAGAATCATATGATCCTCTCAATAGATGCAGAAAAACCATTTGACAAAGTAAAGCACACTTTCTGGATCAAAACTCTTCAGAGTACAGGGACAGCGGGTACATACCTCAATATCATAAAAGCCATCTACGAACAACCTACAGCGAATATCATTCTCAATGGGGAAAAGCTGAGATCTTTTCCCCTAAGGTCAGGAACGCGGCAGGGATAGCCACTCTCACCACTGCTATTCAACATAGTATTAGAAGTCCTAGCCACAGCAATCAGACAACAAAAAGAAATCCAAGGCATCCAAATCGGCAGAGAGGAAGTCAAACTCTCACTCTTTGCAGATGATAGGATACATTATGTGGAAAACCCAAAAGACTCCACCCCAAAACTGCTACAACTCACACAGCAATTCCGTCAAGTAGCAGGCTATAAAATCAATGCACAGAAATCAGTGGCATTCCTATACACCAACAACAAGACAGAAGAGAGACAAATCAAGGAGTCGATCCCATTCACAACTGCACCCAAAACCAGAAGAGACCTAGGAATACATTGAACCCAAGAGGCAAAGGATCTGTACCCCGAAAACTACCAAATACTCAGGAAAGAAATTGAAGAAGACACAAAGAAACGGAAAAACGTTCCATGCTCATGGATTGGGAGAACCAACATTGTGAAGAGGTCAATGCTACCTAGAGCAATCTACACATGCAATGCAATCCCCATCAAAATACCATCCACTTTTTTCCAAGAAATGGAACAAATAATCCTAAGATTTGAATGGAACCAGAAGAGACCACGAATAGCCAGAGGAATATTGAGAAAGAAAAGCAAAGCTGGCGGCATCACAATTCTGGACTTCCAGCTCTATGACAAAGCTGTCATCATCAAGACAGTATGGTACTGGCACAAAAACAGACACATAGATCCATGGAACAGAATCGAGAGCCCAGAAATGGACCCTCAACTCTATGGTCAACTTATCTTTGACAGAGCAGGAAAGAATGTCCAATGGCAAAAAGAGAGTCTCTTCAACAACTGGAGTTGTGGAAATTGGACAGCCCCATGCAGAAGAATGACACTGGACCATTTCCTGACACCACACACAAAAATAGACTCCAAATGTTTGAAAGACCTCAGTGTGAGACAGGACTCCATCAAAATCCTAAAGGAGAACACAGGTAGCAAGCTCTTCGACCTCAGCCGCAGCAACTTCTTCCTACAAACATCACCAAAGGCACGGGAAGCCAGGGCAAAAAGGAACTATTGGGATTTCATCAAGATAAAAACCTTTGGCACAGCAAAAGAAACAGTCCACAAAACCAAAAGACAACCGACAGAATGGGAGAAATTATTTACGAATGACATATCAGATAAAGGGCTACTATCCAATATGTATAAAAACGTATCAAACTCAACACCCAAAGAACAAATAATCCAATCAAAAAATAGGCAGAAGGCATGAACAGACATTTTTCCAAAGAAGACATCCAAATGGCCAACAGGCACATGAAAAAGGGCTCAACACGGCTCGGCATCAGGGAAATCCACATGAAAACCTCAATGAGATACCCCCTCACACCCGTCAGAATGGCTCAAATGAACAAGTCAGGGAACGACAGAGGTTGGCGGGGATGTGGAGAAAGGGGAACCCTCCTACACTGGTGGTGGGAATGCAAGCTGGTGTAACCCCTCTGGAAAACAGGATGGAGGTTCCTCAAATAGTTGAAATTAGAGCTACCATCCGATCCAGCAATTGCACTCCTGGGTATTTACCCCAAAGATACAAATGTAGGGACCCGAAGCGGTACGTGCACCCCATTGTTTATAGCAGCAATGTCCACAATAGCCAAACTGTTGAAAGAGCCAAGATGTCCATCGACAGATGAGTGGATAAAGAAGAGGTGGTATATATATACACAATGGAATATTACGCAGCCATCAAAAGGAATGAGATGTTGCCATGGACAACGACGTGGATGGAACTGGAGGGTCCGATGATTAGTGAAATAAGTCAATCAGAGAAAGACATGTATCATATGACCTCACTGATATGAGGAATTCTTAATCTCAGGAACAGAGTGAGGCTTGCTGGAGTGGTCGGGGGTGGGAGGGATGGGCTGGCTGGGTGATAGACATTGGGGAGGGTATGAGCTACGGTGAGCGCTGTGAATTGTGTAAGACTGTTGAATCACAGATCTCTACTTCTGAAACAAATAACGCAACATATTTTAAGAATAAAGGAAAAGAAGGAGATAGCAGGAGAGGAAGAATGAAGGGGAGTTAGTGAGAGGGGGAGACAGACCAGGAGAGATGATGGATTCTGAAAAAAAATCCGAGGTTTCTAGAGGGGAGGTGGGTCGGGGGATTGGTTAGCCTGGTGATGGGTATTAAAGAGGGCACATTCTGCATGGAGCACTGTGTGTTCGGAACAAACAATGAATCATGGGACACTACACCAAAACAAATGATGTAGTACATGGTGATTAACAAAGCAGTAAAAAACAAAGACTGTAATAAGAGATGAAGAAGGACACTATATCCTACTTAAAGGGTCTATCCAAGAAGAAGATCTAACAATTGTAAATGTCTATGCCCCGAACATGGGAGCATCCAATTATATAAGGCAATTTAGAAGAAAAGCAAAGAAAGACATTGACAACCATACAATCATAGTGGGGGACTTTAACACCCCCCTGACTGAAATGGCCAGATCATCTAAGCAAAAGATCAACAAGGAAATAAAGACTTTAAATGACACACTGGACCAAATGGACTTCACAGACATATTCAGAACGTTCCATCCCGAAGCAACGGAATACACATTCTTCTCTAGGGCCCATGGAACGTTCTCCAGAATGGATCACATCCTAGGTCACAAATCAGGTCTCAACCGGTACCCAAAGATTGGGATCATTCCCTGCACATTTTCAGACCACAATGCTTTGAAACTAGAACCCAATCACAAGAGGAAAGTCGGAAAGAACTCAAATACATGGAGGCTAAAGAGCATCCTACGAAAGAATGAATGGGTCAACCAGGAAATTAAAGAAGAATTTAAAAATTCATGGAAACCAATGAAAATGAAAACACAACTGTCCAAAATCTTTGGGATACAGCCAAGGCAGTCCTGCGAGGAAAGTATATAGCAATACAAGCCTTTCTCAAGAAACATGAAAGGTCTCAAATACACACCCTAACCCTACACCTAAAGGAGCTGGAGAAAGAACGGCCAATAAAGCCTAAACCCAGCAGGAGAAGAGAAATCATGCAGATCAGAGCAGAAATCAATGAAATAGAACCCAAAAGAACAGTAGAACAGATCAACGGAACTAGGAGCTGGTTCTTTGAAAGAATTCACAAGATTGATACACCCCTGTCCAGGCTGATCAAAACGAAAAGAGAAATGACCCAAATCAACAAAATCATGAATGAAAGAGGAGAGATCACAACCAACACCAAAGAAATACAAACGATTATAAGAACGTAATCTGAGCAACCCTAGGGCAGCATATTCCATAACCTGGAAGAAATGGGTGCATTCCTAGAGATGTGTCAACTACCAAAACTGACCCAGGAAGAAAGAGAAAACCTGAACAGTCCTATAACCACGAAGGCAATTGAAGTAGTCATCAAAAACCTCCCAAGAAACCAAAGCCCAGGGCCAGATGGATTCCCAGGGGAATTCTATCCGACATTTAAAGAAGAATTAATACCTATTCTCCTGAAACTGTTCCAAACAATAGAAATGGAAGGAAAACTTCCAAACTCATTTTATGAGGCCACCATTACCTTGATCCCAAAACCAGACAAAGATCCCATCAAAAAGGAGTATTAGAGACCAATATCCTTGATGAACATCGATGCAAAAATTCTCACCAAAATACTAGCCAAGAGGATCCAACAGTACATGAAAAGGAGTATTCACCATGACCAAGTGGGATTTATCCCTGGGCTGCAAGGCTGGTTCAACATCCGCAAATCAATCAACGTGATAAAACACATTAACCAAAGAAAGAACAAGAATCATATGATCCTCTCAATAGATGCAGAAAAACCATTTGACAAAGTAAAGCACACTTTCTGGATCAAAACTCTTCAGAGTACAGGGACAGCGGGTACATACCTCAATATCATAAAAGCCATCTACGAACAACCTACAGCGAATATCATTCTCAATGGGGAAAAGATGAGATCTTTTCCCCTAAGGTCAGGAACGCGGCAGGGATAGCCACTCTCACCACTGCTATTCAACATAGTATTAGAAGTCCTAGCCACAGCAATCAGACAACAAAAAGAAATCCAAGGCATCCAAATCGGCAGAGAGGAAGTCAAACTCTCACTCTTTGCAGATGATATGATACTTTATGTGGAAAACCCAAAAGACTCCACCCCAAAACTCCTACAACTCACACAGCAATTCCGTCAAGTAGCAGGCTATAAAATCAATGCACAGAAATCAGTGGTATTCCTATACACCAACAACAAGACAGAAGAGAGACAAATCAAGGAGTCGATCCCATTCACAACTGCACCCAAAACCAGAAGAGACCTAGGAATACATTGAACCCAAGAGGCAAAGGATCTGTACCCCGAAAACTACCAAATACTCAGGAAAGAAATTGAAGAAGACACAAAGAAACGGAAAAAAGTTCCATGCTCATGGATTGGGAGAACCAACATTGTGAAGAGGTCAATGCTACCTAGAGCAATCTACACATGCAATGCAATCCCCATCAAAATACCATCCACTTTTTTCCAAGAAATGGAACAAATAATCCTAAGATTTGAATGGAACCAGAAGAGACCACGAATAGCCAGAGGAATATTGAGAAAGAAAAGCAAAGCTGGCGGCATCACAATTCTGGACTTCCAGCTCTATGACAAAGCTGTCATCATCAAGACAGTATGGTACTGGCACAAAAACAGACACATAGATCCATGGAACAGAATCGAGAGCCCAGAAATGGACCCTCAACTCTATGGTCAACTTATCTTTGACAGAGCAGGAAAGAATGTCCAATGGCAAAAAGAGAGTCTCTTCAACAACTGGAGTTGTGGAAATTGGACAGCCCCATGCAGAAGAATGACACTGGACCATTTCCTGACACCACACACAAAAATAGACTCCAAATGTTTGAAAGACCTCAGTGTGAGACAGGACTCCATCAAAATCCTAAAGGAGAACACAGGTAGCAAGCTCTTCGACCTCAGCCGCAGCAACTTCTTCCTACAAACATCACCAAAGGCACGGGAAGCCAGGGCAAAAAGGAACTATTGGGATTTCATCAAGATAAAAACCTTTGGCACAGCAAAAGAAACAGTCCACAAAACCAAAAGACAACCGACAGAATGGGAGAAATTATTTACGAATGACATATCAGATAAAGGGCTACTATCCAATATGTATAAAAACGTATCAAACTCAACACCCAAAGAACAAATAATCCAATCAAAAAATAGGCAGAAGGCATGAACAGACATTTTTCCAAAGAAGACATCCAAATGGCCAACAGGCACATGAAAAAGGGCTCAACACGGCTCGGCATCAGGGAAATCCACATGAAAACCTCAATGAGATACCCCCTCACACCCGTCAGAATGGCTCAAATGAACAAGTCAGGGAACGACAGAGGTTGGCGGGGATGTGGAGAAAGGGGAACCCTCCTACACTGGTGGTGGGAATGCAAGCTGGTGTAACCCCTCTGGAAAACAGGATGGAGGTTCCTCAAATAGTTGAAATTAGAGCTACCATCCGATCCAGCAATTGCACTCCTGGGTATTTACCCCAAAGATACAAATGTAGGGACCCGAAGCGGTACGTGCACCCCATTGTTTATAGCAGCAATGTCCACAATAGCCAAACTGTTGAAAGAGCCAAGATGTCCATCGACAGATGAGTGGATAAAGAAGAGGTGGTATATATATACACAATGGAATATTACGCAGCCATCAAAAGGAATGAGATGTTGCCATGGACAACGACGTGGATGGAAGTGGAGGGTCCGATGATTAGTGAAATAAGTCAATCAGAGAAAGACATGTATCATATGACCTCACTGATATGAGGAATTCTTAATCTCAGGAACAGAGTGAGGCTTGCTGGAGTGGTCGGGGGTGGGAGGGATGGGCTGGCTGGGTGATAGACATTGGGGAGGGTATGAGCTACGGTGAGCGCTGTGAATTGTGTAAGACTGTTGAATCACAGATCTCTACTTCTGAAACAAATAACGCAACATATTTTAAGAATAAAGGAAAAGAAGGAGATAGCAGGAGAGGAAGAATGAAGGGGAGTTAGTGAGAGGGGGAGACAGACCAGGAGAGATGATGGATTCTGAAAAAAAATCCGAGGTTTCTAGAGGGGAGGTGGGTCGGGGGATTGGTTAGCCTGGTGATGGGTATTAAAGAGGGCACATTCTGCATGGAGCACTGTGTGTTCGGAACAAACAATGAATCATGGGACACTACACCAAAACAAATGATGTAGTACATGGTGATTAACAAAGCAATAAAAAACAAAGACTGTAATAAGAGATGAAGAAGGACACTATATCCTACTTAAAGGGTCTATCCAAGAAGAAGATCTAACAATTGTAAATGTCTATGCCCCGAACATGGGAGCATCCAATTATATAAGGCAATTTAGAAGAAAAGCAAAGAAAGACATTGACAACCATACAATCAGAGTGGGGGACTTTAACACCCCCCTGACTGAAATGGCCAGATCATCTAAGCAAAAGATCAACAAGGAAATAAAGACTTTAAATGACACACTGGACCAAATGGACTTCACAGACATATTCAGAACGTTCCATCCCGAAGCAACGGAATACACATTCTTCTCTAGGGCCCATGGAACGTTCTCCAGAATGGATCACATCCTAGGTCACAAATCAGGTCTCAACCGGTACCCAAAGATTGGGATCATTCCCTGCACATTTTCGGACCACAATGCTTTGAAACTAGAACCCAATCACAAGAGGAAAGTCGGAAAGAACTCAAATACATGGAGGCTAAAGAGCATCCTACGAAAGAATGAATGGGTCAACAAGGAAATTAAAGAAGAATTTAAAAATTCATGGAAACCAATGAAAATGAAAACACAACTGTCCAAAATCTTTGGGATACAGCCAAGGCAGTCCTGCGAGGAAAGTATATAGCAATACAAGCCTTTCTCAAGAAACATGAAAGGTCTCAAATACACACCCTAACCCTACACCTAAAGGAGCTGGAGAAAGAACGGCCAATAAAGCCTAAACCCAGCAGGAGAAGAGAAATCATGCAGATCAGAGCAGAAATCAATGAAATAGAAGCCAAAAGAACAGTAGAACAGATCAACGGAACTAGGAGCTGGTTCTTTGAAAGAATTCACAAGATTGATACACCCCTGTCCAGGCTGATCAAAAAGAAAAGAGAAATGACCCAAATCAACAAAATCATGAATGAAAGAGGAGAGATCACAACCAACACCAAAGAAATACAAACGATTATAAGAACGTAATCTGAGCAACCCTAGGGCAGCCTATTCCATAACCTGGAAGAAATGGGTGCATTCCTAGAGATGTGTCAACTACCAAAACTGACCCAGGAAGAAAGAGAAAACCTGAACAGTCCTATAACCACGAAGGCAATTGAAGTAGTCATCAAAAACCTCCCAAGAAACCAAAGCCCAGGGCCAGATGGATTCCCAGGGGAATTCTATCCGACATTTAAAGAAGAATTAATACCTATTCTCCTGAAACTGTTCCAAACAATAGAAATGGAAGGAAAACTTCCAAACTCATTTTATGAGGCCACCATTACCTTGATCCCAAAACCAGACAAAGATCCCATCAAAAAGGAGTATTAGAGACCAATATCCTTGATGAACATCGATGCAAAAATTCTCACCAAAATACTAGCCAAGAGGATCCAACAGTACATGAAAAGGAGTATTCACCATGACCAAGTGGGATTTATCCCTGGGCTGCAAGGCTGGTTCAACATCCGCAAATCAATCAACGTGATAAAACACATTAACCAAAGAAAGAACAAGAATCATATGATCCTCTCAATAGATGCAGAAAAACCATTTGACAAAGTAAAGCACACTTTCTGGATCAAAACTCTTCAGAGTACAGGGACAGCGGGTACATACCTCAATATCATAAAAGCCATCTACGAACAACCTACAGCGAATATCATTCTCAATGGGGAAAAGCTGAGATCCTTTCCCCTAAGGTCAGGAACGCGGCAGGGATAGCCACTCTAACCACTGCTATTCAACATAGTATTAGAAGTCCTAGCCACAGCAATCAGACAACAAAAAGAAATCCAAGGCATCCAAATCGGCAGAGAGGAAGTCAAACTCTCACTCTTTGCAGATGATATGATACTTTATGTGGAAAACCCAAAAGACTCCACCCCAAAACTGCTACAACTCACACAGCAATTCCGTCAAGTAGCAGGCTATAAAATCAATGCACAGAAATCAGTGGCATTCCTATACACCAACAACAAGACAGAAGAGAGACAAATCAAGGAGTCGATCCCATTCACAACTGCACCCAAAACCAGAAGAGACCTAGGAATAAATTGAACCCAAGAGGCAAAGGATCTGTACCCCGAAAACTACCAAATACTCAGGAAAGAAATTGAAGAAGACACAAAGAAACGGAAAAAAGTTCCATGCTCATGGACTGGGAGAACCAAAATTGTGAAGAGGTCAATGCTACCTAGAGCAATCTACACATGCAATGCCATCCCCATCAAAATACCATCCACTTTTTTCCAAGAAATGGAACAAATAATCCTAAGATTTGAATGGAACCAGAAGAGACCACGAATAGCCAGAGGAATATTGAGAAAGAAAAGCAAAGCTGGCGGCATCACAATTCTGGACTTCCAGCTCTATGACAAAGCTGTCATCATCAAGACAGTATGGTACTGGCACAAAAACAGACACATAGATCCATGGAACAGAATCGAGAGCCCAGAAATGGACCCTCAACTCTATGGTCAACTTATCTTTGACAGAGCAGGAAAGAATGTCCAATGGCAAAAAGAGAGTCTCTTCAACAACTGGAGTTGTGGAAATTGGACAGCCCCATGCAGAAGAATGACACTGGACCATTTCCTGACACCACACACAAACATAGACTCCAAATGTTTGAAAGACCTCAGTGTGAGACAGGACTCCATCAAAATCCTAAAGGAGAACACAGGTAGCAAGCTCTTCGACCTCAGCCGCAGCAACTTCTTCCTACAAACATCACCAAAGGCACGGGAAGCCAGGGCAAAAAGGAACTATTGGGATTTCATCAAGATAAAAACCTTTGGCACAGCAAAAGAAACAGTCCACAAAACCAAAAGACAACCGACAGAATGGGAGAAATTATTTACGAATGACATATCAGATAAAGGGCTACTATCCAATATGTATAAAAACGTATCAAACTCAACACCCAAAGAACAAATAATCCAATCAAAAAATAGGCAGAAGGCATGAACAGACATTTTTCCAAAGAAGACATCCAAATGGCCAACAGGCACATGAAAAAGGGCTCAACACGGCTCGGCATCAGGGAAATCCACATCAAAACCTCAATGAGATACCCCCTCACACCCGTCAGAATGGCTCAAATGAACAAGTCAGGGAACGACAGAGGTTGGCGGGGATGTGGAGAAAGGGGAACCCTCCTACACTGGTGGTGGGAATGCAAGCTGGTGCAACCCCTCTGGAAAACAGGATGGAGGTTCCTCAAATAGTTGAAATTAGAGCTACCATCCGATCCAGCAATTGCACTCCTGGGTATTTACCCCAAAGATACAAATGTAGGGACCCGAAGCGGTACGTGCACCCCATTGTTTATAGCAGCAATGTCCACAATAGCCAAACTGTTGAAAGAGCCAAGATGTCCATCGACAGATGAGTGGATAAAGAAGAGGTGGTATATATATACACAATGGAATATTACGCAGCCATCAAAAGGAATGAGATGTTGCCATGGACAACGACGTGGATGGAACTGGAGGGTCCGATGATTAGTGAAATAAGTCAATCAGAGAAAGACATGTATCATATGACCTCACTGATATGAGGAATTCTTAATCTCAGGAACAGAGTGAGGCTTGCTGGAGTGGTCGGGGGTGGGAGGGATGGGCTGGCTGGGTGATAGACATTGGGGAGGGTATGAGCTACGGTGAGCGCTGTGAATTGTGTAAGACTGTTGAATCACAGATCTCTACTTCTGAAACAAATAACGCAACATATTTTAAGAATAAAGGAAAAGAAGGAGATAGCAGGAGAGGAAGAATGAAGGGGTGTTAGTGAGAGGGGGAGACAGACCAGGAGAGATGATGGATTCTGAAAAAAAATCCGAGGTTTCTAGAGGGGAGGTGGGTCGGGGGATTGGTTAGCCTGGTGATGGGTATTAAAGAGGGCACATTCTGCATGGAGCACTGTGTGTTCGGAACAAACAATGAATCATGGGACACTACACCAAAACAAATGATGTAGAACATGGTGATTAACAAAGCAATAAAAAACAAAGACTGTAATAAGAGATGAAGAAGGACACTATATCCTACTTAAAGGGTCTATCCAAGAAGAAGATCTAACAATTGTAAATGTCTATGCCCCGAACATGGGAGCATCCAATTATATAAGGCAATTTAGAAGAAAAGCAAAGAAAGACATTGACAACCATACAATCAGAGTGGGGGACTTTAACACCCCCCTGACTGAAATGGCCAGATCATCTAAGCAAAAGATCAACAAGGAAATAAAGACTTTAAATGACACACTGGACCAAATGGACTTCACAGACATATTCAGAACGTTCCATCCCGAAGCAACGGAATACACATTCTTCTCTAGGGCCCATGGAACGTTCTCCAGAATGGATCACATCCTAGGTCACAAATCAGGTCTCAACCGGTACCCAAAGATTGGGATCATTCCCTGCACATTTTCAGACCACAATGCTTTGAAACTAGAACTCAATCACAAGAGGAAAGTCGGAAAGAACTCAAATACATGGAGGCTAAAGAGCATCCTACGAAAGAATGAATGGGTCAACCAGGAAATTAAAGAAGAATTTAAAAATTCATGGAAACCAATGAAAATGAAAACACAACTGTCCAAAATCTTTGGGATACAGCCAAGGCAGTCCTGCGAGGAAAGTATATAGCAATACAAGCCTTTCTCAAGAAACATGAAAGGTCTCAAATACACACCCTAACCCTACACCTAAAGGAGCTGGAGAAAGAACGGCCAATAAAGCCTAAACCCAGCAGGAGAAGAGAAATCATGCAGATCAGAGCAGAAATCAATGAAATAGAAGCCAAAAGAACAGTAGAACAGATCAACGGAACTAGGAGCTGGTTCTTTGAAAGAATTCACAAGATTGATACACCCCTGTCCAGGCTGATCAAAAAGAAAAGAGAAATGACCCAAATCAACAAAATCATGAAAGAAAGAGGAGAGATCACAACCAACACCAAAGAAATACAAACGATTATAAGAACGTAATCTGAGCAACCCTAGGGCAGCCTATTCCATAACCTGGAAGAAATGGGTGCATTCCTAGAGATGTGTCAACTACCAAAACTGACCCAGGAAGAAAGAGAAAACCTGAACAGTCCTATAACCACGAAGGCAATTGAAGTAGTCATCAAAAACCTCCCAAGAAACCAAAGCCCAGGGCCAGATGGATTCCCAGGGGAATTCTATCCGACATTTAAAGAAGAATTAATACCTATTCTCCTGAAACTGTTCCAAACAATAGAAATGGAAGGAAAACTTCCAAACTCATTTTATGAGGCCACCATTACCTTGATCCCAAAACCAGACAAAGATCCCATCAAAAAGGAGTATTAGAGACCAATATCCTTGATGAACATCGATGCAAAAATTCTCACCAAAATACTAGCCAAGAGGATCCAAGAGTACATGAAAAGGAGTATTCACCATGACCAACTGGGATTTATCCCTGGGCTGCAAGGCTGGTTGAACATCCGCAAATCAATCAACGTGATAAAACACATTAACCAAAGAAAGAACAAGAATCATATGATCCTCTCAATAGATGCAGAAAAACCATTTGACAAAGTAAAGCACACTTTCTGGATCAAAACTCTTCAGAGTACAGGGACAGCGGGTACATACCTCAATATCATAAAAGCCATCTAAGAACAACCTACAGCGAATATCATTCTCAATGGGGAAAAGATGAGATCTTTTCCCCTAAGGTCAGGAACGCGGCAGGGATAGCCACTCTCACCACTGCTATTCAACATAGTATTAGAAGTCCTAGCCACAGCAATCAGACAACAAAAAGAAATCCAAGGCATCCAAATCGGCAGAGAGGAAGTCAAACTCTCACTCTTTGCAGATGATATGATACTTTATGTGGAAAACCCAAAAGACTCCACCCCAAAACTCCTACAACTCACACAGCAATTCCGTCAAGTAGCAGGCTATAAAATCAATGCACAGAAATCAGTGGTATTCCTATACACCAACAACAAGACAGAAGAGAGACAAATCAAGGAGTCGATCCCATTCACAACTGCACCCAAAACCAGAAGAGACCTAGGAATACATTGAACCCAAGAGGCAAAGGATCTGTACCCCGAAAACTACCAAATACTCAGGAAAGAAATTGAAGAAGACACAAAGAAACGGAAAAAAGTTCCATGCTCATGGATTGGGAGAACCAACATTGTGAAGAGGTCAATGCTACCTAGAGCAATCTACACATGCAATGCAATCCCCATCAAAATACCATCCACTTTTTTCCAAGAAATGGAACAAATAATCCTAAGATTTGAATGGAACCAGAAGAGACCACGAATAGCCAGAGGAATATTGAGAAAGAAAAGCAAAGCTGGCGGCATCACAATTCTGGACTTCCAGCTCTATGACAAAGCTGTCATCATCAAGACAGTATGGTACTGGCACAAAAACAGACACATAGATCCATGGAACAGAATCGAGAGCCCAGAAATGGACCCTCAACTCTATGGTCAACTTATCTTTGACAGAGCAGGAAAGAATGTCCAATGGCAAAAAGAGAGTCTCTTCAACAACTGGAGTTGTGGAAATTGGACAGCCCCATGCAGAAGAATGACACTGGACCATTTCCTGACACCACACACAAAAATAGACTCCAAATGTTTGAAAGACCTCAGTGTGAGACAGGACTCCATCAAAATCCTAAAGGAGAACACAGGTAGCAAGCTCTTCGACCTCAGCCGCAGCAACTTCTTCCTACAAACATCACCAAAGGCACGGGAAGCCAGGGCAAAAAGGAACTATTGGGATTTCATCAAGATAAAAACCTTTGGCACAGCAAAAGAAACAGTCCACAAAACCAAAAGACAACCGACAGAATGGGAGAAATTATTTACGAATGACATATCAGATAAAGGGCTACTATCCAATATGTATAAAAACGTATCAAACTCAACACCCAAAGAACAAATAATCCAATCAAAAAATAGGCAGAAGGCATGAACAGACATTTTTCCAAAGAAGACATCCAAATGGCCAACAGGCACATGAAAAAGGGCTCAACACGGCTCGGCATCAGGGAAATCCACATGAAAACCTCAATGAGATACCCCCTCACACCCGTCAGAATGGCTCAAATGAACAAGTCAGGGAACGACAGAGGTTGGCGGGGATGTGGAGAAAGGGGAACCCTCCTACACTGGTGGTGGGAATGCAAGCTGGTGTAACCCCTCTGGAAAACAGGATGGAGGTTCCTCAAATAGTTGAAATTAGAGCTACCATCCGATCCAGCAATTGCACTCCTGGGTATTTACCCCAAAGATACAAATGTAGGGACCCGAAGCGGTACGTGCACCCCATTGTTTATAGCAGCAATGTCCACAATAGCCAAACTGTTGAAAGAGCCAAGATGTCCATCGACAGATGAGTGGATAAAGAAGAGGTGGTATATATATACACAATGGAATATTACGCAGCCATCAAAAGGAATGAGATGTTGCCATGGACAACGACGTGGATGGAAGTGGAGGGTCCGATGATTAGTGAAATAAGTCAATCAGAGAAAGACATGTATCATATGACCTCACTGATATGAGGAATTCTTAATCTCAGGAACAGAGTGAGGCTTGCTGGAGTGGTCGGGGGTGGGAGGGATGGGCTGGCTGGGTGATAGACATTGGGGAGGGTATGAGCTACGGTGAGCGCTGTGAATTGTGTAAGACTGTTGAATCACAGATCTCTACTTCTGAAACAAATAACGCAACATATTTTAAGAATAAAGGAAAAGAAGGAGATAGCAGGAGAGGAAGAATGAAGGGGAGTTAGTGAGAGGGGGAGACAGACCAGGAGAGATGATGGATTCTGAAAAAAAATCCGAGGTTTCTAGAGGGGAGGTGGGTCGGGGGATTGGTTAGCCTGGTGATGGGTATTAAAGAGGGCACATTCTGCATGGAGCACTGTGTGTTCGGAACAAACAATGAATCATGGGACACTACACCAAAACAAATGATGTAGTACATGGTGATTAACAAAGCAATAAAAAACAAAGACTGTAATAAGAGATGAAGAAGGACACTATATCCTACTTAAAGGGTCTATCCAAGAAGAAGATCTAACAATTGTAAATGTCTATGCCCCGAACATGGGAGCATCCAATTATATAAGGCAATTTAGAAGAAAAGCAAAGAAAGACATTGACAACCATACAATCAGAGTGGGGGACTTTAACACCCCCCTGACTGAAATGGCCAGATCATCTAAGCAAAAGATCAACAAGGAAATAAAGACTTTAAATGACACACTGGACCAAATGGACTTCACAGACATATTCAGAACGTTCCATCCCGAAGCAACGGAATACACATTCTTCTCTAGGGCCCATGGAACGTTCTCCAGAATGGATCACATCCTAGGTCACAAATCAGGTCTCAACCGGTACCCAAAGATTGGGATCATTCCCTGCACATTTTCGGACCACAATGCTTTGAAACTAGAACCCAATCACAAGAGGAAAGTCGGAAAGAACTCAAATACATGGAGGCTAAAGAGCATCCTACGAAAGAATGAATGGGTCAACAAGGAAATTAAAGAAGAATTTAAAAATTCATGGAAACCAATGAAAATGAAAACACAACTGTCCAAAATCTTTGGGATACAGCCAAGGCAGTCCTGCGAGGAAAGTATATAGCAATACAAGCCTTTCTCAAGAAACATGAAAGGTCTCAAATACACACCCTAACCCTACACCTAAAGGAGCTGGAGAAAGAACGGCCAATAAAGCCTAAACCCAGCAGGAGAAGAGAAATCATGCAGATCAGAGCAGAAATCAATGAAATAGAAGCCAAAAGAACAGTAGAACAGATCAACGGAACTAGGAGCTGGTTCTTTGAAAGAATTCACAAGATTGATACACCCCTGTCCAGGCTGATCAAAAAGAAAAGAGAAATGACCCAAATCAACAAAATCATGAATGAAAGAGGAGAGATCACAACCAACACCAAAGAAATACAAACGATTATAAGAACGTAATCTGAGCAACCCTAGGGCAGCCTATTCCATAACCTGGAAGAAATGGGTGCATTCCTAGAGATGTGTCAACTACCAAAACTGACCCAGGAAGAAAGAGAAAACCTGAACAGTCCTATAACCACGAAGGCAATTGAAGTAGTCATCAAAAACCTCCCAAGAAACCAAAGCCCAGGGCCAGATGGATTCCCAGGGGAATTCTATCCGACATTTAAAGAAGAATTAATACCTATTCTCCTGAAACTGTTCCAAACAATAGAAATGGAAGGAAAAGTTCCAAACTCATTTTATGAGGCCACCATTACCTTGATCCCAAAACCAGACAAAGATCCCATCAAAAAGGAGTATTAGAGACCAATATCCTTGATGAACATCGATGCAAAAATTCTCACCAAAATACTAGCCAAGAGGATCCAACAGTACATGAAAAGGAGTATTCACCATGACCAAGTGGGATTTATCCCTGGGCTGCAAGGCTGGTTCAACATCCGCAAATCAATCAACGTGATAAAACACATTAACCAAAGAAAGAACAAGAATCATATGATCCTCTCAATAGATGCAGAAAAACCATTTGACAAAGTAAAGCACACTTTCTGGATCAAAACTCTTCAGAGTACAGGGACAGCGGGTACATACCTCAATATCATAAAAGCCATCTACGAACAACCTACAGCGAATATCATTCTCAATGGGGAAAAGCTGAGATCCTTTCCCCTAAGGTCAGGAACGCGGCAGGGATAGCCACTCTAACCACTGCTATTCAACATAGTATTAGAAGTCCTAGCCACAGCAATCAGACAACAAAAAGAAATCCAAGGCATCCAAATCGGCAGAGAGGAAGTCAAACTCTCACTCTTTGCAGATGATATGATACTTTATGTGGAAAACCCAAAAGACTCCACCCCAAAACTGCTACAACTCACACAGCAATTCCGTCAAGTAGCAGGCTATAAAATCAATGCACAGAAATCAGTGGCATTCCTATACACCAACAACAAGACAGAAGAGAGACAAATCAAGGAGTCGATCCCATTCACAACTGCACCCAAAACCAGAAGAGACCTAGGAATAAATTGAACCCAAGAGGCAAAGGATCTGTACCCCGAAAACTACCAAATACTCAGGAAAGAAATTGAAGAAGACACAAAGAAACGGAAAAAAGTTCCATGCTCATGGACTGGGAGAACCAAAATTGTGAAGAGGTCAATGCTACCTAGAGCAATCTACACATGCAATGCCATCCCCATCAAAATACCATCCACTTTTTTCCAAGAAATGGAACAAATAATCCTAAGATTTGAATGGAACCAGAAGAGACCACGAATAGCCAGAGGAATATTGAGAAAGAAAAGCAAAGCTGGCGGCATCACAATTCTGGACTTCCAGCTCTATGACAAAGCTGTCATCATCAAGACAGTATGGTACTGGCACAAAAACAGACACATAGATCCATGGAACAGAATCGAGAGCCCAGAAATGGACCCTCAACTCTATGGTCAACTTATCTTTGACAGAGCAGGAAAGAATGTCCAATGGCAAAAAGAGAGTCTCTTCAACAACTGGAGTTGTGGAAATTGGACAGCCCCATGCAGAAGAATGACACTGGACCATTTCCTGACACCACACACAAACATAGACTCCAAATGTTTGAAAGACCTCAGTGTGAGACAGGACTCCATCAAAATCCTAAAGGAGAACACAGGTAGCAAGCTCTTCGACCTCAGCCGCAGCAACTTCTTCCTACAAACATCACCAAAGGCACGGGAAGCCAGGGCAAAAAGGAACTATTGGGATTTCATCAAGATAAAAACCTTTGGCACAGCAAAAGAAACAGTCCACAAAACCAAAAGACAACCGACAGAATGGGAGAAATTATTTACGAATGACATATCAGATAAAGGGCTACTATCCAATATGTATAAAAACGTATCAAACTCAACACCCAAAGAACAAATAATCCAATCAAAAAATAGGCAGAAGGCATGAACAGACATTTTTCCAAAGAAGACATCCAAATGGCCAACAGGCACATGAAAAAGGGCTCAACACGGCTCGGCATCAGGGAAATCCACATCAAAACCTCAATGAGATACCCCCTCACACCCGTCAGAATGGCTCAAATGAACAAGTCAGGGAACGACAGAGGTTGGCGGGGATGTGGAGAAAGGGGAACCCTCCTACACTGGTGGTGGGAATGCAAGCTGGTGCAACCCCTCTGGAAAACAGGATGGAGGTTCCTCAAATAGTTGAAATTAGAGCTACCATCCGATCCAGCAATTGCACTCCTGGGTATTTACCCCAAAGATACAAATGTAGGGACCCGAAGCGGTACGTGCACCCCATTGTTTATAGCAGCAATGTCCACAATAGCCAAACTGTTGAAAGAGCCAAGATGTCCATCGACAGATGAGTGGATAAAGAAGAGGTGGTATATATATACACAATGGAATATTACGCAGCCATCAAAAGGAATGAGATGTTGCCATGGACAACGACGTGGATGGAACTGGAGGGTCCGATGATTAGTGAAATAAGTCAATCAGAGAAAGACATGTATCATATGACCTCACTGATATGAGGAATTCTTAATCTCAGGAACAGAGTGAGGCTTGCTGGAGTGGTCGGGGGTGGGAGGGATGGGCTGGCTGGGTGATAGACATTGGGGAGGGTATGAGCTACGGTGAGCGCTGTGAATTGTGTAAGACTGTTGAATCACAGATCTCTACTTCTGAAACAAATAACGCAACATATTTTAAGAATAAAGGAAAAGAAGGAGATAGCAGGAGAGGAAGAATGAAGGGGTGTTAGTGAGAGGGGGAGACAGACCAGGAGAGATGATGGATTCTGAAAAAAAATCCGAGGTTTCTAGAGGGGAGGTGGGTCGGGGGATTGGTTAGCCTGGTGATGGGTATTAAAGAGGGCACATTCTGCATGGAGCACTGTGTGTTCGGAACAAACAATGAATCATGGGACACTACACCAAAACAAATGATGTAGAACATGGTGATTAACAAAGCAATAAAAAACAAAGACTGTAATAAGAGATGAAGAAGGACACTATATCCTACTTAAAGGGTCTATCCAAGAAGAAGATCTAACAATTGTAAATGTCTATGCCCCGAACATGGGAGCATCCAATTATATAAGGCAATTTAGAAGAAAAGCAAAGAAAGACATTGACAACCATACAATCAGAGTGGGGGACTTTAACACCCCCCTGACTGAAATGGCCAGATCATCTAAGCAAAAGATCAACAAGGAAATAAAGACTTTAAATGACACACTGGACCAAATGGACTTCACAGACATATTCAGAACGTTCCATCCCGAAGCAACGGAATACACATTCTTCTCTAGGGCCCATGGAACGTTCTCCAGAATGGATCACATCCTAGGTCACAAATCAGGTCTCAACCGGTACCCAAAGATTGGGATCATTCCCTGCACATTTTCAGACCACAATGCTTTGAAACTAGAACTCAATCACAAGAGGAAAGTCGGAAAGAACTCAAATACATGGAGGCTAAAGAGCATCCTACGAAAGAATGAATGGGTCAACCAGGAAATTAAAGAAGAATTTAAAAATTCATGGAAACCAATGAAAATGAAAACACAACTGTCCAAAATCTTTGGGATACAGCCAAGGCAGTCCTGCGAGGAAAGTATATAGCAATACAAGCCTTTCTCAAGAAACATGAAAGGTCTCAAATACACACCCTAACCCTACACCTAAAGGAGCTGGAGAAAGAACGGCCAATAAAGCCTAAACCCAGCAGGAGAAGAGAAATCATGCAGATCAGAGCAGAAATCAATGAAATAGAAGCCAAAAGAACAGTAGAACAGATCAACGGAACTAGGAGCTGGTTCTTTGAAAGAATTCACAAGATTGATACACCCCTGTCCAGGCTGATCAAAAAGAAAAGAGAAATGACCCAAATCAACAAAATCATGAAAGAAAGAGGAGAGATCACAACCAACACCAAAGAAATACAAACGATTATAAGAACGTAATCTGAGCAACCCTAGGGCAGCCTATTCCATAACCTGGAAGAAATGGGTGCATTCCTAGAGATGTGTCAACTACCAAAACTGACCCAGGAAGAAAGAGAAAACCTGAACAGTCCTATAACCACGAAGGCAATTGAAGTAGTCATCAAAAACCTCCCAAGAAACCAAAGCCCAGGGCCAGATGGATTCCCAGGGGAATTCTATCCGACATTTAAAGAAGAATTAATACCTATTCTCCTGAAACTGTTCCAAACAATAGAAATGGAAGGAAAACTTCCAAACTCATTTTATGAGGCCACCATTACCTTGATCCCAAAACCAGACAAAGATCCCATCAAAAAGGAGTATTAGAGACCAATATCCTTGATGAACATCGATGCAAAAATTCTCACCAAAATACTAGCCAAGAGGATCCAAGAGTACATGAAAAGGAGTATTCACCATGACCAAGTGGGATTTATCCCTGGGCTGCAAGGCTGGTTGAACATCCGCAAATCAATCAACGTGATAAAACACATTAACCAAAGAAAGAACAAGAATCATATGATCCTCTCAATAGATGCAGAAAAACCATTTGACAAAGTAAAGCACACTTTCTGGATCAAAACTCTTCAGAGTACAGGGACAGCGGGTACATACCTCAATATCATAAAAGCCATCTAAGAACAACCTACAGCGAATATCATTCTCAATGGGGAAAAGCTGAGATCTTTTCCCCTAAGGTCAGGAACGCGGCAGGGATAGCCACTCTCACCACTGCTATTCAACATAGTATTAGAAGTCCTAGCCACAGCAATCAGACAACAAAAAGAAATCCAAGGCATCCAAATCGGCAGAGAGGAAGTCAAACTCTCACTCTTTGCAGATGATATGATACTTTATGTGGAAAACCCAAAAGACTCCACCCCAAAACTGCTACAACTCACACAGCAATTCCGTCAAGTAGCAGGCTATAAAATCAATGCACAGAAATCAGTGGCATTCCTATACACCAACAACAAGACAGAAGAGAGACAAATCAAGGAGTCGATCCCATTCACAACTGCACCCAAAACCAGAAGAGACCTAGGAATACATTGAACCCAAGAGGCAAAGGATCTGTACTCAGAAAACTACCAAATACTCAGGAAAGAAATTGAAGAAGACACAAAGAAACGGAAAAACGTTCCATGCTCATGGATTGGGAGAACCAACATTGTGAAGAGGTCAATGCTACCTAGAGCAATCTACACATGCAATGCAATCCCCATCAAAATACCATCCACTTTTTTCCAAGAAATCGAACAAATAATCCTAAGATTTGAATGGAACCAGAAGAGACCACGAATAGCCAGAGGAATATTGAGAAAGAAAAGCAAAGCTGGCGGCATCACAATTCTGGACTTCCAGCTCTATGACAAAGCTGTCATCATCAAGACAGTATGGTACTGGCACAAAAACAGACACATAGATCCATGGAACAGAATCGAGAGCCCAGAAATGGACCCTCAACTCTATGGTCAACTTATCTTAGACAGAGCAGGAAAGAATGTCCAATGGCAAAAAGAGAGTCTCTTCCACAACTGGAGTTGTGGAAATTGGACAGCCCCATGCAGAAGAATGACACTGGACCATTTCCTGACACCACACACAAAAATAGACTCCAAATGTTTGAAAGACCTCAGTGTGAGACAGGACTCCATCAAAATCCTAAAGGAGAACACAGGTAGCAAGCTCTTCGACCTCAGCCGCAGCAACTTCTTCCTACAAACATCACCAAAGGCACGGGAAGCCAGGGCAAAAAGGAACTATTGGGATTTCATCAAGATAAAAACCTTTGGCACAGCAAAAGAAACAGTCCACAAAACCAAAAGACAACCGACAGAATGGGAGAAATTATTTACGAATGACATATCAGATAAAGGGCTACTATCCAATATGTATAAAAACGTATCAAACTCAACACCCAAAGAACAAATAATCCAATCAAAAAATAGGCAGAAGGCATGAACAGACATTTTTCCAAAGAACACATCCAAATGGCCAACAGGCACATGAAAAAGTGCTCAACACGGCTCGGCATCAGGGAAATCCACATCAAAACCTCAATGAGATACCCCCTCACACCCGTCAGAATGGCTCAAATGAACAAGTCAGGGAACGACAGAGGTTGGCGGGGATCTGGAGAAAGGGGAACCCTCCTACACTGGTGGTGGGAATGCAAGCTGGTGCAACCCCTCTGGAAAACAGGATGGAAAGTTCCTCAAATAGTTGAAATTAGAGCTACCATCCGATCCAGCAATTGCACTCCTGGGTATTTACCCCAAAGATACAAATGTAGGGACCCGAAGCGGTACGTGCACCCCATTGTTTATAGCAGCAATGTCCACAATAGCCAAACTGTTGAAAGAGCCAAGATGTCCATCGACAGATGAGTGGATAAAGAAGAGGTGGTATATATATACACAATGGAATATTACGCAGCCATCAAAAGGAATGAGATGTTGCCATGGACAACGACGTGGATGGAACTGGAGGGTCCGATGATTAGTGAAATAAGTCAATCAGAGAAAGACATGTATCATATGACCTCACTGATATGAGGAATTCTTAATCTCAGGAACAGAGTGAGGCTTGCTGGAGTGGTCGGGGGTGGGAGGGATGGGCTGGCTGGGTGATAGACATTGGGAAGGGTATGAGCTACGGTGAGCGCTGTGAATTGTGTAAGACTGTTGAATCACAGATCTCTACTTCTGAAACAAATAACGCAACATATTTTAAGAATAAAGGAAAAGAAGGAGATAGCAGGAGAGGAAGAATGAAGGGGAGTTAGTGAGAGGGGGAGACAGACCAGGAGAGATGATGGATTCTGAAAAAAAATCCGAGGTTTCTAGAGGGGAGGTGGGTCGGGGGATTGGTTAGCCTGGTGATGGGTATTAAAGAGGGCACATTCTGCATGGAGCACTGTGTGTTCGGAACAAACAATGAATCATGGGACACTACACCAAAACAAATGATGTAGTACATGGTGATTAACAAAGCAATAAAAAACAAAGACTGTAATAAGAGATGAAGAAGGACACTATATCCTACTTAAAGGGTCTATCCAAGAAGAAGATCTAACAATTGTAAATGTCTATGCCCCGAACATGGGAGCATCCAATTATATAAGGCAATTTAGAAGAAAAGGAAAGAAAGACATTGACAACCATACAATCAGAGTGGGGGACTTTAACACCCCCCTGACTGAAATGGCCAGATCATCTAAGCAAAAGATCAACAAGGAAATAAAGACTTTAAATGACACACTGGACCAAATGGACTTCACAGACATATTCAGAACGTTCCATCCCGAAGCAACGGAATACACATTCTTCTCTAGGGCCCATGGAACGTTCTCCAGAATGGATCACATCCTAGGTCACAAATCAGGTCTCAACCGGTACCCAAAGATTGGGATCATTCCCTGCACATTTTCAGACCACAATGCTTTGAAACTAGAACCCAATCACAAGAGGAAAGTCGGAAAGAACTCAAATACATGGAGGCTAAAGAGCATCCTACGAAAGAATGAATGGGTCAACCAGGAAATTAAAGAAGAATTTAAAAATTCATGGAAACCAATGAAAATGAAAACACAACTGTCCAAAATCTTTGGGATACAGCCAAGGCAGTCCTGCGAGGAAAGTATATAGCAATACAAGCCTTTCTCAAGAAACATGAAAGGTCTCAAATACACACCCTAACCCTACACCTAAAGGAGCTGGAGAAAGAACGGCCAATAAAGCCTAAACCCAGCAGGAGAAGAGAAATCATGCAGATCAGAGCAGAAATCAATGAAATAGAACCCAAAAGAACAGTAGAACAGATCAACGGAACTAGGAGCTGGTTCTTTGAAAGAATTCACAAGATTGATACACCCCTGTCCAGGCTGATCAAAAAGAAAAGAGAAATGACCCAAATCAACAAAATCATGAATGAAAGAGGAGAGATCACAACCAACACCAAAGAAATACAAACGATTATAAGAACGTAATCTGAGCAACCCTAGGGCAGCATATTCCATAACCTGGAAGAAATGGGTGCATTCCTAGAGATGTGTCAACTACCAAAACTGACCCAGGAAGAAAGAGAAAACCTGAAAGTCCTATAACCACGAAGGCAATTGAAGTAGTCATCAAAAACCTCCCAAGAAACCAAAGCCCAGGGCCAGATGGATTCCCAGGGGAATTCTATCCGACATTTAAAGAAGAATTAATACCTATTCTCCTGAAACTGTTCCAAACAATAGAAATGGAAGGAAAACTTCCAAACTCATTTTATGAGGCCACCATTACCTTGATCCCAAAACCAGACAAAGATCCCATCAAAAAGGAGTATTAGAGACCAATATCCTTGATGAACATCGATGCAAAAATTCTCACCAAAATA
The DNA here is from genome assembly GCF_037043125.1 of Eumetopias jubatus. Lineage (NCBI taxonomy): Eukaryota > Metazoa > Chordata > Mammalia > Carnivora > Otariidae > Eumetopias > Eumetopias jubatus. The sequence continues at coordinate 456,499 of NW_028274839.1, read as the reverse complement.
CTAGCCAAGAGGATCCAACAGTACATGAAAAGGAGTATTCACCATGACCAAGTGGGATTTATCCCTGGGCTGCAAGGCTGGTTCAACATCCGCAAATCAATCAACGTGATAAAACACATTAACCAAAGAAAGAACAAGAATCATATGATCCTCTCAATAGATGCAGAAAAACCATTTGACAAAGTAAAGCACACTTTCTGGATCAAAACTCTTCAGAGTACAGGGACAGCGGGTACATACCTCAATATCATAAAAGCCATCTACGAACAACCTACAGCGAATATCATTCTCAATGGGGAAAAGCTGAGATCTTTTCCCCTAAGGTCAGGAACGCGGCAGGGATAGCCACTCTCACCACTGCTATTCAACATAGTATTAGAAGTCCTAGCCACAGCAATCAGACAACAAAAAGAAATCCAAGGCATCCAAATCGGCAGAGAGGAAGTCAAAATCTCACTCTTTGCAGATGATATGATACTTTATGTGGAAAACCCAAAAGACTCCACCCCAAAACTCCTACAACTCACACAGCAATTCCGTCAAGTAGCAGGCTATAAAATCAATGCACAGAAATCAGTGGCATTCCTATACACCAACAACAAGACAGAAGAGAGACAAATCAAGGAGTCGATCCCATTCACAACTGCACCCAAAACCAGAAGAGACCTAGGAATAAATTGAACCCAAGAGGCAAAGGATCTGTACCCCGAAAACTACCAAATACTCAGGAAAGAAATTGAAGAAGACACAAAGAAACGGAAAAACGTTCCATGCTCATGGACTGGGAGAACCAACATTGTGAAGAGGTCAATGCTACCTAGAGCAATCTACACATGCAATGCAATCCCCATCAAAATACCATCCACTTTTTTCCAAGAAATGGAACAAATAATCCTAAGATTTGAATGGAACCAGAAGAGACCACGAATAGCCAGAGGAATATTGAGAAAGAAAAGCAAAGCTGGCGGCATCACAATTCTGGACTTCCAGCTCTATGACAAAGCTGTCATCATCAAGACAGTATGGTACTGGCACAAAAACAGACACATAGATCCATGGAACAGAATCGAGAGCCCAGAAATGGACCCTCAACTCTATGGTCAACTTATCTTTGACAGAGCAGGAAAGAATGTCCAATGGCAAAAAGAGAGTCTCTTCCACAACTGGAGTTGTGGAAATTGGACAGCCCCATGCAGAAGAATGACACTGGACCATTTCCTGACACCACACACAAAAATAGACTCCAAATGTTTGAAAGACCTCAGTGTGAGACAGGACTCCATCAAAATCCTAAAGGAGAACACAGGTAGCAAGCTCTTCGACCTCAGCCGCAGCAACTTCTTCCTACAAACATCACCAAAGGCACGGGAATCCAGGGCAAAAAGGAACTATTGGGATTTCATCAAGATAAAAACCTTTGGCACAGCAAAAGAAACAGTCCACAAAACCAAAAGACAACCGACAGAATGGGAGAAATTATTTACGAATGACATATCAGATAAAGGGCTACTATCCAATATGTATAAAAACGTATCAAACTCAACACCCAAAGAACAAATAATCCAATCAAAAAATAGGCAGAAGACATGAACAGAGATTTTTCCAAAGAACACATCCAAATGGCCAACAGGCACAGGAAAAAGTGCTCAACACGGCTCGGCATCAGGGAAATCCACATCAAAACCTCAATGAGATACCCCCTCACACCCGTCAGAATGGCTCAAATGAACAAGTCAGGGAACGACAGAGGTTGGCGGGGATGTGGAGAAAGGGGAACCCTCCTACACTGGTGGTGGGAATGCAAGCTGGTGCAACCCCTCTGGAAAACAGGATGGAGGTTCCTCAAATAGTTGAAATTAGAGCTACCATCCGATCCAGCAATTGCACTCCTGGGTATTTACCCCAAAGATACAAATGTAGGGACCCGAAGCGGTACGTGCACCCCATTGTTTATAGCAGCAATGTCCACAATAGCCAAACTGTTGAAAGAGCCAAGATGTCCATCGACAGATGAGTGGATAAAGAAGAGGTGGTATATATATACACAATGGAATATTACGCAGCCATCAAAAGGAATGAGATGTTGCCATGGACAACGACGTGGATGGAACTGGAGGGTCCGATGATTAGTGAAATAAGTCAATCAGAGAAAGACATGTATCATATGACCTCACTGATATGAGGAATTCTTAATCTCAGGAACAGAGTGAGGCTTGCTGGAGTGGTCGGGGGTGGGAGGGATGGGCTGGCTGGGTGATAGACATTGGGGAGGGTATGAGCTACGGTGAGCGCTGTGAATTGTGTAAGACTGTTGAATCACAGATCTCTACTTCTGAAACAAATAACGCAACATATTTTAAGAATAAAGGAAAAGAAGGAGATAGCAGGAGAGGAAGAATGAAGGGGAGTTAGTGAGAGGGGGAGACAGACCAGGAGAGATGATGGATTCTGAAAAAAAATCCGAGGTTTCTAGAGGGGAGGTGGGTCGGGGGATTGGTTAGCCTGGTGATGGGTATTAAAGAGGGCACATTCTGCATGGAGCACTGTGTGTTCGGAACAAACAATGAATCATGGGACACTACACCAAAACAAATGATGTAGTACATGGTGATTAACAAAGCAATAAAAAACAAAGACTGTAATAAGAGATGAAGAAGGACACTATATCCTACTTAAAGGGTCTATCCAAGAAGAAGATCTAACAATTGTAAATGTCTATGCCCCGAACATGGGAGCATCCAATTATATAAGGCAATTTAGAAGAAAAGCAAAGAAAGACATTGACAACCATACAATCATAGTGGGGGACTTTAACACCTCCCTGACTGAAATGGCCAGATCATCTAAGCAAAAGATCAACAAGGAAATAAAGACTTTAAATGACACACTGGACCAAATGGACTTCACAGACATATTCAGAACGTTCCATCCCGAAGCAACGGAATACACATTCTTCTCTAGGGCCCATGGAACGTTCTCCAGAATGGATCACATCCTAGGTCACAAATCAGGTCTCAACCGGTACCCAAAGATTGGGATCATTCCCTGCACATTTTCAGACCACAATGCTTTGAAACTAGAACCCAATCACAAGAGGAAAGTCGGAAAGAACTCAAATACATGGAGGCTAAAGAGCATCCTACGAAAGAATGAATGGGTCAACCAGGAAATTAAAGAAGAATTTAAAAATTCATGGAAACCAATGAAAATGAAAACACAACTGTCCAAAATCTTTGGGATACAGCCAAGGCAGTCCTGCGAGGAAAGTATATAGCAATACAAGCCTTTCTCAAGAAACATGAAAGGTCTCAAATACACACCCTAACCCTACACCTAAAGGAGCTGGAGAAAGAACGGCCAATAAAGCCTAAACCCAGCAGGAGAAGAGAAATCATGCAGATCAGAGCAGAAATCAATGAAATAGAACCCAAAAGAACAGTAGAACAGATCAACGGAACTAGGAGCTGGTTCTTTGAAAGAATTCACAAGATTGATACACCCCTGTCCAGGCTGATCAAAAAGAAAAGAGAAATGACCCAAATCAACAAAATCATGAATGAAAGAGGAGAGATCACAACCAACACCAAAGAAATACAAACGATTATAAGAACGTAATCTGAGCAACCCTAGGGCAGCATATTCCATAACCTGGAAGAAATGGGTGCATTCCTAGAGATGTGTCAACTACCAAAACTGACCCAGGAAGAAAGAGAAAACCTGAAAGTCCTATAACCACGAAGGCAATTGAAGTAGTCATCAAAAACCTCCCAAGAAACCAAAGCCCAGGGCCAGATGGATTCCCAGGGGAATTCTATCCGACATTTAAAGAAGAATTAATACCTATTCTCCTGAAACTGTTCCAAACAATAGAAATGGAAGGAAAACTTCCAAACTCATTTTATGAGGCCACCATTACCTTGATCCCAAAACCAGACAAAGATCCCATCAAAAAGGAGTATTAGAGACCAATATCCTTGATGAACATCGATGCAAATATTCTCACCAAAATACTAGCCAAGAGGATCCAACAGTACATGAAAAGGAGTATTCACCATGACCAAGTGGGATTTATCCCTGGGCTGCAAGGCTGGTTCAACATCCGCAAATCAATCAACGTGATAAAACACATTAACCAAAGAAAGAACAAGAATCATATGATCCTCTCAATAGATGAAGAAAAACCATTTGACAAAGTAAAGCACACTTTCTGGATCAAAACTCTTCAGAGTACAGGGACAGCGGGTACATACCTCAATATCATAAAAGCCATCTACGAACAACCTACAGCGAATATCATTCTCAATGGGGAAAAGCTGAGATCTTTTCCCCTAAGGTCAGGAACGCGGCAGGGATAGCCACTCTCACCACTGCTATTCAACATAGTATTAGAAGTCCTAGCCACAGCAATCAGACAACAAAAAGAAATCCAAGGCATCCAAATCGGCAGAGAGGAAGTCAAAATCTCACTCTTTGCAGATGATATGATACTTTATGTGGAAAACCCAAAAGACTCCACCCCAAAACTCCTACAACTCACACAGCAATTCCGTCAAGTAGCAGGCTATAAAATCAATGCACAGAAATCAGTGGCATTCCTATACACCAACAACAAGACAGAAGAGAGACAAATCAAGGAGTCGATCCCATTCACAACTGCACCCAAAACCAGAAGAGACCTAGGAATACATTGAACCCAAGAGGCAAAGGATCTGTACCCCGAAAACTACCAAATACTCAGGAAAGAAATTGAAGAAGACACAAAGAAACGGAAAAAAGTTCCATGCTCATGGATTGGGAGAACCAACATTGTGAAGAGGTCAATGCTACCTAGAGCAATCTACACATGCAATGCAATCCCCATCAAAATACCATCCACTTTTTTCCAAGAAATGGAACAAATAATCCTAAGATTTGAATGGAACCAGAAGAGACCACGAATAGCCAGAGGAATATTGAGAAAGAAAAGCAAAGCTGGCGGCATCACAATTCTGGACTTCCAGCTCTATGACAAAGCTGTCATCATCAAGACAGTATGGTACTGGCACAAAAACAGACACATAGATCCATGGAACAGAATCGAGAGCCCAGAAATGGACCCTCAACTCTATGGTCAACTTATCTTTGACAGAGCAGGAAAGAATGTCCAATGGCAAAAAGAGAGTCTCTTCAACAACTGGAGTTGTGGAAATTGGACAGCCCCATGCAGAAGAATGACACTGGACCATTTCCTGACACCACACACAAAAATAGACTCCAAATGTTTGAAAGACCTCAGTGTGAGACAGGACTCCATCAAAATCCTAAAGGAGAACACAGGTAGCAAGCTCTTCGACCTCAGCCGCAGCAACTTCTTCCTACAAACATCACCAAAGGCACGGGAAGCCAGGGCAAAAAGGAACTATTGGGATTTCATCAAGATAAAAACCTTTGGCACAGCAAAAGAAACAGTCCACAAAACCAAAAGACAACCGACAGAATGGGAGAAATTATTTACGAATGACATATCAGATAAAGGGCTACTATCCAATATGTATAAAAACGTATCAAACTCAACACCCAAAGAACAAATAATCCAATCAAAAAATAGGCAGAAGGCATGAACAGACATTTTTCCAAAGAAGACATCCAAATGGCCAACAGGCACATGAAAAAGGGCTCAACACGGCTCGGCATCAGGGAAATCCACATGAAAACCTCAATGAGATACCCCCTCACACCCGTCAGAATGGCTCAAATGAACAAGTCAGGGAACGACAGAGGTTGGCGGGGATGTGGAGAAAGGGGAACCCTCCTACACTGGTGGTGGGAATGCAAGCTGGTGTAACCCCTCTGGAAAACAGGATGGAGGTTCCTCAAATAGTTGAAATTAGAGCTACCATCCGATCCAGCAATTGCACTCCTGGGTATTTACCCCAAAGATACAAATGTAGGGACCCGAAGCGGTACGTGCACCCCATTGTTTATAGCAGCAATGTCCACAATAGCCAAACTGTTGAAAGAGCCAAGATGTCCATCGACAGATGAGTGGATAAAGAAGAGGTGGTATATATATACACAATGGAATATTACGCAGCCATCAAAAGGAATGAGATGTTGCCATGGACAACGACGTGGATGGAAGTGGAGGGTCCGATGATTAGTGAAATAAGTCAATCAGAGAAAGACATGTATCATATGACCTCACTGATATGAGGAATTCTTAATCTCAGGAACAGAGTGAGGCTTGCTGGAGTGGTCGGGGGTGGGAGGGATGGGCTGGCTGGGTGATAGACATTGGGGAGGGTATGAGCTACGGTGAGCGCTGTGAATTGTGTAAGACTGTTGAATCACAGATCTCTACTTCTGAAACAAATAACGCAACATATTTTAAGAATAAAGGAAAAGAAGGAGATAGCAGGAGAGGAAGAATGAAGGGGAGTTAGTGAGAGGGGGAGACAGACCAGGAGAGATGATGGATTCTGAAAAAAAATCCGAGGTTTCTAGAGGGGAGGTGGGTCGGGGGATTGGTTAGCCTGGTGATGGGTATTAAAGAGGGCACATTCTGCATGGAGCACTGTGTGTTCGGAACAAACAATGAATCATGGGACACTACACCAAAACAAATGATGTAGTACATGGTGATTAACAAAGCAATAAAAAACAAAGACTGTAATAAGAGATGAAGAAGGACACTATATCCTACTTAAAGGGTCTATCCAAGAAGAAGATCTAACAATTGTAAATGTCTATGCCCCGAACATGGGAGCATCCAATTATATAAGGCAATTTAGAAGAAAAGCAAAGAAAGACATTGACAACCATACAATCAGAGTGGGGGACTTTAACACCCCCCTGACTGAAATGGCCAGATCATCTAAGCAAAAGATCAACAAGGAAATAAAGACTTTAAATGACACACTGGACCAAATGGACTTCACAGACATATTCAGAACGTTCCATCCCGAAGCAACGGAATACACATTCTTCTCTAGGGCCCATGGAACGTTCTCCAGAATGGATCACATCCTAGGTCACAAATCAGGTCTCAACCGGTACCCAAAGATTGGGATCATTCCCTGCACATTTTCGGACCACAATGCTTTGAAACTAGAACCCAATCACAAGAGGAAAGTCGGAAAGAACTCAAATACATGGAGGCTAAAGAGCATCCTACGAAAGAATGAATGGGTCAACAAGGAAATTAAAGAAGAATTTAAAAATTCATGGAAACCAATGAAAATGAAAACACAACTGTCCAAAATCTTTGGGATACAGCCAAGGCAGTCCTGCGAGGAAAGTATATAGCAATACAAGCCTTTCTCAAGAAACATGAAAGGTCTCAAATACACACCCTAACCCTACACCTAAAGGAGCTGGAGAAAGAACGGCCAATAAAGCCTAAACCCAGCAGGAGAAGAGAAATCATGCAGATCAGAGCAGAAATCAATGAAATAGAAGCCAAAAGAACAGTAGAACAGATCAACGGAACTAGGAGCTGGTTCTTTGAAAGAATTCACAAGATTGATACACCCCTGTCCAGGCTGATCAAAAAGAAAAGAGAAATGACCCAAATCAACAAAATCATGAATGAAAGAGGAGAGATCACAACCAACACCAAAGAAATACAAACGATTATAAGAACGTAATCTGAGCAACCCTAGGGCAGCCTATTCCATAACCTGGAAGAAATGGGTGCATTCCTAGAGATGTGTCAACTACCAAAACTGACCCAGGAAGAAAGAGAAAACCTGAACAGTCCTATAACCACGAAGGCAATTGAAGTAGTCATCAAAAACCTCCCAAGAAACCAAAGCCCAGGGCCAGATGGATTCCCAGGGGAATTCTATCCGACATTTAAAGAAGAATTAATACCTATTCTCCTGAAACTGTTCCAAACAATAGAAATGGAAGGAAAACTTCCAAACTCATTTTATGAGGCCACCATTACCTTGATCCCAAAACCAGACAAAGATCCCATCAAAAAGGAGTATTAGAGACCAATATCCTTGATGAACATCGATGCAAAAATTCTCACCAAAATACTAGCCAAGAGGATCCAACAGTACATGAAAAGGAGTATTCACCATGACCAAGTGGGATTTATCCCTGGGCTGCAAGGCTGGTTCAACATCCGCAAATCAATCAACGTGATAAAACACATTAACCAAAGAAAGAACAAGAATCATATGATCCTCTCAATAGATGCAGAAAAACCATTTGACAAAGTAAAGCACACTTTCTGGATCAAAACTCTTCAGAGTACAGGGACAGCGGGTACATACCTCAATATCATAAAAGCCATCTACGAACAACCTACAGCGAATATCATTCTCAATGGGGAAAAGCTGAGATCCTTTCCCCTAAGGTCAGGAACGCGGCAGGGATAGCCACTCTAACCACTGCTATTCAACATAGTATTAGAAGTCCTAGCCACAGCAATCAGACAACAAAAAGAAATCCAAGGCATCCAAATCGGCAGAGAGGAAGTCAAACTCTCACTCTTTGCAGATGATATGATACTTTATGTGGAAAACCCAAAAGACTCCACCCCAAAACTGCTACAACTCACACAGCAATTCCGTCAAGTAGCAGGCTATAAAATCAATGCACAGAAATCAGTGGCATTCCTATACACCAACAACAAGACAGAAGAGAGACAAATCAAGGAGTCGATCCCATTCACAACTGCACCCAAAACCAGAAGAGACCTAGGAATAAATTGAACCCAAGAGGCAAAGGATCTGTACCCCGAAAACTACCAAATACTCAGGAAAGAAATTGAAGAAGACACAAAGAAACGGAAAAAAGTTCCATGCTCATGGACTGGGAGAACCAAAATTGTGAAGAGGTCAATGCTACCTAGAGCAATCTACACATGCAATGCCATCCCCATCAAAATACCATCCACTTTTTTCCAAGAAATGGAACAAATAATCCTAAGATTTGAATGGAACCAGAAGAGACCACGAATAGCCAGAGGAATATTGAGAAAGAAAAGCAAAGCTGGCGGCATCACAATTCTGGACTTCCAGCTCTATGACAAAGCTGTCATCATCAAGACAGTATGGTACTGGCACAAAAACAGACACATAGATCCATGGAACAGAATCGAGAGCCCAGAAATGGACCCTCAACTCTATGGTCAACTTATCTTTGACAGAGCAGGAAAGAATGTCCAATGGCAAAAAGAGAGTCTCTTCAACAACTGGAGTTGTGGAAATTGGACAGCCCCATGCAGAAGAAAGACACTGGACCATTTCCTGACACCACACACAAACATAGACTCCAAATGTTTGAAAGACCTCAGTGTGAGACAGGACTCCATCAAAATCCTAAAGGAGAACACAGGTAGCAAGCTCTTCGACCTCAGCCGCAGCAACTTCTTCCTACAAACATCACCAAAGGCACGGGAAGCCAGGGCAAAAAGGAACTATTGGGATTTCATCAAGATAAAAACCTTTGGCACAGCAAAAGAAACAGTCCACAAAACCAAAAGACAACCGACAGAATGGGAGAAATTATTTACGAATGACATATCAGATAAAGGGCTACTATCCAATATGTATAAAAACGTATCAAACTCAACACCCAAAGAACAAATAATCCAATCAAAAAATAGGCAGAAGGCATGAACAGACATTTTTCCAAAGAAGACATCCAAATGGCCAACAGGCACATGAAAAAGGGCTCAACACGGCTCGGCATCAGGGAAATCCACATCAAAACCTCAATGAGATACCCCCTCACACCCGTCAGAATGGCTCAAATGAACAAGTCAGGGAACGACAGAGGTTGGCGGGGATGTGGAGAAAGGGGAACCCTCCTACACTGGTGGTGGGAATGCAAGCTGGTGCAACCCCTCTGGAAAACAGGATGGAGGTTCCTCAAATAGTTGAAATTAGAGCTACCATCCGATCCAGCAATTGCACTCCTGGGTATTTACCCCAAAGATACAAATGTAGGGACCCGAAGCGGTACGTGCACCCCATTGTTTATAGCAGCAATGTCCACAATAGCCAAACTGTTGAAAGAGCCAAGATGTCCATCGACAGATGAGTGGATAAAGAAGAGGTGGTATATATATACACAATGGAATATTACGCAGCCATCAAAAGGAATGAGATGTTGCCATGGACAACGACGTGGATGGAACTGGAGGGTCCGATGATTAGTGAAATAAGTCAATCAGAGAAAGACATGTATCATATGACCTCACTGATATGAGGAATTCTTAATCTCAGGAACAGAGTGAGGCTTGCTGGAGTGGTCGGGGGTGGGAGGGATGGGCTGGCTGGGTGATAGACATTGGGGAGGGTATGAGCTACGGTGAGCGCTGTGAATTGTGTAAGACTGTTGAATCACAGATCTCTACTTCTGAAACAAATAACGCAACATATTTTAAGAATAAAGGAAAAGAAGGAGATAGCAGGAGAGGAAGAATGAAGGGGTGTTAGTGAGAGGGGGAGACAGACCAGGAGAGATGATGGATTCTGAAAAAAAATCCGAGGTTTCTAGAGGGGAGGTGGGTCGGGGGATTGGTTAGCCTGGTGATGGGTATTAAAGAGGGCACATTCTGCATGGAGCACTGTGTGTTCGGAACAAACAATGAATCATGGGACACTACACCAAAACAAATGATGTAGAACATGGTGATTAACAAAGCAATAAAAAACAAAGACTGTAATAAGAGATGAAGAAGGACACTATATCCTACTTAAAGGGTCTATCCAAGAAGAAGATCTAACAATTGTAAATGTCTATGCCCCGAACATGGGAGCATCCAATTATATAAGGCAATTTAGAAGAAAAGCAAATAAAGACATTGACAACCATACAATCAGAGTGGGGGACTTTAACACCCCCCTGACTGAAATGGCCAGATCATCTAAGCAAAAGATCAACAAGGAAATAAAGACTTTAAATGACACACTGGACCAAATGGACTTCACAGACATATTCAGAACGTTCCATCCCGAAGCAACGGAATACACATTCTTCTCTAGGGCCCATGGAACGTTCTCCAGAATGGATCACATCCTAGGTCACAAATCAGGTCTCAACCGGTACCCAAAGATTGGGATCATTCCCTGCACATTTTCAGACCACAATGCTTTGAAACTAGAACTCAATCACAAGAGGAAAGTCGGAAAGAACTCAAATACATGGAGGCTAAAGAGCATCCTACGAAAGAATGAATGGGTCAACCAGGAAATTAAAGAAGAATTTAAAAATTCATGGAAACCAATGAAAATGAAAACACAACTGTCCAAAATCTTTGGGATACAGCCAAGGCAGTCCTGCGAGGAAAGTATATAGCAATACAAGCCTTTCTCAAGAAACATGAAAGGTCTCAAATACACACCCTAACCCTACACCTAAAGGAGCTGGAGAAAGAACGGCCAATAAAGCCTAAACCCAGCAGGAGAAGAGAAATCATGCAGATCAGAGCAGAAATCAATGAAATAGAAGCCAAAAGAACAGTAGAACAGATCAACGGAACTAGGAGCTGGTTCTTTGAAAGAATTCACAAGATTGATACACCCCTGTCCAGGCTGATCAAAAAGAAAAGAGAAATGACCCAAATCAACAAAATCATGAAAGAAAGAGGAGAGATCACAACCAACACCAAAGAAATACAAACGATTATAAGAACGTAATCTGAGCAACCCTAGGGCAGCCTATTCCATAACCTGGAAGAAATGGGTGCATTCCTAGAGATGTGTCAACTACCAAAACTGACCCAGGAAGAAAGAGAAAACCTGAACAGTCCTATAACCACGAAGGCAATTGAAGTAGTCATCAAAAACCTCCCAAGAAACCAAAGCCCAGGGCCAGATGGATTCCCAGGGGAATTCTATCCGACATTTAAAGAAGAATTAATACCTATTCTCCTGAAACTGTTCCAAACAATAGAAATGGAAGGAAAACTTCCAAACTCATTTTATGAGGCCACCATTACCTTGATCCCAAAACCAGACAAAGATCCCATCAAAAAGGAGTATTAGAGACCAATATCCTTGATGAACATCGATGCAAAAATTCTCACCAAAATACTAGCCAAGAGGATCCAAGAGTACATGAAAAGGAGTATTCACCATGACCAAGTGGGATTTATCCCTGGGCTGCAAGGCTGGTTCAACATCCGCAAATCAATCAACGTGATAAAACACATTAACCAAAGAAAGAACAAGAATCATATGATCCTCTCAATAGATGCAGAAAAACCATTTGACAAAGTAAAGCACACTTTCTGGATCAAAACTCTTCAGAGTACAGGGACAGCGGGTACATACCTCAATATCATAAAAGCCATCTAAGAACAACCTACAGCGAATATCATTCTCAATGGGGAAAAGCTGAGATCTTTTCCCCTAAGGTCAGGAACGCGGCAGGGATAGCCACTCTCACCACTGCTATTCAACATAGTATTAGAAGTCCTAGCCACAGCAATCAGACAACAAAAAGAAATCCAAGGCATCCAAATCGGCAGAGAGGAAGTCAAACTCTCACTCTTTGCAGATGATATGATACTTTATGTGGAAAACCCAAAAGACTCCACCCCAAAACTGCTACAACTCACACAGCAATTCCGTCAAGTAGCAGGCTATAAAATCAATGCACAGAAATCAGTGGCATTCCTATACACCAACAACAAGACAGAAGAGAGACAAATCAAGGAGTCGATCCCATTCACAACTGCACCCAAAACCAGAAGAGACCTAGGAATACATTGAACCCAAGAGGCAAAGGATCTGTACTCAGAAAACTACCAAATACTCAGGAAAGAAATTGAAGAAGACACAAAGAAACGGAAAAACGTTCCATGCTCATGGATTGGGAGAACCAACATTGTGAAGAGGTCAATGCTACCTAGAGCAATCTACACATGCAATGCAATCCCCATCAAAATACCATCCACTTTTTTCCAAGAAATCGAACAAATAATCCTAAGATTTGAATGGAACCAGAAGAGACCACGAATAGCCAGAGGAATATTGAGAAAGAAAAGCAAAGCTGGCGGCATCACAATTCTGGACTTCCAGCTCTATGACAAAGCTGTCATCATCAAGACAGTATGGTACTGGCACAAAAACAGACACATAGATCCATGGAACAGAATCGAGAGCCCAGAAATGGACCCTCAACTCTATGGTCAACTTATCTTAGACAGAGCAGGAAAGAATGTCCAATGGCAAAAAGAGAGTCTCTTCCACAACTGGAGTTGTGGAAATTGGACAGCCCCATGCAGAAGAATGACACTGGACCATTTCCTGACACCACACACAAAAATAGACTCCAAATGTTTGAAAGACCTCAGTGTGAGACAGGACTCCATCAAAATCCTAAAGGAGAACACAGGTAGCAAGCTCTTCGACCTCAGCCGCAGCAACTTCTTCCTACAAACATCACCAAAGGCACGGGAAGCCAGGGCAAAAAGGAACTATTGGGATTTCATCAAGATAAAAACCTTTGGCACAGCAAAAGAAACAGTCCACAAAACCAAAAGACAACCGACAGAATGGGAGAAATTATTTACGAATGACATATCAGATAAAGGGCTACTATCCAATATGTATAAAAACGTATCAAACTCAACACCCAAAGAACAAATAATCCAATCAAAAAATAGGCAGAAGGCATGAACAGACATTTTTCCAAAGAACACATCCAAATGGCCAACAGGCACATGAAAAAGTGCTCAACACGGCTCGGCATCAGGGAAATCCACATCAAAACCTCAATGAGATACCCCCTCACACCCGTCAGAATGGCTCAAATGAACAAGTCAGGGAACGACAGAGGTTGGCGGGGATCTGGAGAAAGGGGAACCCTCCTACACTGGTGGTGGGAATGCAAGCTGGTGCAACCCCTCTGGAAAACAGGATGGAAAGTTCCTCAAATAGTTGAAATTAGAGCTACCATCCGATCCAGCAATTGCACTCCTGGGTATTTACCCCAAAGATACAAATGTAGGGACCCGAAGCGGTACGTGCACCCCATTGTTTATAGCAGCAATGTCCACAATAGCCAAACTGTTGAAAGAGCCAAGATGTCCATCGACAGATGAGTGGATAAAGAAGAGGTGGTATATATATACACAATGGAATATTACGCAGCCATCAAAAGGAATGAGATGTTGCCATGGACAACGACGTGGATGGAACTGGAGGGTCCGATGATTAGTGAAATAAGTCAATCAGAGAAAGACATGTATCATATGACCTCACTGATATGAGGAATTCTTAATCTCAGGAACAGAGTGAGGCTTGCTGGAGTGGTCGGGGGTGGGAGGGATGGGCTGGCTGGGTGATAGACATTGGGAAGGGTATGAGCTACGGTGAGCGCTGTGAATTGTGTAAGACTGTTGAATCACAGATCTCTACTTCTGAAACAAATAACGCAACATATTTTAAGAATAAAGGAAAAGAAGGAGATAGCAGGAGAGGAAGAATGAAGGGGAGTTAGTGAGAGGGGGAGACAGACCAGGAGAGATGATGGATTCTGAAAAAAAATCCGAGGTTTCTAGAGGGGAGGTGGGTCGGGGGATTGGTTAGCCTGGTGATGGGTATTAAAGAGGGCACATTCTGCATGGAGCACTGTGTGTTCGGAACAAACAATGAATCATGGGACACTACACCAAAACAAATGATGTAGTACATGGTGATTAACAAAGCAATAAAAAACAAAGACTGTAATAAGAGATGAAGAAGGACACTATATCCTACTTAAAGGGTCTATCCAAGAAGAAGATCTAACAATTGTAAATGTCTATGCCCCGAACATGGGAGCATCCAATTATATAAGGCAATTTAGAAGAAAAGGAAAGAAAGACATTGACAACCATACAATCATAGTGGGGGACTTTAACACCCCCCTGACTGAAATGGCCAGATCATCTAAGCAAAAGATCAACAAGGAAATAAAGACTTTAAATGACACACTGGACCAAATGGACTTCACAGACATATTCAGAACGTTCCATCCCGAAGCAACGGAATACACATTCTTCTCTAGGGCCCATGGAACGTTCTCCAGAATGGATCACATCCTAGGTCACAAATCAGGTCTCAACCGGTACCCAAAGATTGGGATCATTCCCTGCACATTTTCAGACCACAATGCTTTGAAACTAGAACTCAATCACAAGAGGAAAGTCGGAAAGAACTCAAATACATGGAGGCTAAAGAGCATCCTACGAAAGAATGAATGGGTCAACCAGGAAATTAAAGAAGAATTTAAAAATTCATGTAAACCAATGAAAATGAAAACACAACTGTCCAAAATCTTTGGGATACAGCCAAGGCAGTCCTGCGAGGAAAGTATATAGCAATACAAGCCTTTCTCAAGAAACATGAAAGGTCTCAAATACACACCCTAACCCTACACCTAAAGGAGCTGGAGAAAGAACGGCCAATAAAGGCTAAACCCAGCAGGAGAAGAGAAATCATGCAGATCAGAGCAGAAATCAATGAAATAGAAGCCAAAAGAACAGTACAACAGATCAACGGAACTAGGAGCTGGTTCTTTGAAAGAATTCACAAGATTGATACACCCCTGTCCAGGCTGATCAAAAAGAAAAGAGAAATGACCCAAATCAACAAAATCATGAATGAAGGAGGAGAGATCACAACCAACACCAAAGAAATACAAACGATTATAAGAACGTAATCTGAGCAACCCTAGGGCAGCATATTCCATAACCTGGAAGAAATGGGTGCATTCCTAGAGATGTGTCAACTACCAAAACTGACCCAGGAAGAAAGAGAAAACCTGAACAGTCCTATAACCACGAAGGCAATTGAAGTAGTCATCAAAAACCTCCCAAGAAACCAAAGCCCAGGGCCAGATGGATTCCCAGGGGAATTCTATCAGACATTTAAAGAAGAATTAATACCTATTCTCCTGAAACTGTTCCAAACAATAGAAATGGAAGGAAAACTTCCAAACTCATTTTATGAGGCCACCATTACCTTGATCCCAAAACCAGACAAAGATCCCATCAAAAAGGAGTATTAGAGACCAATATCCTTGATGAACATCGATGCAAAAATTCTCACCAAAATACTAGCCAAGAGGATCCAACAGTACATGAAAAGGAGTATTCACCATGACCAAGTGGGATTTATCCCTGGGCTGCAAGGCTGGTTCAACATCCGCAAATCAATCAACGTGATAAAACACATTAACCAAAGAAAGAACAAGAATCATATGATCTTCTCAATAGATGCAGAAAAACCATTTGACAAAGTAAAGCACACTTTCTGGATCAAAACTCTTCAGAGTACAGGGACAGCGGGTACATACCTCAATATCATAAAAGCCATCTACGAACAACCTACAGCGAATATCATTCTCAATGGGGAAAAGCTGAGATCCTTTCCCCTAAGGTCAGGAACGCGGCAGGGATAGCCACTCTCACCACTGCTATTCAACATAGTATTAGAAGTCCCAGCCACAGCAATCAGACAACTAAAAGAAATCCAAGGCATCCAAATCGGCAGAGAGGAAGTCAAACTCTCACTCTTTGCAGATGATATGATACTTTATGTGGAAAACCCAAAAGACTCCACCCCAAAACTGCTACAACTCACACAGCAATTCCGTCAAGTAGCAGGCTATAAAATCAATGCACAGAAATCAGTGGCATTCCTATACACCAACAACAAGACAGAAGAGAGACAAATCAAGGAGTCGATCCCATTCACAACTGCACCCAAAACCAGAAGAGACCTAGGAATACATTGAACCCAAGAGGCAAAGGATCTGTACTCAGAAAACTACCAAATACTCAGGAAAGAAATTGAAGAAGACACAAAGAAACGGAAAAACGTTCCATGCTCATGGATTGGGAGAACCAACATTGTGAAGAGGTCAATGCTACCTAGAGCAATCTACACATGCAATGCAATCCCCATCAAAATACCATCCACTTTTTTCCAAGAAATGGAACAAATAATCCTAAGATTTGAATGGAACCAGAAGAGACCACGAATAGCCAGAGGAATATTGAGAAAGAAAAGCAAAGCTGGCGGCATCACAATTCTGGACTTCCAGCTCTATGACAAAGCTGTCATCATCAAGACAGTATGGTACTGGCACAAAAACAGACACATAGATCCATGGAACAGAATCGAGAGCCCAGAAATGGACCCTCAACTCTATGGTCAACTTATCTTTGACAGAGCAGGAAAGAATGTCCAATGGCAAAAAGAGAGTCTCTTCAACAACTGGAGTTGTGGAAATTGGACAGCCCCATGCAGAAGAATGACACTGGACCATTTCCTGACACCACACACAAAAATAGACTCCAAATGTTTGAAAGACCTCAGTGTGAGACAGGACTCCATCAAAATCCTAAAGGAGAACACAGGTAGCAAGCTCTTCGACCTCAGCCGCAGCAACTTCTTCCTACAAACATCACCAAAGGCACGGGAAGCCAGGGCAAAAAGGAACTATTGGGATTTCATCAAGATAAAAACCTTTGGCACAGCAAAAGAAACAGTCCACAAAACCAAAAGACAACCGACAGAATGGGAGAAATTATTTACGAATGACATATCAGATAAAGGGCTACTATCCAATATGTATAAAAACGTATCAAACTCAACACCCAAAGAACAAATAATCCAATCAAAAAATAGGCAGAAGGCATGAACAGACATTTTTCGAAAGAAGACATCCAAATGGCCAACAGGCACATGAAAAAGTGCTCAACACGGCTCGGCATCAGGGAAATCCACATCAAAACCTCAATGAGATACCCCCTCACACCCGTCAGAATGGCTCAAATGAACAAGTCAGGGAACGACAGAGGTTGGCGGGGATGTGGAGAAAGGGGAACCCTCCTACACTGGTGGTGGGAATGCAAGCTGGTGTAACCCCTCTGGAAAACACGATGGAGGTTCCTCAAATAGTTGAAATTAGAGCTACCATCCGATCCAGCAATTGCACTCCTGGGTATTTACCCCAAAGATACAAATGTAGGGACCCGAAGCGGTACGTGCACCCCATTGTTTATAGCAGCAATGTCCACAATAGCCAAACTGTTGAAAGAGCCAAGATGTCCATCGACAGATGAGTGGATAAAGAAGAGGTGGTATATATATACACAATGGAATATTACGCAGCCATCAAAAGGAATGAGATGTTGCCATGGACAACGACGTGGATGGAATTGGAGGGTCCGATGATTACTGAAATAAGTCAATCAGAGAAAGACATGTATCATATGACCTCACTGATATGAGGAATTCTTAATCTCAGGAACAGAGTGAGGCTTGCTGGAGTGGTCGGGGGTGGGAGGGATGGGCTGGCTGGGTGATAGACATTGGGGAGGGTATGAGCTACGGTGAGCGCTGTGAATTGTGTAAGACTGTTGAATCACAGATCTCTACTTCTGAAACAAATAACGCAACATATTTTAAGAATAAAGGAAAAGAAGGAGATAGCAGGAGAGGAAGAATGAAGGGGAGTTAGTGAGAGGGGGAGACAGACCAGGAGAGATGATGGATTCTGAAAAAAAATCCGAGGTTTCTAGAGGGGAGGTGGGTCGGGGGATTGGTTAGCCTGGTGATGGGTATTAAAGAGGGCACATTCTGCATGGAGCACTGTGTGTTCGGAACAAACAATGAATCATGGGACACTACACCAAAACAAATGATGTAGTACATGGTGATTAACAAAGCAATAAAAAACAAAGACTGTAATAAGAGATGAAGAAGGACACTATATCCTACTTAAAGGGTCTATCCAAGAAGAAGATCTAACAATTGTAAATGTCTATGCCCCGAACATGGGAGCATCCAATTATATAAGGCAATTTAGAAGAAAAGCAAAGAAAGACATTGACAACCATACAATCAGAGTGGGGGACTTTAACACCCCCCTGACTGAAATGGCCAGATCATCTAAGCAAAAGATCAACAAGGAAATAAAGACTTTAAATGACACACTGGACCAAATGGACTTCACAGACATATTCAGAACGTTCCATCCCGAAGCAACGGAATACACATTCTTCTCTAGGGCCCATGGAACGTTCTCCAGAATGGATCACATCCTAGGTCACAAATCAGGTCTCAACCGGTACCCAAAGATTGGGATCATTCCCTGCACATTTTCAGACCACAATGCTTTGAAACTAGAACCCAATCACAAGAGGAAAGTCGGAAAGAACTCAAATACATGGAGGCTAAAGAGCATCCTACGAAAGAATGAATGGGTCAACCAGGAAATTAAAGAAGAATTTAAAAATTCATGGAAACCAATGAAAATGAAAACACAACTGTCCAAAATCTTTGGGATACAGCCAAGGCAGTCCTGCGAGGAAAGTATATAGCAATACAAGCCTTTCTCAAGAAACATGAAAGGTCTCAAATACACACCCTAACCCTACACCTAAAGGAGCTGGAGAAAGAACGGCCAATAAAGCCTAAACCCAGCAGGAGAAGAGAAATCATGCAGATCAGAGCAGAAATCAATGAAATAGAACCCAAAAGAACAGTAGAACAGATCAACGGAACTAGGAGCTGGTTCTTTGAAAGAATTCACAAGATTGATACACCCCTGTCCAGGCTGATCAAAAAGAAAAGAGAAATGACCCAAATCAACAAAATCATGAATGAAAGAGGAGAGATCACAACCAACACCAAAGAAATACAAACGATTATAAGAACGTAATCTGAGCAACCCTAGGGCAGCCTATTCCATAACCTGGAAGAAATGGGTGCATTCCTAGAGATGTGTCAACTACCAAAACTGACCCAGGAAGAAAGAGAAAACCTGAAAGTCCTATAACCACGAAGGCAATTGAAGTAGTCATCAAAAACCTCCCAAGAAACCAAAGCCCAGGGCCAGATGGATTCCCAGGGGAATTCTATCCGACATTTAAAGAAGAATTAATACCTATTCTCCTGAAACTGTTCCAAACAATAGAAATGGAAGGAAAACTTCCAAACTCATTTTATGAGGCCACCATTACCTTGATCCCAAAACCAGACAAAGATCCCATCAAAAAGGAGTATTAGAGACCAATATCCTTGATGAACATCGATGCAAAAATTCTCACCAAAATACTAGCCAAGAGGATCCAACAGTACATGAAAAGGAGTATTCACCATGACCAAGTGGGATTTATCCCTGGGCTGCAAGGCTGGTTCAACATCCGCAAATCAATCAACGTGATAAAACACATTAACCAAAGAAAGAACAAGAATCATATGATCCTCTCAATAGATGCAGAAAAACCATTTGACAAAGTAAAGCACACTTTCTGGATCAAAACTCTTCAGAGTACAGGGACAGCGGCTACATACCTCAATATCATAAAAGCCATCTACGAACAACCTACAGCGAATATCATTCTCAATGGGGAAAAGCTGAGATCTTTTCCCCTAAGGTCAGGAACGCGGCAGGGATAGCCACTCTCACCACTGCTATTCAACATAGTATTAGAAGTCCTAGCCACAGCAAACAGACAACAAAAAGAAATCCAAGGCATCCAAATCGGCAGAGAGGAAGTCAAAATCTCACTCTTTGCAGATGATATGATACTTTATGTGGAAAACCCAAAAGACTCCACCCCAAAACTGCTACAACTCACACAGCAATTCCGTCAAGTAGCAGGCTATAAAATCAATGCACAGAAATCAGTGGCATTCCTATACACCAACAACAAGACAGAAGAGAGACAAATCAAGGAGTCGATCCCATTCACAACTGCACCCAAAACCAGAAGAGACCTAGGAATAAATTGAACCCAAGAGGCAAAGGATCTGTACCCCGAAAACTACCAAATACTCAGGAAAGAAATTGAAGAAGACACAAAGAAACGGAAAAACGTTCCATGCTCATGGACTGGGAGAACCAACATTGTGAAGAGGTCAATGCTACCTAGAGCAATCTACACATGCAATGCAATCCCCATCAAAATACCATCCACTTTTTTCCAAGAAATGGAACAAATAATCCTAAGATTTGAATGGAACCAGAAGAGACCACGAATAGCCAGAGGAATATTGAGAAAGAAAAGCAAAGCTGGCGGCATCACAATTCTGGACTTCCAGCTCTATGACAAAGCTGTCATCATCAAGACAGTATGGTACTGGCACAAAAACAGACACATAGATCCATGGAACAGAATCGAGAGCCCAGAAATGGACCCTCAACTCTATGGTCAACTTATCTTTGACAGAGCAGGAAAGAATGTCCAATGGCAAAAAGAGAGTCTCTTCCACAACTGGAGTTGTGGAAATTGGACAGCCCCATGCAGAAGAATGACACTGGACCATTTCCTGACACCACACACAAAAATAGACTCCAAATGTTTGAAAGACCTCAGTGTGAGACAGGACTCCATCAAAATCCTAAAGGAGAACACAGGTAGCAAGCTCTTCGACCTCAGCCGCAGCAACTTCTTCCTACAAACATCACCAAAGGCACGGGAATCCAGGGCAAAAAGGAACTATTGGGATTTCATCAAGATAAAAACCTTTGGCACAGCAAAAGAAACAGTCCACAAAACCAAAAGACAACCGACAGAATGGGAGAAATTATTTACGAATGACATATCAGATAAAGGGCTACTATCCAATATGTATAAAAACGTATCAAACTCAACACCCAAAGAACAAATAATCCAATCAAAAAATAGGCAGAAGACATGAACAGAGATTTTTCCAAAGAACACATCCAAATGGCCAACAGGCACAGGAAAAAGTGCTCAACACGGCTCGGCATCAGGGAAATCCACATCAAAACCTCAATGAGATACCCCCTCACACCCGTCAGAATGGCTCAAATGAACAAGTCAGGGAACGACAGAGGTTGGCGGGGATGTGGAGAAAGGGGAACCCTCCTACACTGGTGGTGGGAATGCAAGCTGGTGCAACCCCTCTGGAAAACAGGATGGAGGTTCCTCAAATAGTTGAAATTAGAGCTACCATCCGATCCAGCAATTGCACTCCTGGGTATTTACCCCAAAGATACAAATGTAGGGACCCGAAGCGGTACGTGCACCCCATTGTTTATAGCAGCAATGTCCACAATAGCCAAACTGTTGAAAGAGCCAAGATGTCCATCGACAGATGAGTGGATAAAGAAGAGGTGGTATATATATACACAATGGAATATTACGCAGCCATCAAAAGGAATGAGATGTTGCCATGGACAACGACGTGGATGGAACTGGAGGGTCCGATGATTAGTGAAATAAGTCAATCAGAGAAAGACATGTATCATATGACCTCACTGATATGAGGAATTCTTAATCTCAGGAACAGAGTGAGGCTTGCTGGAGTGGTCGGGGGTGGGAGGGATGGGCTGGCTGGGTGATAGACATTGGGGAGGGTATGAGCTACGGTGAGCGCTGTGAATTGTGTAAGACTGTTGAATCACAGATCTCTACTTCTGAAACAAATAACGCAACATATTTTAAGAATAAAGGAAAAGAAGGAGATAGCAGGAGAGGAAGAATGAAGGGGAGTTAGTGAGAGGGGGAGACAGACCAGGAGAGATGATGGATTCTGAAAAAAAATCCGAGGTTTCTAGAGGGGAGGTGGGTCGGGGGATTGGTTAGCCTGGTGATGGGTATTAAAGAGGGCACATTCTGCATGGAGCACTGTGTGTTCGGAACAAACAATGAATCATGGGACACTACACCAAAACAAATGATGTAGTACATGGTGATTAACAAAGCAATAAAAAACAAAGACTGTAATAAGAGATGAAGAAGGACACTATATCCTACTTAAAGGGTCTATCCAAGAAGAAGATCTAACAATTGTAAATGTCTATGCCCCGAACATGGGAGCATCCAATTATATAAGGCAATTTAGAAGAAAAGCAAAGAAAGACATTGACAACCATACAATCATAGTGGGGGACTTTAACACCTCCCTGACTGAAATGGCCAGATCATCTAAGCAAAAGATCAACAAGGAAATAAAGACTTTAAATGACACACTGGACCAAATGGACTTCACAGACATATTCAGAACGTTCCATCCCGAAGCAACGGAATACACATTCTTCTCTAGGGCCCATGGAACGTTCTCCAGAATGGATCACATCCTAGGTCACAAATCAGGTCTCAACCGGTACCCAAAGATTGGGATCATTCCCTGCACATTTTCAGACCACAATGCTTTGAAACTAGAACCCAATCACAAGAGGAAAGTCGGAAAGAACTCAAATACATGGAGGCTAAAGAGCATCCTACGAAAGAATGAATGGGTCAACCAGGAAATTAAAGAAGAATTTAAAAATTCATGGAAACCAATGAAAATGAAAACACAACTGTCCAAAATCTTTGGGATACAGCCAAGGCAGTCCTGCGAGGAAAGTATATAGCAATACAAGCCTTTCTCAAGAAACATGAAAGGTCTCAAATACACACCCTAACCCTACACCTAAAGGAGCTGGAGAAAGAACGGCCAATAAAGCCTAAACCCAGCAGGAGAAGAGAAATCATGCAGATCAGACCAGAAATCAATGAAATAGAACCCAAAAGAACAGTAGAACAGATCAACGGAACTAGGAGCTGGTTCTTTGAAAGAATTCACAAGATTGATACACCCCTGTCCAGGCTGATCAAAAAGAAAAGAGAAATGACCCAAATCAACAAAATCATGAATGAAAGAGGAGAGATCACAACCAACACCAAAGAAATACAAACGATTATAAGAACGTAATCTGAGCAACCCTATGGCAGCCTATTCCATAACCTGGAAGAAATGGGTGCATTCCTAGAGATGTGTCAACTACCAAAACTGACCCAGGAAGAAAGAGAAAACCTGAACAGTCCTATAACCACGAAGGCAATTGAAGTAGTCATCAAAAACCTCCCAAGAAACCAAAGCCCAGGGCCAGATGGATTCCCAGGGGAATTCTATCAGACATTTAAAGAAGAATTAATACCTATTCTCCTGAAACTGTTCCAAACAATAGAAATGGAAGGAAAACTTCCAAACTCATTTTATGAGGCCACCATTACCTTGATCCCAAAACCAGACAAAGATCCCATCAAAAAGGAGTATTAGAGACCAATATCCTTGATGAACATCGATGCAAAAATTCTCACCAAAATACTAGCCAAGAGGATCCAACAGTACATGAAAAGGAGTATTCACCATGACCAAGTGGGATTTATCCCTGGGCTGCAAGGCTGGTTCAACATCCGCAAATCAATCAACGTGATAAAACACATTAACCAAAGAAAGAACAAGAATCATATGATCTTCTCAATAGATGCAGAAAAACCATTTGACAAAGTAAAGCACACTTTCTGGATCAAAACTCTTCAGAGTACAGGGACAGCGGGTACATACCTCAATATCATAAAAGCCATCTACGAACAACCTACAGCGAATATCATTCTCAATGGAGAAAAGCTGAGATCTTTTCCCCTAAGGTCAGGAACGCGGCAGGGATAGCCACTCTCACCACTGCTATTCAACATAGTATTAGAAGTCCCAGCCACAGCAATCAGACAACAAAAAGAAATCCAAGGCATCCAAATCGGCAGAGAGGAAGTCAAACTCTCACTCTTTGCAGATGATATGATACTTTATGTGGAAAACCCAAAAGACTCCACCCCAAAACTGCTACAACTCACACAGCAATTCCGTCAAGTAGCAGGCTATAAAATCAATGCACAGAAATCAGTGGCATTCCTATACACCAACAACAAGACAGAAGAGAGACAAATCAAGGAGTCGATCCCATTCACAACTGCACCCAAAACCAGAAGAGACCTAGGAATACATTGAACCCAAGAGGCAAAGGATCTGTACTCAGAAAACTACCAAATACTCAGGAAAGAAATTGAAGAAGACACAAAGAAACGGAAAAACGTTCCATGCTCATGGATTGGGAGAACCAACATTGTGAAGAGGTCAATGCTACCTAGAGCAATCTACACATGCAATGCAATCCCCATCAAAATACCATCCACTTTTTTCCAAGAAATGGAACAAATAATCCTAAGATTTGAATGGAACCAGAAGAGACCACGAATAGCCAGAGGAATATTGAGAAAGAAAAGCAAAGCTGGCGGCATCACAATTCTGGACTTCCAGCTCTATGACAAAGCTGTCATCATCAAGACAGTATGGTACTGGCACAAAAAGAGACACATAGATCCATGGAACAGAATCGAGAGCCCAGAAATGGACCCTCAACTCTATGGTCAACTTATCTTTGACAGAGCAGGAAAGAATGTCCAATGGCAAAAAGAGAGTCTCTTCAACAACTGGAGTTGTGGAAATTGGACAGCCCCATGCAGAAGAATGACACTGGACCATTTCCTGACACCACACACAAAAATAGACTCCAAATGTTTGAAAGACCTCAGTGTGAGACAGGACTCCATCAAAATCCTAAAGGAGAACACAGGTAGCAAGCTCTTCGACCTCAGCCGCAGCAACTTCTTCCTACAAACATCACCAAAGGCACGGGAAGCCAGGGCAAAAAGGAACTATTGGGATTTCATCAAGATAAAAACCTTTGGCACAGCAAAAGAAACAGTCCACAAAACCAAAAGACAACCGACAGAATGGGAGAAATTATTTACGAATGACATATCAGATAAAGGGCTACTATCCAATATGTATAAAAACGTATCAAACTCAACACCCAAAGAACAAATAATCCAATCAAAAAATAGGCAGAAGGCATGAACAGACATTTTTCGAAAGAAGACATCCAAATGGCCAACAGGCACATGAAAAAGTGCTCAACACGGCTCGGCATCAGGGAAATCCACATCAAAACCTCAATGAGATACCCCCTCACACCCGTCAGAATGGCTCAAATGAACAAGTCAGGGAACGACAGAGGTTGGCGGGGATGTGGAGAAAGGGGAACCCTCCTACACTGGTGGTGGGAATGCAAGCTGGTGTAACCCCTCTGGAAAACACGATGGAGGTTCCTCAAATAGTTGAAATTAGAGCTACCATCCGATCCAGCAATTGCACTCCTGGGTATTTACCCCAAAGATACAAATGTAGGGACCCGAAGCGGTACGTGCACCCCATTGTTTATAGCAGCAATGTCCACAATAGCCAAAGTGTTGAAAGAGCCAAGATGTCCATCGACAGATGAGTGGATAAAGAAGAGGTGGTATATATATACACAATGGAATATTACGCAGCCATCAAAAGGAATGAGATGTTGCCATGGACAACGACGTGGATGGAATTGGAGGGTCCGATGATTACTGAAATAAGTCAATCAGAGAAAGACATGTATCATATGACCTCACTGATATGAGGAATTCTTAATCTCAGGAACAGAGTGAGGCTTGCTGGAGTGGTCGGGGGTGGGAGGGATGGGCTGGCTGGGTGATAGACATTGGGGAGGGTATGAGCTACGGTGAGCGCTGTGAATTGTGTAAGACTGTTGAATCACAGATCTCTACTTCTGAAACAAATAACGCAACATATTTTAACAATAAAGGAAAAGAAGGAGATAGCAGGAGAGGAAGAATGAAGGGGAGTTAGTGAGAGGGGGAGACAGACCAGGAGAGATGATGGATTCTGAAAAAAAATCCGAGGTTTCTAGAGGGGAGGTGGGTCGGGGGATTGGTTAGCCTGGTGATGGGTATTAAAGAGGGCACATTCTGCATGGAGCACTGTGTGTTCGGAACAAACAATGAATCATGGGACACTACACCAAAACAAATGATGTAGTACATGGTGATTAACAAAGCAATAAAAAACAAAGACTGTAATAAGAGATGAAGAAGGACACTATATCCTACTTAAAGGGTCTATCCAAGAAGAAGATCTAACAATTGTAAATGTCTATGCCCCGAACATGGGAGCATCCAATTATATAAGGCAATTTAGAAGAAAAGCAAAGAAAGACATTGACAACCATACAATCATAGTGGGGGACTTTAACACCCCCCTGACTGAAATGGCCAGATCATCTAAGCAAAAGATCAACAAGGAAATAAAGACTTTAAATGACACACTGGACCAAATGGACTTCACAGACATATTCAGAACGTTCCATCCCGAAGCAACGGAATACACATTCTTCTCTAGGGCCCATGGAACGTTCTCCAGAATGGATCACATCCTAGGTCACAAATCAGGTCTCAACCGGTACCCAAAGATTGGGATCATTCCCTGCACATTTTCAGACCACAATGCTTTGAAACTAGAACCCAATCACAAGAGGAAAGTCGGAAAGAACTCAAATACATGGAGGCTAAAGAGCATCCTACGAAAGAATGAATGGGTCAACCAGGAAATTAAAGAAGAATTTAAAAATTCATGGAAACCAATGAAAATGAAAACACAACTGTCCAAAATCTTTGGGATACAGCCAAGGCAGTCCTGCGAGGAAAGTATATAGCAATACAAGCCTTTCTCAAGAAACATGAAAGGTCTCAAACACACCCTAACCCTACACCTAAAGGAGCTGGAGAAAGAACGGCCAATAAAGCCTAAACCCAGCAGGAGAAGAGAAATCATGCAGATCAGAGCAGAAATCAATGAAATAGAACCCAAAAGAACAGTAGAACAGATCAACGGAACTAGGAGCTGGTTCTTTGAAAGAATTCACAAGATTGATACACCCCTGTCCAGGCTGATCAAAAAGAAAAGAGAAATGACCCAAATCAACAAAATCATGAATGAAAGAGGAGAGATCACAACCAACACCAAAGAAATACAAACGATTATAAGAACGTAATCTGAGCAACCCTATGGCAGCATATTCCATAACCTGGAAGAAATGGGTGCATTCCTAGAGATGTGTCAACTACCAAAACTGACCCAGGAAGAAAGAGAAAACCTGAACAGTCCTATAACCACGAAGGCAATTGAAGTAGTCATCAAAAACCTCCCAAGAAACCAAAGCCCAGGGCCAGATGGATTCCCAGGGGAATTCTATCCGACATTTAAAGAAGAATTAATACCTATTCTCCTGAAACTGTTCCAAACAATAGAAATGGAAGGAAAACTTCCAAACTCATTTTATGAGGCCACCATTACCTTGATCCCAAAACCAGACAAAGATCCCATCAAAAAGGAGTATTAGAGACCAATATCCTTGATGAACATCGATGCAAAAATTCTCACCAAAATACTAGCCAAGAGGATCCAACAGTACATGAAAAGGAGTATTCACCATGACCAAGTGGGATTTATCCCTGGGCTGCAAGGCTGGTTCAACATCCGCAAATCAATCAACGTGATAAAACACATTAACCAAAGAAAGAACAAGAATCATATGATCCTCTCAATAGATGCAGAAAAACCATTTGACAAAGTAAAGCACACTTTCTGGATCAAAACTCTTCAGAGTACAGGGACAGCGGCTACATACCTCAATATCATAAAAGCCATCTACGAACAACCTACAGCGAATATCATTCTCAATGGGGAAAAGCTGAGATCTTTTCCCCTAAGGTCAGGAACGCGGCAGGGATAGCCACTCTCACCACTGCTATTCAACATAGTATTAGAAGTCCTAGCCACAGCAAACAGACAACAAAAAGAAATCCAAGGCATCCAAATCGGCAGAGAGGAAGTCAAAATCTCACTCTTTGCAGATGATATGATACTTTATGTGGAAAACCCAAAAGACTCCACCCCAAAACTCCTACAACTCACACAGCAATTCCGTCAAGTAGCAGGCTATAAAATCAATGCACAGAAATCAGTGGCATTCCTATACACCAACAACAAGACAGAAGAGAGACAAATCAAGGAGTCGATCCCATTCACAACTGCACCCAAAACCAGAAGAGACCTAGGAATAAATTGAACCCAAGAGGCAAAGGATCTGTACCCCGAAAACTACCAAATACTCAGGAAAGAAATTGAAGAAGACACAAAGAAACGGAAAAACGTTCCATGCTCATGGACTGGGAGAACCAACATTGTGAAGAGGTCAATGCTACCTAGAGCAATCTACACATGCAATGCAATCCCCATCAAAATACCATCCACTTTTTTCCAAGAAATGGAACAAATAATCCTAAGATTTGAATGGAACCAGAAGAGACCACGAATAGCCAGAGGAATATTGAGAAAGAAAAGCAAAGCTGGCGGCATCACAATTCTGGACTTCCAGCTCTATGACAAAGCTGTCATCATCAAGACAGTATGGTACTGGCACAAAAACAGACACATAGATCCATGGAACAGAATCGAGAGCCCAGAAATGGACCCTCAACTCTATGGTCAACTTATCTTTGACAGAGCAGGAAAGAATGTCCAATGGCAAAAAGAGAGTCTCTTCCACAACTGGAGTTGTGGAAATTGGACAGCCCCATGCAGAAGAATGACACTGGACCATTTCCTGACACCACACACAAAAATAGACTCCAAATGTTTGAAAGACCTCAGTGTGAGACAGGACTCCATCAAAATCCTAAAGGAGAACACAGGTAGCAAGCTCTTCGACCTCAGCCGCAGCAACTTCTTCCTACAAACATCACCAAAGGCACGGGAATCCAGGGCAAAAAGGAACTATTGGGATTTCATCAAGATAAAAACCTTTGGCACAGCAAAAGAAACAGTCCACAAAACCAAAAGACAACCGACAGAATGGGAGAAATTATTTACGAATGACATATCAGATAAAGGGCTACTATCCAATATGTATAAAAACGTATCAAACTCAACACCCAAAGAACAAATAATCCAATCAAAAAATAGGCAGAAGACATGAACAGAGATTTTTCCAAAGAACACATCCAAATGGCCAACAGGCACAGGAAAAAGTGCTCAACACGGCTCGGCATCAGGGAAATCCACATCAAAACCTCAATGAGATACCCCCTCACACCCGTCAGAATGGCTCAAATGAACAAGTCAGGGAACGACAGAGGTTGGCGGGGATGTGGAGAAAGGGGAACCCTCCTACACTGGTGGTGGGAATGCAAGCTGGTGCAACCCCTCTGGAAAACAGGATGGAGGTTCCTCAAATAGTTGAAATTAGAGCTACCATCCGATCCAGCAATTGCACTCCTGGGTATTTACCCCAAAGATACAAATGTAGGGACCCGAAGCGGTACGTGCACCCCATTGTTTATAGCAGCAATGTCCACAATAGCCAAACTGTTGAAAGAGCCAAGATGTCCATCGACAGATGAGTGGATAAAGAAGAGGTGGTATATATATACACAATGGAATATTACGCAGCCATCAAAAGGAATGAGATGTTGCCATGGACAACGACGTGGATGGAACTGGAGGGTCCGATGATTAGTGAAATAAGTCAATCAGAGAAAGACATGTATCATATGACCTCACTGATATGAGGAATTCTTAATCTCAGGAACAGAGTGAGGCTTGCTGGAGTGGTCGGGGGTGGGAGGGATGGGCTGGCTGGGTGATAGACATTGGGGAGGGTATGAGCTACGGTGAGCGCTGTGAATTGTGTAAGACTGTTGAATCACAGATCTCTACTTCTGAAACAAATAACGCATCATATTTTAAGAATAAAGGAAAAGAAGGAGATAGCAGGAGAGGAAGAATGAAGGGGAGTTAGTGAGAGGGGGAGACAGACCAGGAGAGATGATGGATTCTGAAAAAATATCCGAGGTTTCTAGAGGGGAGGTGGGTCGGGGGATTGGTTAGCCTGGTGATGGGTATTAAAGAGGGCACATTCTGCATGGAGCACTGTGTGTTCGGAACAAACAATGAATCATGGGACACTACACCAAAACAAATGATGTAGTACATGGTGACTAACAAAGCAATAAAAAACAAAGACTGTAATAAGAGATGAAGAAGGACACTATATCCTACTTAAAGGGTCTATCCAAGAAGAAGATCTAACAATTGTAAATGTCTATGCCCCGAACATGGGAGCATCCAATTATATAAGGCAATTTAGAAGAAAAGCAAAGAAAGACATTGACAACCATACAATCATAGTGGGGGACTTTAACACCCCCCTGACTGAAATGGCCAGATCATCTAAGCAAAAGATCAACAAGGAAATAAAGACTTTAAATGACACACTGGACCAAATGGACTTCACAGACATATTCAGAACGTTCCATCCCGAAGCAACGGAATACACATTCTCCTCTAGGGCCCATGGAACGTTCTCCAGAATGGATCACATCCTAGGTCACAAATCAGGTCTCAACCGGTACCCAAAGATTGGGATCATTCCCTGCACATTTTCAGACCACAATGCTTTGAAACTAGAACTCAATCACAAGAGGAAAGTCGGAAAGAACTCAAATACATGGAGGGTAAAGAGCATCCTACGAAAGAATGAATGGGTCAACCAGGAAATTAAAGAAGAATTTAAAAATTCATGGAAACCAATGAAAATGAAAACACAGCTGTCCAAAATCTTTGGGATACAGCCAAGGCAGTCCTTCGAGGAAAGTATATAGCAATACAAGTCTTTCTCAAGAAACATGAAAGGTCTCAAATACACACCCTAACCCTACACCTAAAGGAGCTGGAGAAAGAACGGCCAATAAAGCCTAAACCCAGCAGGAGAAGAGAAATCATGCAGATCAGAGCAGAAATCAATGAAATAGAACCCAAAAGAACAGTAGAACAGATCAACGGAACTAGGAGCTGGTTCTTTGAAAGAATTCACAAGATTGATACACCCCTGTCCAGGCTGATCAAAAAGAAAAGAGAAATGACCCAAATCAACAAAATCATGAATGAAGGAGGAGAGATCACAACCAACACCAAAGAAATACAAACGATTATAAGAACGTAATCTGAGCAACCCTAGGGCAGCATATTCCATAACCTGGAAGAAATGGGTGCATTCCTAGAGATGTGTCAACTACCAAAACTGACCCAGGAAGAAAGAGAAAACCTGAACAGTCCTATAACCACGAAGGCAATTGAAGTAGTCATCAAAAACCTCCCAAGAAACCAAAGCCCAGGGCCAGATGGATTCCCAGGGGAATTCTATCCGACATTTAAAGAAGAATTAATACCTATTCTCCTGAAACTGTTCCAAACAATAGAAATGGAAGGAAAACTTCCAAACTCATTTTATGAGGCCACCATTACCTTGATCCCAAAACCAGACAAAGATCCCATCAAAAAGGAGTATTAGAGACCAATATCCTTGATGAACATCGATGCAAAAATTCTCACCAAAATACTAGCCAAGAGGACCCAACAGTACATGAAAAGGAGTATTCACCATGACCAAGTGGGATTTATCCCTGGGCTGCAAGGCTGGTTCAACATCCGCAAATCAATCAACGTGATAAAACACATTAACCAAAGAAAGAACAAGAATCATATGATCCTCTCAATAGATGCAGAAAAACCATTTGACAAAGTAAAGCACACTTTCTGGATCAAAACTCTTCAGAGTACAGGGACAGCGGGTACATACCTCAATATCATAAAAGCCATCTACGAACAACCTACAGCGAATATCATTCTCAATGGGGAAAAGCTGAGATCTTTTCCCCTAAGGTCAGGAACGCGGCAGGGATAGCCACTCTCACCACTGCTATTCAACATAGTATTAGAAGTCCCAGCCACAGCAATCAGACAACAAAAAGAAATCAAAGGCATCCAAATCGGCAGAGAGGAAGTCAAACTCTCACTCTTTGCAGATGATATGATACTTTATGTGGAAAACCCAAAAGACTCCACCCCAAAACTGCTACAACTCACACAGCAATTCCGTCAAGTAGCAGGCTATAAAATCAATGCACAGACATCAGTGGCATTCCTATACACCAACAACAAGACAGAAGAGAGACAAATCAAGGAGTCGATCCCATTCACAACTGCACCCAAAACCAGAAGAGACCTAGGAATAAATTGAACCCAAGAGGCAAAGGATCTGTACCCAGAAAACAACCAAATACTCAGGAAAGAAATTGAAGAAGACACAACGAAACGGAAAAACGTTCCATGCTCATGGATTGGGAGAACCAACATTGTGAAGAGGTCAATGCTACCTAGAGCAATCTACACATGCAATGCAATCCCCGTCAAAATACCATCCACTTTTTTCCAAGAAATGGAACAAATAATCCTAAGATTTGAATGGAACCAGAAGAGACCACGAATAGACAGAGGAATATTGAGAAAGAAAAGCAAAGCTGGCGGCATCACAATTCTGGACTTCCAGCTCTATGACAAAGCTGTCATCATCAAGACAGTATGGTACTGGCACAAAAACAGACACATAGATCCATGGAACAGAATCGAGAGCCCAGAACTGGACCCTCAACTCTATGGTCAACTTATCTTTGACAGAGCAGGAAAGAATGTCCAATGGCAAAAAGAGAGTCTCTTCCACAACTGGAGTTGTGGAAATTGGACAGCCCCATGCAGAAGAATGACACTGGACCATTTCCTGACACCACACACAAAAATAGACTCCAAATGTTTGAAAGACCTCAGTGTGAGACAGGACTCCATCAAAATCCTAAAGGAGAACACAGGTAGCAAGCTCTTCGACCTCAGCCGCAGCAAATTCTTCCTACAAACATCACCAAAGGCACGGGAAGCCAGGGCAAAAAGGAACTATTGGGATTTCATCAAGATAAAAACCTTTGGCACAGCAAAAGAAACAGTCCACAAAACCAAAAGACAACCGACAGAATGGGAGAAATTATTTACGAATGACATATCAGATAAAGGGCTACTATCCAATATGTATAAAAACGTATCAAACTCAACACCCAAAGAACAAATAATCCAATCAAAAAATAGGCAGAAGGCATGAACAGACATTTTTCGAAAGAAGACATCCAAATGGCCAACAGGCACATGAAAAAGTGCTCAACACGGCTCGGCATCAGGGAAATCCACATCAAAACCTCAATGAGATAACCACTTACCCCCGTCAGAATGGCTCAAATGAACAAGTCAGGGAACGACAGAGGTTGGCGGGGATGTGGAGAAAGGGGAACCCTCCTACACTGGTGGTGGGAATGCAAGCTGGTGTAACCCCTCTGGAAAACACGATGGAGGTTCCTCAAATAGTTGAAATTAGAGCTACCATCCGATCCAGCAATTGCACTCCTGGGTATTTACCCCAAAGATACAAAGGTAGGGACCCGAAGCGGTACGTGCACCCCATTGTTTATAGCAGCAATGTCCACAATAGCCAAACTGTTGAAAGAGCCAAGATGTCCATCGACAGATGAGTGGATAAAGAAGAGGTGGTATATATATACACAATGGAATATTACGCAGCCATCAAAAGGAATGAGATGTTGCCATGGACAACGACGTGGATGGAATTGGAGGGTCCGATGATTACTGAAATAAGTCAATCAGAGAAAGACATGTATCATATGACCTCACTGATATGAGGAATTCTTAATCTCAGGAACAGAGTGAGGCTTGCTGGAGTGGTCGGGGGTGGGAGGGATGGGCTGGCTGGGTGATAGACATTGGGGAGGGTATGAGCTACGGTGAGCGCTGTGAATTGTGTAAGACTGTTGAATCACAGATCTCTACTTCTGAAACAAATAACGCAACATATTTTAAGAATAAAGGAAAAGAAGGAGATAGCAGGAGAGGAAGAATGAAGGGGAGTTAGTGAGAGGGGGAGACAGACCAGGAGAGATGATGGATTCTGAAAAAAAATCCGAGGTTTCTAGAGGGGAGGTGGGTCGGGGGATTGGTTAGCCTGGTGATGGGTATTAAAGAGGGCACATTCTGCATGGAGCACTGTGTGTTCGGAACAAACAATGAATCATGGGACACTACACCAAAACAAATGATGTAGTACATGGTGATTAACAAAGCAATAAAAAACAAAGACTGTAATAAGAGATGAAGAAGGACACTATATCCTACTTAAAGGGTCTATCCAAGAAGAAGATCTAACAATTGTAAATGTCTATGCCCCGAACATGGGAGCACCCAATTATATAAGGCAATTTAGAAGAAAAGCAAAGAAAGACATTGACAACCATACAATCATAGTGGGGGACTTTAACACCCCCCTGACTGAAATGGCCAGATCATCTAAGCAAAAGATCAACAAGGAAATAAAGACTTTAAATGACACACTGGACCAAATGGACTTCACAGACATATTCAGAACGTTCCATCCCGAAGCAACGGAATACACATTCTTCTCTAGGGCCCATGGAACGTTCTCCAGAATGGATCACATCCTAGGTCACAAATCAGGTCTCAACCGGTACCCAAAGATTGGGATCATTCCCTGCACATTTTCAGACCACAATGCTTTGAAACTAGAACTCAATCACAAGAGGAAAGTCGGAAAGAACTCAAATACATGGAGGCTAAAGAGCATCCTACGAAAGAATGAATGGGTCAACCAGGAAATTAAAGAAGAATTTAAAAATTCATGGAAACCAATGAAAATGAAAACACAACTGTCCAAAATCTTTGGGATACAGCCAAGGCAGTCCTGCGAGGAAAGTATATAGCAATACAAGCCTTTCTCAAGAAACATGAAAGGTCTCAAATACACACCCTAACCCTACACCTAAAGGAGCTGGAGAAAGAACGGCCAATAAAGCCTAAACCCAGCAGGAGAAGAGAAATCATGCAGATCAGAGCAGAAATCAATGAAATAGAACCCAAAAGAACAGTAGAACAGATCAACGGAACTAGGAGCTGGTTCTTTGAAAGAATTCACAAGATTGATACACCCCTGTCCAGGCTGATCAAAAAGAAAAGAGAAATGACCCAAATCAACAAAATCATGAATGAAAGAGGAGAGATCACAACCAACACCAAAAAAATACAAACGATTATAAGAACGTAATCTGAGCAACCCTAGGGCAGCATATTCCATAACCTGGAAGAAATGGGTGCATTCCTAGAGATGTGTCAACTACCAAAACTGACCCAGGAGGAAAGAGAAAACCTGAACAGTCCTATAACCACGAAGGCAATTGAAGTAGTCATCAAAAACCTCCCAAGAAACCAAAGCCCAGGGCCAGATGGATTCCCAGGGGAATTCTATCCGACATTTAAAGAAGAATTAATACCTATTCTCCTGAAACTGTTCCAAACAATAGAAATGGAAGGAAAACTTCCAAACTCATTTTATGAGGCCACCATTACCTTGATCCCAAAACCAGACAAAGATCCCATCAAAAAGGAGTATTAGAGACCAATATCCTTGATGAACATCGATGCAAAAATTCTCACCAAAATACTAGCCAAGAGGACCCAACAGTACATGAAAAGGAGTATTCACCATGACCAAGTGGGATTTATCCCTGGGCTGCAAGGCTGGTTCAACATCCGCAAATCAATCAACGTGATAAAACACATTAACCAAAGAAAGAACAAGAATCATATGATCCTCTCAATAGATGCAGAAAAACCATTTGACAAAGTAAAGCACACTTTCTGGATCAAAACTCTTCAGAGTACAGGGACAGCGGGTACATACCTCAATATCATAAAAGCCATCTACGAACAACCTACAGCGAATATCATTCTCAATGGGGAAAAGCTGAGATCTTTTCCCCTAAGGTCAGGAACGCGGCAGGGATAGCCACTCTCACCACTGCTATTCAACATAGTATTAGAAGTCCTAGCCACAGCAATCAGACAACAAAAAGAAATCCAAGGCATCCAAATCGGCAGAGAGGAAGTCAAACTCTCACTCTTTGCAGATGATATGATACTTTATGTGGAAAACCCAAAAGACTCCACCCCAAAACTGCTACAACTCACACAGCAATTCCGTCAAGTAGCAGGCTATAAAATCAATGCACAGACATCAGTGGCATTCCTATACACCAACAACAAGACAGAAGAGAGACAAATCAAGGAGTCGATCCCATTCACAACTGCACCCAAAACCAGAAGAGACCTAGGAATAAATTGAACCCAAGAGGCAAAGGATCTGTACCCAGAAAACTACCAAATACTCAGGAAAGAAATTGAAGAAGACACAAGGAAACGGAAAAACGTTCCATGCTCATGGATTGGGAGAACCAACATTGTGAAGAGGTCAATGCTACCTAGAGCAATCTACACATGCAATGCAATCCCCGTCAAAATACCATCCACTTTTTTCCAAGAAATGGAACAAATAATCCTAAGATTTGAATGGAACCAGAAGAGACCACGAATAGACAGAGGAATATTGAGAAAGAAAAGCAAAGCTGGCGGCATCACAATTCTGGACTTCCAGCTCTATGACAAAGCTGTCATCATCAAGACAGTATGGTACTGGCACAAAAACAGACACATAGATCCATGGAACAGAATCGAGAGCCCAGAAATGGACCCTCAACTCTATGGTCAACTTATCTTTGACAGAGCAGGAAAGAATGTCCAATGGCAAAAAGAGAGTCTCTTCAACAACTGGAGTTGTGGAAATTGGACAGCCCCATGCAGAAGAATGACACTGGACCATTTCCTGACACCACACACAAAAATAGACTCCAAATGCTTGAAAGACCTCAGTGTGAGACAGGACTCCATCAAAATCCTAAAGGAGAACACAGGTAGCAAGCTCTTCGACCTCAGCCGCAGCAACTTCTTCCTAGAAACATCACCAAAGGCACGGGAAGCCAGGGCAAAAAGGAAATATTGGGATTTCATCAAGATAAAAACCTTTGGCACAGCAAAAGAAACATTCCACAAAACCAAAACACAACCGACAGAATGGGAGAAATTATTTACGAATGACATATCAGATAAAGGGCTACTATCCAATATGTATAAAAACGTATCAAACTCAACACCCAAAGAACAAATAATCCAATCAAAAAATAGGCAGAAGAGATGAACAGACATTTTTCCAAAGAAGACATCCAAATGGCCAACAGGCACATGAAAAAGTGCTCAACACGGCTCGGCATCAGGGAAATCCACATGAAAACCTCAATGAGATACCCCCTCACACCCGTCAGAATGGCTCAAATGAACAAGTCAGGGAACGACAGAGGTTGGCGGGGATGTGGAGAAAGGGGAACCCTCCTACACTGGTGGTGGGAATGCAAGCTGGTGCAACCCCTCTGGAAAACAGGATGGAGGTTCCTCAAATAGTTGAAATTAGAGCTACCATCCGATCCAGCAATTGCACTCCTGGGTATTTACCCCAAAGATACAAATGTAGGGACCCGAAGCGGTACGTGCACCCCATTGTTTATAGCAGCAATGTCCACAATAGCCAAACTGTTGAAAGAGCCAAGATGTCCATCGACAGATGAGTGGATAAAGAAGAGGTGGTATATATATACACAATGGAATATTACGCAGCCATCAAAAGGAATGAGATGTTGCCATGGACAACGACGTGGATGGAACTGGAGGGTCCGATGATTAGTGAAATAAGACAATCAGAGAAAGTCATGTATCATATGACCTCACTGATATGAGGAATTCTTAATCTCAGGAACAGAGTGAGGCTTGCTGGAGTGGTCGGGGGTGGGAGGGATGGGCTGGCTGGGTGATAGACATTGGGGAGGGTATGAGCTACGGTGAGCGCTGTGAATTGTGTAAGACTGTTGAATCACAGATCTCTACTTCTGAAACAAATAACGCATCATATTTTAAGAATAAAGGAAAAGAAGGAGATAGCAGGAGAGGAAGAATGAAGGGGTGTTAGTGAGAGGGGGAGACAGACCAGGAGAGATGATGGATTCTGAAAAAAAATCCGAGGTTTCTAGAGGGGAGGTGGGTCGGGGGATTGGTTAGCCTGGTGATGGGTATTAAAGAGGGCACATTCTGCATGGAGCACTGTGTGTTCGGAACAAACAATGAATCATGGGACACTACACCAAAACAAATGATGTAGTACATGGTGATTAACAAAGCAATAAAAAACAAAGACTGTAATAAGAGATGAAGAAGGACACTATATCCTACTTAAAGGGTCTATCCAAGAAGAAGATCTAACAATTGTAAATGTCTATGCCCCGAACATGGGAGCATCCAATTGTATAAGGCAATTTAGAAGAAAAGCAAAGAAAGACATTGACAACCATAGAATCATAGTGGGGGACTTTAACACCCCCCTGACTGAAATGGCCAGATCATCTAAGCAAAAGATCAACAAGGAAATAAAGACTTTAAATGACACACTGGACCAAATGGACTTCACAGACATATTCAGAACGTTCCATCCCGAAGCAACGGAATACACATTCTTCTCTAGGGCCCATGGAACGTTCTCCAGAATGGATCACATCCTAGGTCACAAATCAGGTCTCAACCGGTACCCAAAGATTGGGATCATTCCCTGCACATTTTCAGACCACAATGCTTTGAAACTAGAACTCAATCACAAGAGGAAAGTCGGAAAGAACTCAAATACATGGAGGCTAAATAGCATCCTACGAAAGAATGAATGGGTCAACCAGGAAATTAAAGAAGAATTTAAAAATTCATGGAAACCAATGAAAATGAAAACACAACTGTCCAAAATCTTTGGGATACAGCCAAGGCAGTCCTGCGAGGAAAGTATATAGCAATACAAGCCTTTCTCAAGAAACATGAAAGGTCTCAAATACACACCCTAACCCTACACCTAAAGGAGCTGGAGAAAGAACGGCCAATAAAGCCTAAACCCAGCAGGAGAAGAGAAATCATGCAGATCAGAGCAGAAATCAATGAAATAGAACCCAAAAGAACAGTAGAACAGATCAACGGAACTAGGAGCTGGTTCTTTGAAAGAATTCACAAGATTGATACACCCCTGTCCAGGCTGATCAAACAGAAAAGAGAAATGACCCAAATCAACAAAATCATGAATGAAGGAGGAGAGATCACAACCAACACCAAAGAAATACAAACGATTATAAGAACGTAATCTGAGCAACCCTAGGGCAGCATATTCCATAACCTGGAAGAAATGGGTGCATTCCTAGAGATGTGTCAACTACCAAAACTGACCCAGGAAGAAAGAGAAAACCTGAACAGTCCTATAACCACGAAGGCAATTGAAGTAGTCATCAAAAACCTCCCAAGAAACCAAAGCCCAGGGCCAGATGGATTCCCAGGGGAATTCTATCAGACATTTAAAGAAGAATTAATACCTATTCTCCTGAAACTGTTCCAAACAATAGAAATGGAAGGAAAACTTCCAAACTCATTTTATGAGGCCACCATTACCTTGATCCCAAAACCAGACAATGATCCCATCAAAAAGGAGTATTAGAGACCAATATCCTTGATGAACATCGATGCAAAAATTCTCACCAAAATATTAGCCAAGAGGACCCAACAGTACATGAAAAGGAGTATTCACCATGACCAAGTGGGATTTATCCCTGGGCTGCAAGGCTGGTTCAACATCCGCAAATCAATCAACGTGATAAAACACATTAACCAAAGAAAGAACAAGAATCATATGATCCTCTCAATAGATGCAGAAAAACCATTTGACAAAGTAAAGCACACTTTCTGGATCAAAACTCTTCAGAGTACAGGGACAGCGGGTACATACCTCAATATCATAAAAGCCATCTACGAACAACCTACAGCGAATATCATTCTCAATGGGGAAAAGCTGAGATCTTTTCCCCTAAGGTCAGGAACGCGGCAGGGATAGCCACTCTCACCACTGCTATTCAACATAGTATTAGAAGTCCTAGCCACAGCAATCAGACAACAAAAAGAAACCCAAGGCATCCAAATCGGCAGAGAGGAAGTCAAACTCTCACTCTTTGCAGATGATATGATACTTTATGTGGAAAACCCAAAAGACTCGACCCCAAAAATGCTACAACTCACACAGCAATTCCGTCAAGTAGCAGGCTATAAAATCAATGCACAGACATCAGTGGCATTCCTATACACCAACAACAAGACAGAAGAGAGACAAATCAAGGAGTCGATCCCATTCACAACTGCACCCAAAACCAGAAGAGACCTAGGAATACATTGAACCCAAGAGGCAAAGGATCTGTACTCAGAAAACTACCAAATACTCAGGAAAGAAATTGAAGAAGACACAAAGAAACGGAAAAACGTTCCATGCTCATGGATTGGGAGAACCAACATTGTGAAGAGGTCAATGCTACCTAGAGCAATCTACACATGCAATGCAATCCCCATCAAAATAACATCCACTTTTTTCCAAGAAATGGAACAAATAATCCTAAGATTTGAATGGAACCAGAAGAGACCACGAATAGACAGAGGAATATTGAGAAAGAAAAGCAAAGCTGGCGGCATCACAATTCTGGACTTCCAGCTCTATGACAAAGCTGTCATCATCAAGACAGTATGGTACTGGCACAAAAACAGACAGATAGATCCATGGAACAGAATCGAGAGCCCAGAAATGGACCCTCAACTCTATGGTCAACTTATCTTTGACAGAGCAGGAAAGAATGTCCAATGGCAAAAAGAGAGTCTCTTCCACAACTGGAGTTGTGGAAATTGGACAGCCCCATGCAGAAGAATGACACTGGACCATTTCCTGACACCACACACAAAAATAGACTCCAAATGTTTGAAAGACCTCAGTGTGAGACAAGACTCCATCAAAATCCTAAAGGAGAACACAGGTAGCAAGCTCTTCGACCTCAGCCGCAGCAACTTCTTCCTACAAACATCACCAAAGGCACGGGAAGCCAGGGCAAAAATGAACTATTGGGATTTCATCAAGATAAAAACCTTTGGCACAGCAAAAGAAACAGTCCACAAAACCAAAAGACAACCGACAGAATGGGAGAAATTATTTACGAATGACATATCAGATAAAGGGCTACTATCCAATATGTATAAAAACGTATCAAACTCAACACCCAAAGAACAAATAATCCAATCAAAAAATAGGCAGAAGGCATGAACAGACATTTTTCCAAAGAAGACATCCAAATGGCCAACAGGCACATGAAAAAGTGCTCAACACGGCTCGGCATCAGGGAAATCCACATCAAAACCTCAATGAGATACCCCCTCACCCCCGTCAGAATGGCTCAAATGAACAAGTCAGGGAACGACAGAGGTTGGCGGGGATGTGGAGAAAGGGGAACCCTCCTACACTGGTGGTGGGAATGCAAGCTGGTGCAACCCCTCTGGAAAACAGGATGGAGGTTCCTCAAATAGTTGAAATTAGAGCTACCATCCGATCCAGCAATTGCACTCCTGGGTATTTACCCCAAAGATACAAATGTAGGGACCCGAAGCGGTACGTGCACCCCATTGTTTATAGCAGCAATGTCCACAATAGCCAAACTGTTGAAAGAGCCAAGATGTCCATCGACAGATGAGTGGATAAAGAAGAGGTGGTATATATATACACAATGGAATATTACGCAGCCATCAAAAGGAATGAGATGTTGCCCTGGACAACGACGTGGATGGAACTGGAGGGTCTGATGATTAGTGAAATAAGTCAATCAGAGGAAGACATGTATCATATGACCTCACTGATATGAGGAATTCTTAATCTCAGGAACAGAGTGAGGCTTGCTGGAGTGGTCGGGGGTGGGAGGGATGGGCTGGCTGGGTGATAGACATTGGGGAGGGTATGAGCTACGGTGAGCGCTGTGAATTGTGTAAGACTGTTGAATCACAGATCTCTACTTCTGAAACAAATAACGCAACATATTTTAAGAATAAAGGAAAAGAAGGAGATAGCAGGAGAGGAAGAATGAAGGGGAGTTAGTGAGAGGGGGAGACAGACCAGGAGAGATGATGGATTCTGAAAAAAAATCCGAGGTTTCTAGAGGGGAGGTGGGTCGGGGGATTGGTTAGCCTTGTGATGGGTATTAAAGAGGGCACATTCTGCATGGAGCACTGTGTGTTCGGAACAAACAATGAATCATGGGACACTACACCAAAACAAATGATGTAGTACATGGTGATTAACAAAGCAATAAAAAACAAAGACTGTAATAAGAGATGAAGAAGGACACTATATCCTACTTAAAGGGTCTATCCAAGAAGAAGATCTAACAATTGTAAATGTCTATGCCCCGAACATGGGAGCACCCAATTATATAAGGCAATTTAGAAGAAAAGCAAAGAAAGACATTGACAACCATACAATCATAGTGGGGGACTTTAACACCCCCCTGACTGAAATGGCCAGATCATCTAAGCAAAAGATCAACAAGGAAATAAAGACTTTAAATGACACACTGGACCAAATGGACTTCACAGACATATTCAGAACGTTCCATCCCGAAGCAACGGAATACACATTCTTCTCTAGGGCCCATGGAACGTTCTCCAGAATGGATCACATCCTAGGTCACAAATCAGGTCTCAACCGGTACCCAAAGATTGGGATCATTCCCTGCACATTTTCAGACCACAATGCTTTGAAACTAGAACTCAATCACAAGAGGAAAGTCGGAAAGAACTCAAATACATGGAGGCTAAAGAGCATCCTACGAAAGAATGAATGGGTCAACCAGGAAATTAAAGAAGAATTTAAAAATTCATGGAAACCAATGAAAATGAAAACACAACTGTCCAAAATCTTTGGGATACAGCCAAGGCAGTCCTGCGAGGAAAGTATATAGCAATACAAGCCTTTCTCAAGAAACATGAAAGGTCTCAAATACACACCCTAACCCTACACCTAAAGGAGCTGGAGAAAGAACGGCCAATAAAGCCTAAACCCAGCAGGAGAAGAGAAATCATGCAGATCAGAGCAGAAATCAATGAAATAGAACCCAAAAGAACAGTAGAACAGATCAACGGAACTAGGAGCTGGTTCTTTGAAAGAATTCACAAGATTGATACACCCCTGTCCAGGCTGATCAAAAAGAAAAGAGAAATGACCCAAATCAACAAAATCATGAATGAAAGAGGAGAGATCACAACCAACACCAAAAAAATACAAACGATTATAAGAACGTAATCTGAGCAACCCTATGACAGCATATTCCATAACCTGGAAGAAATGGGTGCATTCCTAGAGATGTGTCAACTACCAAAACTGACCCAGGAGGAAAGAGAAAACCTGAACAGTCCTATAACCACGAAGGCAATTGAAGTAGTCATCAAAAACCTCCCAAGAAACCAAAGCCCAGGGCCAGATGGATTCCCAGGGGAATTCTATCCGACATTTAAAGAAGAATTAATACCTATTCTCCTGAAACTGTTCCAAACAATAGAAATGGAAGGAAAACTTCCAAACTCATTTTATGAGGCCACCATTACCTTGATCCCAAAACCAGACAAAGATCCCATCAAAAAGGAGTATTAGAGACCAATATCCTTGATGAACATCGATGCAAAAATTCTCACCAAAATACTAGCCAAGAGGACCCAACAGTACATGAAAAGGAGTATTCACCATGACCAAGTGGGATTTATCCCTGGGCTGCAAGGCTGGTTCAACATCCGCAAATCAATCAACGTGATAAAACACATTAACCAAAGAAAGAACAAGAATCATATGATCCTCTCAATAGATGCAGAAAAACCATTTGACAAAGTAAAGCACACTTTCTGGATCAAAACTCTTCAGAGTACAGGGACAGCGGGTACATACCTCAATATCATAAAAGCCATCTACGAACAACCTACAGCGAATATCATTCTCAATGGGGAAAAGCTGAGATCTTTTCCCCTAAGGTCAGGAACGCGGCAGGGATAGCCACTCTCACCACTGCTATTCAACATAGTATTAGAAGTCCTAGCCACAGCAATCAGA
The DNA here is from genome assembly GCF_037043125.1 of Eumetopias jubatus. NCBI lineage: Eukaryota > Metazoa > Chordata > Mammalia > Carnivora > Otariidae > Eumetopias > Eumetopias jubatus. Next base: position 411,979 of record NW_028274839.1, on the reverse strand, counting down.
CAACAAAAAGAAATCCAAGGCATCCAAATCGGCAGAGAGGAAGTCAAACTCTCACTCTTTGCAGATGATATGATACTTTATGTGGAAAACCCAAAAGACTCCACCCCAAAACTGCTACAACTCACACAGCAATTCCGTCAAGTAGCAGGCTATAAAATCAATGCACAGACATCAGTGGCATTCCTATACACCAACAACAAGACAGAAGAGAGACAAATCAAGGAGTCGATCCCATTCACAACTGCACCCAAAACCAGAAGAGACCTAGGAATAAATTGAACCCAAGAGGCAAAGGATCTGTACCCAGAAAACTACCAAATACTCAGGAAAGAAATTGAAGAAGACACAAGGAAACGGAAAAACGTTCCATGCTCATGGATTGGGAGAACCAACATTGTGAAGAGGTCAATGCTACCTAGAGCAATCTACACATGCAATGCAATCCCCGTCAAAATACCATCCACTTTTTTCCAAGAAATGGAACAAATAATCCTAAGATTTGAATGGAACCAGAAGAGACCACGAATAGACAGAGGAATATTGAGAAAGAAAAGCAAAGCTGGCGGCATCACAATTCTGGACTTCCAGCTCTATGACAAAGCTGTCATCATCAAGACAGTATGGTACTGGCACAAAAACAGACACATAGATCCATGGAACAGAATCGAGAGCCCAGAAATGGACCCTCAACTCTATGGTCAACTTATCTTTGACAGAGCAGGAAAGAATGTCCAATGGCAAAAAGAGAGTCTCTTCAACAACTGGAGTTGTGGAAATTGGACAGCCCCATGCAGAAGAATGACACTGGACCATTTCCTGACACCACACACAAAAATAGACTCCAAATGCTTGAAAGACCTCAGTGTGAGACAGGACTCCATCAAAATCCTAAAGGAGAACACAGGTAGCAAGCTCTTCGACCTCAGCCGCAGCAACTTCTTCCTAGAAACATCACCAAAGGCACGGGAAGCCAGGGCAAAAAGGAAATATTGGGATTTCATCAAGATAAAAACCTTTGGCACAGCAAAAGAAACATTCCACAAAACCAAAACACAACCGACAGAATGGGAGAAATTATTTACGAATGACATATCAGATAAAGGGCTACTATCCAATATGTATAAAAACGTATCAAACTCAACACCCAAAGAACAAATAATCCAATCAAAAAATAGGCAGAAGAGATGAACAGACATTTTTCCAAAGAAGACATCCAAATGGCCAACAGGCACATGAAAAAGTGCTCAACACGGCTCGGCATCAGGGAAATCCACATGAAAACCTCAATGAGATACCCCCTCACACCCGTCAGAATGGCTCAAATGAACAAGTCAGGGAACGACAGAGGTTGGCGGGGATATGGAGAAAGGGGAACCCTCCTACACTGGTGGTGGGAATGCAAGCTGGTGCAACCCCTCTGGAAAACAGGATGGAGGTTCCTCAAATAGTTGAAATTAGAGCTACCATCCGATCCAGCAATTGCACTCCTGGGTATTTACCCCAAAGATACAAATGTAGGGACCCGAAGCGGTACGTGCACCCCATTGTTTATAGCAGCAATGTCCACAATAGCCAAACTGTTGAAAGAGCCAAGATGTCCATCGACAGATGAGTGGATAAAGAAGAGGTGGTATATATATACACAATGGAATATTACGCAGCCATCAAAAGGAATGAGATGTTGCCATGGACAACGACGTGGATGGAACTGGAGGGTCCGATGATTAGTGAAATAACACAATCAGAGAAAGACATGTATCATATGACCTCACTGATATGAGGAATTCTTAATCTCAGGAACAGAGTGAGGCTTGCTGGAGTGGTCGGGGGTGGGAGGGATGGGCTGGCTGGGTGATAGACATTGGGGAGGGTATGAGCTACGGTGAGCGCTGTGAATTGTGTAAGACTGTTGAATCACAGATCTCTACTTCTGAAACAAATAACGCATCATATTTTAAGAATAAAGGAAAAGAAGGAGATAGCAGGAGAGGAAGAATGAAGGGGAGTTAGTGAGAGGGGGAGACAGACCAGGAGAGATGATGGATTCTGAAAAAAAATCCGAGGTTTCTAGAGGGGAGGTGGGTCGGGGGATTGGTTAGCCTGGTGATGGGTATTAAAGAGGGCACATTCTGTATGGAGCACTGTGTGTTCGGAACAAACAATGAATCATGGGACACTACACCAAAACAAATGATGTAGTACATGGTGATTAACAAAGCAATAAAAAACAAAGACTGTAATAAGAGATGAAGAAGGACACTATATCCTACTTAAAGGGTCTATCCAAGAAGAAGATCTAACAATTGTAAATGTCTATGCCCCGAACATGGGAGCATCCAATTATATAAGGCAATTTAGAAGAAAAGCAAAGAAAGACATTGACAACCATACAATCAGAGTGGGGGACTTTAACACCCCCCTGACTGAAATGGCCAGATCATCTAAGCAAAAGATCAACAAGGAAATAAAGACTTTAAATGACACACTGGACCAAATGGACTTCACAGACATATTCAGAACGTTCCATCCCGAAGCAACGGAATACACATTCTTCTCTAGGGCCCATGGAACGTTCTCCAGAATGGATCACATCCTAGGTCACAAATCAGGTCTCAACCGGTACCCAAAGATTGGGATCATTCCCTGCACATTTTCAGACCACAATGCTTTGAAACTAGAACTCAATCACAAGAGGAAAGTCGGAAAGAACTCAAATACATGGAGGGTAAAGAGCATCCTACGAAAGAATGAATGGGTCAACCAGGAAATTAAAGAAGAATTTAAAAATTCATGGAAACCAATGAAAATGAAAACACAGCTGTCCAAAATCTCTGGGATACAGCCAAGGCAGTCCTTCGAGGAAAGTATATAGCAATACAAGCCTTTCTCAAGAAACATGAAAGGTCTCAAATACACACCCTAACCCTACACCTAAAGGAGCTGGAGAAAGAACGGCCAATAAAGCCTAAACCCAGCAGGAGAAGAGAAATCATGCAGATCAGAGCAGAAATCAATGAAATAGAACCCAAAAGAACAGTAGAACAGATCAACGGAACTAGGAGCTGGTTCTTTGAAAGAATTCACAAGATTGATACACCCCTGTCCAGGCTGATCAAACAGAAAAGAGAAATGACCCAAATCAACAAAATCATGAATGAAGGAGGAGAGATCACAACCAACACCAAAGAAATACAAACGATTATAAGAACGTAATCTGAGCAACCCTAGGGCAGCATATTCCATAACCTGGAAGAAATGGGTGCATTCCTAGAGATGTGTCAACTACCAAAACTGACCCAGGAAGAAAGAGAAAACCTGAACAGTCCTATAACCACGAAGGCAATTGAAGTAGTCATCAAAAACCTCCCAAGAAACCAAAGCCCAGGGCCAGATGGATTCCCAGGGGAATTCTATCCGACATTTAAAGAAGAATTAATACCTATTCTCCTGAAACTGTTCCAAACAATAGAAATGGAAGGAAAACTTCCAAACTCATTTTATGAGGCCACCATTACCTTGATCCCAAAACCAGACAAAGATCCCATCAAAAAGGAGTATTAGAGACCAATATCCTTGATGAACATCGATGCAAAAATTCTCACCAAAATACTAGCCAAGAGGACCCAACAGTACATGAAAAGGAGTATTCACCATGACCAAGTGGGATTTATCCCTGGGCTGCAAGGCTGGTTCAACATCCGCAAATCAATCAACGTGATAAAACACATTAACCAAAGAAAGAACAAGAATCATATGATCCTCTCAATAGATGCAGAAAAACCATTTGACAAAGTAAAGCACACTTTCTGGATCAAAACTCTTCAGAGTACAGGGACAGCGGGTACATACCTCAATATCATAAAAGCCATCTACGAACAAACTACAGCGAATATCATTCTCAATGGGGAAAAGCTGAGATCTTTTCCCCTAAGGTCAGGAACGCGGCAGGGATAGCCACTCTCACCACTGCTATTCAACATAGTATTAGAAGTCCTAGCCACAGCAATCAGACAACAAAAAGAAATCCAAGGCATCCAAATCGGCAGAGAGGAAGTCAAACTCTCACTCTTTGCAGATGATATGATACTTTATGTGGAAAACCCAAAAGACTCGACCCCAAAAATGCTACAACTCACACAGCAATTCCGTCAAGTAGCAGGCTATAAAATCAATGCACAGACATCAGTGGCATTCCTATACACCAAAACAAGACAGAAGAGAGACAAATCAAGGAGTCGATCCCATTCACAACTGCACCCAAAACCAGAAGAGACCTAGGAATAAATTGAACCCAAGAGGCAAAGGATCTGTACCCAGAAAACTACCAAATACTCAGGAAAGAAATTGAAGAAGACACAACGAAACGGAAAAACGTTCCATGCTCATGGATTGGGAGAACCAACATTGTGAAGAGGTCAATGCTACCTAGAGCAATCTACACATGCAATGCAATCCCCGTCAAAATACCATCCACTTTTTTCCAAGAAATGGAACAAATAATCCTAAGATTTGAATGGAACCAGAAGAGACCACGAATAGACAGAGGAATATTGAGAAAGAAAAGCAAAGCTGGCGGCATCACAATTCTGGACTTCCAGCTCTATGACAAAGCTGTCATCATCAAGACAGTATGGTACTGGCACAAAAACAGACACATAGATCCATGGAACAGAATCGAGAGCCCAGAAATGGACCCTCAACTCTATGGTCAACTTATCTTTGACAGAGCAGGAAAGAATGTCCAATGGCAAAAAGAGAGTCTCTTCAACAACTGGAGTTGTGGAAATTGGACAGCCCCATGCAGAAGAATGACACTGGACCATTTCCTGACACCACACACAAAAATAGACTCCAAATGCTTGAAAGACCTCAGTGTGAGACAGGACTCCATCAAAATCCTAAAGGAGAACACAGGTAGCAAGCTCTTCGACCTCAGCCGCAGCAACTTCTTCCTAGAAACATCACCAAAGGCACGGGAAGCCAGGGCAAAAAGGAAATATTGGGATTTCATCAAGATAAAAACCTTTGGCACAGCAAAAGAAACATTCCACAAAACCAAAACACAACCGACAGAATGGGAGAAATTATTTACGAATGACATATCAGATAAAGGGCTACTATCCAATATGTATAAAAACGTATCAAACTCAACACCCAAAGAACAAATAATCCTATCAAAAAATAGGCAGAAGAGATGAACAGACATTTTTCCAAAGAAGACATCCAAATGGCCAACAGGCACATGAAAAAGTGCTCAACACGGCTCGGCATCAGGGAAATCCACATGAAAACCTCAATGAGATACCCCCTCACACCCGTCAGAATGGCTCAAATGAACAAGTCAGGGAACGACAGAGGTTGGCGGGGATATGGAGAAAGGGGAACCCTCCTACACTGGTGGTGGGAATGCAAGCTGGTGCAACCCCTCTGGAAAACAGGATGGAGGTTCCTCAAATAGTTGAAATTAGAGCTACCATCCGATCCAGCAATTGCACTCCTGGGTATTTACCCCAAAGATACAAATGTAGGGACCCGAAGCGGTACGTGCACCCCATTGTTTATAGCAGCAATGTCCACAATAGCCAAACTGATGAAAGAGCCAAGATGTCCATCGACAGATGAGTGGATAAAGAAGAGGTGGTATATATATACACAATGGAATATTACGCAGCCATCAAAAGGAATGAGATGTTGCCATGGACAACGACGTGGATGGAACTGGAGGGTCCGATGATTAGTGAAATAACACAATCAGAGAAAGACATGTATCATATGACCTCACTGATATGAGGAATTCTTAATCTCAGGAACAGAGTGAGGCTTGCTGGAGTGGTCGGGGGTGGGAGGGATGGGCTGGCTGGGTGATAGACATTGGGGAGGGTATGAGCTACGGTGAGCGCTGTGAATTGTGTAAGACTGTTGAATCACAGATCTCTACTTCTGAAACAAATAACGCAACATATTTTAAGAATAAAGGAAAAGAAGGAGATAGCAGGAGAGGAAGAATGAAGGGGTGTTAGTGAGAGGGGGAGACAGACCAGGAGAGATGATGGATTCTGAAAAAAAATCCGAGGTTTCTAGAGGGGAGGTGGGTCGGGGGATTGGTTAGCCTGGTGATGGGTATTAAAGAGGGCACATTCTGCATGGAGCACTGTGTGTTCGGAACAAACAATGAATCATGGGACACTACACCAAAACAAATGATGTAGTACATGGTGATTAACAAAGGAATAAAAAACAAAGACTGTAATAAGAGATGAAGAAGGACACTATATCCTACTTAAAGGGTCTATCCAAGAAGAAGATCTAACAATTGTAAATGTCTATGCCCCGAACATGGGAGCATCCAATTATATAAGGCAATTTAGAAGAAAAGCAAAGAAAGACATTGACAACCATACAATCATAGTGGGGGACTTTAACACCCCCCTGACTGAAATGGCCAGATCATCTAAGCAAAAGATCAACAAGGAAATAAAGACTTTAAATGACACACTGGACCAAATGGACTTCACAGACATATTCAGAACGTTCCATCCCGAAGCAACGGAATACACATTCTTCTCTAGGGCCCATGGAACGTTCTCCAGAATGGATCACATCCTAGGTCACAAATCAGGTCTCAACCGGTACCCAAAGATTGGGATCATTCCCTGCACATTTTCAGACCACAATGCTTTGAAACTAGAACTCAATCACAAGAGGAAAGTCGGAAAGAACTCAAATATATGGAGGCTAAAGAGCATCCTACGAAAGAATGAATGGGTCAACCAGGAAATTAAAGAAGAATTTAAAAATTCATGGAAACCAATGAAAATGAAAACACAACTGTCCAAAATCTTTGGGATACAGCCAAGGCAGTCCTGCGAGGAAAGTATATAGCAATACAAGCCTTTCTCAAGAAACATGAAAGGTCTCAAATACACACCCTAACCCTACACCTAAAGGAGCTGGAGAAAGAACGGCCAATAAAGCGTAAACCCAGCAGGAGAAGAGACATCATGCAGATCAGAGCAGAAATCAATGAAATAGAACCCAAAAGAACAGTAGAACAGATCAACGGAACTAGGAGCTGGTACTTTGAAAGAATTCACAAGATTGATACACCCCTGTCCAGGCTGATCAAAAAGAAAAGAGAAATGACCCAAATCAACAAAATCATGAATGAAAGAGGAGAGATCACAACCAACACCAAAGAAATACAAGCGATTATAAGAACGTAATCTGAGCAACCCTATGACAGCATATTCCATAACCTGGAAGAAATGGGTGCATTCCTAGAGATGTGTCAACTACCAAAACTGACCCAGGAGGAAAGAGAAAACCTGAACAGTCCTATAACCACGAAGGCAATTGAAGTAGTCATCAAAAACCTCCCAAGAAACCAAAGCCCAGGGCCAGATGGATTCCCAGGGGAATTCTATCCGACATTTAAAGAAGAATTAATACCTATTCTCCTGAAACTGTTCCAAACAATAGAAATGGAAGGAAAACTTCCAAACTCATTTTATGAGGCCACCATTACCTTGATCCCAAAACCAGACAAAGATCCCATCAAAAAGGAGTATTAGAGACCAATATCCTTGATGAACATCGATGCAAAAATTCTCACCAAAATACTAGCCAAGAGGACCCAACAGTACATGAAAAGGAGTATTCACCATGACCAAGTGGGATTTATCCCTGGGCTGCAAGGCTGGTTCAACATCCGCAAATCAATCAACGTGATAAAACACATTAACCAAAGAAAGAACAAGAATCATATGATCCTCTCAATAGATGCAGAAAAACCATTTGACAAAGTAAAGCACACTTTCTGGATCAAAACTCTTCAGAGTACAGGGACAGCGGGTACATACCTCAATATCATAAAAGCCATCTACGAACAACCTACAGCGAATATCATTCTCAATGGGGAAAAGCTGAGATCTTTTCCCCTAAGGTCAGGAACGCGGCAGGGATAGCCACTCTCACCACTGCTATTCAACATAGTATTAGAAGTCCTAGCCACAGCAATCAGACAACAAAAAGAAATCCAAGGCATCCAAATCGGCAGAGAGGAAGTCAAACTCTCACTCTTTGCAGATGATATGATACTTTATGTGGAAAACCCAAAAGACTCCACCCCAAAACTGCTACAACTCACACAGCAATTCCGTCAAGTAGCAGGCTATAAAATCAATGCACAGACATCAGTGGCATTCCTATACACCAACAACAAGACAGAAGAGAGACAAATCAAGGAGTCGATCCCATTCACAACTGCACCCAAAACCAGAAGAGACCTAGGAATAAATTGAACCCAAGAGGCAAAGGATCTGTAACCCGAAAACTACCAAATACTCAGGAAAGTAATTGAAGAAGACACAAAGAAACGGAAAAACGTTCCATGCTCATGGATTGGGAGAACCAACATTGTGAAGAGGTCAATGCTACCTAGAGCAATCTACACATGCAATGCAATCCCCGTCAAAATACCATCCACTTTTTTCCAAGAAATGGAACAAATAATCCTAAGATTTGAATGGAACCAGAAGAGACCACGAATAGCCAGAGGAATATTGAGAAAGAAAAGCAAAGCTGGCGGCATCACAATTCTGGACTTCCAGCTCTATGACAAAGCTGTCATCATCAAGACAGTATGGTACTGGCACAAAAACAGACACATAGATCCATGGAACAGAATCGAGAGCCCAGAAATGGACCCTCAACTCTATGGTCAACTTATCTTTGACAGAGCAGGAAAGAATGTCCAATGGCAAAAAGAGAGTCTCTTCAACAACTGGAGTTGTGGAAATGGGACAGCCCCATGCAGAAGAATGACACTGGACCATTTCCTGACACCACACACAAAAATAGACTCCAAATGTTTGAAAGACCTCAGGGTGAGACAGGACTCCATCAAAATCCTAAAGGAGAACACAGGTAGCAAGCTCTTCGACCTCAGCCGCAGCAACTTCTTCCTACAAACATCACCAAAGGCACGGGAAGCCAGGGCAAAAATGAACTATTGGGATTTCATCAAGATAAAAACCTTTGGCACAGCAAAAGAAACAGTCCACAAAACCAAAACACAACCGACAGAATGGGAGAAATTATTTACGAATGACATATCAGATAAAGGGCTACTATCCAATATGTATAAAAACGTATCAAACTCAACACCCAAAGAACAAATAATCCAATCAAAAAATAGGCAGAAGACATGAACAGACATTTTTCCAAAGAAGATATCCAAATGGCCCACAGGCACAGGAAAAAGTGCTCAACACGGCTCGGCATCAGGGAAATCCACATCAAAACCTCAATGAGATACCCCCTCACACCCGTCAGAATGGCTCAAATGAACAAGTCAGGGAACGACAGAGGTTGGCGGGGATGTGGAGAAAGGGGAACCCTCCTACACTGGTGGTGGGAATGCAAGCTGGTGCAACCCCTCTGGAAAACAGGATGGAGGTTCCTCAAATAGTTGAAATTAGAGCTACCATCCGATCCAGCAATTGCACTCCTGGGTATTTACCCCAAAGATACAAATGTAGGGACCCGAAGCGGTACGTGCACCCCATTGTTTATAGCAGCAATGTCCACAATAGCCAAACTGTTGAAAGAGCCAAGATGTCCATCGACAGAAGAGTGGATAAAGAAGAAGTGGTATATATATACACAATGGAATATTACGCAGCCATCAAAAGGAATGAGATGTTGCCATGGACAACGACGTGGATGGAAGTGGAGGGTCCGATGATTAGTGAAATAAGTCAATCAGAGAAAGACATGTATCATATGACCTCACTGATATGAGGAATTCTTAATCTCAGGAACAGAGTGAGGCTTGCTGGAGTGGTCGGGGGTGGGAGGGATGGGCTGGCTGGGTGATAGACATTGGGGAGGGTATGAGCTACGGTGAGCGCTGTGAATTGTGTAAGACTGTTGAATCACAGATCTCTACTTCTGAAACAAATAACGCAACATATTTTAAGAATAAAGGAAAAGAAGGAGATAGCAGGAGAGGAAGAATGAAGGGGAGTTAGTGAGAGGGGGAGACAGACCAGGAGAGATGATGGATTCTGAAAAAAAATCCGAGGTTTCTAGAGGGGAGGTGGGTCGGGGGATTGGTTAGCCTGGTGATGGGTATTAAAGAGGGCACATTCTGCATGGAGCACTGTGTGTTCGGAACAAACAATGAATCATGGGACACTACACCAAAACAAATGATGTAGTACATGGTGATTAACAAAGCAATAAAAAACAAAGACTGTAATAAGAGATGAAGAAGGACACTATATCCTACTTAAAGGGTCTATCCAAGAAGAAGATCTAACAATTGTAAATGTCTATGCCCCGAACATGGGAGCATCCAATTATATAAGGCAATTTAGAAGAAAAGCAAAGAAAGACATTGACAACCATACAATCATAGTGGGGGACTTTAACACCCCCCTGACTGAAATGGCCAGATCATCTAAGCAAAAGATCAACAAGGAAATAAAGACTTTAAATGACACACTGGACCAAATGGACTTCACAGACATATTCAGAACGTTCCATCCCGAAGCAACGGAATACACATTCTTCTCTAGGGCCCATGGAACGTTCTCCAGAATGGATCACATCCTAGGTCACAAATCAGGTCTCAACCGGTACCCAAAGATTGGGATCATTCCCTGCACATTTTCAGACCACAATGCTTTGAAACTAGAACTCAATCACAAGAGGAAAGTCGGAAAGAACTCAAATATATGGAGGCTAAAGAGCATCCTACGAAAGAATGAATGGGTCAACCAGGAAATTAAAGAAGAATTTAAAAATTCATGGAAACCAATGAAAATGAAAACACAACTGTCCAAAATCTTTGGGATACAGCCAAGGCAGTCCTGCGAGGAAAGTATATAGCAATACAAGCCTTTCTCAAGAAACATGAAAGGTCTCAAATACACACCCTAACCCTACACCTAAAGGAGCTGGAGAAAGAACGGCCAATAAAGCGTAAACCCAGCAGGAGAAGAGACATCATGCAGATCAGAGCAGAAATCAATGAAATAGAACCCAAAAGAACAGTAGAACAGATCAACGGAACTAGGAGCTGGTTCTTTGAAAGAATTCACAAGATTGATACACCCCTGTCCAGGCTGATCAAAAAGAAAAGAGAAATGACCCAAATCAACAAAATCATGAATGAAAGAGGAGAGATCACAACCAACACCAAAGAAATACAAGCGATTATAAGAACGTAATCTGAGCAACCCTATGGCAGCATATTCCATAACCTGGAAGAAATGGGTGCATTCCTAGAGATGTGTCAACTACCAAAACTGACCCAGGAAGAAAGAGAAAACCTGAACAGTCCTATAACCACGAAGGCAATTGAAGTAGTCATCAAAAACCTCCCAAGAAACCAAAGCCCAGGGCCAGATGGATTCCCAGGGGAATTCTATCCGACATTTAAAGAAGAATTAATACCTATTCTCCTGAAACTGTTCCAAACAATAGAAATGGAAGGAAAACTTCCAAACTCATTTTATGAGGCCACCATTACCTTGATCGCAAAACGAGACAAAGATCCCATCAAAAAGGAGTATTAGAGACCAATATCCTTGATGAACATCGATGCAAAAATTCTCACCAAAATACTAGCCAAGAGGACCCAACAGTACATGAAAAGGAGTATTCACCATGACCAAGTGGGATTTATCCCTGGGCTGCAAGGCTGGTTCAACATCCGCAAATCAATCAACGTGATAAAACACATTAACCAAAGAAAGAACAAGAATCATATGATCCTCTCAATAGATGCAGAAAAACCATTTGACAAAGTAAAGCACACTTTCTGGATCAAAACTCTTCAGAGTACAGGGACAGCGGGTACATACCTCAATATCATAAAAGCCATCTACGAACAACCTACAGCGAATATCATTCTCAATGGGGAAAAGCTGAGATCTTTTCCCCTAAGGTCAGGAACGCGGCAGGGATAGCCACTCTCACCACTGCTATTCAACATAGTATTAGAAGTCCTAGCCACAGCAATCAGACAACAAAAAGAAATCCAAGGCATCCAAATCGGCAGAGAGGAAGTCAAACTCTCACTCTTTGCAGATGATATGATACTTTATGTGGAAAACCCAAAAGACTCCACCCCAAAACTGCTACAACTCACACAGCAATTCCGTCAAGTAGCAGGCTATAAAATCAATGCACAGACATCAGTGGCATTCCTATACACCAACAACAAGACAGAAGAGAGACAAATCAAGGAGTCGATCCCATTCACAACTGCACCCAAAACCAGAAGAGACCTAGGAATAAATTGAACCCAAGAGGCAAAGGATCTGTAACCCGAAAACTACCAAATACTCAGGAAAGTAATTGAAGAAGACACAAAGAAACGGAAAAACGTTCCATGCTCATGGATTGGGAGAACCAACATTGTGAAGAGGTCAATGCTACCTAGAGCAATCTACACATGCAATGCAATCCCCGTCAAAATACCATCCACTTTTTTCCAAGAAATGGAACAAATAATCCTAAGATTTGAATGGAACCAGAAGAGACCACGAATAGCCAGAGGAATATTGAGAAAGAAAAGCAAAGCTGGCGGCATCACAATTCTGGACTTCCAGCTCTATGACAAAGCTGTCATCATCAAGACAGTATGGTACTGGCACAAAAACAGACACATAGATCCATGGAACAGAATCGAGAGCCCAGAAATGGACCCTCAACTCTATGGTCAACTTATCTTTGACAGAGCAGGAAAGAATGTCCAATGGCAAAAAGAGAGTCTCTTCAACAACTGGAGTTGTGGAAATGGGACAGCCCCATGCAGAAGAATGACACTGGACCATTTCCTGACAACACACACAAAAATAGACTCCAAATGTTTGAAAGACCTCAGGGTGAGACAGGACTCCATCAAAATCCTAAAGGAGAACACAGGTAGAAAGCTCTTCGACCTCAGCCGCAGCAACTTCTTCCTACAAACATCACCAAAGGCACGGGAAGCCAGGGCAAAAATGAACTATTGGGATTTCATCAAGATAAAAACCTTTGGCACAGCAAAAGAAACAGTCCACAAAACCAAAACACAACCGACAGAATGGGAGAAATTATTTACGAATGACATATCAGATAAAGGGCTACTATCCAATATGAATAAAAACGTATCAAACTCAACACCCAAAGAACAAATAATCCAATAAAAAAATAGGCAGAAGACATGAACAGACATTTTTCCAAAGAAGACATCCAAATGGCCAACAGGCACAGGAAAAAGTGCTCAACACGGCTCGGCATCAGGGAAATCCACATCAAAACCTCAATGAGATACCCTCTCACACCCGTCAGAATGGCTCAAATGAACAAGTAAGGGAACGACAGAGGTTGGCGGGGATGTGGAGAAAGGGGAACCCTCCTACACTGGTGGTGGGAATGCAAGCTGGGGCAACCCCTCTGGAAAACAGGATGGAGGTTCCTCAAATAGTTGAAATTAGAGCTACCATCCGATCCAGCAATTGCACTCCTGGGTATTTACCCCAAAGATACAAATGTAGGGACCCGAAGCGGTACGTTCACCCCATTGTTTATAGCAGCAATGTCCACAATAGCCAAACTGTTGAAAGTGCCAAGATGTCCATCGACAGATGAGTGGATAAAGAAGAAGTGGTATATATATACACAATGGAATATTACGCAGCCATCAAAAGGAATGAGATGTTGCCATGGACAACGACGTGGATGGAAGTGGAGGGTCCGATGATTAGTGAAATAAGTCAATCAGAGAAAGACATGTATCATATGACCTCACTGATATGAGGAATTCTTAATCTCAGGAACAGAGTGAGGCTTGCTGGAGTGGTCGGGGGTGGGAGGGATGGGCTGGCTGGGTGATAGACATTGGGGAGGGTATGAGCTACGGTGAGCGCTGTGAATTGTGTAAGACTGTTGAATCACAGATCTCTACTTCTGAAACAAATAACGCAACATATTTTAAGAATAAAGGAAAAGAAGGAGATAGCAGGAGAGGAAGAATGAAGGGGAGTTAGTGAGAGGGGGAGACAGACCAGGAGAGATGATGGATTCTGAAAAAAAATCCGAGGTTTCTAGAGGGGAGGTGGGTCGGGGGATTGGTTAGCCTGGTGATGGGTATTAAAGAGGGCACATTCTGCATGGAGCACTGTGTGTTCGGAACAAACAATGAATCATGGGACACTACACCAAAACAAATGATGTAGTACATGGTGATTAACAAAGCAATAAAAAACAAAGACTGTAATAAGAGATGAAGAAGGACACTATATCCTACTTAAAGGGTCTATCCAAGAAGAAGATCTAACAATTGTAAATGTCTATGCCCCGAACATGGGAGCATCCAATTATATAAGGCAATTTAGAAGAAAAGCAAAGAAAGACATTGACAACCATACAATCATAGTGGGGGACTTTAACACCCCCCTGACTGAAATGGCCAGATCATCTAAGCAAAAGATCAACAAGGAATAAAGACTTTAAATGACACACTGGACCAAATGGACTTCACAGACATATTCAGAACGTTCCATCCCGAGGCAACGGAATACACATTCTTCTCTAGGGCCCATGGAACGTTCTCCAGAATGGATCACATCCTAGGTCACAAATCAGGTCTCAACCGGTACCCAAAGATTGGGATCAGTCCCTGCACATTTTCAGACCACAATGCTTTGAAACTAGAACTCAATCACAAGAGGAAAGTCGGAAAGAACTCAAATACATGGAGGCTAAAGAGCATCCTACGAAAGAATGAATGGGTCAACCAGGAAATTAAAGAAGAATATAAAAATTCATGGAAACCAATGAAAATGAAAACACAACTGTCCAAAATCTTTGGGATACAGCCAAGGCAGTCCTGCGAGGAAAGTATATAGCAATACAAGCCTTTCTCAAGAAACATGAAAGGTCTCAAATACACACCCTAACCCTACACCTAAAGGAGCTGGAGAAAGAACGGCCAATAAAGCCTAAACCCAGCAGGAGAAGAGAAATCATGCAGATCAGAGCAGAAATCAATGAAATACAACCCAAAAGAACAGTAGAACAGATCAACGGAACTAGGAGCTGGTTCTTTGAAAGAATTCACAAGATTGATACACCCCTGTCCAGGCTGATCAAAAAGAAAAGAGAAATGACCCAAATCAACAAAATCATGAATGAAGGAGGAGAGATCACAACCAACACCAAAGAAATACAAACGATTATAAGAACGTAATCTGAGGAACCCTATGGCAGCATATTCCATAACCTGGAAGAAATGGGTGCATTCCTAGAGATGTGTCAACTACCAAAACTGACCCAGAAAGAAAGAGAAAACCTGAACAGTCCTATAACCACGAAGGCAATTGAAGTAGTCATCAAAAACCTCCCAAGAAACCAAAGCCCAGGGCCAGATGGATTCCCAGGGGAATTCTATCAGACATTTAAAGAAGAATTAATACCTATTCTCCTGAAACTGTTCCAAACAATAGAAATGGAAGGAAAACTTCCAATCTCATTTTATGAGGCCACCATTACCTTGATCCCAAAACCAGACAAAGATCCCATCAAAAAGGAGTATTAGAGACCAATATCCTTGATGAACATCGATGCAAAAATTCTCACCAAAATACTAGCCAAGAGGACCCAACAGTACATGAAAAGGAGTATTCACCATGACCAAGTGGGATTTATCCCTGGGCTGCAAGGCTGGTTCAACATCCGCAAATCAATCAACGTGATAAAACACATTAACCAAAGAAAGAACAAGAATCATATGATCCTCTCAATAGATGCAGAAAAACCATTTGACAAAGTAAAGCACACTTTCTGGATCAAAACTCTTCAGAGTACAGGGACAGCGGGTACATACCTCAATATCATAAAAGCCATCTACGAACAACCTACAGCGAATATCATTCTCAATGGGGAAAAGCTGAGATCTTTTCCCCTAAGGTCAGGAACGCGCCAGGGATAGCCACTCTCACCACTGCTATTCAACATAGTATTAGAAGTCCTAGCCACAGCAATCAGACAACAAAAAGAAATCCAAGGCATCCAAATCGGCAGAGAGGAAGTCAAACTCTCACTCTTTGCAGATGATATGATACTTTATGTGGAAAACCCAAAAAACTCCACCCCAAAACTGCTACAACTCACACAGCAATTCCGTCAAGTAGCAGGCTATAAAATCAATGCACAGACATCAGTGGCATTCCTATACACCAACAACAAGACAGAAGAGAGACAAATCAAGGAGTCGATCCCATTCACAACTGCACCCAAAACCAGAAGAGACCTAGGAATAAATTGAACCCAAGAGGCAAAGGATCTGTACCCAGAAAACTACCAAATACTCAGGAAAGAAATTGAAGAAGACACAAAGAAACGGAAAAACGTTCCATGCTCATGGATTGGGAGAACCAACATTGTGAAGAGGTCAATGCTACCTAGAGCAATCTACACATGCAATGCAATCCCCGTCAAAATACCATCCACTTTTTTCCAAGAAATGGAACAAATAATCCTAAGATTTGAATGGAACCAGAAGAGACCACGAATAGCCAGAGGAATATTGAGAAAGAAAAGCAAAGCTGGCGGCATCACAATTCTGGACTTCCAGCTCTATGACAAAGCTGTCATCATCAAGACAGTATGGTACTGGCACAAAAACAGATACATAGATCCATGGAACAGAATCGAGAGCCCAGAAATGGACCCTCAACTCTATGGTCAACTTATCTTTGACAGAGCAGGAAAGAATGTCCAATGGCAAAAAGAGAGTCTCTTCAACAACTGGAGTTGTGGAAATGGGACAGCCCCATGCAGAAGAATGACACTGGACCATTTCCTGACACCACACACAAAAATAGACTCCAAATGTTTGAAAGACCTCAGTGTGAGACAGGACTCCATCAAAATCCTAAAGGAGAACACAGGTAGCAAGCTCTTCGACCTCAGCCGCAGCAACTTCTTCCTACAAACATCACCAAAGGCACGGGAAGCCAGGGCAAAAATGAACTATTGGGATTTCATCAAGATAAAAACCTTTGGCACAGCAAAAGAAACAGTCCACAAAACCAAAACACAACCGACAGAATGGGAGAAATTATTTACGAATGACATATCAGATAAAGGGCTACTATCCAATATGTATAAAAACGTATCAAACTCAACACCCAAAGAACAAATAATCCAATCAAAAAATAGGCAGAAGACATGAACAGACATTTTTCCAAAGAAGATATAAAAATGGCCAACAGGCACATGAAAAAGTGCTCAACACGGCTCGGCATCAGGGAAATCCACATCAAAACCTCAATGAGATACCCCCTCACACCCGTCAGAATGGCTCAAATGAACAAGTCAGGGAACGACAGAGGTTGGCGGGGATGTGGAGAAAGGGGAACCCTCCTACACTGGTGGTGGGAATGCAAGCTGGTGCAACCCCTCTGGAAAACAGGATGGAGGTTCCTCAAATAGTTGAAATTAGAGCTACCATCCGATCCAGCAATTGCACTCCTGGGTATTTACCCCAAAGATACAAATGTAGGGACCCGAAGCGGTACGTGCACCCCATTGTTTATAGCAGCAATGTCCACAATAGCCAAACTGTTGAAAGAGCCAAGATGTCCATCGACAGATGAGTGGATAAAGAAGAAGTGGTATATATATACACAATGGAATATTACGCAGCCATCAAAAGGAATGAGATGTTCCCATGGACAACGACGTGGATGGAACTGGAGGGTCCGATGATTAGTGAAATAAGTCAATCAGAGAAAGACATGTATCATATGACCTCACTGATATGAGGAATTCTTAATCTCAGGAACAGAGTGAGGCTTGCTGGAGTGGTCGGGGGTGGGAGGGATGGGCTGGCTGGGTGATAGACATTGGGGAGGGTATGAGCTACGGTGAGCGTTGTGAATTGTGTAAGACTGTTGAATCACAGATCTCTACTTCTGAAACAAATAACGCAACATATTTTAAGAATAAAGGAAAAGAAGGAGATAGCAGGAGAGGAAGAATGAAGGGGAGTTAGTGAGAGGGGGAGACAGACCAGGAGAGATGATGGATTCTGAAAAAAAATCCGAGGTTTCTAGAGGGGAGGTGGGTCGGGGGATTGGTTAGCCTGGTGATGGGTATTAAAGAGGGCACATTCTGCATAGAGCACTGTGTGTTCGGAACAAACAATAAATCATGGGACACTACACCAAAACAAATGATGTAGTACATGGTGATTAACAAAGCAATAAAAAACAAAGAGTGTAATAAGAGAGGAAGAAGGACACTATATCCTACTTAAAGGGTCTATCCAAGAAGAAGATCTAACAATTGTAAATGTCTATGCCCCGAACATGGGAGCATCCAATTATATAAGGTAATTTAGAAGAAAAGCAAAGAAAGACATTGACAACCATACAATCATAGTGGGGGACTTTAACACCCCCCTGACTGAAATGGCCAGATCATCTAAGCAAAAGATCAACAAGGAAATAAAGACTTTAAATGACACACTGGACCAAATGGACTTCACAGACATATTCAGAACGTTCCTTCCCGAAGCAACGGAATACACATTCTTCTCTAGGGCCCATGGAACGTTCTCCAGAATGGATCACATCCTAGGTCACAAATCAGGTCTCAACCGGTACCCAAAGATTGGGATCATTCCCTGCACATTTTCAGACCACAATGCTTTGAAACTAGAACTCAATCAGAAGAGGAAAGTCGGAAAGAAGTCAAATACATGGAGGCTAAAGAGCATCCTACGAAAAAATGAATGGGTCAACCAGGAAATTAAAGAAGAATTTAAAAATTCATGGAAACCAATGAAAATGAAAACACAACTGTCCAAAATCTTTGGGATACAGCCAAGGCAGCCTGCGAGGAAAGTATATAGCAATACAAGCCTTTCTCAAGAAACATGAAAGGTCTCAAATACACACCCTAACCCTACACCTAAAGGAGCTGGAGAAAGAACGGCCAATAAAGCGTAAACCCAGCAGGAGAAGAGACATCATGCAAATCAGAGCAGAAATCAATGAAATAGAGCCCAAAAGAACAGTAGAACAGATCAACGGAACTAGGAGCTGGTTCTTTGAAAGAATTCACAAGATTGATACACCCCTGTCCAGGCTGATCAAAAAGAAAAGAGAAATGACCCAAATCAACAAAATCATGAATGAAAGAGGAGAGATCACAACCAACACCAAAGAAATACAAGCGATTATAAGAACGTAATCTGAGCAACCCTATGGCAGCATATTCCATAACCTGGAAGAAATGGGTGCATTCCTAGAGATGTGTCAACTACCAAAACTGACCCAGGAAGAAAGAGAAAACCTGAACAGTCCTATAACCACGAAGGCAATTGAAGTAGTCATCAAAAACCTCCCAAGAAACCAAAGCCCAGGGCCAGATGGATTCCCAGGGGAATTCTATCCGACATTTAAAGAAGAATTAATACCTATTCTCCTGAAACTGTTCCAAACAATAGAAATGGAAGGAAAACTTCCAAACTCATTTTATGAGGCCACCATTACCTTGATCCCAAAACCAGACAAAGATCCCATCAAAAAGGAGTATTAGAGACCAATATCCTTGATGAACATCGATGCAAAAATTCTCAACAAAATACTAGCCAAGAGGATCCAACAGTACATGAAAAGGAGTATTCACCATGACCAAGTGGGATTTATCCCTGGGCTGCAAGGCTGGTTCAACATCCGCAAATCAATCAACGTGATAAAACACATTAACCAAAGAAAGAACAAGAATCATATGATCCTCTCAATAGATGCAGAAAAACCATTTGACAAAGTAAAGCACACTTTCTGGATCAAAACTCTTCAGAGTACAGGGACAGCGGGTACATACCTCAATATCATAAAAGCCATCTACGAACAACCTACAGCGAATATCATTCTCAATGGGGAAAAGCTGAGATCTTTTCCCCTAAGGTCAGGAACGCGGCAGGGATAGGCACTCTCACCACTGTTATTCAACATAGTATTAGAAGTCCTAGCCACAGCAATCAGACAACAAAAAGAAATCCAAGGCATCCAAATCGGCAGAGAGGATGTCAAACTCTCACTCTTTGCAGATGATATGATACTTTATGTGGAAAACCCAAAAGACTCCACCCCAAAACTGCTACAACTCACACAGCAATTCCGTCAAGTAGCAGGCTATAAAATCAATGCACAGACATCAGTGGCATTCCTATACACCAACAACAAGACAGAAGAGAGACAAATCAAGGAGTCGATCCCATTCACAACTGCACCCAAAACCAGAAGAGACCTAGGAATAAATTGAACCCAAGAGGCAAAGGATCTGTAACCCGAAAACTACCAAATACTCAGGAAAGTAATTGAAGAAGACACAAAGAAACGGAAAAACGTTCCATGCTCATGGATTGGGAGAACCAACATTGTGAAGAGGTCAATGCTACCTAGAGCAATCTACACATGCAATGCAATCCCCGTCAAAATACCATCCACTTTTTCCCAAGAAATGGAACAAATAATCCTAAGATTTGAATGGAACCAGAAGAGACCACGAATAGCCAGAGGAATATTGAGAAAGAAAAGCAAAGCTGGCGGCATCACAATTCTGGACTTCCAGCTCTATGACAAAGCTGTCATCATCAAGACAGTATGGTACTGGCACAAAAACAGACACATAGATCCATGGAACAGAATCGAGAGCCCAGAAATGGACCCTCAACTCTATGGTCAACTTATCTTTGACAGAGCAGGAAAGAATGTCCAATGGCAAAAAGAGAGTCTCTTCAACAACTGGAGTTGTGGAAATGGGACAGCCCCATGCAGAAGAATGACACTGGACCATTTCCTGACACCACACACAAAAATAGAATCCAAATGTTTGAAAGACCTCAGGGTGAGACAGGACTCCATCAAAATCCTAAAGGAGAACACAGGTAGAAAGCTCTTCGACCTCAGCCGCAGCAACTTCTTCCTACAAACATCACCAAAGGCACGGGAAGCCAGGGCAAAAATGAACTATTGGGATTTCATCAAGATAAAAACCTTTGGCACAGCAAAAGAAACAGTCCACAAAACCAAAACACAACCGACAGAATGGGAGAAATTATTTACGAATGACATATCAGATAAAGGGCTACTATCCAATATGTATAAAAACGTATCAAACTCAACACCCAAAGAACAAATAATCCAATCAAAAAATAGGCAGAAGACATGAACAGACATTTTTCCAAAGAAGACATCCAAATGGCCAACAGGCACAGGAAAAAGTGCTCAACACGGCTCGGCATCAGGGAAATCCACATCAAAACCTCAATGAGATACCCTCTCACACCCGTCAGAATGGCTCAAATGAACAAGTCAGGGAACGACAGAGGTTGGCGGGGATGTGGAGAAAGGGGAACCCTCCTACACTGGTGGTGGGAATGCAAGCTGGGGCAACCCCTCTGGAAAACAGGATGGAGGTTCCTCAAATAGTTGAAATTAGAGCTACCATCCGATCCAGCAATTGCACTCCTGGGTATTTACCCCAAAGATACAAATGTAGGGACCCGAAGCGGTACGTGCACCCCAATGTTTATAGCAGCAATGTCCACAATAGCCAAACTGTTGAAAGAGCCAAGATGTCCATCGACAGATGAGTGGATAAAGAAGAAGTGGTATATATATACACAATGGAATATTACGCAGCCATCAAAAGGAATGAGATGTTGCCATGGACAACGACGTGGATGGAAGTGGAGGGTCCGATGATTAGTGAAATAAGTCAATCAGAGAAAGACATGTATCATATGACCTCACTGATATGAGGAATTCTTAATCTCAGGAACAGAGTGAGGCTTGCTGGAGTGGTCGGGGGTGGGAGGGATGGGCTGGCTGGGTGATAGACATTGGGGAGGGTATGAGCTACGGTGAGCGCTGTGAATTGTGTAAGACTGTTGAATCACAGATCTCTACTTCTGAAACAAATAACGCAACATATTTTAAGAATAAAGGAAAAGAAGGAGATAGCAGGAGAGGAAGAATGAAGGGGAGTTAGTGAGAGGGGGAGACAGACCAGGAGAGATGATGGATTCTGAATAAAAATCCGAGGTTTCTAGAGGGGAGGTGGGTCGGGGGATTGGTTAGCCTGGTGATGGGTATTAAAGAGGGCACATTCTGCATGGAGCACTGTGTGTTCGGAACAAACAATGAATCATGGGACACTACACCAAAACAAATGATGTAGTACATGGTGATTAACAAAGCAATAAAAAACAAAGACTGTAATAAGAGATGAAGAAGGACACTATATCCTATTAAAGGGTCTATCCAAGAAGAAGATCTAACAATTGTAAATGTCTATGCCCCGAACATGGGAGCATCCAATTATATAAGGCAATTTAGAAGAAAAGCAAAGAAAGACATTGACAACCATACAATCATAGTGGGGGACTTTAACACCCCCCTGACTGAAATGGCCAGATCATCTAAGCAAAAGATCAACAAGGAAATAAAGACTTTAAATGACACACTGCACCAAATGGACTTCACAGACATATTCAGAACGTTCCATCCCGAAGCAACGGAATACACATTCTTCTCTAGGGCCCATGGAACGTTCTCCAGAATGGATCACATCCTAGGTCACAAATCAGGTCTCAACCGGTACCCAAAGATTGGGATCATTCCCTGCACATTTTCAGACCACAATGCTTTGAAACTAGAACTCAATCACAAGAGGAAAGTCGGAAAGAACTCAAATATATGGAGGCTAAAGAGCATCCTACGAAAGAATGAATGGGTCAACCAGGAAATTAAAGAAGAATTTAAAAATTCATGGAAACCAATGAAAATGAAAACACAACTGTCCAAAATCTTTGGGATACAGCCAAGGCAGTCCTGCGAGGAAAGTATATAGCAATACAAGCCTTTCTCAAGAAACATGAAAGGTCTCAAATACACACCCTAACCCTACACCTAAAGGAGCTGGAGAAAGAACGGCCAATAAAGCGTAAACCCAGCAGGAGAAGAGACATCATGCAGATCAGAGCAGAAATCAATGAAATAGAACCCAAAAGAACAGTAGAACAGATCAACGGAACTAGGAGCTGGTTCTTTGAAAGAATTCACAAGATTGATACACCCCTGTCCAGGCTGATCAAAAAGAAAAGAGAAATGACCCAAATCAACAAAATCATGAATGAAAGAGGAGAGATCACAACCAACACCAAAGAAATACAAGCGATTATAAGAACGTAATCTGAGCAACCCTATGGCAGCATATTCCATAACCTGGAAGAAATGGGTGCATTCCTAGAGATGTGTCAACTACCAAAACTGACCCAGGAAGAAAGAGAAAACCTGAACAGTCCTATAACCACGAAGGCAATTGAAGTAGTCATCAAAAACCTCCCAAGAAACCAAAGCCCAGGGCCAGATGGATTCCCAGGGGAATTCTATCCGACATTTAAAGAAGAATTAATACCTATTCTCCTGAAACTGTTCCAAACAATAGAAATGGAAGGAAAACTTCCAAACTCATTTTATGAGGCCACCATTACCTTGATCGCAAAACCAGACAAAGATCCCATCAAAAAGGAGTATTAGAGACCAATATCCTTGATGAACATCGATGCAAAAATTCTCACCAAAATACTAGCCAAGAGGACCCAACAGTACATGAAAAGGAGTATTCACCATGACCAAGTGGGATTTATCCCTGGGCTGCAAGGCTGGTTCAACATCCGCAAATCAATCAACGTGATAAAACACATTAACCAAAGAAAGAACAAGAATCATATGATCCTCTCAATAGATGCAGAAAAACCATTTGACAAAGTAAAGCACACTTTCTGGATCAAAACTCTTCAGAGTACAGGGACAGCGGGTACATACCTCAATATCATAAAAGCCATCTACGAACAACCTACAGCGAATATCATTCTCAATGGGGAAAAGCTGAGATCTTTTCCCCTAAGGTCAGGAACGCGGCAGGGATAGCCACTCTCACCACTGCTATTCAACATAGTATTAGAAGTCCTAGCCACAGCAATCAGACAACAAAAAGAAATCCAAGGCATCCAAATCGGCAGAGAGGAAGTCAAACTCTCACTCTTTGCAGATGATATGATACTTTATGTGGAAAACCCAAAAGACTCCACCCCAAAACTGCTACAACTCACACAGCAATTCCGTCAAGTAGCAGGCTATAAAATCAATGCACAGACATCAGTGGCATTCCTATACACCAACAACAAGACAGAAGAGAGACAAATCAAGGAGTCGATCCCATTCACAACTGCACCCAAAACCAGAAGAGACCTAGGAATAAATTGAACCCAAGAGGCAAAGGATCTGTAACCCGAAAATTACCAAATACTCAGGAAAGTAATTGAAGAAGACACAAAGAAACGGAAAAACGTTCCATGCTCATGGATTGGGAGAACCAACATTGTGAAGAGGTCAATGCTACCTAGAGCAATCTACACATGCAATGCAATCCCCGTCAAAATACCATCCACTTTTTTCCAAGAAATGGAACAAATAATCCTAAGATTTGAATGGAACCAGAAGAGACCACGAATAGCCAGAGGAATATTGAGAAAGAAAAGCAAAGCTGGCGGCATCACAATTCTGGACTTCCAGCTCTATGACAAAGCTGTCATCATCAAGACAGTATGGTACTGGCACAAAAACAGACACATAGATCCATGGAACAGAATCGAGAGCCCAGAAATGGACCCTCAACTCTATGGTCAACTTATCTTTGACAGAGCAGGAAAGAATGTCCAATGGCAAAAAGAGAGTCTCTTCAACAACTGGAGTTGTGGAAATGGGACAGCCCCATGCAGAAGAATGACACTGGACCATTTCCTGAAACCACACACAAAAATAGACTCCAAATGTTTGAAAGACCTCAGGGTGAGACAGGACTCCATCAAAATCCTAAAGGAGAACACAGGTAGCAAGCTCTTCGACCTCAGCCGCAGCAACTTCTTCCTACAAACATCACCAAAGGCACGGGAAGCCAGGGCAAAAATGAACTATTGGGATTTCATCAAGATAAAAACCTTTGGCACAGCAAAAGAAACAGTCCACAAAACCAAAACACAACCGACAGAATGGGAGAAATTATTTACGAATGACATATCAGATAAAGGGCTACTATCCAATATGAATAAAAAGGTATCAAACTCAACACCCAAAGAACAAATAATCCAATAAAAAAATAGGCAGAAGACATGAACAGACATTTTTCCAAAGAAGACATCCAAATGGCCAACAGGCACAGGAAAAAGTGCTCAACACGGCTCGGCATCAGGGAAATCCACATCAAAACCTCAATGAGATAGCCTCTCACACCCGTCAGAATGGCTCAAATGAACAAGTAAGGGAACGACAGAGGTTGGCGGGGATGTGGAGAAAGGGGAACCCTCCTACACTGGTGGTGGGAATGCAAGCTGGGGCAACCCCTCTGGAAAACAGGATGGAGGTTCCTCAAATAGTTGAAATTAGAGCTACCATCCGATCCAGCAATTGCACTCCTGGGTATTTACCCCAAAGATACAAATGTAGGGACCCGAAGCGGTACGTTCACCCCATTGTTTATAGCAGCAATGTCCAAAATAGCCAAACTGTTGAAAGTGCCAAGATGTCCATCGACAGATGAGTGGATAAAGAAGAAGTGGTATATATATACACAATGGAATATTACGCAGCCATCAAAAGGAATGAGATGTTGCCATGGACAACGACGTGGATGGAAGTGGAGGGTCCGATGATTAGTGAAATAAGTCAATCAGAGAAAGACATGTATCATATGACCTCACTGATATGAGGAATTCTTAATCTCAGGAACAGAGTGAGGCTTGCTGGAGTGGTCGGGGGTGGGAGGGATGGGCTGGCTGGGTGATAGACATTGGGGAGGGTATGAGCTACGGTGAGCGCTGTGAATTGTGTAAGACTGTTGAATCACAGATCTCTACTTCTGAAACAAATAACGCAACATATTTTAAGAATAAAGGAAAAGAAGGAGATAGCAGGAGAGGAAGAATGAAGGGGAGTTAGTGAGAGGGGGAGACAGACCAGGAGAGATGATGGATTCTGAAAAAAAATCCGAGGTTTCTAGAGGGGAGGTGGGTCGGGGGATTGGTTAGCCTGGTGATGGGTATTAAAGAGGGCACATTCTGCATGGAGCACTGTGTGTTCGGAACAAACAATGAATCATGGGACACTACACCAAAACAAATGATGTAGTACATGGTGATTAACAAAGCAATAAAAAACAAAGACTGTAATAAGAGATGAAGAAGGACACTATATCCTACTTAAAGGGTCTATCCAAGAAGAAGATCTAACAATTGTAAATGTCTATGCCCCGAACATGGGAGCATCCAATTATATAAGGCAATTTAGAAGAAAAGCAAAGAAAGACATTGACAACCATACAATCATAGTGGGGGACTTTAACACCCCCCTGACTGAAATGGCCAGATCATCTAAGCAAAAGATCAACAAGGAAATAAAGACTTTAAATGACACACTGGACCAAATGGACTTCACAGACATATTCAGAACGTTCCATCCCGAAGCAACGGAATACACATTCTTCTCTAGGGCCCATGGAACGTTCTCCAGAATGGATCACATCCTAGGTCACAAATCAGGTCTCAACCGGTACCCAAAGATTGGGATCATTCCCTGCACATTTTCAGACCACAATGCTTTGAAACTAGAACTCAATCACAAGAGGAAAGTCGGAAAGAACTCAAATATATGGAGGCTAAAGAGCATCCTACGAAAGAATGAATGGGTCAACCAGGAAATTAAAGAAGAATTTAAAAATTCATGGAAACCAATGAAAATGAAAACACAACTGTCCAAAATCTTTGGGATACAGCAAGGCAGTCCTGCGAGGAAAGTATATAGCAATACAAGCCTTTCTCAAGAAACATGAAAGGTCTCAAATACACACCCTAACCCTACACCTAAAGGAGCTGGAGAAAGAACGGCCAATAAAGCCTAAACCCAGCAGGAGAAGAGAAATCATGCAGATCAAAGCAGAAATCAATGAAATAGAACCCAAAAGAACAGTAGAACAGATCAACGGAACTAGGAGCTGGTTCTTTGAAAGAATTCACAAGATTGATACACCCCTGTCCAGGCTGATCAAAAAGAAAAGAGAAATGACCCAAATCAACAAAATCATGAATGAAGGAGGAGAGATCACAACCAACACCAAAGAAATACAAACGATTATAAGAACGTAATCTGAGCAACCCTATGGAAGCATATTCCATATTCTGGAAGAAATGGGTGCATTCCTAGAGATGTGTCAACTACCAAAACTGACCCAGGAAGAAAGAGAAAACCTGAACAGTCCTATAACCACGAAGGCAATTGAAGTAGTCATCAAAAACCTCCCAAGAAACCAAAGCCCAGGGCCAGATGGATTCCCAGGGGAATTCTATCAGACATTTAAAGAAGAATTAATACCTATTCTCCTGAAACTGTTCCAAACAATAGAAATGGAAGGAAAACTTCCAATCTCATTTTATGAGGCCACCATTACCTTGATCCCAAAACCAGACAAAGATCCCATCAAAAAGGAGTATTAGAGACCAATATCCTTGATGAACATCGATGCAAAAATTCTCACCAAAATACTAGCCAAGAGGACCCAACAGTACATGAAAAGGAGTATTCACCATGACCAAGTGGGATTTATCCCTGGGCTGCAAGGCTGGTTGAACATCCGCAAATCAATCAACGTGATAAAACACATTAACCAAAGAAAGAACAAGAATCATATGATCCTCTCAATAGATGCAGAAAAACCATTTGACAAAGTAAAGCACACTTTCTGGATCAAAACTCTTCAGAGTACAGGGACACCGGGTACATACCTCAATATCATAAAAGCCATCTACGAACAACCTACAGCGAATATCATTCTCAATGGGGAAAAGCTGAGATCTTTTCCCCTAAGGTCAGGAACGCGGCAGGGATAGCCACTCTCACCACTGCTATTCAACATAGTATTAGAAGTCCTAGCCACAGCAATCAGACAACAAAAAGAAATCCAAGGCATCCAAATCGGCAGAGAGGAAGTCAAACTCTCACTCTTTGCAGATGATATGATACTTTATGTGGAAAACCCAAAAGACTCCACCCCAAAACTGCTACAACTCACACAGCAATTCCGTCAAGTAGCAGGCTATAAAATCAATGCACAGACATCAGTGGCATTCCTATACACCAACAACAAGACAGAAGAGAGACAAATCAAGGAGTCGATCCCATTCACAACTGCACCCAAAACCAGAAGAGACCTAGGAATAAATTGAACCCAAGAGGCAAAGGATCTGTACCCAGAAAACTACCAAATACTCAGGAAAGATATTGAAGAAGACACAAAGAAACGGAAAAACGTTCCATGCTCATGGATTGGGAGAACCAACATTGTGAAGAGGTCAATGCTACCTAGAGCAATCTACACATGCAATGCAATCCCCGTCAAAATACCATCCACTTTTTTCCAAGAAATGGAACAAATAATCCTAAGATTTGAATGGAACCAGAAGAGACCACGAATAGCCAGAGGAATATTGAGAAAGAAAAGCAAAGCTGGCGGCATCACAATTCTGGACTTCCAGCTCTATGACAAAGCTGTCATCATCAAGACAGTATGGTACTGGCACAAAAACAGATACATAGATCCATGGAACAGAATCGAGAGCCCAGAAATGGACCCTCAACTCTATGGTCAACTTATCTTTGACAGAGCAGGAAAGAATGTCCAATGGCAAAAAGAGAGTCTCTTCAACAACTGGAGTTGTGGAAATTGGACAGCCCCATGCAGAAGAATGACACTGGACCATTTCCTGACACCACACACAAAAATAGACTCCAAATGTTTGAAAGACCTCAGTGTGAGACAGGACTCCATCAAAATCCTAAAGGAGAACACAGGTAGCAAGCTCTTCGACCTCAGCCGCAGCAACTTCTTCCTACAAACATCACCAAAGGCACGGGAAGCCAGGGCAAAAATGAACTATTGGGATTTCATCAAGATAAAAACCTTTGGCACAGCAAAAGAAACAGTCCACAAAACCAAAACACAACCGACAGAATGGGAGAAATTATTTACGAATGACATATCAGATAAAGGGCTACTATCCAATATGTATAAAAACGTATCAAACTCAACACCCAAAGAACAAATAATCCAATCAAAAAATAGGCAGAAGACATGAACAGACATTTTTCCAAAGAAGATATCCAAATGGCCCACAGGCACAGGAAAAAGTGCTCAACACGGCTCGGCATCAGGGAAATCCACATCAAAACCTCAATGAGATACCCCCTCACACCCGTCAGAATGGCTCAAATGAACAAGTCAGGGAACGACAGAGGTTGGCGGGGATGTGGAGAAAGGGGAACCTTCCTACACTGGTGGTGGGAATGCAAGCTGGTGCAACCCCTCTGGAAAACAGGATGGAGGTTCCTCAAATAGTTGAAATTAGAGCTACCATCCGATCCAGCAATTGCACTCCTGGGTATTTACCCCAAAGATACAAATGTAGGGACCCGAAGCGGTACGTGCACCCCATTGTTTATAGCAGCAATGTCCACAATAGCCAAACTGTTGAAAGAGCCAAGATGTCCATCGACAGAAGAGTGGATAAAGAAGAAGTGGTATATATATACACAATGGAATATTACGCAGCCATCAAAAGGAATGAGATGTTGCCATGGACAACGACGTGGATGGAAGTGGAGGGTCCGATGATTAGTGAAATAAGTCAATCAGAGAAAGACATGTATCATATGACCTCACTGATATGAGGAATTCTTAATCTCAGGAACAGAGTGAGGCTTGCTGGAGTGGTCGGGGGTGGGAGGGATGGGCTGGCTGGGTGATAGACATTGGGGAGGGTATGAGCTACGGTGAGCGCTGTGAATTGTGTAAGACTGTTGAATCACAGATCTCTACTTCTGAAACAAATAACGCAACATATTTTAAGAATAAAGGAAAAGAAGGAGATAGCAGGAGAGGAAGAATGAAGGGGAGTTAGTGAGAGGGGGAGACAGACCAGGAGAGATGATGGATTCTGAAAAAAAATCCGAGGTTTCTAGAGGGGAGGTGGGTCGGGGGATTGGTTAGCCTGGTGATGGGTATTAAAGAGGGCACATTCTGCATGGAGCACTGTGTGTTCGGAACAAACAATGAATCATGGGACACTACACCAAAACAAATGATGTAGTACATGGTGATTAACAAAGCAATAAAAAACAAAGACTGTAATAAGAGATGAAGAAGGACACTATATCCTACTTAAAGGGTCTATCCAAGAAGAAGATCTAACAATTGTAAATGTCTATGCCCCGAACATGGGAGCATCCAATTATATAAGGCAATTTAGAAGAAAAGCAAAGAAAGACTTTGACAACCATACAATCAGAGTGGGGGACTTTAACACCCCCCTGACTGAAATGGCCAGATCATCTAAGCAAAAGATCAACAAGGAAATAAAGACTTTAAATGACACACTGGACCAAATGGACTTCACAGACATATTCAGAACGTTCCATCCCGAAGCAACGGAATACACATTCTTCTCTAGGGCCCATGGAACGTTCTCCAGAATGGATCACATCCTAGGTCACAAATCAGGTCTCAACCGGTACCCAAAGATTGGGATCATTCCCTGCACATTTTCAGACCACAATGCTTTGAAACTAGAACTCAATCACAAGAGGAAAGTCGGAAAGACCTCAAATATATGGAGGCTAAAGAGCATCCTACGAAAGAATGAATGGGTCAACCAGGAAATTAAAGAAGAATTTAAAAATTCATGGAAACCAATGAAAATGAAAACACAACTGTCCAAAATCTTTGGGATACAGCCAAGGCAGTCCTGCGAGGAAAGTATATAGCAATACAAGCCTTTCTCAAGAAACATGAAAGGTCTCAAATACACACCCTAACCCTACACCTAAAGGAGCTGGAGAAAGAACGGCCAATAAAGCCTAAACCCAGCAGGAGAAGAGAAATCATGCAGATCAGAGCAGAAATCAATGAAATAGAACCCAAAAGAACAGTAGAACAGATCAACGGAACTAGGAGCTGGTTCTTTGAAAGAATTCACAAGATTGATACACCCCTGTCCAGGCTGATCAAAAAGAAAAGAGAAATGACCCAAATCAACAAAATCATGAATGAAGGAGGAGAGATCACAACCAACACCAAAGAAATACAAACGATTATAAGAACGTAATCTGAGCAACCCTATGGCAGCATATTCCATATCCTGGAAGAAATGGGTGCATTCCTAGAGATGTGTCAACTACCAAAACTGACCCAGGAAGAAAGAGAAAACCTGAACAGTCCTATAACCACGAAGGCAATTGAAGTAGTCATCAAAAACCTCCCAAGAAACCAAAGCCCAGGGCCAGATGGATTCCCAGGGGAATCCTATCCGACATTTAAAGAAGAATTAATACCTATTCTCCTGAAACTGTTCCAAACAATAGAAATGGAAGGAAAACTTCCAATCTCATTTTATGAGGCCACCATTACCTTGATCCCAAAACCAGACAAAGATCCCATCAAAAAGGAGTATTAGAGACCAATATCCTTGATGAACATCGATGCAAAAATTCTCACCAAAATACTAGCCAAGAGGACCCAACAGTACATGAAAAGGAGTATTCACCATGACCAAGTGGGATTTATCCCTGGGCTGCAAGGCTGGTTGAACATCCGCAAATCAATCAACGTGATAAAACACATTAACCAAAGAAAGAACAAGAATCATATGATCCTCTCAATAGATGCAGAAAAACCATTTGACAAAGTAAAGCACACTTTCTGGATCAAAACTCTTCAGAGTACAGGGACAGCGGGTACATACCTCAATATCATAAAAGCCATCTACGAACAACCTACAGCGAATATCATTCTCAATGGGGAAAAGCTGAGATCTTTTCCCCTAAGGTCAGGAACGCGGCAGGGATAGCCACT
The DNA here is from genome assembly GCF_037043125.1 of Eumetopias jubatus. Classification (NCBI taxonomy): domain Eukaryota; kingdom Metazoa; phylum Chordata; class Mammalia; order Carnivora; family Otariidae; genus Eumetopias; species Eumetopias jubatus. The sequence continues at coordinate 379,948 of NW_028274839.1, read as the reverse complement.
CTCACCACTGCTATTCAACATAGTATTAGAAGTCCTAGCCACAGCAATCAGACAACAAAAAGAAATCCAAGGCATCCAAATCGGCAGAGAGGAAGTCAAACTCTCACTCTTTGCAGATGATATGATACTTTATGTGGAAAACCCAAAAGACTCCACCCCAAAACTGCTACAACTCACACAGCAATTCCGTCAAGTAGCAGGCTATAAAATCAATGCACAGACATCAGTGGCATTCCTATACACCAACAACAAGACAGAAGAGAGACAAATCAAGGAGTCGATCCCATTCACAACTGCACCCAAAACCAGAAGAGACCTAGGAATAAATTGAACCCAAGAGGCAAAGGATCTGTACCCAGAAAACTACCAAATACTCAGGAAAGATATTGAAGAAGACACAAAGAAACGGAAAAACGTTCCATGCTCATGGATTGGGAGAACCAACATTGTGAAGAGGTCAATGCTACCTAGAGCAATCTACACATGCAATGCAATCCCCGTCAAAATACCATCCACTTTTTTCCAAGAAATGGAACAAATAATCCTAAGATTTGAATGGAACCAGAAGAGACCACGAATAGCCAGAGGAATATTGAGAAAGAAAAGCAAAGCTGGCGGCATCACAATTCTGGACTTCCAGCTCTATGACAAAGCTGTCATCATCAAGACAGTATGGTACTGGCACAAAAACAGATACATAGATCCATGGAACAGAATCGAGAGCCCAGAAATGGACCCTCAACTCTATGGTCAACTTATCTTTGACAGAGCAGGAAAGAATGTCCAATGGCAAAAAGAGAGTCTCTTCAACAACTGGAGTTGTGGAAATGGGACAGCCCCATGCAGAAGAATGACACTGGACCATTTCCTGACACCACACACAAAAATAGACTCCAAATGTTTGAAAGACCTCAGTGTGAGACAGGACTCCATCAAAATCCTAAAGGAGAACACAGGTAGCAAGCTCTTCGACCTCTGCCGCAGCAACTTCTTCCTACAAACATCACCAAAGGCACGGGAAGCCAGGGCAAAAATGAACTATTGGGATTTCATCAAGATAAAAACCTTTGGCACAGCAAAAGAAACAGTCCACAAAACCAAAACACAACCGACAGAATGGGAGAAATTATTTACGAATGACATATCAGATAAAGGGCTACTATCCAATATGTATAAAAACGTATCAAACTCAACACCCAAAGAACAAATAATCCAATCAAAAAATAGGCAGAAGTCATGAACAGACATTTTTCCAAAGAAGATATCCAAATGGCCCACAGGCACAGGAAAAAGTGCTCAACACGGCTCGGCATCAGGGAAATCCACATCAAAACCTCAATGAGATACCCCCTCACACCCGTCAGAATGGCTCAAATGAACAAGTCAGGGAACGACAGAGGTTGGCGGGGATGTGGAGAAAGGGGAACCCTCCTACACTGGTGGTGGGAATGCAAGCTGGTGCAACCCCTCTGGAAAACAGGATGGAGGTTCCTCAAATAGTTGAAATTAGAGCTACCATCCGATCCAGCAATTGCACTCCTGGGTATTTACCCCAAAGATACAAATGTAGGGACCCGAAGCGGTACGTGCACCCCATTGTTTATAGCAGCAATGTCCACAATAGCCAAACTGTTGAAAGAGCCAAGATGTCCATCGACAGAAGAGTGGATAAAGAAGAAGTGGTATATATATACACAATGGAATATTACGCAGCCATCAAAAGGAATGAGATGTTGCCATGGACAACGACGTGGATGGAAGTGGAGGGTCCGATGATTAGTGAAATAAGTCAATCAGAGAAAGACATGTATCATATGACCTCACTGATATGAGGAATTCTTAATCTCAGGAACAGAGTGAGGCTTGCTGGAGTGGTCGGGGGTGGGAGGGATGGGCTGGCTGGGTGATAGACATTGGGGAGGGTATGAGCTACGGTGAGCGCTGTGAATTGTGTAAGACTGTTGAATCACAGATCTCTACTTCTGAAACAAATAACGCAACATATTTTAAGAATAAAGGAAAAGAAGGAGATAGCAGGAGAGGAAGAATGAAGGGGAGTTAGTGAGAGGGGGAGACAGACCAGGAGAGATGTTGGATTCTGAAAAAAAATCCGAGGTTTCTAGAGGGGAGGTGGGTCGGGGGATTGGTTAGCCTGGTGATGGGTATTAAAGAGGGCACATTCTGCATGGAGCACTGTGTGTTCGGAACAAACAATGAATCATGGGACACTACACCAAAACAAATGATGTAGTACATGGTGATTAACAAAGGAATAAAAAACAAAGACTGTAATAAGAGATGAAGAAGGACACTATATCCTACTTAAAGGGTCTATCCAAGAAGAAGATCTAACAATTGTAAATGTCTATGCCCCGAACATGGAGCATCCAATTATATAAGGCAATTTAGAAGAAAAGCAAAGAAAGACATTGACAACCATACAATCAGAGTGGGGGACTTTAACACCCCCCTGACTGAAATGGCCAGATCATCTAAGCAAAAGATCAACAAGGAAATAAAGACTTTAAATGACACACTGGACCAAATGGACTTCACAGACATATTCAGAACGTTCCATCCCGAAGCAACGGAATACACATTCTTCTCTAGGGCCCATGGAACGTTCTCCAGAATGGATCACATCCTAGGTCACAAATCAGGTCTCAACCGGTACCCAAAGATTGGGATCATTCCCTGCACATTTTCAGACCACAATGCTTTGAAACTAGAACTCAATCACAAGAGGAAAGTCGGAAAGAACTCAAATATATGGAGGCTAAAGAGCATCCTACGAAAGAATGAATGGGTCAACCAGGAAATTAAAGAAGAATTTAAAAATTCATGGAAACCAATGAAAATGAAAACACAACTGTCCAAAATCTTTGGGATACAGCCAAGGCAGTCCTGCGAGGAAAGTATATAGCAATAAAAGCCTTTCTCAAGAAACATGAAAGGTCTCAAATACACACCCTAACCCTACACCTAAAGGAGCTGGAGAAAGAACGGCCAATAAAGCGTAAACCCAGCAGGAGAAGAGACATCATGCAGATCAGAGCAGAAATCAATGAAATAGAACCCAAAAGAACAGTAGAACAGATCAACGGAACTAGGAGCTGGTTCTTTGAAAGAATTCACAAGATTGATACACCCCTGTCCAGGCTGATCAAAAAGAAAAGAGAAATGACCCAAATCAACAAAATCATGAATGAAAGAGGAGAGATCACAACCAACACCAAAGAAATACAAGCGATTATAAGAACGTAATCTGAGCAACCCTATGGCAGCATATTCCATAACCTGGAAGAAATGGGTGCATTCCTAGAGATGTGTCAACTACCAAAACTGACCCAGGAAGAAAGAGAAAACCTGAACAGTCCTATAACCACGAAGGCAATTGAAGTAGTCATCAAAAACCTCCCAAGAAACCAAAGCCCAGGGCCAGATGGATTCCCAGGGGAATTCTATCCGACATTTAAAGAAGAATTAATACCTATTCTCCTGAAACTGTTCCAAACAATAGAAATGGAAGGAAAACTTCCAAACTCATTTTATGAGGCCACCATTACCTTGATCCCAAAACCAGACAAAGATCCCATCAAAAAGGAGTATTAGAGACCAATATCCTTGATGAACATCGATGCAAAAATTCTCACCAAAATACTAGCCAAGAGGATCCAACAGTACATGAAAAGGAGTATTCACCATGACCAAGTGGGATTTATCCCTGGGCTGCAAGGCTGGTTCAACATCCGCAAATCAATCAACGTGATAAAACACATTAACCAAAGAAAGAACAAGAATCATATGATCCTCTCAATAGATGCAGAAAAACCATTTGACAAAGTAAAGCACACTTTCTGGATCAAAACTCTTCAGAGTACAGGGACAGCGGGTACATACCTCAATATCATAAAAGCCATCTACGAACAACCTACAGCGAATATCATTCTCAATGGGGAAAAGCTGAGATCTTTTCCCCTAAGGTCAGGAACGCGGCAGGGATAGCCACTCTCACCACTGCTATTCAACATAGTATTAGAAGTCCTAGCCACAGCAATCAGACAACAAAAAGAAATCCAAGGCATCCAAATCGGCAGAGAGGAAGTCAAACTCTCACTCTTTGCAGATGATATGATACTTTATGTGGAAAACCCAAAAGACTCCACCCCAAAACTGCTACAACTCACACAGCAATTCCGTCAAGTAGCAGGCTATAAAATCAATGCACAGACATCAGTGGCATTCCTATACACCAACAACAAGACAGAAGAGAGACAAATCAAGGAGTCGATCCCATTCACAACTGCACCCAAAACCAGAAGAGACCTAGGAATAAATTGAACCCAAGAGGCAAAGGATCTGTAACCCGAAAACTACCAAATACTCAGGAAAGTAATTGAAGAAGACACAAAGAAACGGAAAAACGTTCCATGCTCATGGATTGGGAGAACCAACATTGTGAAGAGGTCAATGCTACCTAGAGCAATCTACACATGCAATGCAATCCCCGTCAAAATACCATCCACTTTTTTCCAAGAAATGGAACAAATAATCCTAAGATTTGAATGGAACCAGAAGAGACCACGAATAGCCAGAGGAATATTGAGAAAGAAAAGCAAAGCTGGCGGCATCACAATTCTGGACTTCCAGCTCTATGACAAAGCTGTCATCATCAAGACAGTATGGTACTGGCACAAAAACAGACACATAGATCCATGGAACAGAATCGAGAGCCCAGAAATGGACCCTCAACTCTATGGTCAACTTATCTTTGACAGAGCAGGAAAGAATGTCCAATGGCAAAAAGAGAGTCTCTTCAACAACTGGAGTTGTGGAAATGGGACAGCCCCATGCAGAAGAATGACACTGGACCATTTCCTGACACCACACACAAAAATAGACTCCAAATGTTTGAAAGACCTCAGGGTGAGACAGGACTCCATCAAAATCCTAAAGGAGAACACAGGTAGCAAGCTCTTCGACCTCAGCCGCAGCAACTTCTTCCTACAAACATCACCAAAGGCACGGGAAGCCAGGGCAAAAATGAACTATTGGGATTTCATCAAGATAAAAACCTTTGGCACAGCAAAAGAAACAGTCCACAAAACCAAAACACAACCGACAGAATGGGAGAAATTATTTACGAATGACATATCAGATAAAGGGCTACTATCCAATATGTATAAAAACGTATCAAACTCAACACCCAAAGAACAAATAATCCAATCAAAAAATAGGCAGAAGACATGAACAGACATTTTTCCAAAGAAGATATCCAAATGGCCCACAGGCACAGGAAAAAGTGCTCAACACGGCTCGGCATCAGGGAAATCCACATCAAAACCTCAATGAGATACCCCCTCACACCCGTCAGAATGGCTCAAATGAACAAGTCAGGGAACGACAGAGGTTGGCGGGGATGTGGAGAAAGGGGAACCCTCCTACACTGGTGGTGGGAATGCAAGCTGGTGCAACCCCTCTGGAAAACAGGATGGAGGTTCCTCAAATAGTTGAAATTAGAGCTACCATCCGATCCAGCAATTGCACTCCTGGGTATTTACCCCAAAGATACAAATGTAGGGACCCGAAGCGGTACGTGCACCCCATTGTTTATAGCAGCAATGTCCACAATAGCCAAACTGTTGAAAGAGCCAAGATGTCCATCGACAGAAGAGTGGATAAAGAAGAAGTGGTATATATATACACAATGGAATATTACGCAGCCATCAAAAGGAATGAGATGTTGCCATGGACAACGACGTGGATGGAAGTGGAGGGTCCGATGATTAGTGAAATAAGTCAATCAGAGAAAGACATGTATCATATGACCTCACTGATATGAGGAATTCTTAATCTCAGGAACAGAGTGAGGCTTGCTGGAGTGGTCGGGGGTGGGAGGGATGGGCTGGCTGGGTGATAGACATTGGGGAGGGTATGAGCTACGGTGAGCGCTGTGAATTGTGTAAGACTGTTGAATCACAGATCTCTACTTCTGAAACAAATAACGCAACATATTTTAAGAATAAAGGAAAAGAAGGAGATAGCAGGAGAGGAAGAATGAAGGGGAGTTAGTGAGAGGGGGAGACAGACCAGGAGAGATGATGGATTCTGAAAAAAAATCCGAGGTTTCTAGAGGGGAGGTGGGTCGGGGGATTGGTTAGCCTGGTGATGGGTATTAAAGAGGGCACATTCTGCATGGAGCACTGTGTGTTCGGAACAAACAATGAATCATGGGACACTACACCAAAACAAATGATGTAGTACATGGTGATTAACAAAGCAATAAAAAACAAAGACTGTAATAAGAGATGAAGAAGGACACTATATCCTACTTAAAGGGTCTATCCAAGAAGAAGATCTAACAATTGTAAATGTCTATGCCCCGAACATGGGAGCACCCAATTATATAAGGCAATTTAGAAGAAAAGCAAAGAAAGACATTGACAACCATACAATCAGAGTGGGGGACTTTAACACCCCCCTGACTGAAATGGCCAGATCATCTAAGCAAAAGATCAACAAGGAAATAAAGACTTTAAATGACACACTGGACCAAATGGACTTCACAGACATATTCAGAACGTTCCATCCCGAAGCAACGGAATACACATTCTTCTCTAGGGCCCATGGAACGTTCTCCAGAATGGATCACATCCTAGGTCACAAATCAGGTCTCAACCGGTACCCAAAGATTGGGATCATTCCCTGCACATTTTCAGACCACAATGCTTTGAAACTAGAACTCAATCACAAGAGGAAAGTCGGAAAGAACTCAAATATATGGAGGCTAAAGAGCATCCTACGAAAGAATGAATGGGTCAACCAGGAAATTAAAGAAGAATTTAAAAATTCATGGAAACCAATGAAAATGAAAACACAACTGTCCAAAATCTTTGGGATACAGCCAAGGCAGTCCTGCGAGGAAAGTATATAGCAATACAAGCCTTTCTCAAGAAACATGAAAGGTCTCAAATACACACCCTAACCCTACACCTAAAGGAGCTGGAGAAAGAACGGCCAATAAAGCCTAAACCCAGCAGGAGAAGAGAAATCATGCAGATCAGAGCAGAAATCAATGAAATAGAACCCAAAAGAACAGTAGAACAGATCAACGGAACTAGGAGCTGGTTCTTTGAAAGAATTCACAAGATTGATACACCCCTGTCCAGGCTGATCAAAAAGAAAAGAGAAATGACCCAAATCAACAAAATCATGAATGAAGGAGGAGAGATCACAACCAACACCAAAGAAATACAAACGATTATAAGAACGTAATCTGAGCAACCCTAGGGCAGCATATTCCATAACCTGGAAGAAATGGGTGCATTCCTAGAGATGTGTCAACTACCAAAACTGACCCAGGAAGAAAGAGAAAACCTGAACAGTCCTATAACCACGAAGGCAATTGAAGTAGTCATCAAAAACCTCCCAAGAAACCAAAGCCCAGGGCCAGATGGATTCCCAGGGGAATTCTATCCGACATTTAAAGAAGAATTAATACCTATTCTCCTGAAACTGTTCCAAACAATAGAAATGGAAGGAAAACTTCCAAACTCATTTTATGAGGCCACCATTACCTTGATCCCAAAACCAGACAAAGATCCCATCAAAAAGGAGTATTAGAGACCAATATCCTTGATGAACATCGATGCAAAAATTCTCACCAAAATACTAGCCAAGAGGACCCAACAGTACATGAAAAGGAGTATTCACCATGACCAAGTGGGATTTATCCCTGGGCTGCAAGGCTGGTTCAACATCCGCAAATCAATCAACGTGATAAAACACATTAACCAAAGAAAGAACAAGAATCATATGATCCTCTCAATAGATGCAGAAAAACCATTTGACAAAGTAAAGCACACTTTCTGGATCAAAACTCTTCAGAGTACAGGGACAGCGGGTACATACCTCAATATCATAAAAGCCATCTACGAACAACCTACAGCGAATATCATTCTCAATGGGGAAAAGCTGAGATCTTTTCCCCTAAGGTCAGGAACGCGGCAGGGATAGCCACTCTCACCACTGCTATTCAACATAGTATTAGAAGTCCTAGCCACAGCAATCAGACAACAAAAAGAAATCCAAGGCATCCAAATCGGCAGAGAGGAAGTCAAACTCTCACTCTTTACAGATGATATGATACTTTATGTGGAAAACCCAAAAGACTCCACCCCAAAACTGCTACAACTCACACAGCAATTCCGTCAAGTAGCAGGCTATAAAATCAATGCACAGACATCAGTGGCATTCCTATACACCAACAACAAGACAGAAGAGAGACAAATCAAGGAGTCGATCCCATTCACAACTGCACCCAAAACCAGAAGAGACCTAGGAATAAATTGAACCCAAGAGGCAAAGGATCTGTACCCCGAAAACTACCAAATACTCAGGAAAGAAATTGAAGAAGACACAAAGAAACGGAAAAACGTTCCATGCTCATGGACTGGGAGAACCAACATTGTGAAGAGGTCAATGCTACCTAGAGCAATCTACACATGCAATGCAATCCCCATCAAAATACCATCCACTTTTTTCCAAGAAATGGAACAAATAATCCTAAGATTTGAATGGAACCAGAAGAGACCACGAATAGCCAGAGGAATATTGAGAAAGAAAAGCAAAGCTGGCGGCATCACAATTCTGGACTTCCAGCTCTATGACAAAGCTGTCATCATCAAGACAGTATGGTACTGGCACAAAAACAGACACATAGATCCATGGAACAGAATCGAGAGCCCAGAAATGGACCCTCAACTCTATGGTCAACTTATCTTTGACAGAGCAGGAAAGAATGTCCAATGGCAAAAAGAGAGTCTCTTCCACAACTGGAGTTGTGGAAATTGGACAGCCCCATGCAGAAGAATGACACTGGACCATTTCCTGACACCACACACAAAAATAGACTCCAAATGTTTGAAAGACCTCAGTGTGAGACAGGACTCCATCAAAATCCTAAAGGAGAACACAGGTAGCAAGCTCTTCGACCTCAGCCGCAGCAACTTCTTCCTACAAACATCACCAAAGGCACGGGAAGCCAGGGCAAAAAGGAACTATTGGGATTTCATCAAGATAAAAACCTTTGGCACAGCCAAAGAAACAGTCCACAAAACCAAAAGACAACCGACAGAATGGGAGAAATTATTTACGAATGACATATCAGATAAAGGGCTACTATCCAATATGTATAAAAACGTATCAAACTCAACACCCAAAGAACAAATAATCCAATCAAAAAATAGGCAGAAGGCATGAACAGACATTTTTCCAAAGAACACATCCAAATGGCCAACAGGCACATGAAAAAGTGCTCAACACGGCTCGGCATCAGGGAAATCCACATCAAAACCTCAATGAGATAGCCCCTCACACCCGTCAGAATGGCTCAAATGAACAAGTCAGGGAACGACAGAGGTTGGCGGGGATGTGGAGAAAGGGGAACCCTCCTACACTGGTGGTGGGAATGCAAGCTGGTGCAACCCCTCTGGAAAACAGGATGGAGGTTCCTCAAATAGTTGAAATTAGAGCTACCATCCGATCCAGCAATTGCACTCCTGGGTATTTACCCCAAAGATACAAATGTAGGGACCCGAAGCGGTACGTGCACCCCATTGTTTATAGCAGCAATGTCCACAATAGCCAAACTGTTGAAAGTGCCAAGATGTCCATCGACAGATGAGTGGATAAGAAGAAGTGGTATATATATACACAATGGAATATTACGCAGCCATCAAAAGGAATGAGATGTTGCCATGGACAACGACGTGGATGGAAGTGGAGGGTCCGATGATTAGTGAAATAAGTCAATCAGAGAAAGACATGTATCATATGACCTCACTGATATGAGGAATTCTTAATCTCAGGAACAGAGTGAGGCTTGCTGGAGTGGTCGGGGGTGGGAGGGATGGGCTGGCTGGGTGATAGACATTGGGGAGGGTATGAGCTACGGTGAGCGCTGTGAATTGTGTAAGACTGTTGAATCACAGATCTCTACTTCTGAAACAAATAACGCAACATATTTTAAGAATAAAGGAAAAGAAGGAGATAGCAGGAGAGGAAGAATGAAGGGGAGTTAGTGAGAGGGGGAGACAGACCAGGAGAGATGATGGATTCTGAAAAAAAATCCGAGGTTTCTAGAGGGGAGGTGGGTCGGGGGATTGGTTAGCCTGGTGATGGGTATTAAAGAGGGCACATTCTGCATGGAGCACTGTGTGTTCGGAACAAACAATGAATCATGGGACACTACACCAAAACAAATGATGTAGTACATGGTGATTAACAAAGCAATAAAAAACAAAGACTGTAATAAGAGATGAAGAAGAACACTATATCCTACTTAAAGGGTCTATCAAAGAAGAAGATCTAACAATTGTAAATGTCTATGCCCCGAACATGGGAGCATCCAATTATATAAGGCAATTTAGAAGAAAAGCAAAGAAAGACATTGACAACCATACAATCATAGTGGGGGACTTTAACACCCCCCTAACTGAAATGGCCAGATCATCTAAGCAAAAGATCAACAAGGAAATAAAGACTTTAAATGACACACTGGACCAAATGGACTTCACAGACATATTCAGAACGTTCCATCCCGAAGCAACGGAATACACATTCTTCTCTAGGGCCCATGGAACGTTCTCCAGAATGGATCACATCCTAGGTCACAAATCAGGTCTCAACCGGTACCCAAAGATTGGGATCATTCCCTGCAAATTTTCAGACCACAATGCTTTGAAACTAGAACTCAATCACAAGAGGAAAGTCGGAAAGAACTCAAATATATGGAGGCTAAAGAGCATCCTACGAAAGAATAAATGGGTCAACCAGGAAATTAAAGAAGAATTTAAAAATTCATGGAAACCAATGAAAATGAAAACACAACTGTCCAAAATCTTTGGGATACAGCCAAGGCAGTCCTGCGAGGAAAGTATATAGCAATACAAGCCTTTCTCAAGAAACATGAAAGGTCTCAAATACACACCCTAACCCTACACCTAAAGGAGCTGGAGAAAGAACGGCCAATAAAGCCTAAACCCAGCAGGAGAAGAGAAATCATGCAGATCAGAGCAGAAATCAATGAAATAGAACCCAAAAGAAGAGTAGAACAGATCAACGGAACTAGGAGCTGGTTCTTTGAAAGAATTCACAAGATTGATACACCCCTGTCCAGGCTGATCAAAAAGAAAAGAGAAATGACCCAAATCAACAAAATCATGAATGAAGGAGGAGAGATCACAACCAACACCAAAGAAATACAAACGATTATAAGAACGTAATCTGAGCAACCCTAGGGCAGCATATTCCATAACCTGGAAGAAATGGGTGCATTCCTAGAGATGTGTCAACTACCAAAACTGACCCAGGAAGAAAGAGAAAACCTGAACAGTCCTATAACCACGAAGGCAATTGAAGTAGTCATCAAAAACCTCCCAAGAAACCAAAGCCCAGGGCCAGATGGATTCCCAGGGGAATTCTATCCGACATTTAAAGAAGAATTAATACCTATTCTCCTGAAACTGTTCCAAACAATAGAAATGGAAGGAAAACTTCCAAACTCATTTTATGAGGCCACCATTACCTTGATCCCAAAACCAGACAAAGATCCCATCAAAAAGGAGTATTAGAGACCAATATCCTTGATGAACATCGATGCAAAAATTCTCACCAAAATACTAGCCAAGAGGACCCAACAGTACATGAAAAGGAGTATTCACCATGACCAAGTGGGATTTATCCCTGGGCTGCAAGGCTGGTTCAACATCCGCAAATCAATCAACGTGATAAAACACATTAACCAAAGAAAGAACAAGAATCATATGATCCTCTCAATAGATGCAGAAAAACCATTTGACAAAGTAAAGCACACTTTCTGGATCAAAACTCTTCAGAGTACAGGGACAGCGGGTACATACCTCAATATCATAAAAGCCATCTACGAACAACCTACAGCGAATATCATTCTCAATGGGGAAAAGCTGAGATCTTTTCCCCTAAGGTCAGGAACGCGGCAGGGATAGCCACTCTCACCACTGCTATTCAACATAGTATTAGAAGTCCCAGCCACAGCAATCAGACAACAAAAAGAAATCAAAGGCATCCAAATCGGCAGAGAGGAAGTCAAACTCTCACTCTTTGCAGATGATATGATACTTTATGTGGAAAACCCAAAAGACTCCACCCCAAAACTGCTACAACTCACACAGCAATTCCGTCAAGTAGCAGGCTATAAAATCAATGCACAGACATCAGTGGCATTCCTATACACCAACAACAAGACAGAAGAGAGACAAATCAAGGAGTCGATCCCATTCACAACTGCACCCAAAACCAGAAGAGACCTAGGAATAAATTGAACCCAAGAGGCAAAGGATCTGTACCCCGAAAACTACCAAATACTCAGGAAAGAAATTGAAGAAGACACAAAGAAACGGAAAAACGTTCCATGGTCATGGACTGGGAGAACCAACATTGTGAAGAGGACAACGCTACCTAGAGCAATCTACACATGCAATGCAATCCCCATCAAAATACCATCCACTTTTTTCCAAGAAATGGAACAAATAATCCTAAGATTTGAATGGAACCAGAAGAGACCACGAATAGCCAGAGGAATATTGAGAAAGAAAAGCAAAGCTGGCGGCATCACAATTCTGGACTTCCAGCTCTATGACAAAGCTGTCATCATCAAGACAGTATGGTACTGGCACAAAAACAGACACATAGATCCATGGAACAGAATCTAGCGCCCAGAAATGGACCCTCAACTCTATGGTCAACTTATCTTTGACAGAGCAGGAAAGAATGTCCAATGGCAAAAAGAGAGTCTCTTCCACAACTGGAGTTGTGGAAATTGGACAGCCCCATGCAGAAGAATGACACTGGACCATTTCCTGACACCACACACAAAAATAGACTCCAAATGTTTGAAAGACCTCAGTGTGAGACAGGACTCCATCAAAATCCTAAAGGAGAACACAGGTAGCAAGCTCTTCGACCTCAGCCGCAGCAACTTCTTCCTACAAACATCACCAAAGGCACGGGAAGCCAGGGCAAAAAGGAACTATTGGGATTTCATCAAGATAAAAACCTTTGGCACAGCAAAAGAAACAGTCCACAAAACCAAAAGACAACCGACAGAATGGGAGAAATTATTTACGAATGACATATCAGATAAAGGGCTACTATCCAATATGTATAAAAACGTATCAAACTCAACACCCAAAGAACAAATAATCCAATCAAAAAATAGGCAGAAGGCATGAACAGACATTTTTCCAAAGAACACATCCAAATGGCCAACAGGCACATGAAAAAGTGCTCAACACGGCTCGGCATCAGGGAAATCCACATCAAAACCTCAATGAGATACCCCCTCACACCCGTCAGAATGGCTCAAATGAACAAGTCAGGGAACGACAGAGGTTGGCGGGGATGTGGAGAAAGGGGAACCCTCCTACACTGGTGGTGGGAATGCAAGCTGGGGCAACCCCTCTGGAAAACAGGATGGAGGTTCCTCAAATAGTTGAAATTAGAGCTACCATCCGATCCAGCAATTGCACTCCTGGGTAGTTACCCCAAAGATACAAATGTAGGGACCCGAAGCGGTACGTGCACCCCATTGTTTATAGCAGCAATGTCCACAATAGCCAAACTGTTGAAAGTGCCAAGATGTCCATCGACAGATGAGTGGATAAAGAAGAAGTGGTATATATATACACAATGGAATATTACGCAGCCATCAAAAGGAATGAGATGTTGCCATGGACAACGACGTGGATGGAAGTGGAGGGTCCGATGATTAGTGAAATAAGTCAATCAGAGAAAGACATGTATCATATGACCTCACTGATATGAGGAATTCTTAATCTCAGGAACAGAGTGAGGCTTGCTGGAGTGGTCGGGGGTGGGAGGGATGGGCTGGCTGGGTGATAGACATTGGGGAGGGTATGAGCTACGGTGAGCGCTGTGAATTGTGTAAGACTGTTGAATCACAGATCTCTACTTCTGAAACAAATAACGCAACATATTTTAAGAATAAAGGAAAAGAAGGAGATAGCAGGAGAGGAAGAATGAAGGGGAGTTAGTGAGAGGGGGAGACAGACCAGGAGAGATGATGGATTCTGAAAAAAAATCCGAGGTTTCTAGAGGGGAGGTGGGTCGGGGGATTGGTTAGCCTGGTGATGGGTATTAAAGAGGGCACATTCTGCATGGAGCACTGTGTGTTCGGAACAAACAATGAATCATGGGACACTACACCAAAACAAATGATGTAGTACATGGTGATTAACAAAGGAATAAAAAACAAAGACTGTAATAAGAGATGAAGAAGAACACTATATCCTACTTAAAGGGTCTATCCAAGAAGAAGATCTAACAATTGTAAATGTCTATGCCCCGAACATGGGAGCATCCAATTATATAAGGCAATTTAGAAGAAAAGCAAAGAAAGACATTGACAACCATACAATCATAGTGGGGGACTTTAACACCCCCCTAACTGAAATGGCCAGATCATCTAAGCAAAAGATCAACAAGGAAATAAAGACTTTAAATGACACACTGGACCAAATGGACTTCACAGACATATTCAGAACGTTCCATCCCGAAGCAACGGAATACACATTCTTCTCTAGGGCCCATGGAACGTTCTCCAGAATGGATCACATCCTAGGTCACAAATCAGGTCTCAACCGGTACCCAAAGATTGGGATCATTCCCTGCACATTTTCAGACCACAATGCTTTGAAACTAGAACTCAATCACAAGAGGAAAGTCGGAAAGAACTCAAATATATGGAGGCTAAAGAGCATCCTACGAAAGAATGAATGGGTCAACCAGGAAATTAAAGAAGAATTTAAAAATTCATGGAAACCAATGAAAATGAAAACACAACTGTCCAAAATCTTTGGGATACAGCCAAGGCAGTCCTGCGAGGAAAGTATATAGCAATACAAGCCTTTCTCAAGAAACATGAAAGGTCTCAAATACACACCCTAACCCTACACCTAAAGGAGCTGGAGAAAGAACGGCCAATAAAGCCTAAACCCAGCAGGAGAAGAGAAATCATGCAGATCAAAGCAGAAATCAATGAAATAGAACCCAAAAGAACAGTAGAACAGATCAACGGAACTAGGAGCTGGTTCTTTGAAAGAATTCACAAGATTGATACACCCCTGTCCAGGCTGATCAAAAAGAAAAGAGAAATGACCCAAATCAACAAAATCATGAATGAAGGAGGAGAGATCACAACCAACACCAAAGAAATACAAACGATTATAAGAACGTAATCTGAGCAACCCTATGGCAGCATATTCCATAACCTGGAAGAAATGGGTGCATTCCTAGAGATGTGTCAACTACCAAAACTGACCCAGGAAGAAAGAGAAAACCTGAACAGTCCTATAACCACGAAGGCAATTGAAGTAGTCATCAAAAACCTCCCAAGAAACCAAAGCCCAGGGCCAGATGGATTCCCAGGGGAATTCTATCCGACATTTAAAGAAGAATTAATACCTATTCTCCTGAAACTGTTCCAAACAATAGAAATGGAAGGAAAACTTCCAAACTCATTTTATGAGGCCACCATTACCTTGATCCCAAAACCAGACAAAGATCCCATCAAAAAGGAGTATTAGAGACCAATATCCTTGATGAACATCGATGCAAAAATTCTCACCAAAATACTAGCCAAGAGGATCCAACAGTACATGAAAAGGAGTATTCACCATGACCAAGTGGGATTTATCCCTGGGCTGCAAGGCTGGTTCAACATCCGCAAATCAATCAACGTGATAAAACACATTAACCAAAGAAAGAACAAGAATCATATGATCCTCTCAATAGATGCAGAAAAACCATTTGACAAAGTAAAGCACACTTTCTGGATCAAAACTCTTCAGAGTACAGGGACAGCGGGTACATACCTCAATATCATAAAAGCCATCTATGAACAACCTACAGCGAATATCATTCTCAATGGGGAAAAGCTGAGATCTTTTCCCCTAAGGTCAGGAACGCGGCAGGGATAGCCACTCTCACCACTGCTATTCAACATAGTATTAGAAGTCCTAGCCACAGCAATCAGACAACAAAAAGAAATCCAAGGCATCCAAATCGGCAGAGAGGAAGTCAAACTCTCACTCTTTACAGATGATATGATACTTTATGTGGAAAACCCAAAAGACTCCACCCCAAAACTGCTACAACTCACACAGCAATTCCGTCAAGTAGCAGGCTATAAAATCAATGCACAGACATCAGTGGCATTCCTATACACCAACAACAAGACAGAAGAGAGACAAATCAAGGAGTCGATCCCATTCACAACTGCACCCAAAACCAGAAGAGACCTAGGAATAAATTGAACCCAAGAGGCAAAGGATCTGTACCCCGAAAACTACCAAATACTCAGGAAAGAAATTGAAGAAGACACAAAGAAACGGAAAAAAGTTCCATGCTCATGGACTGGGAGAACCAACATTGTGAAGAGGTCAATGCTACCTAGAGCAATCTACACATGCAATGCAATCCCCATCAAAATACCATCCACTTTTTTCCAAGAAATGGAACAAATAATCCTAAGATTTGAATGGAACCAGAAGAGACCACGAATAGCCAGAGGAATATTGAGAAAGAAAAGCAAAGCTGGCGGCATCACAATTCTGGACTTCCAGCTCTATGACAAAGCTGTCATCATCAAGACAGTATGGTACTGGCACAAAAACAGACACATAGATCCATGGAACAGAATCGAGAGCCCAGAAATGGACCCTCAACTCTATGGTCAACTTATCTTTGACAGAGCAGGAAAGAATGTCCAATGGCAAAAAGAGAGTCTCTTCCACAACTGGAGTTGTGGAAATTGGACAGCCCCATGCAGAAGAATGACACTGGACCATTTCCTGACACCACACACAAAAATAGACTCCAAATGTTTGAAAGACCTCAGTGTGAGACAGGACTCCATCAAAATCCTAAAGGAGAACACAGGTAACAAGCTCTTCGACCTCAGCCGCAGCAACTTCTTCCTACAAACATCACCAAAGGCACGGGAAGCCAGGGCAAAAAGGAACTATTGGGATTTCATCAAGATAAAAACCTTTGGCACAGCAAAAGAAACAGTCCACAAAACCAAAAGACAACCGACAGAATGGGAGAAATTATTTACGAATGACATATCAGATAAAGGGCTACTATCCAATATGTATAAAAACGTATCAAACTCAACACCCAAAGAACAAATAATCCAATCAAAAAATAGGCAGAAGGCATGAACAGACATTTTTCCAAAGAAGACATCCAAATGGCCAACAGGCACATGAAAAAGTGCTCAACACGGCTCGGCATCAGGGAAATCCACATCAAAACCTCAATGAGATACCCCCTCACACCCGTCAGAATGGCTCAAATGAACAAGTCAGGGAACGACAGAGGTTGGCGGGGATGTGGAGAAAGGGGAACCCTCCTACACTGGTGGTGGGAATGCAAGCTGGTGCAACCCCTCTGGAAAACAGGATGGAGGTTCCTCAAATAGTTGAAATTAGAGCTACCATCCGATCCAGCAATTGCACTCCTGGGTATTTACCCCAAAGATACAAATGTAGGGACCCGAAGCGGTACGTGCACCCCATTGTTTATAGCAGCAATGTCCACAATAGCCAAACTGTTGAAAGAGCCAAGATGTCCATCGACAGATGAGTGGATAAAGAAGAGGTGGTATATATATACACAATGGAATATTACGCAGCCATCAAAAGGAATGAGATGTTGCCATGGACAACGACGTGGATGGAACTGGAGGGTCCGATGATTAGTGAAATAAGTCAATCAGAGAAAGACATGTATCATATGACCTCACTGATATGAGGAATTCTTAATCTCAGGAACAGAGTGAGGCTTGCTGGAGTGGTCGGGGGTGGGAGGGATGGGCTGGCTGGGTGATAGACATTGGGGAGGGTATGAGCTACGGTGAGCGCTGTGAATTGTGTAAGACTGTTGAATCACAGATCTCTACTTCTGAAACAAATAACGCAACATATTTTAAGAATAAAGGAAAAGAAGGAGATAGCAGGAGAGGAAGAATGAAGGGGAGTTAGTGAGAGGGGGAGACAGACCAGGAGAGATGATGGATTCTGAAAAAAAATCCGAGGTTTCTAGAGGGGAGGTGGGTCGGGGGATTGGTTAGCCTGGTGATGGGTATTAAAGAGGGCACATTCTGCATGCAGCACTGTGTGTTCGGAACAAACAATGAATCATGGGACACTACACCAAAACAAATGATGTAGTACATGGTGATTAACAAAGCAATAAAAAACAAAGACTGTAATAAGAGATGAAGAAGGACACTATATCCTACTTAAAGGGTCTATCCAAGAAGAAGATCTAACAATTGTAAATGTCTATGCCCCGAACATGGGAGCATCCAATTATATAAGGCAATTTAGAAGAAAAGGAAAGAAAGACATTGACAACCATACAATCATAGTGGGGGACTTTAACACCCCCCTGACTGAAATGGCCAGATCATCTAAGCAAAAGATCAACAAGGAAATAAAGACTTTAAATGACACACTGGACCAAATGGACTTCACAGACATATTCAGAACGTTCCATCCCGAAGCAACGGAATACACATTCTTCTCTAGGGCCCATGGAACGTTCTCCAGAATGGATCACATCCTAGGTCACAAATCAGGTCTCAACCGGTACCCAAAGATTGGGATCATTCCCTGCACATTTTCAGACCACAATGCTTTGAAACTAGAACTCAATCACAAGAGGAAAGTCGGAAAGAACTCAAATACATGGAGGCTAAAGAGCATCCTACGAAAGAATGAATGGGTCAACCAGGAAATTAAAGAAGAATTTAAAAATTCATGGAAACCAATGAAAATGAAAACACAACTGTCCAAAATCTTTGGGATACAGCCAAGGCAGTCCTGCGAGGAAAGTATATAGCAATACAAGCCTTTCTCAAGAAACATGAAAGGTCTCAAATACACACCCTAACCCTACACCTAAAGGAGCTGGAGAAAGAACGGCCAATAAAGGCTAAACCCAGCAGGAGAAGAGAAATCATGCAGATCAGAGCAGAAATCAATGAAATAGAAGCCAAAAGAACAGTAGAACAGATCAACGGAACTAGGAGCTGGTTCTTTGAAAGAATTCACAAGATTGATACACCCCTGTCCAGGCTGATCAAAAAGAAAAGAGAAATGACCCAAATCAACAAAATCATGAATGAAAGAGGAGAGATCACAACCAACACCAAAGAAATACAAACGATTATAAGAACGTAATCTGAGCAACCCTAGGGCAGCATATTCCATAACCTGGAAGAAATGGGTGCATTCCTAGAGATGTGTCAACTACCAAAACTGACCCAGGAAGAAAGAGAAAACCTGAACAGTCCTATAACCACGAAGGCAATTGAAGTAGTCATCAAAAACCTCCCAAGAAACCAAAGCCCAGGGCCAGATGGATTCCCAGGGGAATTCTATCCGACATTTAAAGAAGAATTAATACCTATTCTCCTGAAACTGTTCCAAACAATAGAAATGGAAGGAAAACTTCCAAACTCATTTTATGAGGCCACCATTACCTTGATCCCAAAACCAGACAAAGATCCCATCAAAAAGGAGTATTAGAGACCAATATCCTTGATGAACATCGATGCAAAAATTCTCACCAAAATACTAGCCAAGAGGATCCAACAGTACATGAAAAGGAGTATTCACCATGACCAAGTGGGATTTATCCCTGGGCTGCAAGGCTGGTTCAACATCCGCAAATCAATCAACGTGATAAAACACATTAACCAAAGAAAGAACAAGAATCATATGATCTTCTCAATAGATGCAGAAAAACCATTTGACAAAGTAAAGCACACTTTCTGGATCAAAACTCTTCAGAGTACAGGGACAGCGGGTACATACCTCAATATCATAAAAGCCATCTACGAACAACCTACAGCGAATATCATTCTCAATGGGGAAAAGCTGAGATCTTTTCCCCTAAGGTCAGGAACGCGGCAGGGATAGCCACTCTCACCACTGCTATTCAACATAGTATTAGAAGTCCCAGCCACAGCAATCAGACAACAAAAAGAAATCCAAGGCATCCAAATCGGCAGAGAGGAAGTCAAACTCTCACTCTTTGCAGATGATATGATACTTTATGCGGAAAACCCAAAAGACTCCACCCCAAAACTGCTACAACTCACACAGCAATTCCGTCAAGTAGCAGGCTATAAAATCAATGCACAGACATCAGTGGCATTCCTATACACCAACAACAAGACAGAAGAGAGACAAATCAAGGAGTCGATCCCATTCACAACTGCACCCAAAACCAGAAGAGACCTAGGAATACATTGAACCCAAGAGGCAAAGGATCTGTACTCAGAAAACTACCAAATACTCAGGAAAGAAATTGAAGAAGACACAAAGAAACGGAAAAACGTTCCATGCTCATGGATTGGGAGAACCAACATTGTGAAGAGGTCAATGCTACCTAGAGCAATCTACACATGCAATGCAATCCCCATCAAAATACCATCCACTTTTTTCCAAGAAATGGAACAAATAATCCTAAGATTTGAATGGAACCAGAAGAGACCACGAATAGCCAGAGGAATATTGAGAAAGAAAAGCAAAGCTGGCGGCATCACAATTCTGGACTTCCAGCTCTATGACAAAGCTGTCATCATCAAGACAGTATGGTACTGGCACAAAAACAGACACATAGATCCATGGAACAGAATCGAGAGCCCAGAAATGGACCCTCAACTCTCTGGTCAACTTATCTTTGACAGAGCAGGAAAGAATGTCCAATGGCAAAAAGAGAGTCTCTTCAACAACTGGAGTTGTGGAAATTGGACAGCCCCATGCAGAAGAATGACACTGGACCATTTCCTGACACCACACACAAAAATAGACTCCAAATGTTTGAAAGACCTCAGTGTGAGACAGGACTCCATCAAAATCCTAAAGGAGAACACAGGTAGCAAGCTCTTCGACCTCAGCCGCAGCAACTTCTTCCTACAAACATCACCAAAGGCACGGGAAGCCAGGGCAAAAAGGAACTATTGGGATTTCATCAAGATAAAAACCTTTGGCACAGCAAAAGAAACAGTCCACAAAACCAAAAGACAACCGACAGAATGGGAGAAATTATTTACGAATGACATATCAGATAAAGGGCTACTATCCAATATGTATAAAAACGTATCAAACTCAACACCCAAAGAACAAATAATCCAATCAAAAAATAGGCAGAAGGCATGAACAGACATTTTTCGAAAGAAGACATCCAAATGGCCAACAGGCACATGAAAAAGTGCTCAACACGGCTCGGCACCAGGGAAATCCACATCAAAACCTCAATGAGATACCCCCTCACACCCGTCAGAATGGCTCAAATGAACAAGTCAGGGAACGACAGAGGTTGGCGGGGATGTGGAGAAAGGGGAACCCTCCTACACTGGTGGTGGGAATGCAAGCTGGTGTAACCCCTCTGGAAAACACGATGGAGGTTCCTCAAATAGTTGAAATTAGAGCTACCATCCGATCCAGCAATTGCACTCCTGGGTATTTACCCCAAAGATACAAATGTAGGGACCCGAAGCGGTACGTGCACCCCATTGTTTATAGCAGCAATGTCCACAATAGCCAAACTGTTGAAAGAGCCAAGATGTCCATCGACAGATGAGTGGATAAAGAAGAGGTGGTATATATATACACAATGGAATATTACGCAGCCATCAAAAGGAATGAGATGTTGACATGGACAACGACGTGGATGGAATTGGAGGGTCCGATGATTACTGAAATAAGTCAATCAGAGAAAGACATGTATCATATGACCTCACTGATATGAGGAATTCTTAATCTCAGGAACAGAGTGAGGCTTGCTGGAGTGGTCGGGGGTGGGAGGGATGGGCTGGCTGGGTGATAGACATTGGGGAGGGTATGAGCTACGGTGAGCGCTGTGAATTGTGTAAGACTGTTGAATCACAGATCTCTACTTCTGAAACAAATAACGCAACATATTTTAAGAATAAAGGAAAAGAAGGAGATAGCAGGAGAGGAAGAATGAAGGGGAGTTAGTGAGAGGGGGAGACAGACCAGGAGAGATGATGGATTCTGAAAAAAAATCCGAGGTTTCTAGAGGGGAGGTGGGTCGGGGGATTGGTTAGCCTGGTGATGGGTATTAAAGAGGGCACATTCTGCATGGAGCACTGTGTGTTCAGAACAAACAATGAATCATGGGACACTACACCAAAACAAATGATGTAGTACATGGTGATTAACAAAGCAATAAAAAACAAAGAGTGTAATAAGAGATGAAGAAGGACACTATATCCTACTTAAAGGGTCTATCCAAGAAGAAGATCTAACAATTGTAAATGTCTATGCCCCGAACATGGGAGCATCCAATTATATAAGGCAATTTAGAAGAAAAGCAAAGAAAGACATTGACAACCATACAATCATAGTGGGGGACTTTAACACCCCCCTGACTGAAATGGCCAGATCATCTAAGCAAAAGATCAACAAGGAAATAAAGACTATAAATGACACACTGGACCAAATGGACTTCACAGACATATTCAGAACGTTCCATCCCGAAGCAACGGAATACACATTCTTCTCTAGGGCCCATGGAACGTTCTCCAGAATGGATCACATCCTAGGTCACAAATCAGGTCTCAACCGGTACCCAAAGATTGGGATCATTCCCTGCACATTTTCAGACCACAATGCTTTGAAACTAGAACCCAATCACAAGAGGAAAGTCGGAAAGAACTCAAATACATGGAGGCTAAAGAGCATCCTACGAAAGAATGAATGGGTCAACCAGGAAATTAAAGAAGAATTTAAAAATTCATGGAAACCAATGAAAATGAAAACACAACTGTCCAAAATCTTTGGGATACAGCCAAGGCAGTCCTGCGAGGAAAGTATATAGCAATACAAGCCTTTCTCAAGAAACATGAAAGGTCTCAAATACACACC
Organism: Eumetopias jubatus; assembly: GCF_037043125.1. Taxonomy (NCBI): domain Eukaryota; kingdom Metazoa; phylum Chordata; class Mammalia; order Carnivora; family Otariidae; genus Eumetopias; species Eumetopias jubatus. The sequence continues at coordinate 356,924 of NW_028274839.1, read as the reverse complement.
CTAACCCTACACCTAAAGGAGCTGGAGAAAGAACGGCCAATAAAGCCTAAACCCAGCAGGAGAAGAGAAATCATGCAGATCAGAGCAGAAATCAATGAAATAGAACCCAAAAGAACAGTAGAACAGATCAACGGAACTAGGAGCTGGTTCTTTGAAAGAATTCACAAGATTGATACACCCCTGTCCAGGCTGATCAAAAAGAAAAGAGAAATGACCCAAATCAACAAAATCATGAATGAAAGAGGAGAGATCACAACCAACACCAAAGAAATACAAACGATTATAAGAACGTAATCTGAGCAACCCTAGGGCAGCATATTCCATAACCTGGAAGAAATGGGTGCATTCCTAGAGATGTGTCAACTACCAAAACTGACCCAGGAAGAAAGAGAAAACCTGAAAGTCCTATAACCACGAAGGCAATTGAAGTAGTCATCAAAAACATCCCAAGAAACCAAAGCCCAGGGCCAGATGGATTCCCAGGGGAATTCTATCCGACATTTAAAGAAGAATTAATACCTATTCTCCTGAAACTGTTCCAAACAATAGAAATGGAAGGAAAACTTCCAAACTCATTTTATGAGGCCACCATTACCTTGATCCCAAAACCAGACAAAGATCCCATCAAAAAGGAGTATTAGAGACCAATATCCTTGATGAACATCGATGCAAAAATTCTCACCAAAATACTAGCCAAGAGGATCCAACAGTACATGAAAAGGAGTATTCACCATGACCAAGTGGGATTTATCCCTGGGCTGCAAGGCTGGTTCAACATCCGCAAATCAATCAACGTGATAAAACACATTAACCAAAGAAAGAACAAGAATCATATGATCCTCTCAATAGATGCAGAAAAACCATTTGACAAAGTAAAGCACACTTTCTGGATCAAAACTCTTCAGAGTACAGGGACAGCGGGTACATACCTCAATATCATAAAAGCCATCTACGAACAACCTACAGCGAATATCATTCTCAATGGGGAAAAGCTGAGATCTTTTCCCCTAAGGTCAGGAACGCGGCAGGGATAGCCACTCTCACCACTGCTATTCAACATAGTATTAGAAGTCCTAGCCACAGCAATCAGACAACAAAAAGAAATCCAAGGCATCCAAATCGGCAGAGAGGAAGTCAAAATCTCACTCTTTGCAGATGATATGATACTTTATGTGGAAAACCCAAAAGACTCCACCCCAAAACTCCTACAACTCACACAGCAATTCCGTCACGTAGCAGGCTATAAAATCAATGCACAGAAATCAGTGGCATTCCTATACACCAACAACAAGACAGAAGAGAGACAAATCAAGGAGTCGATCCCATTCACAACTGCACCCAAAACCAGAAGAGACCTAGGAATAAATTGAACCCAAGAGGCAAAGGATCTGTACCCCGAAAACTACCAAATACTCAGGAAAGAAATTGAAGAAGACACAAAGAAACGGAAAAACGTTCCATGCTCATGGACTGGGAGAACCAACATTGTGAAGAGGTCAATGCTACCTAGAGCAATCTACACATGCAATGCAATCCCCATCAAAATACCATCCACTTTTTTCCAAGAAATGGAACAAATAATCCTAAGATTTGAATGGAACCAGAAGAGACCACGAATAGCCAGAGGAATATTGAGAAAGAAAAGCAAAGCTGGCAGCATCACAATTCTGGACTTCCAGCTCTATGACAAAGCTGTCATCATCAGGACAGTATGGTACTGGCACAAAAACAGACACATAGATCCATGGAACAGAATCGAGAGCCCAGAAATGGACCCTCAACTCTATGGTCAACTTATCTTTGACAGAGCAGGAAAGAATGTCCAATGGCAAAAAGAGAGTCTCTTCCACAACTGGAGTTGTGGAAATTGGACAGCCCCATGCAGAAGAATGACACTGGACCATTTCCTGACACCACACACAAAAATAGACTCCAAATGTTTGAAAGACCTCAGTGTGAGACAGGACTCCATCAAAATCCTAAAGGAGAACACAGGTAGCAAGCTCTTCGACCTCAGCCGCAGCAACTTCTTCCTACAAACATCACCAAAGGCACGGGAAGCCAGGGCAAAAAGGAACTATTGGGATTTCATCAAGATAAAAACCTTTGGCACAGCAAAAGAAACAGTCCACAAAACCAAAAGACAACCGACAGAATGGGAGAAATTATTTACGAATGACATATCAGATAAAGGGCTACTATCCAATATGTATAAAAACGTATCAAACTCAACACCCAAAGAACAAATAATCCAATCAAAAAATAGGCAGAAGGCATGAACAGACATTTTTCCAAAGAACACATCCAAATGGCCAACAGGCACATGAAAAAGTGCTCAACACGGCTCGGCATCAGGGAAATCCACATCAAAACCTCAATGAGATACCCCCTCACACCCGTCAGAATGGCTCAAATGAACAAGTCAGGGAACGACAGAGGTTGGCGGGGATGTGGAGAAAGGGGAACCCTCCTACACTGGTGGTGGGAATGCAAGCTGGTGCAACCCCTCTGGAAAACAGGATGGAGGTTCCTCAAATAGTTGAAATTAGAGCTACCATCCGATCCAGCAATTGCACTCCTGGGTATTTACCCCAAAGATACAAATGTAGGGACCCGAAGCGGTACGTGCACCCCATTGTTTATAGCAGCAATGTCCACAATAGCCAAACTGTTGAAAGAGCCAAGATGTCCATCGACAGATGAGTGGATAAAGAAGAGGTGGTATATATATACACAATGGAATATTACGCAGCCATCAAAAGGAATGAGATGTTGCCATGGACAACGACGTGGATGGAACTGGAGGGTCCGATGATTAGTGAAATAAGTCAATCAGAGAAAGACATGTATCATATGACCTCACTGATATGAGGAATTCTTAATCTCAGGAACAGAGTGAGGCTTGCTGGAGTGGTCGGGGTTGGGAGGGATGGGCTGGCTGGGTGATAGACATTGGGGAGGGTATGAGCTACGGTGAGCGCTGTGAATTGTGTAAGACTGTTGAATCACAGATCTCTACTTCTGAAACAAATAACGCAACATATTTTAAGAATAAAGGAAAAGAAGGAGATAGCAGGAGAGGAAGAATGAAGGGGAGTTAGTGAGAGGGGGAGACAGACCAGGAGAGATGATGGATTCTGAAAAAAAATCCGAGGTTTCTAGAGGGGAGGTGGGTCGGGGGATTGGTTAGCCTGGTGATGGGTATTAAAGAGGGCACATTCTGCATGCAGCACTGTGTGTTCGGAACAAACAATGAATCATGGGACACTACACCAAAACAAATGATGTAGTACATGGTGATTAACAAAGCAATAAAAAACAAAGACTGTAATAAGAGATGAAGAAGGACACTATATCCTACTTAAAGGGTCTATCCAAGAAGAAGATCTAACAATTGTAAATGTCTATGCCCCGAACATGGGAGCATCCAATTATATAAGGCAATTTAGAAGAAAAGGAAAGAAAGACATTGACAACCATACAATCATAGTGGGGGACTTTAACACCCCCCTGACTGAAATGGCCAGATCATCTAAGCAAAAGATCAACAAGGAAATAAAGACTTTAAATGACACACTGGACCAAATGGACTTCACAGACATATTCAGAACGTTCCATCCCGAAGCAACGGAATACACATTCTTCTCTAGGGCCCATGGAACGTTCTCCAGAATGGATCACATCCTAGGTCACAAATCAGGTCTCAACCGGTACCCAAAGATTGGGATCATTCCCTGCACATTTTCAGACCACAATGCTTTGAAACTAGAACTCAATCACAAGAGGAAAGTCGGAAAGAACTCAAATACATGGAGGCTAAAGAGCATCCTACGAAAGAATGAATGGGTCAACCAGGAAATTAAAGAAGAATTTAAAAATTCATGGAAACCAATGAAAATGAAAACACAACTGTCCAAAATCTTTGGGATACAGCCAAGGCAGTCCTTCGAGGAAAGTATATAGCAATACAAGCCTTTCTCAAGAAACATGAAAGGTCTCCAATACACACCCTAACCCTACACCTAAAGGAGCTGGAGAAAGAACGGCCAATAAAGCCTAAACCCAGCAGGAGAAGAGAAATCATGCAGATCAGAGCAGAAATCAATGAAATAGAACCCAAAAGAAGAGTAGAACAGATCAACGGAACTAGGAGCTGGTTCTTTGAAAGAATTCACAAGATTGATACACCCCTGTCCAGGCTGATCAAAAAGAAAAGAGAAATGACCCAAATCAACAAAATCATGAATGAAGGAGGAGAGATCACAACCAACACCAAAGAAATACAAACGATTATAAGAACGTAATCTGAGCAACCCTAGGGCAGCATATTCCATAACCTGGAAGAAATGGGTGCATTCCTAGAGATGTGTCAACTACCAAAACTGACCCAGGAAGAAAGAGAAAACCTGAAAGTCCTATAACCACGAAGGCAATTGAAGTAGTCATCAAAAACCTCCCAAGAAACCAAAGCCCAGGGCCAGATGGATTCCCAGGGGAATTCTATCCGACATTTAAAGAAGAATTAATACCTATTCTCCTGAAACTGTTCCAAACAATAGAAATGGAAGGAAAACTTCCAAACTCATTTTATGAGGCCACCATTACCTTGATCCCAAAACCAGACAAAGATCCCATCAAAAAGGAGTATTAGAGACCAATATCCTTGATGAACATCGATGCAAAAATTCTCACCAAAATACTAGCCAAGAGGATCCAACAGTACATGAAAAGGAGTATTCACCATGACCAAGTGGGATTTATCCCTGGGCTGCAAGGCTGGTTCAACATCCGCAAATCAATCAACGTGATAAAACACATTAACCAAAGAAAGAACAAGAATCATATGATCCTCTCAATAGATGCAGAAAAACCATTTGACAAAGTAAAGCACACTTTCTGGATCAAAACTCTTCAGAGTACAGGGACACCGGGTACATACCTCAATATCATAAAAGCCATCTACGAACAACCTACAGCGAATATCATTCTCAATGGGGAAAAGCTGAGATCTTTTCCCCTAAGGTCAGGAACGCGGCAGGGATAGCCACTCTCACCACTGCTATTCAACATAGTATTAGAACTCCTAGCCACAGCAATCAGACAACAAAAAGAAATCCAAGGCATCCAAATCGGCAGAGAGGAAGTCAAAATCTCACTCTTTGCAGATGATATGATACTTTATGTGGAAAACCCAAAAGACTCCACCCCAAAACTCCTACAACTCACACAGCAATTCCGTCAAGTAGCAGGCTATAAAATCAATGCACAGAAATCAGTGGCATTCCTATACACCAACAACAAGACAGAAGAGAGACCAATCAAGGAGTCGATCCCATTCACAACTGCACCCAAAACCAGAAGAGACCTAGGAATAAATTGAACCCAAGAGGCAAAGGATCTGTACCCCGAAAACTACCAAATACTCAGGAAAGAAATTGAAGAAGACACAAAGAAACGGAAAAACGTTCCATGCTCATGGACTGGGAGAACCAACATTGTGAAGAGGTCAATGCTACCTAGAGCAATCTACACATGCAATGCAATCCCCATCAAAATACCATCCACTTTTTTCCAAGAAATGGAACAAATAATCCTAAGATTTGAATGGAACCAGAAGAGACCACGAATAGCCAGAGGAATATTGAGAAAGAAAAGCAAAGCTGGCGGCATCACAATTCTGGACTTCCAGCTCTATGACAAAGCTGTCATCATCAAGACAGTATGGTACTGGCACAAAAACAGACACATAGATCCATGGAACAGAATCGAGAGCCCAGAAATGGACCCTCAACTCTATGGTCAACTTATCTTTGACAGAGCAGGAAAGAATGTCCAATGGCAAAAAGAGAGTCTCTTCCACAACTGGAGTTGTGGAAATTGGACAGCCCCATGCAGAAGAATGACACTGCACCATTTCCTGACACCACACACAAAAATAGACTCCAAATGTTTGAAAGACCTCAGTGTGAGACAGGACTCCATCAAAATCCTAAAGGAGAACACAGGTAGCAAGCTCTTCGACCTCAGCCGCAGCAACTTCTTCCTACAAACATCACCAAAGGCACGGGAAGCCAGGGCAAAAAGGAACTATTGGGATTTCATCAAGATAAAAACCTTTGGCACAGCAAAAGAAACAGTCCACAAAACCAAAAGACAACCGACAGAATGGGAGAAATTATTTACGAATGACATATCAGATAAAGGGCTACTATCCAATATGTATAAAAACGTATCAAACTCAACACCCAAAGAACAAATAATCCAATCAAAAAATAGGCAGAAGGCATGAACAGACATTTTTCCAAAGAACACATCCAAATGGCCAACAGGCACATGAAAATGTGCTCAACACGGCTCGGCATCAGGGAAATCCACATCAAAACCTCAATGAGATACCCCCTCACACCCGTCAGAATGGCTCAAATGAACAAGTCAGGGAACGACAGAGGTTGGCGGGGATGTGGAGAAAGGGGAACCCTCCTACACTGGTGGTGGGAATGCAAGCTGGTGCAACCCCTCTGGAAAACAGGATGGAGGTTCCTCAAATAGTTGAAATTAGAGCTACCATCCGATCCAGCAATTGCACTCCTGGGTATTTACACCAAAGATACAAATGTAGGGACCCGAAGCGGTACGTGCACCCCATTGTTTATAGCAGCAATGTCCACAATAGCCAAACTGTTGAAAGAGCCAAGATGTCCATCGACAGATGAGTGGATAAAGAAGAGGTGGTATATATATACACAATGGAATATTACGCAGCCATCAAAAGGAATGAGATGTTGCCATGGACAACGACGTGGATGGAACTGGAGGGTCCGATGATTAGTGAAATAAGTCAATCAGAGAAAGACATGTATCATATGACCTCACTGATATGAGGAATTCTTAATCTCAGGAACAGAGTGAGGCTTGCTGGAGTGGTCGGGGTTGGGAGGGATGGGCTGGCTGGGTGATAGACATTGGGGAGTGTATGAGCTACGGTGAGCGCTGTGAATTGTGTAAGACTGTTGAATCACAGATCTCTACTTCTGAAACAAATAACGCAACATATTTTAAGAATAAAGGAAAAGAAGGAGATAGCAGGAGAGGAAGAATGAAGGGGAGTTAGTGAGAGGGGGAGACAGACCAGGAGAGATGATGGATTCTGAAAAAAAATCCGAGGTTTCTAGAGGGGAGGTGGGTCGGGGGATTGGTTAGCCTGGTGATGGGTATTAAAGAGGGCACATTCTGCATGCAGCACTGTGTGTTCGGAACAAACAATGAATCATGGGACACTACACCAAAACAAATGATGTAGTACATGGTGATTAACAAAGCAATAAAAAACAAAGACTGTAATAAGAGATGAAGAAGGACACTATATCCTACTTAAAGGGTCTATCCAAGAAGAAGATCTAACAATTGTAAATGTCTATGCCCCGAACATGGGAGCATCCAATTATATAAGGCAATTTAGAAGAAAAGGAAAGAAAGACATTGACAACCATACAATCATAGTGGGGGACTTTAACACCCCCCTGACTGAAATGGCCAGATCATCTAAGCAAAAGATCAACAAGGAAATAAAGACTTTAAATGACACACTGGACCAAATGGACTTCACAGACATATTCAGAACGTTCCATCCCGAAGCAACGGAATACACATTCTTCTCTAGGGCCCATGGAACGTTCTCCAGAATGGATCACATCCTAGGTCACAAATCAGGTCTCAACCGGTACCCAAAGATTGGGATCATTCCCTGCACATTTTCAGACCACAATGCTTTGAAACTAGAACTCAATCACAAGAGGAAAGTCGGAAAGAACTCAAATACATGGAGGGTAAAGAGCATCCTACGAAAGAATGAATGGGTCAACCAGGAAATTAAAGAAGAATTTAAAAATTCATGGAAACCAATGAAAATGAAAACACAACTGTCCAAAATCTTTGGGATACAGCCAAGGCAGTCCTTCGAGGAAAGTATATAGCAATACAAGCCTTTCTCAAGAAACATGAAAGGTCTCAAATACACACCCTAACCCTACACCTAAAGGAGCTGGAGAAAGAACGGCCAATAAAGCCTAAACCCAGCAGGAGAAGAGAAATCATGCAGATCAGAGCAGAAATCAATGAAATAGAACCCAAAAGAAGAGTAGAACAGTTCAACGGAACTAGGAGCTGGTTCTTTGAAAGAATTCACAAGATTGATACACCCCTGTCCAGGCTGATCAAAAAGAAAAGAGAAATGACCCAAATCAACAAAATCATGAATGAAGGAGGAGAGATCACAACCAACACCAAAGAAATACAAACGATTATAAGAACGTAATCTGAGCAACCCTAGGGCAGCATATTCCATAACCTGGAAGAAATGGGTGCATTCCTAGAGATGTGTCAACTACCAAAACTGACCCAGGAAGAAAGAGAAAACCTGAACAGTCCTATAACCACGAAGGCAATTGAAGTAGTCATCAAAAACCTCCCAAGAAACCAAAGCCCAGGGCCAGATGGATTCCCAGGGGAATTCTATCCGACATTTAAAGAAGAATTAATACCTATTCTCCTGAAACTGTTCCAAACAATAGAAATGGAAGGAAAACTTCCAAACTCATTTTATGAGGCCACCATTACCTTGATCCCAAAACCAGACAAAGATCCCATCAAAAAGGAGTATTAGAGACCAATATCCTTGATGAACATCGATGCAAAAATTCTCACCAAAATACTAGCCAAGAGGACCCAACAGTACATGAAAAGGAGTATTCACCATGACCAAGTGGGATTTATCCCTGGGCTGCAAGGCTGGTTCAACATCCGCAAATCAATCAACGTGATAAAACACATTAACCAAAGAAAGAACAAGAATCATATGATCCTCTCAATAGATGCAGAAAAACCATTTGACAAAGTAAAGCACACTTTCTGGATCAAAACTCTTCAGAGTACAGGGACAGCGGGTACATACCTCAATATCATAAAAGCCATCTACGAACAACCTACAGCGAATATCATTCTCAATGGGGAAAAGCTGAGATCTTTTCCCCTAAGGTCAGGAACGCGGCAGGGATAGCCACTCTCACCACTGCTATTCAACATAGTATTAGAAGTCCCAGCCACAGCAATCAGACAACAAAAAGAAATCCAAGGCATCCAAATCGGCAGAGAGGAAGTCAAACTCTCACTCTTTGCAGATGATATGATACTTTATGTGGAAAACCCAAAAGACTCCACCCCAAAACTGCTACAACTCACACAGCAATTCCGTCAAGTAGCAGGCTATAAAATCAATGCACAGACATCAGTGGCATTCCTATACACCAACAACAAGACAGAAGAGAGACAAATCAAGGAGTCGATCCCATTCACAACTGCACCCAAAACCAGAAGAGACCTAGGAATAAATTGAACCCAAGAGGCAAAGGATCTGTACCCCGAAAACTACCAAATACTCAGGAAAGAAATTGAAGAAGACACAAAGAAACGGAAAAACGTTCCATGGTCATGGACTGGGAGAACCAACATTGTGAAGAGGACAACGCTACCTAGAGCAATCTACACATGCAATGCAATCCCCATCAAAATACCATCCACTTTTTTCCAAGAAATGGAACAAATAATCCTAAGATTTGAATGGAACCAGAAGAGACCACGAATAGCCAGAGGAATATTGAGAAAGAAAAGCAAAGCTGGCGGCATCACAATTCTGGACTTCCAGCTCTATGACAAAGCTGTCATCATCAAGACAGTATGGTACTGGCACAAAAACAGACACATAGATCCATGGAACAGAATCTAGCGCCCAGAAATGGACCCTCAACTCTATGGTCAACTTATCTTTGACAGAGCAGGAAAGAATGTCCAATGGCAAAAAGAGAGTCTCTTCCACAACTGGAGTTGTGGAAATTGGACAGCCCCATGCAGAAGAATGACACTGGACCATTTCCTGACACCACACACAAAAATAGACTCCAAATGTTTGAAAGACCTCAGTGTGAGACAGGACTCCATCAAAATCCTAAAGGAGAACACAGGTAGCAAGCTCTTCGACCTCAGCCGCAGCAACTTCTTCCTACAAACATCACCAAAGGCACGGGAAGCCAGGGCAAAAAGGAACTATTGGGATTTCATCAAGATAAAAACCTTTGGCACAGCAAAAGAAACAGTCCACAAAACCAAAAGACAACCGACAGAATGGGAGAAATTATTTACGAATGACATATCAGATAAAGGGCTACTATCCAATATGTATAAAAACGTATCAAACTCAACACCCAAAGAACAAATAATCCAATCAAAAAATAGGCAGAAGGCATGAACAGACATTTTTCCAAAGAACACATCCAAATGGCCAACAGGCACATGAAAAAGTGCTCAACACGGCTCGGCATCAGGGAAATCCACATCAAAACCTCAATGAGATACCCCCTCACACCCGTCAGAATGGCTCAAATGAACAAGTCAGGGAACGACAGAGGTTGGCGGGGATGTGGAGAAAGGGGAACCCTCCTACACTGGTGGTGGGAATGCAAGCTGGGGCAACCCCTCTGGAAAACAGGACGGAGGTTCCTCAAATAGTTGAAATTAGAGCTACCATCCGATCCAGCAATTGCACTCCTGGGTATTTACCCCAAAGATACAAATGTAGGGACCCGAAGCGGTACGTGCACCCCATTGTTTATAGCAGCAATGTCCACAATAGCCAAACTGTTGAAAGTGCCAAGATGTCCATCGACAGATGAGTGGATAAAGAAGAAGTGGTATATATATACACAATGGAATATTACGCAGCCATCAAAAGGAATGAGATGTTGCCATGGACAACGACGTGGATGGAAGTGGAGGGTCCGATGATTAGTGAAATAAGTCAATCAGAGAAAGACATGTATCATATGACCTCACTGATATGAGGAATTCTTAATCTCAGGAACAGAGTGAGGCTTGCTGGAGTGGTCGGGGGTGGGAGGGATGGGCTGGCTGGGTGATAGACATTGGGGAGGGTATGAGCTACGGTGAGCGCTGTGAATTGTGTAAGACTGTTGAATCACAGATCTCTACTTCTGAAACAAATAACGCAACATATTTTAAGAATAAAGGAAAAGAAGGAGATAGCAGGAGAGGAAGAATGAAGGGGAGTTAGTGAGAGGGGGAGACAGACCAGGAGAGATGATGGATTCTGAAAAAAAATCCGAGGTTTCTAGAGGGGAGGTGGGTCGGGGGATTGGTTAGCCTGGTGATGGGTATTAAAGAGGGCACATTCTGCATGGAGCACTGTGTGTTCGGAACAAACAATGAATCATGGGACACTACACCAAAACAAATGATGTAGTACATGGTGATTAACAAAGGAATAAAAAACAAAGACTGTAATAAGAGATGAAGAAGAACACTATATCCTACTTAAAGGGTCTATCCAAGAAGAAGATCTAACAATTGTAAATGTCTATGCCCCGAACATGGGAGCATCCAATTATATAAGGCAATTTAGAAGAAAAGCAAAGAAAGACATTGACAACCATACAATCATAGTGGGGGACTTTAACACCCCCCTAACTGAAATGGCCAGATCATCTAAGCAAAAGATCAACAAGGAAATAAAGACTTTAAATGACACACTGGACCAAATGGACTTCACAGACATATTCAGAACGTTCCATCCCGAAGCAACGGAATACACATTCTTCTCTAGGGCCCATGGAACGTTCTCCAGAATGGATCACATCCTAGGTCACAAATCAGGTCTCAACCGGTACCCAAAGATTGGGATCATTCCCTGCACATTTTCAGACCACAATGCTTTGAAACTAGAACTCAATCACAAGAGGAAAGTCGGAAAGAACTCAAATATATGGAGGCTAAAGAGCATCCTATGAAAGAATGAATGGGTCAACCAGGAAATTAAAGAAGAATTTAAAAATTCATGGAAACCAATGAAAATGAAAACACAACTGTCCAAAATCTTTGGGATACAGCCAAGGCAGTCCTGCGAGGAAAGTATATAGCAATACAAGCCTTTCTCAAGAAACATGAAAGGTCTCAAATACACACCCTAACCCTACACCTAAAGGAGCTGGAGAAAGAACGGCCAATAAAGCCTAAACCCAGCAGGAGAAGAGAAATCATGCAGATCAGAGCAGAAATCAATGAAATAGAACCCAAAAGAACAGTAGAACAGATCAACGGAACTAGGAGCTGGTTCTTTGAAAGAATTCACAAGATTGATACACCCCTGTCCAGGCTGATCAAAAAGAAAAGAGAAATGACCCAAATCAACAAAATCATGAATGAAGGAGGAGAGATCACAACCAACACCAAAGAAATACAAACGATTATAAGAACGTAATCTGAGCAACCCTAGGGCAGCATATTCCATAACCTGGAAGAAATGGGTGCATTCCTAGAGATGTGTCAACTACCAAAACTGACCCAGGAAGAAAGAGAAAACCTGAAAGTCCTATAACCACGAAGGCAATTGAAGTAGTCATCAAAAACCTCCCAAGAAACCAAAGCCCAGGGCCAGATGGATTCCCAGGGGAATTCTATCCGACATTTAAAGAAGAATTAATACCTATTCTCCTGAAACTGTTCCAAACAATAGAAATGGAAGGAAAACTTCCAAACTCATTTTATGAGGCCACCATTACCTTGATCCCAAAACCAGACAAAGATCCCATCAAAAAGGAGTATTAGAGACCAATATCCTTGATGAACATCGATGCAAAAATTCTCACCAAAATACTAGCCAAGAGGATCCAACAGTACATGAAAAGGAGTATTCACCATGACCAAGTGGGATTTATCCCTGGGCTGCAAGGCTGGTTCAACATCCGCAAATCAATCAACGTGATAAAACACATTAACCAAAGAAAGAACAAGAATCATATGATCCTCTCAATAGATGCAGAAAAACCATTTGACAAAGTAAAGCACACTTTCTGGATCAAAACTCTTCAGAGTACAGGGACACCGGGTACATACCTCAATATCATAAAAGCCATCTACGAACAACATACAGCGAATATCATTCTCAATGGGGAAAAGCTGAGATCTTTTCCCCTAAGGTCAGGAACGCGGCAGGGATAGCCAATCTCACCACTGCTATTCAACATAGTATTAGAAGTCCTAGCCACAGCAATCAGACAACAAAAAGAAATCCAAGGCATCCAAATCGGCAGAGAGGAAGTCAAAATCTCACTCTTTGCAGATGATATGATACTTTATGTGGAAAACCCAAAAGACTCCACCCCAAAACTCCTACAACTCACACAGCAATTCCGTCAAGTAGCAGGCTATAAAATCAATGCACAGAAATCAGTGGCATTCCTATACACCAACAACAAGACAGAAGAGAGACAAATCAAGGAGTCGATCCCATTCACAACTGCACCCAAAACCAGAAGAGACCTAGGAATAAATTGAACCCAAGAGGCAAAGGATCTGTACCCCGAAAACTACCAAATACTCAGGAAAGAAATTGAAGAAGACACAAAGAAACGGAAAAACGTTCCATGCTCATGGACTGGGAGAACCAACATTGTGAAGAGGTCAATGCTACCTAGAGCAATCTACACATGCAATGCAATCCCCATCAAAATACCATCCACTTTTTTCCAAGAAATGGAACAAATAATCCTAAGATTTGAATGGAACCAGAAGAGACCACGAATAGCCAGAGGAATATTGAGAAAGAAAAGCAAAGCTGGCGGCATCACAATTCTGGACTTCCAGCTCTATGACAAAGCTGTCATCATCAAGACAGTATGGTACTGGCACAAAAACAGACACATAGATCCATGGAACAGAATCGAGAGCCCAGAAATGGACCCTCAACTCTATGGTCAACTTATCTTTGACAGAGCAGGAAAGAATGTCCAATGGCAAAAAGAGAGTCTCTTCCACAACTGGAGTTGTGGAAATTGGACAGCCCCATGCAGAAGAATGACACTGCACCATTTCCTGACACCACACACAAAAATAGACTCCAAATGTTTGAAAGACCTCAGTGTGAGACAGGACTCCATCAAAATCCTAAAGGAGAACACAGGTAGCAAGCTCTTCGACGTCAGCCGCAGCAACTTCTTCCTACAAACATCACCAAAGGCACGGGAAGCCAGGGCAAAAAGGAACTATTGGGATTTCATCAAGATAAAAACCTTTGGCACAGCAAAAGAAACAGTCCACAAAACCAAAAGACAACCGACAGAATGGGAGAAATTATTTACGAATGACATATCAGATAAAGGGCTACTATCCAATATGTATAAAAACGTATCAAACTCAACACCCAAAGAACAAATAATCCAATCAAAAAATAGGCAGAAGGCATGAACAGACATTTTTCCAAAGAACACATCCAAATGGCCAACAGGCACATGAAAAAGTGCTCAACACGGCTCGGCATCAGGGAAATCCACATCAAAACCTCAATGAGATACCCCCTCACACCCGTCAGAATGGCTCAAATGAACAAGTCAGGGAACGACAGAGGTTGGCGGGGATGTGGAGAAAGGGGAACCCTCCTACACTGGTGGTGGGAATGCAAGCTGGTGCAACCCCTCTGGAAAACAGGATGGAGGTTCCTCAAATAGTTGAAATTAGAGCTACCATCCGATCCAGCAATTGCACTCCTGGGTATTTACCCCAAAGATACAAATGTAGGGACCCGAAGCGGTACGTGCACCCCATTGTTTATAGCAGCAATGTCCACAATAGCCAAACTGTTGAAAGAGCCAAGATGTCCATCGACAGATGAGTGGATAAAGAAGAGGTGGTATATATATACACAATGGAATATTACGCAGCCATCAAAAGGAATGAGATGTTGCCATGGACAACGACGTGGATGGAACTGGAGGGTCCGATGATTAGTGAAATAAGTCAATCAGAGAAAGACATGTATCATATGACCTCACTGATATGAGGAATTCTTAATCTCAGGAACAGAGTGAGGCTTGCTTGAGTGGTCGGGGGTGGGAGGGATGGGCTGGCTGGGTGATAGACATTGGGGAGGGTATGAGCTACGGTGAGCGCTGTGAATTCCACTTTTTTCCAAGAAATGGAACAAATAATCCTAAGATTTGAATGGAACCAGAAGAGACCACGAATAGCCAGAGGAATATTGAGAAAGAAAAGCAAAGCCGGCGGCATCACAATTCTGGACTTCCAGCTCTATGACAAAGCTGTCATCATCAAGACAGTATGGTACTGGCACAAAAACAGACACATAGATCCATGGAACAGAATCGAGAGCCCAGAAATGGACCCTCAACTCTATGGTCAACTTATCTTTGACAGAGCAGGAAAGAATGTCCAATGGCAAAAAGAGAGTCTCTTCCACAACTGGAGTTGTGGAAATTGGACAGCCCCATGCAGAAGAATGACACTGGACCATTTCCTGACACCACACACAAAAATAGACTCCAAATGTTTGAAAGACCTCAGTGTGAGACAGGACTCCATCAAAATCCTAAAGGAGAACACAGGTAGCAAGCTCTTCGACCTCAGCCGCAGCAACTTCTTCCTACAAACATCACCAAAGGCACGGGAAGCCAGGGCAAAAAGGAACTATTGGGATTTCATCAAGATAAAAACCTTTGGCACAGCAAAAGAAACAGTCCACAAAACCAAAAGACAACCGACAGAATGGGAGAAATTATTTACGAATGACATATCAGATAAAGGGCTACTATCCAATATGTATAAAAACGTATCAAACTCAACACCCAAAGAACAAATAATCCAATCAAAAAATAGGCAGAAGGCATGAACAGACATTTTTCCAAAGAACACATCCAAATGGCCAACAGGCACATGAAAAAGTGCTCAACACGGCTCGGCATCAGGGAAATCCACATCAAAACCTCAATGAGATACCCCCTCACACCCGTCAGAATGGCTCAAATGAACAAGTCAGGGAACGACAGAGGTTGGCGGGGATGTGGAGAAAGGGGAACCCTCCTACACTGGTGGTGGGAATGCAAGCTGGTGCAACCCCTCTGGAAAACAGGATGGAGGTTCCTCAAATAGTTGAAATTAGAGCTACCATCCGATCCAGCAATTGCACTCCTGGGTATTTACCCCAAAGATACAAATGTAGGGACCCGAAGCGGTACGTGCACCCCATTGTTTATAGCAGCAATGTCCACAATAGCCAAACTGTTGAAAGAGCCAAGATGTCCATCGACAGATGAGTGGATAAAGAAGAGGTGGTATATATATACACAATGGAATATTACGCAGCCATCAAAAGGAATGAGATGTTGCCATGGACAACGACGTGGATGGAACTGGAGGGTCCGATGATTAGTGAAATAAGTCAATCAGAGAAAGACATGTATCATATGACCTCACTGATATGAGGAATTCTTAATCTCAGGAACAGAGTGAGGCTTGCTTGAGTGGTCGGGGGTGGGAGGGATGGGCTGGCTGGGTGATAGACATTGGGGAGGGTATGAGCTACGGTGAGCGCTGTGAATTGTGTAAGACTGTTGAATCACAGATCTCTACTTCTGAAACAAATAACGCAACATATTTTAAGAATAAAGGAAAAGAAGGAGATAGCAGGAGAGGAAGAATGAAGGGGAGTTAGTGAGAGGGGGAGACAGACCAGGAGAGATGATGGATTCTGAAAAAAAATCCGAGGTTTCTAGAGGGGAGGTGGGTCGGGGGATTGGTTAGCCTGGTGATGGGTATTAAAGAGGGCACATTCTGCATGCAGCACTGTGTGTTCGGAACAAACAATGAATCATGGGACACTACACCAAAACAAATGATGTAGTACATGGTGATTAACAAAGCAATAAAAAACAAAGACTGTAATAAGAGATGAAGAAGGACACTATATCCTACTTAAAGGGTCTATCCAAGAAGAAGATCTAACAATTGTAAATGTCTATGCCCCGAACATGGGAGCATCCAATTATATAAGGCAATTTAGAAGAAAAGGAAAGAAAGACATTGACAACCATACAATCATAGTGGGGGACTTTAACACCCCCCTGACTGAAATGGCCAGATCATCTAAGCAAAAGATCAACAAGGAAATAAAGACTTTAAATGACACACTGGACCAAATGGACTTCACAGACATATTCAGAACGTTCCATCCCGAAGCAACGGAATACACATTCTTCTCTAGGGCCCATGGAACGTTCTCCAGAATGGATCACATCCTAGGTCACAAATCAGGTCTCAACCGGTACCCAAAGATTGGGATCATTCCCTGCACATTTTCAGACCACAATGCTTTGAAACTAGAACTCAATCACAAGAGGAAAGTCGGAAAGAACTCAAATACATGGAGGGTAAAGAGCATCCTACGAAAGAATGAATGGGTCAACCAGGAAATTAAAGAAGAATTTAAAAATTCATGGAAACCAATGAAAATGAAAACACAACTGTCCAAAATCTTTGGGATACAGCCAAGGCAGTCCTTCGAGGAAAGTATATAGCAATACAAGCCTTTCTCAAGAAACATGAAAGGTCTCAAATACACACCCTAACCCTACACCTAAAGGAGCTGGAGAAAGAACGGCCAATAAAGCCTAAACCCAGCAGGAGAAGAGAAATCATGCAGATCAGAGCAGAAATCAATGAAATAGAACCCAAAAGAAGAGTAGAACAGATCAACGGAACTAGGAGCTGGTTCTTTGAAAGAATTCACAAGATTGATACACCCCTGTCCAGGCTGATCAAAAAGAAAAGAGAAATGACCCAAATCAACAAAATCATGAATGAAGGAGGAGAGATCACAACCAACACCAAAGAAATACAAGCGATTATAAGAACGTAATCTGAGCAACCCTAGGGCAGCATATTCCATAACCTGGAAGAAATGGGTGCATTCCTAGAGATGTGTCAACTACCAAAACTGACCCAGGAAGAAAGAGAAAACCTGAACAGTCCTATAACCACGAAGGCAATTGAAGTAGTCATCAAAAACCTCCCAAGAAACCAAAGCCCAGGGCCAGATGGATTCCCAGGGGAATTCTATCCGACATTTAAAGAAGAATTAATACCTATTCTCCTGAAACTGTTCCAAACAATAGAAATGGAAGGAAAACTTCCAAACTCATTTTATGAGGCCACCATTACCTTGATCGCAAAACGAGACAAAGATCCCATCAAAAAGGAGTATTAGAGACCAATATCCTTGATGAACATCGATGCAAAAATTCTCACCAAAATACTAGCCAAGAGGACCCAACAGTACATGAAAAGGAGTATTCACCATGACCAAGTGGGATTTATCCCTGGGCTGCAAGGCTGGTTCAACATCCGCAAATCAATCAACGTGATAAAACACATTAACCAAAGAAAGAACAAGAATCATATGATCCTCACAATAGATGCAGAAAAACCATTTGACAAAGTAAAGCACACTTTCTGGATCAAAACTCTTCAGAGTACAGGGACAGCGGGTACATACCTCAATATCATAAAAGCCATCTACGAACAACCTACAGCGAATATCATTCTCAATGGGGAAAAGCTGAGATCTTTTCCCCTAAGGTCAGGAACGCGGCAGGGATAGCCACTCTCACCACTGCTATTCAACATAGTATTAGAAGTCCCAGCCACAGCAATCAGACAACAAAAATAAATCAAAGGCATCCAAATCGGCAGAGAGGAAGTCAAACTCTCACTCTTTGCAGATGATATGATACTTTATGTGGAAAACCCAAAAGACTCCACCCCAAAACTGCTACAACTCACACAGCAATTCCGTCAAGTAGCAGGCTATAAAATCAATGCACAGACATCAGTGGCATTCCTATACACCAACAACAAGACAGAAGAGAGACAAATCAAGGAGTCGATCCCATTCACAACTGCACCCAAAACCAGAAGAGACCTAGGAATAAATTGAACCCAAGAGGCAAAGGATCTGTACCCCGAAAACTACCAAATACTCAGGAAAGAAATTGAAGAAGACACAAAGAAACGGAAAAACGTTCCATGGTCATGGACTGGGAGAACCAACATTGTGAAGAGGACAACGCTACCTAGAGCAATCTACACATGCAATGCAATCCCCATCAAAATACCATCCACTTTTTTCCAAGAAATGGAACAAATAATCCTAAGATTTGAATGGAACCAGAAGAGACCACGAATAGCCAGAGGAATATTGAGAAAGAAAAGCAAAGCTGGCGGCATCACAATTCTGGACTTCCAGCTCTATGACAAAGCTGTCATCATCAAGACAGTATGGTACTGGCACAAAAACAGACACATAGATCCATGGAACAGAATCTAGCGCCCAGAAATGGACCCTCAACTCTATGGTCAACTTATCTTTGACAGAGCAGGAAAGAATGTCCAATGGCAAAAAGAGAGTCTCTTCCACAACTGGAGTTGTGGAAATTGGACAGCCCCATGCAGAAGAATGACACTGGACCATTTCCTGACACCACACACAAAAATAGACTCCAAATGTTTGAAAGACCTCAGTGTGAGACAGGACTCCATCAAAATCCTAAAGGAGAACACAGGTAGCAAGCTCTTCGACCTCAGCCGCAGCAACTTCTTCCTACAAACATCACCAAAGGCACGGGAAGCCAGGGCAAAAAGGAACTATTGGGATTTCATCAAGATAAAAACCTTTGGCACAGCAAAAGAAACAGTCCACAAAACCAAAAGACAACCGACAGAATGGGAGAAATTATTTACGAATGACATATCAGATAAAGGGCTACTATCCAATATGTATAAAAACGTATCAAACTCAACACCCAAAGAACAAATAATCCAATCAAAAAATAGGCAGAAGGCATGAACAGACATTTTTCCAAAGAACACATCCAAATGGCCAACAGGCACATGAAAAAGTGCTCAACACGGCTCGGCATCAGGGAAATCCACATCAAAACCTCAATGAGATACCCCCTCACACCCGTCAGAATGGCTCAAATGAACAAGTCAGGGAACGACAGAGGTTGGCGGGGATGTGGAGAAAGGGGAACCCTCCTACACTGGTGGTGGGAATGCAAGCTGGGGCAACCCCTCTGGAAAACAGGACGGAGGTTCCTCAAATAGTTGAAATTAGAGCTACCATCCGATCCAGCAATTGCACTCCTGGGTATTTACCCCAAAGATACAAATGTAGGGACCCGAAGCGGTACGTGCACCCCATTGTTTATAGCAGCAATGTCCACAATAGCCAAACTGTTGAAAGTGCCAAGATGTCCATCGACAGATGAGTGGATAAAGAAGAGGTGGTATATATATACACAATGGAATATTACGCAGCCATCAAAAGGAATGAGATGTTGCCATGGACAACGACGTGGATGGAAGTGGAGGGTCCGATGATTAGTGAAATAAGTCAATCAGAGAAAGACATGTATCATATGACCTCACTGATATGAGGAATTCTTAATCTCAGGAACAGAGTGAGGCTTGCTGGAGTGGTCGGGGGTGGGAGGGATGGGCTGGCTGGGTGATAGACATTGGGGAGGGTATGAGCTACGGTGAGCGCTGTGAATTGTGTAAGACTGTTGAATCACAGATCTCTACTTCTGAAACAAATAACGCAACATATTTTAAGAATAAAGGAAAAGAAGGAGATAGCAGGAGAGGAAGAATGAAGGGGAGTTAGTGAGAGGGGGAGACAGACCAGGAGAGATGATGGATTCTGAAAAAAAATCCGAGGTTTCTAGAGGGGAGGTGGGTCGGGGGATTGGTTAGCCTGGTGATGGGTATTAAAGAGGGCACATTCTGCATGCAGCACTGTGTGTTCGGAACAAACAATGAATCATGGGACACTACACCAAAACAAATGATGTAGTACATGGTGATTAACAAAGCAATAAAAAACAAAGACTGTAATAAGAGATGAAGAAGGACACTATATCCTACTTAAAGGGTCTATCCAAGAAGAAGATCTAACAATTGTAAATGTCTATGCCCCGAACATGGGAGCATCCAATTATATAAGGCAATTTAGAAGAAAAGGAAAGAAAGACATTGACAACCATACAATCATAGTGGGGGACTTTAACACCCCCCTGACTGAAATGGCCAGATCATCTAAGCAAAAGATCAACAAGGAAATAAAGACTTTAAATGACACACTGGACCAAATGGACTTCACAGACATATTCAGAACGTTCCATCCCGAAGCAACGGAATACACATTCTTCTCTAGGGCCCATGGAACGTTCTCCAGAATGGATCACATCCTAGGTCACAAATCAGGTCTCAACCGGTACCCAAAGATTGGGATCATTCCCTGCACATTTTCAGACCACAATGCTTTGAAACTAGAACTCAATCACAAGAGGAAAGTCGGAAAGAACTCAAATACATGGAGGCTAAAGAGCATCCTACGAAAGAAAGAATGGGTCAACCAGGAAATTAAAGAAGAATTTAAAAATTCATGGAAACCAATGAAAATGAAAACACAACTGTCCAAAATCTTTGGGATACAGCCAAGGCAGTCCTGCGAGGAAAGTATATAGCAATACAAGCCTTTCTCAAGAAACATGAAAGGTCTCAAATACACACCCTAACCCTACACCTAAAGGAGCTGGAGAAAGAACGGCCAATAAAGCCTAAACCCAGCAGGAGAAGAGAAATCATGCAGATCAGAGCAGAAATCAATGAAATAGAACCCAAAAGAACAGTAGAACAGATCAACGGAACTAGGAGCTGGTTCTTTGAAAGAATTCACAAGATTGATACACCCCTGTCCAGGCTGATCAAAAAGAAAAGAGAAATGACCCAAATCAACAAAATCATGAATGAAGGAGGAGAGATCACAAACAACACCAAAGAAATACAAACGATTATAAGAACGTAATCTGAGCAACCCTAGGGCAGCATATTCCATAACCTGGAAGAAATGGGTGCATTCCTAGAGATGTGTCAACTACCAAAACTGACCCAGGAAGAAAGAGAAAACCTGAACAGTCCTATAACCACGAAGGCAATTGAAGTAGTCATCAAAAACCTCCCAAGAAACCAAAGCCCAGGGCCAGATGGATTCCCAGGGGAATTCTATCAGACATTTAAAGAAGAATTAATACCTATTCTCCTGAAACTGTTCCAAACAATAGAAATGGAAGGAAAACTTCCAAACTCATTTTATGAGGCCACCATTACCTTGATCCCAAAACCAGACAAAGATCCCATCAAAAAGGAGTATTAGAGACCAATATCCTTGATGAACATCGATGCAAAAATTCTCACCAAAATACTAGCCAAGAGGACCCAACAGTACATGAAAAGGAGTATTCACCATGACCAAGTGGGATTTATCCCTGGGCTGCAAGGCTGGTTCAACATCCGCAAATCAATCAACGTGATAAAACACATTAACCAAAGAAAGAACAAGAATCATATGATCCTCTCAATAGATGCAGAAAAATCATTTGACAAAGTAAAGCACACTTTCTGGATCAAAACTCTTCAGAGTACAGGGACAGCGGGTACATACCTCAATATCATAAAAGCCATCTACGAACAACCTACAGCGAATATCATTCTCAATGGGGAAAAGCTGAGATCTTTTCCCCTAAGGTCAGGAACGCGGCAGGGATAGCCACTCTCACCACTGCTATTCAACATAGTATTAGAAGTCCTAGCCACAGCAATCAGACAACAAAAAGAAATCCAAGGCATCCAAATCGGCAGAGAGGAAGTCAAACTCTCACTCTTTGCAGATGATATGATACTTTATGTGGAAAACCCAAAAGACTCCACCCCAAAACTGCTACAATTCACACAGCAATTCCGTCAAGTAGCAGGCTATAAAATCAATGCACAGACATCAGTGGCATTCCTATACACCAACAACAAGACAGAAGAGAGACAAATCAAGGAGTCGATCCCATTCACAACTGCACCCAAAACCAGAAGAGACCTAGGAATAAATTGAACACAAGAGGCAAAGGATCTGTACTCAGAAAACTACCAAATACTCAGGAAAGAAATTGAAGAAGACACAAAGAAACGGAAAAATGTTCCATGCTCATGGATTGGGAGAACCAACATTGTGAAGAGGTCAATGCTACCTAGAGCAATCTACACATGCAATGCAATCCCCATCAAAATACCATCCACTTTTTTCCAAGAAATGGAACAAATAATCCTAAGATTTGAATGGAACGAGAAGAGACCACGAATAGCCAGAGGAATATTGAGAAAGAAAAGCAAAGCTGGCGGCATCACAATTCTGGACTTCCAGCTCTATGACAAAGCTGTCATCATCAAGACAGTATGGTACTGGCACAAAAACAGACACATAGATCCATGGAACAGAATCGAGAGCCCAGAAATGGACCCTCAACTCTATGGTCAACTTATCTTTGACAGAGCAGGAAAGAATGTCCAATGGCAAAAAGAGAGTCTCTTCAACAACTGGAGTTGTGGAAATTGGACAGCCCCATGCAGAAGAATGACACTGGACCATTTCCTGACACCACACACAAAAATAGACTCCAAATGTTTGAAAGACCTCAGTGTGAGACAGGACTCCATCAAAATCCTAAAGGAGAACACAGGTAGCAAGCTCTTCGACCTCAGCCGCAGCAACTTCTTCCTACAAACATCACCAAAGGCACGGGAAGCCAGGGCAAAAAGGAACTATTGGGATTTCATCAAGATAAAAACCTTTGGCACAGCAAAAGAAACAGTCCACAAAACCAAAAGACAACCGACAGAATGGGAGAAATTATTTACGAATGACATATCAGATAAAGGGCTACTATCCAATATGTATAAAAACGTATCAAACTCAACACCCAAAGAACAAATAATCCAATCAAAAAATAGGCAGAAGGCATGAACAGACATTTTTCCAAAGAAGACATCCAAATGGCCAACAGGCACATGAAAAAGGGCTCAACACGGCTCGGCATCAGGGAAATCCACATGAAAACCTCAATGAGATACCCCCTCACACCCGTCAGAATGGCTCAAATGAACAAGTCAGGGAACGACAGAGGTTGGCGGGGATGTGGAGAAAGGGGAACCCTCCTACACTGGTGGTGGGAATGCAAGCTGGTGTAACCCCTCTGGAAAACAGGATGGAGGTTCCTCAAATAGTTGAAATTAGAGCTACCATCCGATCCAGCAATTGCACTCCTGGATATTTACCCCAAAGATACAAATGTAGGGACCCGAAGCGGTACGTGCACCCCATTGTTTATAGCAGCAATGTCCACAATAGCCAAACTGTTGAAAGAGCCAAGATGTCCATCGACAGATGAGTGGATAAAGAAGAGGTGGTATATATATACACAATGGAATATTACGCAGCCATCAAAAGGAATGAGATGTTGCCATGGACAACGACGTGGATGGAAGTGGAGGGTCCGATGATTAGTGAAATAAGTCAATCAGAGAAGGACATGTATCATATGACCTCACTGATATGAGGAATTCTTAATCTCAGGAACAGAGTGAGGCTTGCTGGAGTGGTCGGGGGTGGGAGGGATGGGCTGGCTGGGTGATAGACATTGGGGAGGGTATGAGCTACGGTGAGCGCTGTGAATTGTGTAAGACTGTTGAATCACAGATCTCTACTTCTGAAACAAATAACGCAACATATTTTAAGAATAAAGGAAAAGAAGGAGATAGCAGGAGAGGAAGAATGAAGGGGAGTTAGTGAGAGGGGGAGACAGACCAGGAGAGATGATGGATTCTGAAAAATAATCCGAGGTTTCTAGAGGGGAGGTGGGTCGGGGGATTGGTTAGCCTGGTGATGGGTATTAAAGAGGGCACATTCTGCATGGAGCACTGTGTGTTCGGAACAAACAATGAATCATGGGACACTACACCAAAACAAATGATGTAGTACATGGTGATTAACAAAGCAATAAAAAACAAAGACTGTAATAAGAGATGAAGAAGGACACTATATCCTACTTAAAGGGTCTATCCAAGAAGAAGATCTAACAATTGTAAATGTCTATGCCCCGAACATGGGAGCATCCAATTATATAAGGCAATTTAGAAGAAAAGCAAAGAAAGACATTGACAACCATACAATCATAGTGGGGGACTTTAACACCCCCCTGACTGAAATGGCCAGATCATCTAAGCAAAAGATCAACAAGGAAATAAAGACTTTAAATGACACACTGGACCAAATGGACTTCACAGACATATTCAGAACGTTCCATCCCGAAGCAACGGAATACACATTCTTCTCTAGGGCCCATGGAACGTTCTCCAGAATGGATCACATCCTAGGTCACAAATCAGGTCTCAACCGGTACCCAAAGATTGGGATCATTCCCTGCACATTTTCAGACCACAATGCTTTGAAACTAGAACCCAATCACAAGAGGAAAGTCGGAAAGAACTCAAATACATGGAGGCTAAAGAGCATCCTACGAAAGAATGAATGGGTCAACCAGGAAATTAAAGAAGAATTTAAAAATTCATGGAAACCAATGAAAATGAAAACACAACTGTCCAAAATCTTTGGGATACAGCCAAGGCAGTCCTGCGAGGAAAGTATATAGCAATACAAGCCTTTCTCAAGAAACATGAAAGGTCTCAAATACACACCCTAACCCTACACCTAAAGGAGCTGGAGAAAGAACGGCCAATAAAGCCTAAACCCAGCAGGAGAAGAGAAATCATGCAGATCAGAGCAGAAATCAATGAAATAGAACCCAAAAGAACAGTAGAACAGATCAACGGAACTAGGAGCTGGTTCTTTGAAAGAATTCACAAGATTGATACACCCCTGTCCAGGCTGATCAAAACGAAAAGAGAAATGACCCAAATCAACAAAATCATGAATGAAAGAGGAGAGATCACAACCAACACCAAAGAAATACAAACGATTATAAGAACGTAATCTGAGCAACCCTAGGGCAGCATATTCCATAACCTGGAAGAAATGGGTGCATTCCTAGAGATGTGTCAACTACCAAAACTGACCCAGGAAGAAAGAGAAAACCTGAACAGTCCTATAACCACGAAGGCAATTGAAGTAGTCATCAAAAACCTCCCAAGAAACCAAAGCCCAGGGCCAGATGGATTCCCAGGGGAATTCTATCCGACATTTAAAGAAGAATTAATACCTATTCTCCTGAAACTGTTCCAAACAATAGAAATGGAAGGAAAACTTCCAAACTCATTTTATGAGGCCACCATTACCTTGATCCCAAAACCAGACAAAGATCCCATCAAAAAGGAGTATTAGAGACCAATATCCTTGATGAACATCGATGCAAAAATTCTCACCAAAATACTAGCCAAGAGGATCCAACAGTACATGAAAAGGAGTATTCACCATGACCAAGTGGGATTTATCCCTGGGCTGCAAGGCTGGTTCAACATCCGCAAATCAATCAACGTGATAAAACACATTAACCAAAGAAAGAACAAGAATCATATGATCCTCTCAATAGATGCAGAAAAACCATTTGACAAAGTAAAGCACACTTTCTGGATCAAAACTCTTCAGAGTACAGGGACAGCGGGTACATACCTCAATATCATAAAAGCCATCTACGAACAACCTACAGCGAATATCATTCTCAATGGGGAAAAGCTGAGATCTTTTCCCCTAAGGTCAGGAACGCGGCAGGGATAGCCACTCTCACCACTGCTATTCAACATAGTATTAGAAGTCCTAGCCACAGCAATCAGACAACAAAAAGAAATCCAAGGCATCCAAATCGGCAGAGAGGAAGTCAAACTCTCACTCTTTGCAGATGATATGATACATTATGTGGAAAACCCAAAAGACTCCACCCCAAAACTGCTACAACTCACACAGCAATTCCGTCAAGTAGCAGGCTATAAAATCAATGCACAGAAATCAGTGGCATTCCTATACACCAACAACAAGACAGAAGAGAGACAAATCAAGGAGTCGATCCCATTCACAACTGCACCCAAAACCAGAAGAGACCTAGGAATACATTGAACCCAAGAGGCAAAGGATCTGTACCCCGAAAACTACCAAAAACTCAGGAAAGAAATTGAAGAAGACACAAAGAAACGGAAAAACGTTCCATGCTCATGGATTGGGAGAACCAACATTGTGAAGAGGTCAATGCTACCTAGAGCAATCTACACATGCAATGCAATCCCCATCAAAATACCATCCACTTTTTTCCAAGAAATGGAACAAATAATCCTAAGATTTGAATGGAACCAGAAGAGACCACGAATAGCCAGAGGAATATTGAGAAAGAAAAGCAAAGCTGGCGGCATCACAATTCTGGACTTCCAGCTCTATGACAAAGCTGTCATCATCAAGACAGTATGGTACTGGCACAAAAACAGACACATAGATCCATGGAACAGAATCGAGAGCCCAGAAATGGACCCTCAACTCTATGGTCAACTTATCTTTGACAGAGCAGGGAAGAATGTCCAATGGCAAAAAGAGAGTCTCTTCAACAACTGGAGTTGTGGAAATTGGACAGCCCCATGCAGAAGAATGACACTGGACCATTTCCTGACACCACACACAAAAATAGACTCCAAATGTTTGAAAGACCTCAGTGTGAGACAGGACTCCATCAAAATCCTAAAGGAGAACACAGGTAGCAAGCTCTTCGACCTCAGCCGCAGCAACTTCTTCCTACAAACATCACCAAAGGCACGGGAAGCCAGGGCAAAAAGGAACTATTGGGATTTCATCAAGATAAAAACCTTTGGCACAGCAAAAGAAACAGTCCACAAAACCAAAAGACAACCGACAGAATGGGAGAAATTATTTACGAATGACATATCAGATAAAGGGCTACTATCCAATATGTATAAAAACGTATCAAACTCAACACCCAAAGAACAAATAATCCAATCAAAAAATAGGCAGAAGGCATGAACAGACATTTTTCCAAAGAAGACATCCAAATGGCCAACAGGCACATGAAAAAGGGCTCAACACGGCTCGGCATCAGGGAAATCCACATGAAAACCTCAATGAGATACCCCCTCACACCCGTCAGAATGGCTCAAATGAACAAGTCAGGGAACGACAGAGGTTGGCGGGGATGTGGAGAAAGGGGAACCCTCCTACACTGGTGGTGGGAATGCAAGCTGGTGTAACCCCTCTGGAAAACAGGATGGAGGTTCCTCAAATAGTTGAAATTAGAGCTACCATCCGATCCAGCAATTGCACTCCTGGGTATTTACCCCAAAGATACAAATGTAGGGACCCGAAGCGGTACGTGCACCCCATTGTTTATAGCAGCAATGTCCACAATAGCCAAACTGTTGAAAGAGCCAAGATGTCCATCGACAGATGAGTGGATAAAGAAGAGGTGGTATATATATACACAATGGAATATTACGCAGCCATCAAAAGGAATGAGATGTTGCCATGGACAACGACGTGGATGGAACTGGAGGGTCCGATGATTAGTGAAATAAGTCAATCAGAGAAAGACATGTATCATATGACCTCACTGATATGAGGAATTCTTAATCTCAGGAACAGAGTGAGGCTTGCTGGAGTGGTCGGGGGTGGGAGGGATGGGCTGGCTGGGTGATAGACATTGGGGAGGGTATGAGCTACGGTGAGCGCTGTGAATTGTGTAAGACTGTTGAATCACAGATCTCTACTTCTGAAACAAATAACGCAACATATTTTAAGAATAAAGGAAAAGAAGGAGATAGCAGGAGAGGAAGAATGAAGGGGAGTTAGTGAGAGGGGGAGACAGACCAGGAGAGATGATGGATTCTGAAAAAAAATCCGAGGTTTCTAGAGGGGAGGTGGGTCGGGGGATTGGTTAGCCTGGTGATGGGTATTAAAGAGGGCACATTCTGCATGGAGCACTGTGTGTTCGGAACAAACAATGAATCATGGGACACTACACCAAAACAAATGATGTAGTACATGGTGATTAACAAAGCAATAAAAAACAAAGACTGTAATAAGAGATGAAGAAGGACACTATATCCTACTTAAAGGGTCTATCCAAGAAGAAGATCTAACAATTGTAAATGTCTATGCCCCGAACATGGGAGCATCCAATTATATAAGGCAATTTAGAAGAAAAGCAAAGAAAGACATTGACAACCATACAATCATAGTGGGGGACTTTAACACCCCCCTGACTGAAGTGGCCAGATCATCTAAGCAAAAGATCAACAAGGAAATAAAGACTTTAAATGACACACTGGACCAAATGGACTTCACAGACATATTCAGAACGTTCCATCCCGAAGCAACGGAATACACATTCTTCTCTAGGGCCCATGGAACGTTCTCCAGAATGGATCACATCCTAGGTCACAAATCAGGTCTCAACCGGTACCCAAAGATTGGGATCATTCCCTGCACATTTTCAGACCACAATGCTTTGAAACTAGAACCCAATCACAAGAGGAAAGTCGGAAAGAACTCAAATACATGGAGGCTAAAGAGCATCCTACGAAAGAATGAATGGGTCAACCAGGAAATTAAAGAAGAATTTAAAAATTCATGGAAACCAATGAAAATGAAAACACAACTGTCCAAAATCTTTGGGATACAGCCAAGGCAGTCCTGCGAGGAAAGTATATAGCAATACAAGCCTTTCTCAAGAAACATGAAAGGTCTCAAATACACACCCTAACCCTACACCTAAAGGAGCTGGAGAAAGAACGGCCAATAAAGGCTAAACCCAGCAGGAGAAGAGAAATCATGCAGATCAGAGCAGAAATCAATGAAATAGAAGCCAAAAGAACAGTAGAACAGATCAACGGAACTAGGAGCTGGTTCTTTGAAAGAATTCACAAGATTGATACACCCCTGTCCAGGCTGATCAAAAAGAAAAGAGAAATGACCCAAATCAACAAAATCATGAATGAAAGAGGAGAGATCACAACCAACACCAAAGAAATACAAACGATTATAAGAACGTAATCTGAGCAACCCTAGGGCAGCATATTCCATAACCTGGAAGAAATGGGTGCATTCCTAGAGATGTGTCAACTACCAAAACTGACCCAGGAAGAAAGAGAAAACCTGAACAGTCCTATAACCACGAAGGCAATTGAAGTAGTCATCAAAAACCTCCCAAGAAACCAAAGCCCAGGGCCAGATGGATTCCCAGGGGAATTCTATCCGACATTTAAAGAAGAATTAATACCTATTCTCCTGAAACTGTTCCAAACAATAGAAATGGAAGGAAAACTTCCAAACTCATTTTATGAGGCCACCATTACCTTGATCCCAAAACCAGACAAAGATCCCATCAAAAAGGAGTATTAGAGACCAATATCCTTGATGAACATCGATGCAAAAATTCTCACCAAAATACTAGCCAAGAGGATCCAACAGTACATGAAAAGGAGTATTCACCATGACCAAGTGGGATTTATCCCTGGGCTGCAAGGCTGGTTCAACATCCGCAAATCAATCAACGTGATAAAACACATTAACCAAAGAAAGAACAAGAATCATATGATCCTCTCAATAGATGCAGAAAAACCATTTGACAAAGTAAAGCACACTTTCTGGATCAAAACTCTTCAGAGTACAGGGACAGCGGGTACATACCTCAATATCATAAAAGCCATCTACGAACAACCTACAGCGAATATCATTCTCAATGGGGAAAAGCTGAGATCTTTTCCCCTAAGGTCAGGAACGCGGCAGGGATAGCCACTCTCACCACTGCTATTCAACATAGTATTAGAAGTCCTAGCCACAGCAATCAGACAACAAAAAGAAATCCAAGGCATTCAAATCGGCAGAGAGGAAGTCAAACTCTCACTCTTTGCAGATGATATGATACTTTATGTGGAAAACCCAAAAGACTCCACCCCAAAACTGCTACAACTCACACAGCAATTCCGTCAAGTAGCAGGCTATAAAATCAATGCACAGAAATCAGTGGCATTCCTATACACCAACAACAAGACAGAAGAGAGACAAATCAAGGAGTCGATCCCATTCACAACTGCACCCAAAACCAGAAGAGACCTAGGAATACATTGAACCCAAGAGGCAAAGGATCTGTACCCCGAAAACTACCAAATACTCAGGAAAGAAATTGAAGAAGACACAAAGAAACGGAAAAACGTTCCATGCTCATGGATTGGGAGAACCAACATTGTGAAGAGGTCAATGCTACCTAGAGCAATCTACACATGCAATGCAATCCCCATCAAAATACCATCCACTTTTTTCCAAGAAATGGAACAAATAATCCTAAGATTTGAATGGAACCAGAAGAGACCACGAATAGCCAGAGGAATATTGAGAAAGAAAAGCAAAGCTGGCGGCATCACAATTCTGGACTTCCAGCTCTATGACAAAGCTGTCATCATCAAGACAGTATGGTACTGGCACAAAAACAGACACATAGATCCATGGAACAGAATCGAGAGCCCAGAAATGGACCCTCAACTCTATGGTCAACTTATCTTTGACAGAGCAGGAAAGAATGTCCAATGGCAAAAAGAGAGTCTCTTCAACAACTGGAGTTGTGGAAATTGGACAGCCCCATGCAGAAGAATGACACTGGACCATTTCCTGACACCACACACAAAAATAGACTCCAAATGTTTGAAAGACCTCAGTGTGAGACAGGACTCCATCAAAATCCTAAAGGAGAACACAGGTAGCAAGCTCTTCGACCTCAGCCGCAGCAACTTCTTCCTACAAACATCACCAAAGGCACGGGAAGCCAGGGCAAAAAGGAACTATTGGGATTTCATCAAGATAAAAACCTTTGGCACAGCAAAAGAAACAGTCCACAAAACCAAAAGACAACCGACAGAATGGGAGAAATTATTTACGAATGACATATCAGATAAAGGGCTACTATCCAATATGTATAAAAACGTATCAAACTCAACACCCAAAGAACAAATAATCCAATCAAAAAATAGGCAGAAGGCATGAACAGACATTTTTCCAAAGAAGACATCCAAATGGCCAACAGGCACATGAAAAAGGGCTCAACACGGCTCGGCATCAGGGAAATCCACATGAAAACCTCAATGAGATACCCCCTCACACCCGTCAGAATGGCTCAAATGAACAAGTCAGGGAACGACAGAGGTTGGCGGGGATGTGGAGAAAGGGGAACCCTCCTACACTGGTGGTGGGAATGCAAGCTGGTGTAACCCCTCTGGAAAACAGGATGGAGGTTCCTCAAATAGTTGAAATTAGAGCTACCATCCGATCCAGCAATTGCACTCCTGGGTATTTACCCCAAAGATACAAATGTAGGGACCCGAAGCGGTACGTGCACCCCATTGTTTATAGCAGCAATGTCCACAATAGCCAAACTGTTGAAAGAGCCAAGATGTCCATCGACAGATGAGTGGATAAAGAAGAGGTGGTATATATATACACAATGGAATATTACGCAGCCATCAAAAGGAATGAGATGTTGCCATGGACAACGACGTGGATGGAACTGGAGGGTCCGATGATTAGTGAAATAAGTCAATCAGAGAAAGACATGTATCATATGACCTCACTGATATGAGGAATTCTTAATCTCAGGAACAGAGTGAGGCTTGCTGGAGTGGTCGGGGGTGGGAGGGATGGGCTGGCTGGGTGATAGACATTGGGGAGGGTATGAGCTACGGTGAGCGCTGTGAATTGTGTAAGACTGTTGAATCACAGATCTCTACTTCTGAAACAAATAACGCAACATATTTTAAGAATAAAGGAAAAGAAGGAGATAGCAGGAGAGGAAGAATGAAGGGGAGTTAGTGAGAGGGGGAGACAGACCAGGAGAGATGATGGATTCTGAAAAAAAATCCGAGGTTTCTAGAGGGGAGGTGGGTCGGGGGATTGGTTAGCCTGGTGATGGGTATTAAAGAGGGCACATTCTGCATGGAGCACTGTGTGTTCGGAACAAACAATGAATCATGGGACACTACACCAAAACAAATGATGTAGTACATGGTGATTAACAAAGCAATAAAAAACAAAGACTGTAATAAGAGATGAAGAAGGACACTATATCCTACTTAAAGGGTCTATCCAAGAAGAAGATCTAACAATTGTAAATGTCTATGCCCCGAACATGGGAGCATCCAATTATATAAGGCAATTTAGAAGAAAAGCAAAGAAAGACATTGACAACCATACAATCAGAGTGGGGGACTTTAACACCCCCCTGACTGAAATGGCCAGATCATCTAAGCAAAAGATCAACAAGGAAATAAAGACTTTAAATGACACACTGGACCAAATGGACTTCACAGACATATTCAGAACGTTCCATCCCGAAGCAACGGAATACACATTCTTCTCTAGGGCCCATGGAACGTTCTCCAGAATGGATCACATCCTAGGTCACAAATCAGGTCTCAACCGGTACCCAAAGATTGGGATCATTCCCTGCACATTTTCGGACCACAATGCGTTGAAACTAGAACCCAATCACAAGAGGAAAGTCGGAAAGAACTCAAATACATGGAGGCTAAAGAACATCCTACGAAAGAATGAATGGGTCAACAAGGAAATTAAAGAAGAATTTAAAAATTCATGGAAACCAATGAAAATGAAAACACAACTGTCCAAAATCTTTGGGATACAGCCAAGGCAGTCCTGCGAGGAAAGTATATAGCAATACAAGCCTTTCTCAAGAAACATGAAAGGTCTCAAATACACACCCTAACCCTACACCTAAAGGAGCTGGAGAAAGAACGGCCAATAAAGCCTAAACCCAGCAGGAGAAGAGAAATCATGCAGATCAGAGCAGAAATCAATGAAATAGAAGCCAAAAGAACAGTAGAACAGATCAACGGAACTAGGAGCTGGTTCTTTGAAAGAATTCACAAGATTGATACACCCCTGTCCAGGCTGATCAAAAAGAAAAGAGAAATGACCCAAATCAACAAAATCATGAATGAAAGAGGAGAGATCACAACCAACACCAAAGAAATACAAACGATTATAAGAACGTAATCTGAGCAACCCTAGGGCAGCCTATTCCATAACCTGGAAGAAATGGGTGCATTCCTAGAGATGTGTCAACTACCAAAACTGACCCAGGAAGAAAGAGAAAACCTGAACAGTCCTATAACCACGAAGGCAATTGAAGTAGTCATCAAAAACCTCCCAAGAAACCAAAGCCCAGGGCCAGATGGATTCCCAGGGGAATTCTATCCGACATTTAAAGAAGAATTAATACCTATTCTCCTGAAACTGTTCCAAACAATAGAAATGGAAGGAAAACTTCCAAACTCATTTTATGAGGCCACCATTACCTTGATCCCAAAACCAGACAAAGATCCCATCAAAAAGGAGTATTAGAGACCAATATCCTTGATGAACATCGATGCAAAAATTCTCACCAAAATACTAGCCAAGAGGATCCAACAGTACATGAAAAGGAGTATTCACCATGACCAAGTGGGATTTATCCCTGGGCTGCAAGGCTGGTTCAACATCCGCAAATCAATCAACGTGATAAAACACATTAACCAAAGAAAGAACAAGAATCATATGATCCTCTCAATAGATGCAGAAAAACCATTTGACAAAGTAAAGCACACTTTCTGGATCAAAACTCTTCAGAGTACAGGGACAGCGGGTACATACCTCAATATCATAAAAGCCATCTACGAACAACCTACAGCGAATATCATTCTCAATGGGGAAAAGCTGAGATCCTTTCCCCTAAGGTCAGGAACGCGGCAGGGATAGCCACTCTAACCACTGCTATTCAACATAGTATTAGAAGTCCTAGCCACAGCAATCAGACAACAAAAAGAAATCCAAGGCATCCAAATCGGCAGAGAGGAAGTCAAACTCTCACTCTTTGCAGATGATATGATACTTTATGTGGAAAACCCAAAAGACTCCACCCCAAAACTGCTACAACTCACACAGCAATTCCGTCAAGTAGCAGGCTATAAAATCAATGCATAGACATCAGTGGCATTCCTATACACCAACAACAAGACAGAAGAGAGACAAATCAAGGAGTCGATCCCATTCACAACTGCACCCAAAACCAGAAGAGACCTAGGAATAAATTGAACCCAAGAGGCAAAGGATCTGTACCCCGAAAACTACCAAATACTCAGGAAAGAAATTGAAGTAGACACAAAGAAACGGAAAAAAGTTCCATGCTCATGGACTGGGAGAACCAAAATTGTGAAGAGGTCAATGCTACCTAGAGCAATCTACACATGCAATGCAATCCCCATCAAAATACCATCCACTTTTTTCCAAGAAATGGAACAAATAATCCTAAGATTTGAATGGAACCAGAAGAGACCACGAATAGCCAGAGGAATATTGAGAAAGAAAAGCAAAGCTGGCGGCATCACAATTCTGGACTTCCAGCTCTATGACAAAGCTGTCATCATCAAGACAGTATGGTACTGGCACAAAAACAGACACATAGATCCATGGAACAGAATCGAGAGCCCAGAAATGGACCCTCAACTCTATGGTCAACTTATCTTTGACAGAGCAGGAAAGAATGTCCAATGGCAAAAAGAGAGTCTCTTCAACAACTGGAGTTGTGGAAATTGGACAGCCCCATGCAGAAGAATGACACTGGACCATTTCCTGACACCACACACAAAAATAGACTCCAAATGTTTGAAAGACCTCAGTGTGAGACAGGACTCCATCAAAATCCTAAAGGAGAACACAGGTAGCAAGCTCTTCGACCTCAGCCGCAGCAACTTCTTCCTACAAACATCACCAAAGGCACGGGAAGCCAGGGCAAAAAGGAACTATTGGGATTTCATCAAGATAAAAACCTTTGGCACAGCAAAAGAAACAGTCCACAAAACCAAAAGACAACCGACAGAATGGGAGAAATTATTTACGAATGACATATCAGATAAAGGGCTACTATCCATTATGTATAAAAACGTATCAAACTCAACACCCAAAGAACAAATAATCCAATCAAAAAATAGGCAGAAGGCATGAACAGACATTTTTCCAAAGAAGACATCCAAATGGCCAACAGGCACATGAAAAAGGGCTCAACACGGCTCGGCATCAGGGAAATCCACATCAAAACCTCAATGAGATACCCCCTCACACCCGTCAGAATGGCTCAAATGAACAAGTCAGGGAACGACAGAGGTTGGCGGGGATGTGGAGAAAGGGGAACCCTCCTACACTGGTGGTGGGAATGCAAGCTGGTGCAACCCCTCTGGAAAACAGGATGGAGGTTCCTCAAATAGTTGAAATTAGAGCTACCATCCGATCCAGCAATTGCACTCCTGGGTATTTACCCCAAAGATACAAATGTAGGGACCCGAAGCGGTACGTGCACCCCATTGTTTATAGCAGCAATGTCCACAATAGCCAAACTGTTGAAAGAGCCAAGATGTCCATCGACAGATGAGTGGATAAAGAAGAGGTGGTATATATATACACAATGGAATATTACGCAGCCATCAAAAGGAATGAGATGTTGCCATGGACAACGACGTGGATGGAACTGGAGGGTCCGATGATTAGTGAAATAAGTCAATCAGAGAAAGACATGTATCATATGACCTCACTGATATGAGGAATTCTTAATCTCAGGAAAAGAGTGAGGCTTGCTGGAGTGGTCGGGGGTGGGAGGGATGGGCTGGCTGGGTGATAGACATTGGGGAGGGTATGAGCTACGGTGAGCGCTGTGAATTGTGTAAGACTGTTGAATCACAGATCTCTACTTCTGAAACAAATAACGCAACATATTTTAAGAATAAAGGAAAAGAAGGAGATAGCAGGAGAGGAAGAATGAAGGGGTGTTAGTGAGAGGGGGAGACAGACCAGGAGAGATGATGGATTCTGAAAAAAAATCCGAGGTTTCTAGAGGGGAGTTGGGTCGGGGGATTGGTTAGCCTGGTGATGGGTATTAAAGAGGGCACATTCTGCATGGAGCACTGTGTGTTCGGAACAAACAATGAATCATGGGACACTACACCAAAACAAATGATGTAGAACATGGTGATTAACAAAGCAATAAAAAACAAAGACTGTAATAAGAGATGAAGAAGGACACTATATCCTACTTAAAGGGTCTATCCAAGAAGAAGATCTAACAATTGTAAATGTCTATGCCCCGAACATGGGAGCATCCAATTATATAAGGCAATTTAGAAGAAAAGCAAAGAAAGACATTGACAACCATACAATCAGAGTGGGGGACTTTAACACCCCCATGACTGAAATGGCCAGATCATCTAAGCAAAAGATCAACAAGGAAATAAAGACTTTAAATGACACACTGGACCAAATGGACTTCACAGACATATTCAGAACGTTCCATCCCGAAGCAACGGAATACACATTCTTCTCTAGGGCCCATGGAACGTTCTCCAGAATGGATCACATCCTAGGTCACAAATCAGGTCTCAACCGGTACCCAAAGATTGGGATCATTCCCTGCACATTTTCAGACCACAATGCTTTGAAACTAGAACTCAATCACAAGAGGAAAGTCGGAAAGAACTCAAATACATGGAGGCTAAAGAGCATCCTACGAAAGAATGAATGGGTCAACCAGGAAATTAAAGAAGAATTTAAAAATTCATGGAAACCAATGAAAATGAAAACACAACTGTCCAAAATCTTTGGGATACAGCCAAGGTAGTCCTGCGAGGAAAGTATATAGCAATACAAGCCTTTCTCAAGAAACATGAAAGGTCTCAAATACACACCCTAACCCTACACCTAAAGGAGCTGGAGAAAGAACGGCCAATAAAGGCTAAACCCAGCAGGAGAAGAGAAATCATGCAGATCAGAGCAGAAATCAATGAAATAGAAGCCAAAAGAACAGTAGAACAGATCAACGGAACTAGGAGCTGGTTCTTTGAAAGAATTCACAAGATTGATACACCCCTGTCCAGGCTGATCAAAAAGAAAATAGAAATGACCCAAATCAACAAAATCATGAAAGAAAGAGGAGAGATCACAACCAACAACAAAGAAATACAAACGATTATAAGAACGTAATCTGAGCAACCCTAGGGCAGCCTATTCCATAACCTGGAAGAAATGGGTGCATTCCTAGAGATGTGTCAACTACCAAAACTGACCCAGGAAGAAAGAGAAAACCTGAACAGTCCTATAACCACGAAGGCAATTGAAGTAGTCATCAAAAACCTCCCAAGAAACCAAAGCCCAGGGCCAGATGGATTCCCAGGGGAATTCTATCCGACATTTAAAGAAGAATTAATACCTATTCTCCTGAAACTGTTCCAAACAATAGAAATGGAAGGAAAACTTCCAAACTCATTTTATGAGGCCACCATTACCTTGATCCCAAAACCAGACAAAGATCCCATCAAAAAGGAGTATTAGAGACCAATATCCTTGATGAACATCGATGCAAAAATTCTCACCAAAATACTAGCCAAGAGGATCCAACAGTACATGAAAAGGAGTATTCACCATGACCAAGTGGGATTTATCCCTGGGC
This sequence comes from Eumetopias jubatus, assembly GCF_037043125.1. Classification (NCBI taxonomy): domain Eukaryota; kingdom Metazoa; phylum Chordata; class Mammalia; order Carnivora; family Otariidae; genus Eumetopias; species Eumetopias jubatus. The sequence continues at coordinate 318,630 of NW_028274839.1, read as the reverse complement.
TGCAAGGCTGGTTCAACATCCGCAAATCAATCAACGTGATAAAACACATTAACCAAAGAAAGAACAAGAATCATATGATCCTCTCAATAGATGCAGAAAAACCATTTGACAAAGTAAAGCACACTTTCTGGATCAAAACTCTTCAGAGTACAGGGACAGCGGGTACATACCTCAATATCATAAAAGCCATCTACGAACAACCTACAGCGAATATCATTCTCAATGGGGAAAAGCTGAGATCTTTTCCCCTAAGGTCAGGAACGCGGCAGGGATAGCCACTCTCACCACTGCTATACAACATAGTATTAGAAGTCCTAGCCACAGCAATCAGACAACAAAAAGAAATCCAAGGCATCCAAATCGGCAGAGAGGAAGTCAAACTCTCACTCTTTGCAGATGATATGATACTTTATGTGGAAAACCCAAAAGACTCCACCCCAAAACTGCTACAACTCACACAGCAATTCCGTCAAGTAGCAGGCTATAAAATCAATGCACAGAAATCAGTGGCATTCCTATACACCAACAACAAGACAGAAGAGAGACAAATCAAGGAGTCGATCCCATTCACAACTGCACCCAAAACCAGAAGAGACCTAGGAATACATTGAACCCAAGAGGCAAAGGATCTGTACCCCGAAAACTACCAAATACTCAGGAAAGAAATTGAAGAAGACACAAAGAAACGGAAAAAAGTTCCATGCTCATGGACTGGGAGAACCAACATTGTGAAGAGGTCAATGCTACCTAGAGCAATCTACACATGCAATGCAATCCCCATCAAAATACCATCCACTTTTTTCCAAGAAATGGAACAAATAATCCTAAGATTTGAATGGAACCAGAAGAGACCACGAATAGCCAGAGGAATATTGAGAAAGAAAAGCAAAGCTGGCGGCATCACAATTCTGGACTTCCAGCTCTATGACAAAGCTGTCATCATCAAGACAGTATGGTACTGGCACAAAAACAGACACATAGATCCATGGAACAGAATCGAGAGCCCAGAAATGGACCCTCAACTCTATGGTCAACTTATCTTTGACAGAGCAGGAAAGAATGTCCAATGGCAAAAAGAGAGTCTCTTCCACAACTGGAGTTGTGGAAATTGGACAGCCCCATGCAGAAGAATGACACTGGACCATTTCCTGACACCACACACAAAAATAGACTCCAAATGTTTGAAAGACCTCAGTGTGAGACAGGACTCCATCAAAATCCTAAAGGAGAACACAGGTAGCAAGCTCTTCGACCTCAGCCGCAGCAACTTCTTCCTACAAACATCACCAAAGGCACGGGAAGCCAGGGCAAAAAGGAACTATTGGGATTTCATCAAGATAAAAACCTTTGGCACAGCAAAAGAAACAGTCCACAAAACCAAAAGACAACCGACAGAATGGGAGAAATTATTTACGAATGACATATCAGATAAAGGGCTACTATCCAATATGTATAAAAACGTATCAAACTCAACACCCAAAGAACAAATAATCCAATCAAAAAATAGGCAGAAGGCATGAACAGACATTTTTCCAAAGAACACATCCAAATGGCCAACAGGCACATGAAAAAGTGCTCAACACGGCTCGGCATCAGGGAAATCCACATCAAAACCTCAATGAGATACCCCCTCACACCCGTCAGAATGGCTCAAATGAACAAGTCAGGGAACGACAGAGGTTGGCGGGGATCTGGAGAAAGGGGAACCCTCCTACACTGGTGGTGGGAATGCAAGCTGGTGCAACCCCTCTGGAAAACAGGATGGAAAGTTCCTCAAATAGTTGAAATTAGAGCTACCATCCGATCCAGCAATTGCACTCCTGGGTATTTACCCCAAAGATACAAATGTAGGGACCCGAAGCGGTACGTGCACCCCATTGTTTATAGCAGCAATGTCCACAATAGCCAAACTGTTGAAAGAGCCAAGATGTCCATCGACAGATGAGTGGATAAAGAAGAGGTGGTATATATATACACAATGGAATATTACGCAGCCATCAAAAGGAATGAGATGTTGCCATGGACAACGACGTGGATGGAACTGGAGGGTCCGATGATTAGTGAAATAAGTCAATCAGAGAAAGACATGTATCATATGACCTCACTGATATGAGGAATTCTTAATCTCAGGAACAGAGTGAGGCTTGCTGGAGTGGTCGGGGGTGGGAGGGATGGGCTGGCTGGGTGATAGACATTGGGGAGGGTATGAGCTACGGTGAGCGCTGTGAATTGTGTAAGACTGTTGAATCACAGATCTCTACTTCTGAAACAAATAACGCAACATATTTTAAGAATAAAGGAAAAGAAGGAGATAGCAGGAGAGGAAGAATGAAGGGGAGTTAGTGAGAGGGGGAGACAGACCAGGAGAGATGATGGATTCTGAAAAAAAATCCGAGGTTTCTAGAGGGGAGGTGGGTCGGGGGATTGGTTAGCCTGGTGATGGGTATTAAAGAGGGCACATTCTGCATGGAGCACTGTGTGTTCGGAACAAACAATGAATCATGGGACACTACACAAAACAAATGATGTAGTACATGGTGATTAAAAAGCAATAAAAAACAAACACTGTAATAAGAGATGAAGAAGGACACTATATCCTACTTAAAGGGTCTATCCAAGAAGAAGATCTAACAATTGTAAATGTCTATGCCCCGAACATGGGAGCATCCAATTATATAAGGCAATTTAGAAGAAAAGGAAAGAAAGACATTGACAACCATACAATCATAGTGGGGGACTTTAACACCCCCCTGACTGAAATGGCCAGATCATCTAAGCAAAAGATCAACAAGGAAATAAAGACTTTAAATGACACACTGGACCAAATGGACTTCACAGACATATTCAGAACGTTCCATCCCGAAGCAACGGAATACACATTCTTCTCTAGGGCCCATGGAACGTTCTCCAGAATGGATCACATCCTAGGTCACAAATCAGGTCTCAACCGGTACCCAAAGATTGGGATCATTCCCTGCACATTTTCAGACCACAATGCTTTGAAACTAGAACTCAATCACAAGAGGAAAGTCGGAAAGAACTCAAATACATGGAGGGTAAAGAGCATCCTACGAAAGAATGAATGGGTCAACCAGGAAATTAAAGAAGAATTTAAAAATTCATGGAAACCAATGAAAATGAAAACACAACTGTCCAAAATCTTTGGGATACAGCCAAGGCAGTCCTGCGAGGAAAGTATATAGCAATACAAGCCTTTCTCAAGAAACATGAAAGGTCTCAAATACACACCCTAACCCTACACCTAAAGGAGCTGGAGAAAGAACGGCCAATAAAGCCTAAACCCAGCAGGAGAAGAGAAATCATGCAGATAAGAGCAGAAATCAATGAAATAGAAGCCAAAAGAACAGTACAACAGATCAACGGAACTAGGAGCTGGTTCTTTGAAAGAATTCACAAGATTGATACACCCCTGTCCAGGCTGATCAAAAAGAAAAGAGAAATGACCCAAATCAACAAAATCATGAATGAAAGAGGAGAGATCACAACCAACACCAAAGAAATACAAACGATTATAAGAACGTAATCTGAGCAACCCTAGGGCAGCATATTCCATAACCTGGAAGAAATGGGTGCATTCCTAGAGATGTGTCAACTACCAAAACTGACCCAGGAAGAAAGAGAAAACCTGAACAGTCCTATAACCACGAAGGCAATTGAAGTAGTCATCAAAAACCTCCCAAGAAACCAAAGCCCAGGGCCAGATGGATTCCCAGGGGAATTCTATCAGACATTTAAAGAAGAATTAATACCTATTCTCCTGAAACTGTTCCAAACAATAGAAATGGAAGGAAAACTTCCAAACACATTTTATGAGGCCACCATTACCTTGATCCCAAAACCAGACAAAGATCCCATCAAAAAGGAGTATTAGAGACCAATATCCTTGATGAACATCGATGCAAAAATTCTCACCAAAATACTAGCCAAGAGGATCCAACAGTACATGAAAAGGAGTATTCACCATGACCAAGTGGGATTTATCCCTGGGCTGCAAGGCTGGTTCAACATCCGCAAATCAATCAACGTGATAAAACACATTAACCAAAGAAAGAACAAGAATCATATGATCTTCTCAATAGATGCAGAAAAACCATTTGACAAAGTAAAGCACACTTTCTGGATCAAAACTCTTCAGAGTACAGGGACAGCGGGTACATACCTCAATATCATAAAAGCCATCTACGAACAACCTACAGCGAATATCATTCTCAATGGGGAAAAGCTGAGATCCTTTCCCCTAAGGTCAGGAACGCGGCAGGGATAGCCACTCTCACCACTGCTATTCAACATAGTATTAGAAGTCCCAGCCACAGCAATCAGACAACTAAAAGAAATCCAAGGCATCCAAATCGGCAGAGAGGAAGTCAAACTCTCACTCTTTGCAGATGATATGATACTTTATGTGGAAAACCCAAAAGACTCCACCCCAAAACTGCTACAACTCACACAGCAATTCCGTCAAGTAGCAGGCTATAAAATCAATGCACAGAAATCAGTGGCATTCCTATACACCAACAACAAGACAGAAGAGAGACAAATCAAGGAGTCGATCCCATTCACAACTGCACCCAAAACCAGAAGAGACCTAGGAATACATTGAACCCAAGAGGCAAAGGATCTGTACTCAGAAAACTACCAAATACTCAGGAAAGAAATTGAAGAAGACACAAAGAAACGGAAAAACGTTCCATGCTCATGGATTGGGAGAACCAACATTGTGAAGAGGTCAATGCTACCTAGAGCAATCTACACATGCAATGCAATCCCCATCAAAATACCATCCACTTTTTTCCAAGAAATGGAACAAATAATCCTAAGATTTGAATGGAACCAGAAGAGACCACGAATAGCCAGAGGAATATTGAGAAAGAAAAGCAAAGCTGGCGGCATCACAATTCTGGACTTCCAGCTCTATGACAAAGCTGTCATCATCAAGACAGTATGGTACTGGCACAAAAACAGACACATAGATCCATGGAACAGAATCGAGAGCCCAGAAATGGACCCTCAACTCTATGGTCAACTTATCTTTGACAGAGCAGGAAAGAATGTCCAATGGCAAAAAGAGAGTCTCTTCAACAACTGGAGTTGTGGAAATTGGACAGCCCCATGCAGAAGAATGACACTGGACCATTTCCTGACACCACACACAAAAATAGACTCCAAATGTTTGAAAGACCTCAGTGTGAGACAGGACTCCATCAAAATCCTAAAGGAGAACACAGGTAGCAAGCTCTTCGACCTCAGCCGCAGCAACTTCTTCCTACAAACATCACCAAAGGCACGGGAAGCCAGGGCAAAAAGGAACTATTGGGATTTCATCAAGATAAAAACCTTTGGCACAGCAAAAGAAACAGTCCACAAAACCAAAACACAACCGACAGAATGGGAGAAATTATTTACGAATGACATATCAGATAAAGGGCTACTATCCAATATGTATAAAAACGTATCAAACTCAACACCCAAAGAACAAATAATCCAATCAAAAAATAGGCAGAAGGCATGAACAGACATTTTTCGAAAGAAGACATCCAAATGGCCAACAGGCACATGAAAAAGTTCTCAACACGGCTCGGCATCAGGGAAATCCACATCAAAACCTCAATGAGATACCCCCTCACACCCGTCAGAATGGCTCAAATGAACAAGTCAGGGAACGACAGAGGTTGGCGGGGATGTGGAGAAAGGGGAACCCTCCTACACTGGTGGTGGGAATGCAAGCTGGGGCAACCCCTCTGGAAAACAGGACGGAGGTTCCTCAAATAGTTGAAATTAGAGCTACCATCCGATCCAGCAATTGCACTCCTGGGTATTTACCCCAAAGATACAAATGTAGGGACCCGAAGCGGTACGTGCACCCCATTGTTTATAGCAGCAATGTCCACAATAGCCAAACTGTTGAAAGAGCCAAGATGTCCATCGACAGATGAGTGGATAAAGAAGAGGTGGTATATATATACACAATGGAATATTACGCAGCCATCAAAAGGAATGAGATGTTGCCATGGACAACGACGTGGATGGAATTGGAGGGTCCGATGATTACTGAAATAAGTCAATCAGAGAAAGACATGTATCATATGACCTCACTGATATGAGGAATTCTTAATCTCAGGAACAGAGTGAGGCTTGCTGGAGTGGTCGGGGGTGGGAGGGATGGGCTGGCTGGGTGATAGACATTGGGGAGGGTATGAGCTACGGTGAGCGCTGTGAATTGTGTAAGACTGTTGAATCACAGATCTCTACTTCTGAAACAAATAACGCAACATATTTTAAGAATAAAGGAAAAGAAGGAGATAGCAGGAGAGGAAGAATGAAGGGGAGTTAGTGAGAGGGGGAGACAGACCAGGAGAGATGATGGATTCTGAAAAAAAATCCGAGGTTTCTAGAGGGGAGGTGGGTCGGGGGATTGGTTAGCCTGGTGATGGGTATTAAAGAGGGCACATTCTGCATGCAGCACTGTGTGTTCGGAACAAACAATGAATCATGGGACACTACACCAAAACAAATGATGTAGTACATGGTGATTAACAAAGCAATAAAAAACAAAGACTGTAATAAGAGATGAAGAAGGACACTATATCCTACTTAAAGGGTCTATCCAAGAAGAAGATCTAACAATTGTAAATGTCTATGCCCCGAACATGGGAGCATCCAATTATATAAGGCAATTTAGAAGAAAAGCAAAGAAAGACATTGACAACCATACAATCATAGTGGGGGACTTTAACACCCCCCTGACTGAAATGGCCAGATCATCTAAGCAAAAGATCAACAAGGAAATAAAGACTTTATATGACACACTGGACCAAATGGACTTCACAGACATATTCAGAACGTTCCATCCCGAAGCAACGGAATACACATTCTTCTCTAGGGCCCATGGAACGTTCTCCAGAATGGATCACATCCTAGGTCACAAATCAGGTCTCAACCGGTACCCAAAGATTGGGATCATTCCCTGCACATTTTCAGACCACAATGCTTTGAAACTAGAACCCAATCACAAGAGGAAAGTCGGAAAGAACTCAAATACATGGAGGCTAAAGAGCATCCTACGAAAGAATGAATGGGTCAACCAGGAAATTAAAGAAGAATTTAAAAATTCATGGAAACCAATGAAAATGAAAACACAACTGTCCAAAATCTTTGGGATACAGCCAAGGCAGTCCTGCGAGGAAAGTATATAGCAATACAAGCCTTTCTCAAGAAACATGAAAGGTCTCAAATACACACCCTAACCCTACACCTAAAGGAGCTGGAGAAAGAACGGCCAATAAAGCCTAAACCCAGCAGGAGAAGAGAAATCATGCAGATCAGAGCAGAAATCAATGAAATAGAACCCAAAAGAACAGTAGAACAGATCAACGGAACTAGGAGCTGGTTCTTTGAAAGAATTCACAAGATTGATACACCCCTGTCCAGGCTGATCAAAAAGAAAAGAGAAATGACCCAAATCAACAAAATCATGAATGAAAGAGGAGAGATCACAACCAACACCAAAGAAATACAAACGATTATAAGAACGTAATCTGAGCAACCCTAGGGCAGCATATTCCATAACCTGGAAGAAATGGGTGCATTCCTAGAGATGTGTCAACTACCAAAACTGACCCAGGAAGAAAGAGAAAACCTGAAAGTCCTATAACCACGAAGGCAATTGAAGTAGTCATCAAAAACCTCCCAAGAAACCAAAGCCCAGGGCCAGATGGATTCCCAGGGGAATTCTATCCGACATTTAAAGAAGAATTAATACCTATTCTCCTGAAACTGTTCCAAACAATAGAAATGGAAGGAAAACTTCCAAACTCATTTTATGAGGCCACCATTACCTTGATCCCAAAACCAGACAAAGATCCCATCAAAAAGGAGTATTAGAGACCAATATCCTTGATGAACATCGATGCAAAAATTCTCACCAAAATACTAGCCAAGAGGATCCAACAGTACATGAAAAGGAGTATTCACCATGACCAAGTGGGATTTATCCCTGGGCTGCAAGGCTGGTTCAACATCCGCAAATCAATCAACGTGATAAAACACATTAACCAAAGAAAGAACAAGAATCATATGATCCTCTCAATAGATGCAGAAAAACCATTTGACAAAGTAAAGCACACTTTCTGGATCAAAACTCTTCAGAGTACAGGGACACCGGGTACATACCTCAATATCATAAAAGCCATCTACGAACAACCTACAGCGAATATCATTCTCAATGGGGAAAAGCTGAGATCTTTTCCCCTAAGGTCAGGAACGCGGCAGGGATAGCCACTCTCACCACTGCTATTCAACATAGTATTAGAAGTCCTAGCCACAGCAATCAGACAACAAAAAGAAATCCAAGGCATCCAAATCGGCAGAGAGGAAGTCAAAATCTCACTCTTTGCAGATGATATGATACTTTATGTGGAAAACCCAAAAGACTCCACCCCAAAACTCCTGCAACTCACACAGCAATTCCGTCAAGTAGCAGGCTATAAAATCAATGCACAGAAATCAGTGGCATTCCTATACACCAACAACAAGACAGAAGAGAGACAAATCAAGGAGTCGATCCCATTCACAACTGCACCCAAAACCAGAAGAGACCTAGGAATAAATTGAACCCAAGAGGCAAAGGATCTGTACCCCGAAAACTACCAAATACTCAGGAAAGAAATTGAAGAAGACACAAAGAAACGGAAAAACGTTCCATGCTCATGGACTGGGAGAACCAACATTGTGAAGAGGTCAATGCTACCTAGAGCAATCTACACATGCAATGCAATCCCCATCAAAATACCATCCACTTTTTTCCAAGAAATGGAACAAATAATCCTAAGATTTGAATGGAACCAGAAGAGACCACGAATAGCCAGAGGAATATTGAGAAAGAAAAGCAAAGCTGGCGGCATCACAATTCTGGACTTCCAGCTCTATGACAAAGCTGTCATCATCAAGACAGTATGGTACTGGCACAAAAACAGACACATAGATCCATGGAACAGAATCGAGAGCCCAGAAATGGACCCTCAACTCTATGGTCAACTTATCTTTGACAGAGCAGGAAAGAATGTCCAATGGCAAAAAGAGAGTCTCTTCCACAACTGGAGTTGTGGAAATTGGACAGCCCCATGCAGAAGAATGACACTGGACCATTTCCTGACACCACACACAAAAATAGACTCCAAATGTTTGAAAGACCTCAGTGTGAGACAGGACTCCATCAAAATCCTAAAGGAGAACACAGGTAGCAAGCTCTTCGACCTCAGCCGCAGCAACTTCTTCCTACAAACATCACCAAAGGCACGGGAATCCAGGGCAAAAAGGAACTATTGGGATTTCATCAAGATAAAAACCTTTGGCACAGCAAAAGAAACAGTCCACAAAACCAAAAGACAACCGACAGAATGGGAGAAATTATTTACGAATGACATATCAGATAAAGGGCTACTATCCAATATGTATAAAAACGTATCAAACTCAACACCCAAAGAACAAATAATCCAATCAAAAAATAGGCAGAAGACATGAACAGAGATTTTTCCAAAGAACACATCCAAATGGCCAACAGGCACAGGAAAAAGTGCTCAACACGGCTCGGCATCAGGGAAATCCACATCAAAACCTCAATGAGATACCCCCTCACACCCGTCAGAATGGCTCAAATGAACAAGTCAGGGAACGACAGAGGTTGGCGGGGATGTGGAGAAAGGGGAACCCTCCTACACTGGTGGTGGGAATGCAAGCTGGTGCAACCCCTCTGGAAAACAGGATGGAGGTTCCTCAAATAGTTGAAATTAGAGCTACCATCCGATCCAGCAATTGCACTCCTGGGTATTTACCCCAAAGATACAAATGTAGGGACCCGAAGCGGTACGTGCACCCCATTGTTTATAGCAGCAATGTCCACAATAGCCAAACTGTTGAAAGAGCCAAGATGTCCATCGACAGATGAGTGGATAAAGAAGAGGTGGTATATATATACACAATGGAATATTACGCAGCCATCAAAAGGAATGAGATGTTGCCATGGACAACGACGTGGATGGAACTGGAGGGTCCGATGATTAGTGAAATAAGTCAATCAGAGAAAGACATGTATCATATGACCTCACTGATATGAGGAATTCTTAATCTCAGGAACAGAGTGAGGCTTGCTGGAGTGGTCGGGGGTGGGAGGGATGGGCTGGCTGGGTGATAGACATTGGGGAGGGTATGAGCTACGGTGAGCGCTGTGAATTGTGTAAGACTGTTGAATCACAGATCTCTACTTCTGAAACAAATAACGCAACATATTTTAAGAATAAAGGAAAAGAAGGAGATAGCAGGAGAGGAAGAATGAAGGGGAGTTAGTGAGAGGGGGAGACAGACCAGGAGAGATGATGGATTCTGAAAAAAAATCCGAGGTTTCTAGAGGGGAGGTGGGTCGGGGGATTGGTTAGCCTGGTGATGGGTATTAAAGAGGGCACATTCTGCATGGAGCACTGTGTGTTCGGAACAAACAATGAATCATGGGACACTACACCAAAACAAATGATGTAGTACATGGTGATTAACAAAGCAATAAAAAACAAAGACTGTAATAAGAGATGAAGAAGGACACTATATCCTACTTAAAGGGTCTATCCAAGAAGAAGATCTAACAATTGTAAATGTCTATGCCCCGAACATGGGAGCATCCAATTATATAAGGCAATTTAGAAGAAAAGCAAAGAAAGACATTGACAACCATACAATCATAGTGGGGGACTTTAACACCCCCCTGACTGAAATGGCCAGATCATCTAAGCAAAAGATCAACAAGGAAATAAAGACTTTATATGACACACTGGACCAAATGGACTTCACAGACATATTCAGAACGTTCCATCCCGAAGCAACGGAATACACATTCTTCTCTAGGGCCCATGGAACGTTCTCCAGAATGGATCACATCCTAGGTCACAAATCAGGTCTCAACCGGTACCCAAAGATTGGGATCATTCCCTGCACATTTTCAGACCACAATGCTTTGAAACTAGAACCCAATCACAAGAGGAAAGTCGGAAAGAACTCAAATACATGGAGGCTAAAGAGCATCCTACGAAAGAATGAATGGGTCAACCAGGAAATTAAAGAAGAATTTAAAAATTCATGGAAACCAATGAAAATGAAAACACAACTGTCCAAAATCTTTGGGATACAGCCAAGGCAGTCCTGCGAGGAAAGTATATAGCAATACAAGCCTTTCTCAAGAAACATGAAAGGTCTCAAATACACACCCTAACCCTACACCTAAAGGAGCTGGAGAAAGAACGGCCAATAAAGCCTAAACCCAGCAGGAGAAGAGAAATCATGCAGATCAGAGCAGAAATCAATGAAATAGAACCCAAAAGAACAGTAGAACAGATCAACGGAACTAGGAGCTGGTTCTTTGAAAGAATTCACAAGATTGATACACCCCTGTCCAGGCTGATCAAAAAGAAAAGAGAAATGACCCAAATCAACAAAATCATGAATGAAAGAGGAGAGATCACAACCAACACCAAAGAAATACAAACGATTATAAGAACGTAATCTGAGCAACCCTAGGGCAGCATATTCCATAACCTGGAAGAAATGGGTGCATTCCTAGAGATGTGTCAACTACCAAAACTGACCCAGGAAGAAAGAGAAAACCTGAAAGTCCTATAACCACGAAGGCAATTGAAGTAGTCATCAAAAACCTCCCAAGAAACCAAAGCCCAGGGCCAGATGGATTCCCAGGGGAATTCTATCCGACATTTAAAGAAGAATTAATACCTATTCTCCTGAAACTGTTCCAAACAATAGAAATGGAAGGAAAACTTCCAAACTCATTTTATGAGGCCACCATTACCTTGATCCCAAAACCAGACAAAGATCCCATCAAAAAGGAGTATTAGAGACCAATATCCTTGATGAACATCGATGCAAAAATTCTCACCAAAATACTAGCCAAGAGGATCCAACAGTACATGAAAAGGAGTATTCACCATGACCAAGTGGGATTTATCCCTGGGCTGCAAGGCTGGTTCAACATCCGCAAATCAATCAACGTGATAAAACACATTAACCAAAGAAAGAACAAGAATCATATGATCCTCTCAATAGATGCAGAAAAACCATTTGACAAAGTAAAGCACACTTTCTGGATCAAAACTCTTCAGAGTACAGGGACAGCGGGTACATACCTCAATATCATAAAAGCCATCTACGAACAACCTACAGCGAATATCATTCTCAATGGGGAAAAGCTGAGATCTTTTCCCCTAAGGTCAGGAACGCGGCAGGGATAGCCACTCTCACCACTGCTATTCAACATAGTATTAGAAGTCCTAGCCACAGCAATCAGACAACAAAAAGAAATCCAAGGCATCCAAATCGGCAGAGAGGAAGTCAAAATCTCACTCTTTGCAGATGATATGATACTTTATGTGGAAAACCCAAAAGACTCCACCCCAAAACTCCTGCAACTCACACAGCAATTCCGTCAAGTAGCAGGCTATAAAATCAATGCACAGAAATCAGTGGCATTCCTATACACCAACAACAAGACAGAAGAGAGACAAATCAAGGAGTCGATCCCATTCACAACTGCACCCAAAACCAGAAGAGACCTAGGAATAAATTGAACCCAAGAGGCAAAGGATCTGTACCCCGAAAACTACCAAATACTCAGGAAAGAAATTGAAGAAGACACAAAGAAACGGAAAAACGTTCCATGCTCATGGACTGGGAGAACCAACATTGTGAAGAGGTCAATGCTACCTAGAGCAATCTACACATGCAATGCAATCCCCATCAAAATACCATCCACTTTTTTCCAAGAAATGGAACAAATAATCCTAAGATTTGAATGGAACCAGAAGAGACCACGAATAGCCAGAGGAATATTGAGAAAGAAAAGCAAAGCTGGCGGCATCACAATTCTGGACTTCCAGCTCTATGACAAAGCTGTCATCATCAAGACAGTATGGTACTGGCACAAAAACAGACACATAGATCCATGGAACAGAATCGAGAGCCCAGAAATGGACCCTCAACTCTATGGTCAACTTATCTTTGACAGAGCAGGAAAGAATGTCCAATGGCAAAAAGAGAGTCTCTTCCACAACTGGAGTTGTGGAAATTGGACAGCCCCATGCAGAAGAATGACACTGGACCATTTCCTGACACCACACACAAAAATAGACTCCAAATGTTTGAAAGACCTCAGTGTGAGACAGGACTCCATCAAAATCCTAAAGGAGAACACAGGTAGCAAGCTCTTCGACCTCAGCCGCAGCAACTTCTTCCTACAAACATCACCAAAGGCACGGGAATCCAGGGCAAAAAGGAACTATTGGGATTTCATCAAGATAAAAACCTTTGGCACAGCAAAAGAAACAGTCCACAAAACCAAAAGACAACCGACAGAATGGGAGAAATTATTTACGAATGACATATCAGATAAAGGGCTACTATCCAATATGTATAAAAACGTATCAAACTCAACACCCAAAGAACAAATAATCCAATCAAAAAATAGGCAGAAGACATGAACAGAGATTTTTCCAAAGAACACATCCAAATGGCCAACAGGCACAGGAAAAAGTGCTCAACACGGCTCGGCATCAGGGAAATCCACATCAAAACCTCAATGAGATACCCCCTCACACCCGTCAGAATGGCTCAAATGAACAAGTCAGGGAACGACAGAGGTTGGCGGGGATGTGGAGAAAGGGGAACCCTCCTACACTGGTGGTGGGAATGCAAGCTGGTGCAACCCCTCTGGAAAACAGGATGGAGGTTCCTCAAATAGTTGAAATTAGAGCTACCATCCGATCCAGCAATTGCACTCCTGGGTATTTACCCCAAAGATACAAATGTAGGGACCCGAAGCGGTACGTGCACCCCATTGTTTATAGCAGCAATGTCCACAATAGCCAAACTGTTGAAAGAGCCAAGATGTCCATCGACAGATGAGTGGATAAAGAAGAGGTGGTATATATATACACAATGGAATATTACGCAGCCATCAAAAGGAATGAGATGTTGCCATGGACAACGACGTGGATGGAACTGGAGGGTCCGATGATTAGTGAAATAAGTCAATCAGAGAAAGACATGTATCATATGACCTCACTGATATGAGGAATTCTTAATCTCAGGAACAGAGTGAGGCTTGCTGGAGTGGTCGGGGGTGGGAGGGATGGGCTGGCTGGGTGATAGACATTGGGGAGGGTATGAGCTACGGTGAGCGCTGTGAATTGTGTAAGACTGTTGAATCACAGATCTCTACTTCTGAAACAAATAACGCAACATATTTTAAGAATAAAGGAAAAGAAGGAGATAGCAGGAGAGGAAGAATGAAGGGGAGTTAGTGAGAGGGGGAGACAGACCAGGAGAGATGATGGATTCTGAAAAAAAATCCGAGGTTTCTAGAGGGGAGGTGGGTCGGGGGATTGGTTAGCCTGGTGATGGGTATTAAAGAGGGCACATTCTGCATGGAGCACTGTGTGTTCGGAACAAACAATGAATCATGGGACACTACACCAAAACAAATGATGTAGTACATGGTGATTAACAAAGCAATAAAAAACAAAGACTGTAATAAGAGATGAAGAAGGACACTATATCCTACTTAAAGGGTCTATCCAAGAAGAAGATCTAACAATTGTAAATGTCTATGCCCCGAACATGGGAGCATCCAATTATATAAGGCAATTTAGAAGAAAAGCAAAGAAAGACATTGACAACCATACAATCATAGTGGGGGACTTTAACACCTCCCTGACTGAAATGGCCAGATCATCTAAGCAAAAGATCAACAAGGAAATAAAGACTTTAAATGACACACTGGACCAAATGGACTTCACAGACATATTCAGAACGTTCCATCCCGAAGCAACGGAATACACATTCTTCTCTAGGGCCCATGGAACGTTCTCCAGAATGGATCACATCCTAGGTCACAAATCAGGTCTCAACCGGTACCCAAAGATTGGGATCATTCCCTGCACATTTTCAGACCACAATGCTTTGAAACTAGAACCCAATCACAAGAGGAAAGTCGGAAAGAACTCAAATACATGGAGGCTAAAGAGCATCCTACGAAAGAATGAATGGGTCAACCAGGAAATTAAAGAAGAATTTAAAAATTCATGGAAACCAATGAAAATGAAAACACAACTGTCCAAAATCTTTGGGATACAGCCAAGGCAGTCCTGCGAGGAAAGTATATAGCAATACAAGCCTTTCTCAAGAAACATGAAAGGTCTCAAATACACACCCTAACCCTACACCTAAAGGAGCTGGAGAAAGAACGGCCAATAAAGCCTAAACCCAGCAGGAGAAGAGAAATCATGCAGATCAGAGCAGAAATCAATGAAATAGAACCCAAAAGAACAGTAGAACAGATCAACGGAACTAGGAGCTGGTTCTTTGAAAGAATTCACAAGATTGATACACCCCTGTCCAGGCTGATCAAAAAGAAAAGAGAAATGACCCAAATCAACAAAATCATGAATGAAAGAGGAGAGATCACAACCAACACCAAAGAAATACAAACGATTATAAGAACGTAATCTGAGCAACCCTATGGCAGCCTATTCCATAACCTGGAAGAAATGGGTGCATTCCTAGAGATGTGTCAACTACCAAAACTGACCCAGGAAGAAAGAGAAAACCTGAACAGTCCTATAACCACGAAGGCAATTGAAGTAGTCATCAAAAACCTCCCAAGAAACCTAAGCCCAGGGCCAGATGGATTCCCAGGGGAATTCTATCCGACATTTAAAGAAGAATTAATACCTATTCTCCTGAAACTGTTCCAAACAATAGAAATGGAAGGAAAACTTCCAAACTCATTTTATGAGGCCACCATTACCATGATCCCAAAACCAGACAAAGATCCCATCAAAAAGGAGTATTAGAGACCAATATCCTTGATGAACATCGATGCAAAAATTCTCACCAAAATACTAGCCAAGAGGATCCAACAGTACATGAAAAGGAGTATTCACCATGACCAAGTGGGATTTATCCCTGGGCTGCAAGGCTGGTTCAACATCCGCAAATCAATCAACGTGATAAAACACATTAACCAAAGAAAGAACAAGAATCATATGATCTTCTCAATAGATGCAGAAAAACCATTTGACAAAGTAAAGCACACTTTCTGGATCAAAACTCTTCAGAGTACAGGGACAGCGGGTACATACCTCAATATCATAAAAGCCATCTACGAACAACCTACAGCGAATATCATTCTCAATGGAGAAAAGCTGAGATCTTTTCCCCTAAGGTCAGGAACGCGGCAGGGATAGCCACTCTCACCACTGCTATTCAACATAGTATTAGAAGTCCCAGCCACAGCAATCAGACAACAAAAAGAAATCCAAGGCATCCAAATCGGCAGAGAGGAAGTCAAACTCTCACTCTTTGCAGATGATATGATACTTTATGTGGAAAACCCAAAAGACTCCACCCCAAAACTGCTACAACTCACACAGCAATTCCGTCAAGTAGCAGGCTATAAAATCAATGCACAGAAATCAGTGGCATTCCTATACACCAACAACAAGACAGAAGAGAGACAAATCAAGGAGTCGATCCCATTCACAAATGCACCCAAAACCAGAAGAGACCTAGGAATACATTGAACCCAAGAGGCAAAGGATCTGTACTCAGAAAACTACCAAATACTCAGGAAAGAAATTGAAGAAGACACAAAGAAACGGAAAAACTTTCCATGCTCATGGATTGGGAGAACCAACATTGTGAAGAGGTCAATGCTACCTAGAGCAATCTACACATGCAATGCAATCCCCATCAAAATACCATCCACTTTTTTCCAAGAAATGGAACAAATAATCCTAAGATTTGAATGGAACCAGAAGAGACCACGAATAGCCAGAGGAATATTGAGAAAGAAAAGCAAAGCTGGCGGCATCACAATTCTGGACTTCCAGCTCTATGACAAAGCTGTCATCATCAAGACAGTATGGTACTGGCACAAAAACAGACACATAGATCCATGGAACAGAATCGAGAGCCCAGAAATGGACCCTCAACTCTATGGTCAACTTATCTTTGACAGAGCAGGAAAGAATGTCCAATGGCAAAAAGAGAGTCTCTTCAACAACTGGAGTTGTGGAAATTGGACAGCCCCATGCAGAAGAATGACACTGGACCATTTCCTGACACCACACACAAAAATAGACTCCAAATGTTTGAAAGACCTCAGTGTGAGACAGGACTCCATCAAAATCCTAAAGGAGAACACAGGTAGCAAGCTCTTCGACCTCAGCCGCAGCAACTTCTTCCTACAAACATCACCAAAGGCACGGGAAGCCAGGGCAAAAAGGAACTATTGGGATTTCATCAAGATAAAAACCTTTGGCACAGCAAAAGAAACAGTCCACAAAACCAAAAGACAACCGACAGAATGGGAGAAATTATTTACGAATGACATATCAGATAAAGGGCTACTATCCAATATGTATAAAAACGTATCAAACTCAACACCCAAAGAACAAATAATCCAATCAAAAAATAGGCAGAAGGCATGAACAGACATTTTTCGAAAGAAGACATCCAAATGGCCAACAGGCACATGAAAAAGTGCTCAACACGGCTCGGCATCAGGGAAATCCACATCAAAACCTCAATGAGATACCCCCTCACACCCGTCAGAATGGCTCAAATGAACAAGTCAGGGAACGACAGAGGTTGGCGGGGATGTGGAGAAAGGGGAACCCTCCTACACTGGTGGTGGGAATGCAAGCTGGTGTAACCCCTCTGGAAAACACGATGGAGGTTCCTCAAATAGTTGAAATTAGAGCTACCATCCGATCCAGCAATTGCACTCCTGGGTATTTACCCCAAAGATACAAATGTAGGGACCCGAAGCGGTACGTGCACCCCATTGTTTATAGCAGCAATGTCCACAATAGCCAAACTGTTGAAAGAGCCAAGATGTCCATCGACAGATGAGTGGATAAAGAAGAGGTGGTATATATATAAACAATGGAATATTACGCAGCCATCAAAAGGAATGAGATGTTGCCATGGACAACGACGTGGATGGAATTGGAGGGTCCGATGATTACTGAAATAAGTCAATCAGAGAAAGACATGTATCATATGACCTCACTGATATGAGGAATTCTTAATCTCAGGAACAGAGTGAGGCTTGCTGGAGTGGTCGGGGGTGGGAGGGATGGGCTGGCTGGGTGATAGACATTGGGGAGGGTATGAGCTACGGTGAGCGCTGTGAATTGTGTAAGACTGTTGAATCACAGATCTCTACTTCTGAAACAAATAACGCAACATATTTTAAGAATAAAGGAAAAGAAGGAGATAGCAGGAGAGGAAGAATGAAGGGGAGTTAGTGAGAGGGGGAGACAGACCAGGAGAGATGATGGATTCTGAAAAAAAATCCGAGGTTTCTAGAGGGGAGGTGGGTCGGGGGATTGGTTAGCCTGGTGATGGGTATTAAAGAGGGCACATTCTGCATGGAGCACTGTGTGTTCGGAACAAACAATGAATCATGGGACACTACACCAAAACAAATGATGTAGTACATGGTGATTAACAAAGCAATAAAAAACAAAGACTGTAATAAGAGATGAAGAAGGACACTATATCCTACTTAAAGGGTCTATCCAAGAAGAAGATCTAACAATTGTAAATGTCTATGCCCCGAACATGGGAGCATCCAATTATATAAGGCAATTTAGAAGAAAAGCAAAGAAAGACATTGACAACCATACAATCATAGTGGGGGACTTTAACACCCCCCTGACTGAAATGGCCAGATCATCTAAGCAAAAGATCAACAAGGAAATAAAGACTTTAAATGACACACTGGACCAAATGGACTTCACAGACATATTCAGAACGTTCCATCCCGAAGCAACGGAATACACATTCTTCTCTAGGGCCCATGGAACGTTCTCCAGAATGGATCACATCCTAGGTCACAAATCAGGTCTCAACCGGTACCCAAAGATTGGGATCATTCCCTGCACATTTTCAGACCACAATGCTTTGAAACTAGAACCCAATCACAAGAGGAAAGTCGGAAAGAACTCAAATACATGGAGGCTAAAGAGCATCCTACGAAAGAATGAATGGGTCAACCAGGAAATTAAAGAAGAATTTAAAAATTCATGGAAACCAATGAAAATGAAAACACAACTGTCCAAAATCTTTGGGATACAGCCAAGGCAGTCCTGCGAGGAAAGTATATAGCAATACAAGCCTTTCTCAAGAAACATGAAAGGTCTCAAACACACCCTAACCCTACACCTAAAGGAGCTGGAGAAAGAACGGCCAATAAAGCCTAAACCCAGCAGGAGAAGAGAAATCATGCAGATCAGAGCAGAAATCAATGAAATAGAACCCAAAAGAACAGTAGAACAGATCAACGGAACTAGGAGCTGGTTCTTTGAAAGAATTCACAAGATTGATACACCCCTGTCCAGGCTGATCAAAAAGAAAAGAGAAATGACCCAAATCAACAAAATCATGAATGAAAGAGGAGAGATCACAACCAACACCAAAGAAATACAAACGATTATAAGAACGTAATCTGAGCAACCCTAGGGCAGCATATTCCATAACCTGGAAGAAATGGGTGCATTCCTAGAGATGTGTCAACTACCAAAACTGACCCAGGAAGAAAGAGAAAACCTGAAAGTCCTATAACCACGAAGGCAATTGAAGTAGTCATCAAAAACCTCCCAAGAAACCAAAGCCCAGGGCCAGATGGATTCCCAGGGGAATTCTATCCGACATTTAAAGAAGAATTAATACCTATTCTCCTGAAACTGTTCCAAACAATAGAAATGGAAGGAAACCTTCCAAACTCATTTTATGAGGCCACCATTACCTTGATCCCAAAACCAGACAAAGATCCCATCAAAAAGGAGTATTAGAGACCAATATCCTTGATGAACATCGATGCAAAAATTCTCACCAAAATACTAGCCAAGAGGATCCAACAGTACATGAAAAGGAGTATTCACCATGACCAAGTGGGATTTATCCCTGGGCTGCAAGGCTGGTTCAACATCCGCAAATCAATCAACGTGATAAAACACATTAACCAAAGAAAGAACAAGAATCATATGATCCTCTCAATAGATGCAGAAAAACCATTTGACAAAGTAAAGCACACTTTCTGGATCAAAACTCTTCAGAGTACAGGGACAGCGGGTACATACCTCAATATCATAAAAGCCATCTACGAACAACCTACAGCGAATATCATTCTCAATGGGGAAAAGCTGAGATCTTTTCCCCTAAGGTCAGGAACGCGGCAGGGATAGCCACTCTCACCACTGCTATTCAACATAGTATTAGAAGTCCTAGCCACAGCAATCAGACAACAAAAAGAAATCCAAGGCATCCAAATCGGCAGAGAGGAAGTCAAAATCTCACTCTTTGCAGATGATATGATACTTTATGTGGAAAACCCAAAAGACTCCACCCCAAAACTCCTACAACTCACACAGCAATTCCGTCAAGTAGCAGGCTATAAAATCAATGCACAGACATCAGTGGCATTCCTATACACCAACAACAAGACAGAAGAGAGACAAATCAAGGAGTCGATCCCATTCACAACTGCACCCAAAACCAGAAGAGACCTAGGAATAAATTGAACCCAAGAGGCAAAGGATCTGTACCCCGAAAACTACCAAATACTCAGGAAAGAAATTGAAGAAGACACAAAGAAACGGAAAAACGTTCCATGCTTATGGACTGGGAGAACCAACATTGTGAAGAGGTCAATGCTACCTAGAGCAATCTACACATGCAATGCAATCCCCATCAAAATACCATCCACTTTTTTCCAAGAAATGGAACAAATAATCCTAAGATTTGAATGGAACCAGAAGAGACCACGAATAGCCAGAGGAATATTGAGAAAGAAAAGCAAAGATGGCGGCATCACAATTCTGGACTTCCAGCTCTATGACAAAGCTGTCATCATCAAGACAGTATGGTACTGGCACAAAAACAGACACATAGATCCATGGAACAGAATCGAGAGCCCAGAAATGGACCCTCAACTCTATGGTCAACTTATCTTTGACAGAGCAGGAAAGAATGTCCAATGGCAAAAAGAGAGTCTCTTCCACAACTGGAGTTGTGGAAATTGGACAGCCCCATGCAGAAGAATGACACTGGACCATTTCCTGACACCACACACAAAAATAGACTCCAAATGTTTGAAAGACCTCAGTGTGAGACAGGACTCCATCAAAATCCTAAAGGAGAACACAGGTAGCAAGCTCTTCGACCTCAGCCGCAGCAACTTCTTCCTACAAACATCACCAAAGGCACGGGAAGCCAGGGCAAAAAGGAACTATTGGGATTTCATCAAGATAAAAACCTTTGGCACAGCAAAAGAAACAGTCCACAAAACCAAAAGACAACCGACAGAATGGGAGAAATTATTTACGAATGACATATCAGATAAAGGGCTACTATCCAATATGTATAAAAACGTATCAAACTCAACACCCAAAGAACAAATAATCCAATCAAAAAATAGGCAGAAGGCATGAACAGACATTTTTCCAAAGAACACATCCAAATGGCCAACAGGCACATGAAAAAGTGCTCAACACGGCTCGGCATCAGGGAAATCCACATCAAAACCTCAATGAGATACCCCCTCACACCCGTCAGAATGGCTCAAATGAACAATCAGGGAACGACAGAGGTTGGCGGGGATGTGGAGAAAGGGGAACCCTCCTACACTGGTGGTGGGAATGCAAGCTGGTGCAACCCCTCTGGAAAACAGGATGGAGGTTCCTCAAATAGTTGAAATTAGAGCTACCATCCGATCCAGCAATTGCACTCCTGGGTATTTACCGCAAAGATACAAATGTAGGGACCCGAAGCGGTACGTGCACCCCATTGTTTATAGCAGCAATGTCCACAATAGCCAAACTGTTGAAAGAGCCAAGATGTCCATCGACAGATGAGTGGATAAAGAAGAGGTGGTATATATATACACAATGGAATATTGCGCAGCCATCAAAAGGAATGAGATGTTGCCATGGACAACGACGTGGATGGAACTGGAGGGTCCGATGATTAGTGAAATAAGACAATCAGAGAAAGACATGTATCATATGACCTCACTGATATGAGGAATTCTTAATCTCAGGAACAGAGTGAGGCTTGCTGGAGTGGTCGGAGGTGGGAGGGATGGGCTGGCTGGGTGATAGACATTGGGGAGGGTATGAGCTACGGTGAGCGCTGTGAATTGTGTAAGACTGTTGAATCACAGATCTCTACTTCTGAAACAAATAACGCATCATATTTTAAGAATAAAGGAAAAGAAGGAGATAGCAGGAGAGGAAGAATGAAGGGGAGTTAGTGAGAGGGGGAGACAGACCAGGAGAGATGATGGATTCTGAAAAAAAATCCGAGGTTTCTAGAGGGGAGGTGGGTCGGGGGATTGGTTAGCCTGGTGATGGGTATTAAAGAGGGCACATTCTGCATGGAGCACTGTGTGTTCGGAACAAACAATGAATCATGGGACACTACACCAAAACAAATGATGTAGTACATGGTGATTAACAAAGCAATAAAAAACAAAGACTGTAATAAGAGATGAAGAAGGACACTATATCCTACTTAAAGGGTCTATCCAAGAAGAAGATCTAACAATTGTAAATGTCTATGCCCCGAACATGGGAGCATCCAATTATATAAGGCAATTTAGAAGAAAAGCAAAGAAAGACATTGACAACCATACAATCAGAGTGAGGGACTTTAACACCCCCCTGACTGAAATGGCCAGATCATCTAAGCAAAAGATCAACAAGGAAATAAAGACTTTAAATGACACACTGGCCCAAATGGACTTCACAGACATATTCAGAACGTTCCATCCCGAAGCAACGGAATACACATTCTTCTCTAGGGCCCATGGAACGTTCTCCAGAATGGATCACATCCTAGGTCACAAATCAGGTCTCAAACGGTACCCAAAGATTGGGATCATTCCCTGCACATTTTCAGACCACAATGCTTTGAAACTAGAACTCAATCACAAGAGGAAAGTCGGAAAGAACTCAAATACATGGAGGCTAAAGAGCATCCTACGAAAGAATGAATGGGTCAACCAGGAAATTAAAGAAGAATTTAAAAATTCATGGAAACCAATGAAAATGAAAACACAACTGTCCAAAATCTTTGGGATACAGCCAAGGCAGTCCTGCGAGGAAAGTATATAGCAATACAAGCCTTTCTCAAGAAACATGAAAGGTCTCAAATACACACCCTAACCCTACACCTAAAGGAGCTGGAGAAAGAACGGCCAATAAAGCCTAAACCCAGCAGGAGAAGAGAAATCATGCAGATCAGAGCAGAAATCAATGAAAAGAACCCAAAAGAACAGTAGAACAGATCAACGGAACTAGGAGCTGGTTCTTTGAAAGAATTCACAAGATTGATACACCCCTGTCCAGGCTGATCCAAAAGAAAAGAGAAATGACCCAAATCAACAAAATCATGAATGAAGGAGGAGAGATCACAACCAACACCAAAGAAATACAAACGATTATAAGAACGTAATCTGAGCAACCCTATGGCAGTATATTCCATAACCTGGAAGAAATGGGTGCATTCCTAGAGATGTGTCAACTACCAAAACTGACCCAGGAAGAAAGAGAAAACCTGAACAGTCCTATAACCACGAAGGCAATTGAAGTAGTCATCAAAAACCTCCCAAGAAACCAAAGCCCAGGGCCAGATGGATTCCCAGGGGAATTCTATCCGACATTTAAAGAAGAATTAATACCTATTCTCCTGAAACTGTTCCAAACAATAGAAATGGAAGGAAAACTTCCAAACTCATTTTATGAGGCCACCATTACCTTGATCCCAAAACCGGACAAAGATCCCATCAAAAAGGAGTATTAGAGACCAATATCCTTGATGAACATCGATGCAAAAATTCTCACCAAAATACTAGCCAAGAGGATCCAACAGTACATGAAAAGGAGTATTCACCATGACCAAGTGGGATTTATCCCTGGGCTGCAAGGCTGGTTCAACATCCGCAAATCAATCAACGTGATAAAACACATTAACCAAAGAAAGAACAAGAATCATATGATCCTCTCAATAGATGCAGAAAAACCATTTGACAAAGTAAAGCACACTTTCTGGATCAAAACTCTTCAGAGTACAGGGACAGCGGGTACATACCTCAATATCATAAAAGCCATCTACGAACAACCTACAGCGAATATCATTCTCAATGGGGAAAAGCTGAGATCTTTTCCCCTAAGGTCAGGAACGCGGCAGGGATAGCCACTCTCACCACTGCTATTCAACATAGTATTAGAAGTCCTAGCCACAGCAATCAGACAACAAAAAGAAATCCAAGGCATCCAAATCGGCAGAGAGGAAGTCAAACTCTCACTCTTTGCAGATGATATGATACTTTATGTGGAAAACCCAAAAAACTCCACCCCAAAACTGCTACAACTCACACAGCAATTCCGTCAAGTAGCAGGCTATAAAATCAATGCACAGACATCAGTGGCATTCCTATACACCAACAACAAGACAGAAGAGAGACAAATCAAGGAGTCGATCCCATTCACAACTGCACCCAAAAGCAGAAGAGACCTAGGAATAAATTGAACCCAAGAGGCAAAGGATCTGTACCCAGAAAACTACCAAATACTCAGGAAAGAAATTGAAGAAGACACAAAGAAACGGAAAAACGTTCCATGCTCATGGATTGGGAGAACCAACATTGTGAAGAGGTCAATGCTACCTAGAGCAATCTACACATGCAATGCAATCCCCGTCAAAATACCATCCACTTTTTTCCAAGAAATGGAACAAATAATCCTAAGATTTGAATGGAACCAGAAGAGACCACGAATAGCCAGAGGAATATTGAGAAAGAAAAGCAAAGCTGGCGGCATCACAATTCTGGACTTCCAGCTCTATGACAAAGCTGTCATCATCAAGACAGTATGGTACTGGCACAAAAACAGATACATAGATCCATGGAACAGAATCGAGAGCCCAGAAATGGACCCTCAACTCTATGGTCAACTTATCTTTGACAGAGCAGGAAAGAATGTCCAATGGCAAAAAGAGAGTCTCTTCAACAACTGGAGTTGTGGAAATTGGACAGCCCCATGCAGAAGAATGACACTGGACCATTTCCTGACACCACACACAAAAATAGACTCCAAATGTTTGAAAGACCTCAGTGTGAGACAGGACTCCATCAAAATCCTAAAGGAGAACACAGGTAGCAAGCTCTTCGACCTCAGCCGCAGCAACTTCTTCCTACAAACATCACCAAAGGCACGGGAAGCCAGGGCAAAAAGGAACTATTGGGATTTCATCAAGATAAAAACCTTTGGCACAGCAAAAGAAACAGTCCACAAAACCAAAACACAACCGACAGAATGGGAGAAATTATTTACGAATGACATATCAGATAAAGGGCTACTATCCAATATGTATAAAAACGTATCAAACGCAACACCCAAAGAACAAATAATCCAATCAAAAAATAGGCAGAAGACATGAACAGACATTTTTCCAAAGAAGATATCCAAATGGCCAACAGGCACAGGAAAAAGTGCTCAACACGGCTCGGCATCAGGGAAATCCACATCAAAACCTCAATGAGATACCCCCTCACACCCGTCAGAATGGCTCAAATGAACAAGTCAGGGAACGACAGAGGTTGGCGGGGATGTGGAGAAAGGGGAACCCTCCTACACTGGTGGTGGGAATGCAAGCTGGTGCAACCCCTCTGGAAAACAGGATGGAGGTTCCTCAAATAGTTGAAATTAGAGCTACCATCCGATCCAGCAATTGCACTCCTGGGTATTTACCCCAAAGATACAAATATAGGGACCCGAAGCGGTACGTGCACCCCATTGTTTATAGCAGCAATGTCCACAATAGCCAAACTGTTGAAAGAGCCAAGATGTCCATCGACAGATGAGTGGATAAAGAAGAGGTGGTATATATATACACAATGGAATATTACGCAGCCATCAAAAGGAATGAGATGTTGCCATGGACAACGACGTGGATGGAACTGGAGGGTCCGATGATTAGTGAAATAAGTCAATCAGAGAAAGACATGTATCATATGACCTCACTGATATGAGGAATTCTTAATCTCAGGAACAGAGTGAGGCTTGCTGGAGTGGTCGGGGGTGGGAGGGATGGGCTGGCTGGGTGATAGACATTGGGGAGGGTATGAGCTACGGTGAGCGCTGTGAATTGTGTAAGACTGTTGAATCACAGATCTCTACTTCTGAAACAAATAACGCAACATATTTTAAGAATAAAGGAAAAGAAGGAGATAGCAGGAGAGGAAGAATGAAGGGGAGTTAGTGAGAGGGGGAGACAGACCAGGAGAGATGATGGATTCTGAAAAAAAATCCGAGGTTTCTAGAGGGGAGGTGGGTCGGGGGATTGGTTAGCCTGGTGATGGGTATTAAAGAGGGCACATTCTGCATGGAGCACTGTGTGTTCGGAACAAACAATGAATCATGGGACACTACACCAAAACAAATGATGTAGTACATGGTGATTAACAAAGCAATAAAAAACAAAGACTGTAATAAGAGATGAAGAAGGACACTATATCCTACTTAAAGGGTCTATCCAAGAAGAAGATCTAACAATTGTAAATGTGTATGCCCCGAACATGGGAGCATCCAATTATATAAGGCAATTTAGAAGAAAAGCAAAGAAAGACATTGACAACCATACAATCATAGTGGGGGACTTTAACACCCCCCTGACTGAAATGGCCAGATCATCTAAGCAAAAGATCAACAAGGAAATAAAGACTTTAAATGACACACTGGACCAAATGGACTTCACAGACATATTCAGAACGTTCCATCCCGAAGCAACGGAATACACATTCTTCTCTAGGGCCCATGGAACGTTCTCCAGAATGGATCACATCCTAGGTCACAAATCAGGTCTCAACCGGTACCCAAAGATTGGGATCATTCCCTGCACATTTTCAGACCACAATGCTTTGAAACTAGAACTCAATCACAAGAGGAAAGTCGGAAAGAACTCAAATACATGGAGGCTAAAGAGCATCCTACGAAAGAATGAATGGGTCAACCAGGAAATTAAAGAAGAATTTAAAAATTCATGGAAACCAATGAAAATGAAAACACAACTGTCCAAAATCTTTGGGATACAGCCAAGGCAGTCCTGCGAGGAAAGTATATAGCAATACAAGCCTTTCTCAAGAAACATGAAAGGTCTCAAATACACACCCTAACCCTACACCTAAAGGAGCTGGAGAAAGAACGGCCAATAAAGCCTAAACCCAGCAGGAGAAGAGACATCATGCAGATCAGAGCAGAAATCAATGAAATAGAACCCAAAAGAACAGTAGAACAGATCAACGGAACTAGGAGCTGGTTCTTTGAAAGAATTCACAAGATTGATACACCCCTGTCCAGGCTGATCAAAAAGAAAAGAGAAATGACCCAAATCAACAAAATCATGAATGAAAGAGGAGAGATCACAACCAACACCAAAGAAATACAAACGAATATAAGAACGTAATCTGAGCAACCCTATGGCAGCCTATTCCATAACCTGGAAGAAATGGGTGCATTCCTAGAGATGTGTCAACTACCAAAACTGACCCAGGAAGAAAGAGAAAACCTGAACAGTCCTATAACCACGAAGGCAATTGAAGTAGTCATCAAAAACCTCCCAAGAAACCAAAGCCCAGGGCCAGATGGATTCCCAGGGGAATTCTATCCGACATTTAAAGAAGAATTAATACCTATTCTCCTGAAACTCTTCCAAACAATAGAAATGGAAGGAAAACTTCCAAACTCATTTTATGAGGCCACCATTACCTTGATCTCAAAACGAGACAAAGATCCCATCAAAAAGGAGTATTAGAGACCAATATCCTTGATGAACATCGATGCAAAAATTCTCACCAAAATACTAGCCAAGAGGATCCAACAGTACATGAAAAGGAGTATTCACCATGACCAAGTGGGTTTTATCCCTGGGCTGCAAGGCTGGTTCAACATCCACAAATCAATCAACGTGATAAAACACATTAACCAAAGAAAGAACAAGAATCATATGATCCTCTCAATAGATGCAGAAAAACCATTTGACAAAGTAAAGCACACTTTCTGGATCAAAACTCTTCAGAGTACAGGGACAGCGGGTACATACCTCAATATCATAAAAGCCATCTACGAACAACCTACAGCGAATATCATTCTAAATGGGGAAAAGCTGAGATCTTTTCCCCTAAGGTCAGGAACGCGGCAGGGATAGCCACTCTCACCACTGCTATTCAACATAGTATTAGCAGTCCTAGCCACAGCAATCAGACAACAAAAAGAAATCCAAGGCATCCAAATCGGCAGAGAGGAAGTCAAACTCTCACTCTTTGCCGATGATATGATACTTTATGTGGAAAACCCAAAAGACTCCACCCCAAAACTGCTACAACTCACACAGCAATTCCGTCAAGTAGCAGGCTATAAAATCAATGCACAGACATCAGTGGCATTCCTATACACCAACAACAAGACAGAAGAGAGACAAATCAAGGAGTCGATCCCATTCACAACTGCACCCAAAACCAGAAGAGACCTAGGAATAAATTGAACCCAAGAGGCAAAGGATCTGTACCCAGAAAACTACCAAATACTCAGGAAAGAAATTGAAGAAGACACAACGAAACGGAAAAACGTTCCATGCTCATGGATTGGGAGAACCAACATTGTGAAGAGGTCAATGCTACCTAGAGCAATCTACACATGCACTGCAATCCCCGTCAAAATACCATCCACTTTTTTCCAAGAAATGGAACAAATAATCCTAAGATTTGAATGGAACCAGAAGAGACCACGAATAGACAGAGGAATATTGAGAAAGAAAAGCAAAGCTGGCGGCATCACAATTCTGGACTTCCAGCTCTATGACAAAGCTGTCATCATCAAGACAGTATGGTACTGGCACAAAAACAGACACATAGATCCATGGAACAGAATCGAGAGCCCAGAAATGGACCCTCAACTCTCTGGTCAACTTATCTTTGACAGAGCAGGAAAGAATGTCCAATGGCAAAAAGAGAGTCTCTTCAACAACTGGAGTTGTGGAAATGGGACAGCCCCATGCAGAAGAATGACACTGGACCATTTCCTGACACCACACACAAAAATAGACTCCAAATGTTTGAAAGACCTCAGTGTGAGACAGGACTCAATCAAAATCCTAAAGGAGAACACAGGTAGCAAGCTCTGCGACCTCAGCCGCAGCAACTTCTTCCTACAAACATCACCAAAGGCACGGGAAGCCAGGGCAAAAATGAACTATTGGGATTTCATCAAGATAAAAACCTTTGGCACAGCAAAAGAAACAGTCCACAAAACCAAAACACAACCGACAGAATGGGAGAAATTATTTACGAATGACATATCAGATAAAGGACTACTATCCAATATGAATAAAAACGTATCAAACTCAACACCCAAAGAACAAAAAATCCAATCAAAAAATAGGCAGAAGACATGAAAAGACATTTTTCCAAAGAAGACATCCAAATGGCCCACAGGCACAGGAAAGAGTGCTCAACACGGCTCGGCATCAGGGAAATCCACATCAAAACCTCAATGAGATACCCTCTCACACCCGTCAGAATGGCTCAAATGAACAAGTCAGGGAACGACAGAGGTTGGCGGGGATGTGGAGAAAGGGGAACCCTCCTACACTGGTGGTGGGAATGCTAGCTGGGGCAACCCCTCTGGAAAACAGGATGGAGGTTCCTCAAATAGTTGAAATTAGAGCTACCATCCGATCCAGCAATTGCACTCCTGGGTATTTACCCCAAAGATACAAATGTAGGGACCCGAAGCGGTACGTGCACCCCATTGTTTATAGCAGCAATGTCCACAATAGCCAAACTGTTGAAAGAGCCAAGATGTCCATCGACAGATGAGTGGATAAAGAAGAGGTGGTATATATATACACAATGGAATATTACGCAGCCATCAAAAGGAATGAGATGTTGCCATGGACAACGACGTGGAATGGAAGTGGAGGGTCCGATGATTAGTGAAATAAGTCAATCAGAGAAAGATATGTATCATATGACCTCACTGATATGAGGAATTCTTAATCTCAGGAACAGAGTGAGGCTTGCTGGAGTGGTCGGGGGTGGGAGGGATGGGCTGGCTGGGTGATAGACATTGGGGAGGGTATGAGCTACGGTGAGCGCTGTGAATTGTGTAAGACTGTTGAATCACAGATCTCTACTTCTGAAACAAATAACGCAACATATTTTAAGAATAAAGGAAAAGAAGGAGATAGCAGGAGAGGAAGAATGAAGGGGAGTTAGTGAGAGGGGGAGACAGACCAGGAGAGATGATGGATTCTGAAAAAAAATCCGAGGTTTCTAGAGGGGAGGTGGGTCGGGGGATTGGTTAGCCTGGTGATGGGTATTAAAGAGGGCACATTCTGCATGGAGCACTGTGTGTTCGGAACAAACAATGAATCATGGGACACTACACCAAAACAAATGATGTAGTACATGGTGATTAACAAAGCAATAAAAAACAAAGACTGTAATAAGAGATGAAGAAGGACACTATATCCTACTTAAAGGGTCTATCCAAGAAGAAGATCTAACAATTGTAAATGTCTATGCCCCGAACATGGGAGCATCCAATTATATAAGGCAATTTAGAAGAAAAGCAAAGAAAGACATTGACAACCATACAATCATAGTGGGGGACTTTAACACCCCCCTGACTGAAATGGCCAGATCATCTAAGCAAAAGATCAACAAGGAAATAAAGACTTTAAATGACACACTGGACCAAATGGACTTCACAGACATATTCAGAACGTTCCATCCCGAAGCAACGGAATACACATTCTTCTCTAGGGCCCATGGAACGTTCTCCAGAATGGATCACATCCTAGGTCACAAATCAGGTCTCAACCGGTACCCAAAGATTGGGATCATTCCCTGCACATTTTCAGACCACAATGCTTTGAAACTAGAACTCAATCACAAGAGGAAAGTCGGAAAGAACTCAAATACATGGAGGCTAAAGAGCATCCTACGAAAGAATGAACGGGTCAACCAGGAAATTAAAGAAGAATTTAAAAATTCATGGAAACCAATGAAAATGAAAACACAACTGTCCAAAATCTTTGGGATACAGCCAAGGCAGTCCTGCGAGGAAAGTATATAGCAATACAAGCCTTTCTCAAGAAACATGAAAGGTCTCAAATACACACCCTAACCCTACACCTAAAGGAGCTGGAGAAAGAACGGCCAATAAAGCCTAAACCCAGCAGGAGAAGAGAAATCATGCAGATCAGAGCAGAAATCAATGAAATAGAACCCAAAAGAACAGTAGAACAGATCAACGGAACTAGGAGCTGGTTCTTTGAAAGAATTCACAAGATTGATACACCCATGTCCAGGCTGATCAAAAAGAAAAGAGAAATGACCCAAATCAACAAAATCATGAATGAAGGAGGAGAGATCACAACCAACACCAAAGAAATACAAACGATTATAAGAACGTAATCTGAGCAACCCTATGGCAGCATATTCCATAACCTGGAAGAAATGGGTGCATTCCTAGAGATGTGTCAACTACCAAAACTGACCCAGGAAGAAAGAGAAAACCTGAACAGTCCTATAACCACGAAGGCAATTGAAGTAGTCATCAAAAACCTCCCAAGAAACCAAAGCCCAGGGCCAGATGGATTCCCAGGGGAATTCTATCAGACATTTAAAGAAGAATTAATACCTATTCTCCTGAAACTGTTCCAAACAATAGAAATGGAAGGAAAACTTCCAATCTCATTTTATGAGGCCACCATTACCTTGATCCCAAAACCGGACAAAGATCCCATCAAAAAGGAGTATTAGAGACCAATATCCTTGATGAACATCGATGCAAAAATTCTCACCAAAATACTAGCCAAGAGGATCCAACAGTACATGAAAAGGAGTATTCACCATGACCAAGTGGGATTTATCCCTGGGCTGCAAGGCTGGTTCAACATCCGCAAATCAATCAACGTGATAAAACACATTAACCAAAGAAAGAACAAGAATCATATGATCCTCTCAATAGATGCAGAAAAACCATTTGACAAAGTAAAGCACACTTTCTGGATCAAAACTCTTCAGAGTACAGGGACAGCGGGTACATACCTCAATATCATAAAAGCCATCTACGAACAACCTACAGCGAATATCATTCTCAATGGGGAAAAGCTGAGATCTTTTCCCCTAAGGTCAGGAACGCGGCAGGGATAGCCACTCTCACCACTGCTATTCAACATAGTATTAGAAGTCCTAGCCACAGCAATCAGACAACAAAAAGAAATCCAAGGCATCCAAATCGGCAGAGAGGAAGTCAAACTCTCACTCTTTGCAGATGATATGATACTTTATGTGGAAAACCCAAAAAACTCCACCCCAAAACTGCTACAACTCACACAGCAATTCCGTCAAGTAGCAGGCTATAAAATCAATGCACAGACATCAGTGGCATTCCTATACACCAACAACAAGACAGAAGAGAGACAAATCAAGGAGTCGATCCCATTCACAACTGCACCCAAAAGCAGAAGAGACCTAGGAATAAATTGAACCCAAGAGGCAAAGGATCTGTACCCAGAAAACTACCAAATACTCAGGAAAGAAATTGAAGAAGACACAAAGAAACGGAAAAACGTTCCATGCTCATGGATTGGGAGAACCAACATTGTGAAGAGGTCAATGCTACCTAGAGCAATCTACACATGCAATGCAATCCCCGTCAAAATACCATCCACTTTTTTCCAAGAAATGGAACAAATAATCCTAAGATTTGAATGGAACCAGAAGAGACCACGAATAGCCAGAGGAATATTGAGAAAGAAAAGCAAAGCTGGCGGCATCACAATTCTGGACTTCCAGCTCTATGACAAAGCTGTCATCATCAAGACAGTATGGTACTGGCACAAAAACAGATACATAGATCCATGGAACAGAATCGAGAGCCCAGAAATGGACCCTCAACTCTATGGTCAACTTATCTTTGACAGAGCAGGAAAGAATGTCCAATGGCAAAAAGAGAGTCTCTTCAACAACTGGAGTTGTGGAAATTGGACAGCCCCATGCAGAAGAATGACACTGGACCATTTCCTGACACCACACACAAAAATAGACTCCAAATGTTTGAAAGACCTCAGTGTGAGACAGGACTCCATCAAAATCCTAAAGGAGAACACAGGTAGCAAGCTCTTCGACCTCAGCCGCAGCAACTTCTTCCTACAAACATCACCAAAGGCACGGGAAGCCAGGGCAAAAAGGAACTATTGGGATTTCATCAAGATAAAAACCTTTGGCACAGCAAAAGAAACAGTCCACAAAACCAAAACACAACCGACAGAATGGGAGAAATTATTTACGAATGACATATCAGATAAAGGGCTACTATCCAATATGTATAAAAACGTATCAAACGCAACACCCAAAGAACAAATAATCCAATCAAAAAATAGGCAGAAGACATGAACAGACATTTTTCCAAAGAAGATATCCAAATGGCCAACAGGCACAGGAAAAAGTGCTCAACACGGCTCGGCATCAGGGAAATCCACATCAAAACCTCAATGAGATACCCCCTCACACCCGTCAGAATGGCTCAAATGAACAAGTCAGGGAACGACAGAGGTTGGCGGGGATGTGGAGAAAG
Source organism: Eumetopias jubatus (assembly GCF_037043125.1). Lineage (NCBI taxonomy): Eukaryota > Metazoa > Chordata > Mammalia > Carnivora > Otariidae > Eumetopias > Eumetopias jubatus. The sequence goes on along the minus strand of NW_028274839.1, from coordinate 284,848 downwards.
GGGAACCCTCCTACACTGGTGGTGGGAATGCAAGCTGGTGCAACCCCTCTGGAAAACAGGATGGAGGTTCCTCAAATAGTTGAAATTAGAGCTACCATCCGATCCAGCAATTGCACTCCTGGGTATTTACCCCAAAGATACAAATGTAGGGACCCGAAGCGGTACGTGCACCCCATTGTTTATAGCAGCAATGTCCACAATAGCCAAACTGTTGAAAGAGCCAAGATGTCCATCGACAGATGAGTGGATAAAGAAGAGGTGGTATATATATACACAATGGAATATTACGCAGCCATCAAAAGGAATGAGATGTTGCCATGGACAACGACGTGGATGGAAGTGGAGGGTCCGATGATTAGTGAAATAAGTCAATCAGAGAAAGACATGTATCATATGACCTCACTGATATGAGGAATTCTTAATCTCAGGAACAGAGTGAGGCTTGCTGGAGTGGTCGGGGGTGGGAGGGATGGGCTGGCTGGGTGATAGACATTGGGGAGGGTATGAGCTACGGTGAGCGCTGTGAATTGTGTAAGACTGTTGAATCACAGATCTCTACTTCTGAAACAAATAACGCAACATATTTTAAGAATAAAGGAAAAGAAGGAGATAGCAGGAGAGGAAGAATGAAGGGGAGTTAGTGAGAGGGGGAGACAGACCAGGAGAGATGATGGATTCTGAAAAAAAATCCGAGGTTTCTAGAGGGGAGGTGGGTCGGGGGATTGGTTAGCCTGGTGATGGGTATTAAAGAGGGCACATTCTGCATGGAGCACTGTGTGTTCGGAACAAACAATGAATCATGGGACACTACACCAAAACAAATGATGTAGTACATGGTGATTAACAAAGCAATAAAAAACAAAGACTGTAAGAAGAGATGAAGAAGGACACTATATCCTACTTAAAGGGTCTATCCAAGAAGAAGATCTAACAATTGTAAATGTGTATGCCCCGAACATGGGAGCATCCAATTATATAAGGCAATTTAGAAGAAAAGCAAAGAAAGACATTGACAACCATACAATCATAGTGGGGGACTTTAACACCCCCCTGACTGAAATGGCCAGATCATCTAAGCAAAAGATCAACAAGGAAATAAAGACTTTAAATGACACACTGGACCAAATGGACTTCACAGACATATTCAGAACGTTCCATCCCGAAGCAACGGAATACACATTCTTCTCTAGGGCCCATGGAACGTTCTCCAGAATGGATCACATCCTAGGTCACAAATCAGGTCTCAACCGGTACCCAAAGATTGGGATCATTCCCTGCACATTTTCAGACCACAATGCTTTGAAACTAGAACTCAATCACAAGAGGAAAGTCGGAAAGAACTCAAATACATGGAGGCTAAAGAGCATCCTACGAAAGAATGAATGGGTCAACCAGGAAATTAAAGAAGAATTTAAAAATTCATGGAAACCAATGAAAATGAAAACACAACTGTCCAAAATCTTTGGGATACAGCCAAGGCAGTCCTGCGAGGAAAGTATATAGCAATACAAGCCTTTCTCAAGAAACATGAAAGGTCTCAAATACACACCCTAACCCTACACCTAAAGGAGCTGGAGAAAGAACGGCCAATAAAGCCTAAACCCAGCAGGAGAAGAGACATCATGCAGATCAGAGCAGAAATCAATGAAATAGAACCCAAAAGAACAGTAGAACAGATCAACGGAACTAGGAGCTGGTTCTTTGAAAGAATTCACAAGATTGATACACCCCTGTCCAGGCTGATCAAAAAGAAAAGAGAAATGACCCAAATCAACAAAATCATGAATGAAAGAGGAGAGATCACAACCAACACCAAAGAAATACAAACGAATATAAGAACGTAATCTGAGCAACCCTATGGCAGCCTATTCCATAACCTGGAAGAAATGGGTGCATTCCTAGAGATGTGTCAACTACCAAAACTGACCCAGGAAGAAAGAGAAAACCTGAACAGTCCTATAACCACGAAGGCAATTGAAGTAGTCATCAAAAACCTCCCAAGAAACCAAAGCCCAGGGCCAGATGGATTCCCAGGGGAATTCTATCCGACATTTAAAGAAGAATTAATACCTATTCTCCTGAAACTCTTCCAAACAATAGAAATGGAAGGAAAACTTCCAAACTCATTTTATGAGGCCACCATTACCTTGATCTCAAAACGAGACAAAGATCCCATCAAAAAGGAGTATTAGAGACCAATATCCTTGATGAACATCGATGCAAAAATTCTCACCAAAATACTAGCCAAGAGGATCCAACAGTACATGAAAAGGAGTATTCACCATGACCAAGTGGGTTTTATCCCTGGGCTGCAAGGCTGGTTCAACATCCACAAATCAATCAACGTGATAAAACACATTAACCAAAGAAAGAACAAGAATCATATGATCCTCTCAATAGATGCAGAAAAACCATTTGACAAAGTAAAGCACACTTTCTGGATCAAAACTCTTCAGAGTACAGGGACAGCGGGTACATACCTCAATATCATAAAAGCCATCTACGAACAACCTACAGCGAATATCATTCTAAATGGGGAAAAGCTGAGATCTTTTCCCCTAAGGTCAGGAACGCGGCAGGGATAGCCACTCTCACCACTGCTATTCAACATAGTATTAGCAGTCCTAGCCACAGCAATCAGACAACAAAAAGAAATCCAAGGCATCCAAATCGGCAGAGAGGAAGTCAAACTCTCACTCTTTGCCGATGATATGATACTTTATGTGGAAAACCCAAAAGACTCCACCCCAAAACTGCTACAACTCACACAGCAATTCCGTCAAGTAGCAGGCTATAAAATCAATGCACAGACATCAGTGGCATTCCTATACACCAACAACAAGACAGAAGAGAGACAAATCAAGGAGTCGATCCCATTCACAACTGCACCCAAAACCAGAAGAGACCTAGGAATAAATTGAACCCAAGAGGCAAAGGATCTGTACCCAGAAAACTACCAAATACTCAGGAAAGAAATTGAAGAAGACACAACGAAACGGAAAAACGTTCCATGCTCATGGATTGGGAGAACCAACATTGTGAAGAGGTCAATGCTACCTAGAGCAATCTACACATGCACTGCAATCCCCGTCAAAATACCATCCACTTTTTTCCAAGAAATGGAACAAATAATCCTAAGATTTGAATGGAACCAGAAGAGACCACGAATAGACAGAGGAATATTGAGAAAGAAAAGCAAAGCTGGCGGCATCACAATTCTGGACTTCCAGCTCTATGACAAAGCTGTCATCATCAAGACAGTATGGTACTGGCACAAAAACAGACACATAGATCCATGGAACAGAATCGAGAGCCCAGAAATGGACCCTCAACTCTCTGGTCAACTTATCTTTGACAGAGCAGGAAAGAATGTCCAATGGCAAAAAGAGAGTCTCTTCAACAACTGGAGTTGTGGAAATGGGACAGCCCCATGCAGAAGAATGACACTGGACCATTTCCTGACACCACACACAAAAATAGACTCCAAATGTTTGAAAGACCTCAGTGTGAGACAGGACTCAATCAAAATCCTAAAGGAGAACACAGGTAGCAAGCTCTGCGACCTCAGCCGCAGCAACTTCTTCCTACAAACATCACCAAAGGCACGGGAAGCCAGGGCAAAAATGAACTATTGGGATTTCATCAAGATAAAAACCTTTGGCACAGCAAAAGAAACAGTCCACAAAACCAAAACACAACCGACAGAATGGGAGAAATTATTTACGAATGACATATCAGATAAAGGACTACTATCCAATATGAATAAAAACGTATCAAACTCAACACCCAAAGAACAAAAAATCCAATCAAAAAATAGGCAGAAGACATGAAAAGACATTTTTCCAAAGAAGACATCCAAATGGCCCACAGGCACAGGAAAGAGTGCTCAACACGGCTCGGCATCAGGGAAATCCACATCAAAACCTCAATGAGATACCCTCTCACACCCGTCAGAATGGCTCAAATGAACAAGTCAGGGAACGACAGAGGTTGGCGGGGATGTGGAGAAAGGGGAACCCTCCTACACTGGTGGTGGGAATGCTAGCTGGGGCAACCCCTCTGGAAAACAGGATGGAGGTTCCTCAAATAGTTGAAATTAGAGCTACCATCCGATCCAGCAATTGCACTCCTGGGTATTTACCCCAAAGATACAAATGTAGGGACCCGAAGCGGTACGTGCACCCCATTGTTTATAGCAGCAATGTCCACAATAGCCAAACTGTTGAAAGAGCCAAGATGTCCATCGACAGATGAGTGGATAAAGAAGAGGTGGTATATATATACACAATGGAATATTACGCAGCCATCAAAAGGAATGAGATGTTGCCATGGACAACGACGTGGAATGGAAGTGGAGGGTCCGATGATTAGTGAAATAAGTCAATCAGAGAAAGATATGTATCATATGACCTCACTGATATGAGGAATTCTTAATCTCAGGAACAGAGTGAGGCTTGCTGGAGTGGTCGGGGGTGGGAGGGATGGGCTGGCTGGGTGATAGACATTGGGGAGGGTATGAGCTACGGTGAGCGCTGTGAATTGTGTAAGACTGTTGAATCACAGATCTCTACTTCTGAAACAAATAACGCAACATATTTTAAGAATAAAGGAAAAGAAGGAGATAGCAGGAGAGGAAGAATGAAGGGGAGTTAGTGAGAGGGGGAGACAGACCAGGAGAGATGATGGATTCTGAAAAAAAATCCGAGGTTTCTAGAGGGGAGGTGGGTCGGGGGATTGGTTAGCCTGGTGATGGGTATTAAAGAGGGCACATTCTGCATGGAGCACTGTGTGTTCGGAACAAACAATGAATCATGGGACACTACACCAAAACAAATGATGTAGTACATGGTGATTAACAAAGCAATAAAAAACAAAGACTGTAATAAGAGATGAAGAAGGACACTATATCCTACTTAAAGGGTCTATCCAAGAAGAAGATCTAACAATTGTAAATGTCTATGCCCCGAACATGGGAGCATCCAATTATATAAGGCAATTTAGAAGAAAAGCAAAGAAAGACATTGACAACCATACAATCATAGTGGGGGACTTTAACACCCCCCTGACTGAAATGGCCAGATCATCTAAGCAAAAGATCAACAAGGAAATAAAGACTTTAAATGACACACTGGACCAAATGGACTTCACAGACATATTCAGAACGTTCCATCCCGAAGCAACGGAATACACATTCTTCTCTAGGGCCCATGGAACGTTCTCCAGAATGGATCACATCCTAGGTCACAAATCAGGTCTCAACCGGTACCCAAAGATTGGGATCATTCCCTGCACATTTTCAGACCACAATGCTTTGAAACTAGAACTCAATCACAAGAGGAAAGTCGGAAAGAACTCAAATACATGGAGGCTAAAGAGCATCCTACGAAAGAATGAACGGGTCAACCAGGAAATTAAAGAAGAATTTAAAAATTCATGGAAACCAATGAAAATGAAAACACAACTGTCCAAAATCTTTGGGATACAGCCAAGGCAGTCCTGCGAGGAAAGTATATAGCAATACAAGCCTTTCTCAAGAAACATGAAAGGTCTCAAATACACACCCTAACCCTACACCTAAAGGAGCTGGAGAAAGAACGGCCAATAAAGCCTAAACCCAGCAGGAGAAGAGAAATCATGCAGATCAGAGCAGAAATCAATGAAATAGAACCCAAAAGAACAGTAGAACAGATCAACGGAACTAGGAGCTGGTTCTTTGAAAGAATTCACAAGATTGATACACCCATGTCCAGGCTGATCAAAAAGAAAAGAGAAATGACCCAAATCAACAAAATCATGAATGAAGGAGGAGAGATCACAACCAACACCAAAGAAATACAAACGATTATAAGAACGTAATCTGAGCAACCCTATGGCAGCATATTCCATAACCTGGAAGAAATGGGTGCATTCCTAGAGATGTGTCAACTACCAAAACTGACCCAGGAAGAAAGAGAAAACCTGAACAGTCCTATAACCACGAAGGCAATTGAAGTAGTCATCAAAAACCTCCCAAGAAACCAAAGCCCAGGGCCAGATGGATTCCCAGGGGAATTCTATCAGACATTTAAAGAAGAATTAATACCTATTCTCCTGAAACTGTTCCAAACAATAGAAATGGAAGGAAAACTTCCAATCTCATTTTATGAGGCCACCATTACCTTGATCCCAAAACCAGACAAAGATCCCATCAAAAAGGAGTATTAGAGACCAATATCCTTGATGAACATCGATGCAAAAATTCTCACCAAAATACTAGCCAAGAGGACCCAACAGTACATGAAAAGGAGTATTCACCATGACCAAGTGGGATTTATCCCTGGGCTGCAAGGCTGGTTCAACATCCGCAAATCAATCAACGTGATAAAACACATTAACCAAAGAAAGAACAAGAATCATATGATCCTCTCAATAGATGCAGAAAAACCATTTGACAAAGTAAAGCACACTTTCTGGATCAAAACTCTTCAGAGTACAGGGACAGCGGGTACATACCTCAATATCATAAAAGCCATCTACGAACAACCTACAGCGAATATCATTCTCAATGGGGAAAAGCTGAGATCTTTTCCCCTAAGGTCAGGAACGCGGCAGGGATAGCCACTCTCACCACTGCTATTCAACATAGTATTAGAAGTCCTAGCCACAGCAATCAGACAACAAAAAGAAATCCAAGGCATCCAAATCGGCAGAGAGGAAGTCAAACTCTCACTCTTTGCAGATGATATGATACTTTATGTGGAAAACCCAAAAAACTCCACCCCAAAACTGCTACAACTCACACAGCAATTCCGTCAAGTAGCAGGCTATAAAATCAATGCACAGACATCAGTGGCATTCCTATACACCAACAACAAGACAGAAGAGAGACAAATCAAGGAGTCGATCCCATTCACAACTGCACCCAAAACCAGAAGAGACCTAGGAATAAATTGAACCCAAGAGGCAAAGGATCTGTACCCAGAAAACTACCAAATACTCAGGAAAGAAATTGAAGAAGACACAACGAAACGGAAAAACGTTCCATGCTCATGGATTGGGAGAACCAACATTGTGAAGAGGTCAATGCTACCTAGAGCAATCTACACATGCACTGCAATCCCCGTCAAAATACCATCCACTTTTTTCCAAGAAATGGAACAAATAATCCTAAGATTTGAATGGAACCAGAAGAGACCACGAATAGACAGAGGAATATTGAGAAAGAAAAGCAAAGCTGGCGGCATCACAATTCTGGACTTCCAGCTCTATGACAAAGCTGTCATCATCAAGACAGTATGGTACTGGCACAAAAACAGACACATAGATCCATGGAACAGAATCGAGAGCCCAGAACTGGACCCTCAACTCTCTGGTCAACTTATCTTTGACAGAGCAGGAAAGAATGTCCAATGGCAAAAAGAGAGTCTCTTCAACAACTGGAGTTGTGGAAATGGGACAGCCCCATGCAGAAGAATGACACTGGACCATTTCCTGACACCACACACAAAAATAGACTCCAAATGTTTGAAAGACCTCAGTGTGAGACAGGACTCAATCAAAATCCTAAAGGAGAACACAGGTAGCAAGCTCTGCGACCTCAGCCGCAGCAACTTCTTCCTACAAACATCACCAAAGGCACGGGAAGCCAGGGCAAAAATGAACTATTGGGATTTCATCAAGATAAAAACCTTTGGCACAGCAAAAGAAACAGTCCACAAAACCAAAACACAACCGACAGAATGGGAGAAATTATTTACGAATGACATATCAGATAAAGGACTACTATCCAATATGAATAAAAACGTATCAAACTCAACACCCAAAGAACAAAAAATCCAATCAAAAAATAGGCAGAAGACATGAAAAGACATTTTTCCAAAGAAGACATCCAAATGGCCCACAGGCACAGGAAAGAGTGCTCAACACGGCTCGGCATCAGGGAAATCCACATCAAAACCTCAATGAGATACCCTCTCACACCCGTCAGAATGGCTCAAATGAACAAGTCAGGGAACGACAGAGGTTGGCGGGGATGTGGAGAAAGGGGAACCCTCCTACACTGGTGGTGGGAATGCTAGCTGGGGCAACCCCTCTGGAAAACAGGATGGAGGTTCCTCAAATAGTTGAAATTAGAGCTACCATCCGATCCAGCAATTGCACTCCTGGGTATTTACCCCAAAGATACAAATGTAGGGACCCGAAGCGGTACGTGCACCCCATTGTTTATAGCAGCAATGTCCACAATAGCCAAACTGTTGAAAGAGCCAAGATGTCCATCGACAGATGAGTGGATAAAGAAGAGGTGGTATATATATACACAATGGAATATTACGCAGCCATCAAAAGGAATGAGATGTTGCCATGGACAACGACGTGGAATGGAAGTGGAGGGTCCGATGATTAGTGAAATAAGTCAATCAGAGAAAGACATGTATCATATGACCTCACTGATATGAGGAATTCTTAATCTCAGGAACAGAGTGAGGCTTGCTGGAGTGGTCGGGGGTGGGAGGGATGGGCTGGCTGGGTGATAGACATTTGGGAGGGTATGAGCTACGGTGAGCGCTGTGAATTGTGTAAGACTGTTGAATCACAGATCTCTACTTCTGAAACAAATAACGCAACATATTTTAAGAATAAAGGAAAAGAAGGAGATAGCAGGAGAGGAAGAATGAAGGGGAGTTAGTGAGAGGGGGAGACAGACCAGGAGAGATGATGGATTCTGAAAAAAAATCCGAGGTTTCTAGAGGGGAGGTGGGTCGGGGGATTGGTTAGCCTGGTGATGGGTATTAAAGAGGGCACATTCTGCATGGAGCACTGTGTGTTCGGAACAAACAATGAATCATGGGACACTACACCAAAACAAATGATGTAGTACATGGTGATTAACAAAGCAATAAAAAACAAAGACTGTAATAAGAGATGAAGAAGGACACTATATCCTACTTAAAGGGTCTATCCAAGAAGAAGATCTAACAATTGTAAATGTCTATGCCCCGAACATGGGAGCATCCAATTATATAAGGCAATTTAGAAGAAAAGCAAAGAAAGACATTGACAACCATACAATCATAGTGGGGGACTTTAACACCCCCCTGACTGAAATGGCCAGATCATCTAAGCAAAAGATCAACAAGGAAATAAAGACTTTAAATGACACACTGGACCAAATGGACTTCACAGACATATTCAGAACGTTCCATCCCGAAGCAACGGAATACACATTCTTCTCTAGGGCCCATGGAACGTTCTCCAGAATGGATCACATCCTAGGTCACAAATCAGGTCTCAACCGGTACCCAAAGATTGGGATCATTCCCTGCACATTTTCAGACCACAATGCTTTGAAACTAGAACTCAATCACAAGAGGAAAGTCGGAAAGAACTCAAATACATGGAGGCTAAAGAGCATCCTACGAAAGAATGAACGGGTCAACCAGGAAATTAAAGAAGAATTTAAAAATTCATGGAAACCAATGAAAATGAAAACACAACTGTCCAAAATCTTTGGGATACAGCCAAGGCAGTCCTGCGAGGAAAGTATATAGCAATACAAGCCTTTCTCAAGAAACATGAAAGGTCTCAAATACACACCCTAACCCTACACCTAAAGGAGCTGGAGAAAGAACGGCCAATAAAGCCTAAACCCAGCAGGAGAAGAGAAATCATGCAGATCAGAGCAGAAATCAATGAAATAGAACCCAAAAGAACAGTAGAACAGATCAACGGAACTAGGAGCTGGTTCTTTGAAAGAATTCACAAGATTGATACACCCATGTCCAGGCTGATCAAAAAGAAAAGAGAAATGACCCAAATCAACAAAATCATGAATGAAGGAGGAGAGATCACAACCAACACCAAAGAAATACAAACGATTATAAGAACGTAATCTGAGCAACCCTATGGCAGCATATTCCATAACCTGGAAGAAATGGGTGCATTCCTAGAGATGTGTCAACTACCAAAACTGACCCAGGAAGAAAGAGAAAACCTGAACAGTCCTACAACCACGAAGGCAATTGAGGTAGTCATCAAAAACCTCCCAAGAAACCAAAGCCCAGGGCCAGATGGATTCCCAGGGGAATTCTATCAGACATTTAAAGAAGAATTAATACCTATTCTCCTGAAACTGTTCCAAACAATAGAAATGGAAGGAAAACTTCCAATCTCATTTTATGAGGCCACCATTACCTTGATCCCAAAACCAGACAAAGATCCCATCAAAAAGGAGTATTAGAGACCAATATCCTTGATGAACATCGATGCAAAAATTCTCACCAAAATACTAGCCAAGAGGACCCAACAGTACATGAAAAGGAGTATTCACCATGACCAAGTGGGATTTATCCCTGGGCTGCAAGGCTGGTTCAACATCCGCAAATCAATCAACGTGATAAAACACATTAACCAAAGAAAGAACAAGAATCATATGATCCTCTCAATAGATGCAGAAAAACCATTTGACAAAGTAAAGCACACTTTCTGGATCAAAACTCTTCAGAGTACAGGGACAGCGGGTACATACCTCAATATCATAAAAGCCATCTACGAACAACCTACAGCGAATATCATTCTCAATGGGGAAAAGCTGAGATCTTTTCCCCTAAGGTCAGGAACGCGGCAGGGATAGCCACTCTCACCACTGCTATTCAACATAGTATTAGAAGTCCTAGCCACAGCAATCAGACAACAAAAAGAAATCCAAGGCATCCAAATCGGCAGAGAGGAAGTCAAACTCTCACTCTTTGCAGATGATATGATACTTTATGTGGAAAACCCAAAAAACTCCACCCCAAAACTACTACAACTCACACAGCAATTCCGTCAAGTAGCAGGCTATAAAATCAATGCACAGACATCAGTGGCATTCCTATACACCAACAACAAGACAGAAGAGAGACAAATCAAGGAGTCGATCCCATTCACAACTGCACCCAAAACCAGAAGAGACCTAGGAATAAATTGAACCCAAGAGGCAAAGGATCTGTACCCAGAAAACTACCAAATACTCAGGAAAGAATTTGAAGAAGACACAAAGAAACGGAAAAACGTTCCATGCTCATGGATTGGGAGAACCAACATTGTGAAGAGGTCAATGCTACCTAGAGCAATCTACACATGCAATGCAATCCCCGTCAAAATACCATCCACTTTTTTCCAAGAAATGGAACAAATAATCCTAAGATTTGAATGGAACCAGAAGAGACCACGAATAGCCAGAGGAATATTGAGAAAGAAAAGCAAAGCTGGCGGCATCACAATTCTGGACTTCCAGCTCTATGACAAAGCTGTCATCATCAAGACAGTATGGTACTGGCACAAAAACAGACACATAGATCCATGGAACAGAATCGAGAGCCCAGAAATGGACCCTCAACTCTATGGTCAACTTATCTTTGACAGAGCAGGAAAGAATGTCCAATGGCAAAAAGAGAGTCTCTTCAACAACTGGAGTTGTGGAAATTGGACAGCCCCATGCAGAAGAATGACACTGGACCATTTCCTGACACCACACACAAAAATAGACTCCAAATGTTTGAAAGACCTCAGTGTGAGACAGGACTCCATCAAAATCCTAAAGGAGAACACAGGTAGCAAGCTCTTGGACCTCAGCCGCAGCAACTTCTTCCTACAAACATCACCAAAGGCACGGGAAGCCAGGGCAAAAATGAACTATTGGGATTTCATCAAGATAAAAACCTTTGGCACAGCAAAAGAAACAGTCCACAAAACCAAAACACAACCGACAGAATGGGAGAAATAATTTACGAATGACATATCAGATAAAGGGCTACTATCCAATATGTATAAAAACGTATCAAACTCAACACCCAAAGAACAAATAATCCAATCAAAAAATAGGCAGAAGACATGAACAGACATTTTTCCAAAGAAGATATAAAAATGGCCAACAGGCACAGGAAAAAGTGCTCAACACGGCTCGGCATCAGGGAAATCCACATCAAAACCTCAATGAGATACCCCCTCACACCCGTCAGAATGGCTCAAATGAACAAGTCAGGGAACGACAGAGGTTGGCGGGGATGTGGAGAAAGGGGAACCCTCCTACACTGGTGGTGGGAATGCAAGCTGGTGCAACCCCTCTGGAAAACAGGATGGAGGTTCCTCAAATAGTTGAAATTAGAGCTACCATCCGATCCAGCAATTGCACTCCTGGGTATTTACCACAAAGATACAAATGTAGGGACCCGAAGCGGTACGTGCACCCCATTGTTTATAGCAGCAATGTCCACAATAGCCAAACTGTTGAAAGAGCCAAGATGTCCATCGACAGATGAGTGGATAAAGAAGAAGTGGTATATATATACACAATGGAATATTACGCAGCCATCAAAAGGAATGAGATGTTCCCATGGACAACGACGTGGATGGAACTGGAGGGTCCGATGATTAGTGAAATAAGTCAATCAGAGAAAGACATGTATCATATGACCTCACTGATATGAGGAATTCTTAATCTCAGGAACAGAGTGAGGCTTGCTGGAGTGGTCGGGGGTGGGAGGGATGGGCTGGCTGGGTGATAGACATTGGGGAGGGTATGAGCTACGGTGAGCGTTGTGAATTGTGTAAGACTGTTGAATCACAGATCTCTACTTCTGAAACAAATAACGCAACATATTTTAAGAATAAAGGAAAAGAAGGAGATAGCAGGAGAGGAAGAATGAAGGGGAGTTAGTGAGAGGGGGAGACAGACCAGGAGAGATGATGGATTCTGAAAAAAAATCCGAGGTTTCTAGAGGGGAGGTGGGTCGGGGGATTGGTTAGCCTGGTGATGGGTATTAAAGAGGGCACATTCTGCATAGAGCACTGTGTGTTCGGAACAAACAATAAATCATGGGACACTACACCAAAACAAATGATGTAGTACATGGTGATTAACAAAGCAAAAAAAACAAAGAGTGTAATAAGAGAGGAAGAAGGACACTATATCCTACTTAAAGGGTCTATCCAAGAAGAAGATCTAACAATTGTAAATGTCTATGCCCCGAACATGGGAGCATCCAATTATATAAGGTAATTTAGAAGAAAAGCAAAGAAAGACATTGACAACCATACAATCATAGTGGGGGACTTTAACACCCCCCTGACTGAAATGGCCAGATCATCTAAGCAAAAGATCAACAAGGAAATAAAGACTTTAAATGACACACTGGACCAAATGGACCTCACAGACATATTCAGAACGTTCCTTCCCGAAGCAACGGAATACACATTCTTCTCTAGGGCCCATGGAACGTTCTCCAGAATGGATCACATCCTAGGTCACAAATCAGGTCTCAACCGGTACCCAAAGATTGGGATCATTCCCTGCACATTTTCAGACCACAATGCTTTGAAACTAGAACTCAATCAGAAGAGGAAAGTCGGAAAGAACTCAAATATATGGAGGCTAAAGAGCATCCTATGAAAGAATGAATGGGTCAACCAGGAAATTAAAGAAGAATTTAAAAATTCATGGAAACCAATGAAAATGAAAACACAACTGTCCAAAATCTTTGGGATACAGCCAAGGCAGTCCTGCGAGGAAAGTATATAGCAATACAAGCCTTTCTCAAGAAACATGAAAGGTCTCAAATACACACCCTAACCCTACACCTAAAGGAGCTGGAGAAAGAACGGCCAATAAAGCGTAAACCCAGCAGGAGAAGAGACATCATGCAAATCAGAGCAGAAATCAATGAAATAGAACCCAAAAGAACAGTAGAACAGATCAACGGAACTAGGAGCTGGTTCTTTGAAAGAATTCACAAGATTGATACACCCCTGTCCAGGCTGATCAAAAAGAAAAGAGAAATGACCCAAATCAACAAAATCATGAATGAAAGAGGAGAGATCACAACCAACACCAAAGAAATACAAGCGATTATAAGAACGTAATCTGAGCAACCCTATGGCAGCATATTCCATAACCTGGAAGAAATGGGTGCATTCCTAGAGATGTGTCAACTACCAAAACTGACCCAGGAAGAAAGAGAAAACCTGAACAGTCCTATAACCACGAAGGCAATTGAAGTAGTCATCAAAAACCTCCCAAGAAACCAAAGCCCAGGGCCAGATGGATTCCCAGGGGAATTCTATCCGACATTTAAAGAAGAATTAATACCTATTCTCCTGAAACTGTTCCAAACAATAGAAATGGAAGGAAAACTTCCAAACTCATTTTATGAGGCCACCATTACCTTGATCCCAAAACCAGACAAAGATCCCATCAAAAAGGAGTATTAGAGACCAATATCCTTGATGAACATCGATGCAAAAATTCTCACCAAAATACTAGCCAAGAGGACCCAACAGTACATGAAAAGGAGTATTCACCATGACCAAGTGGGATTTATCCCTGGGCTGCAAGGCTGGTTCAACATCCGCAAATCAATCAACGTGATAAAACACATTAACCAAAGAAAGAACAAGAATCATATGATCCTCTCAATAGATGCAGAAAAACCATTTGACAAAGTAAAGCACACTTTCTGGATCAAAACTCTTCAGAGTACAGGGACAGCGGGTACATACCTCAATATCATAAAAGCCATCTACGAACAACCTACAGCGAATATCATTCTCAATGGGGAAAAGCTGAGATCTTTTCCCCTAAGGTCAGGAACGCGGCAGGGATAGCCACTCTCACCACTGCTATTCAACATAGTATTAGAAGTCCTAGCCACAGCAATCAGACAACAAAAAGAAATCCAAGGCATCCAAATCGGCAGAGAGGAAGTCAAACTCTCACTCTTTGCAGATGATATGATACTTTATGTGGAAAACCCAAAAGACTCCACCCCAAAACTGCTACAACTCACACAGCAATTCCGTCAAGTAGCAGGCTATAAAATCAATGCACAGACATCAGTGGCATTCCTATACACCAACAACAAGACAGAAGAGAGACAAATCAAGGAGTCGATCCCATTCACAACTGCACCCAAAACCAGAAGAGACCTAGGAATAAATTGAACCCAAGAGGCAAAGGATCTGTACCCAGAAAACTACCAAATACTCAGGAAAGATATTGAAGAAGACACAAAGAAACGGAAAAACGTTCCATGCTCATGGATTGGGAGAACCAACATTGTGAAGAGGTCAATGCTACCTAGAGCAATCTACACATGCAATGCAATCCCCGTCAAAATACCATCCACTTTTTTCCAAGAAATGGAACAAATAATCCTAAGATTTGAATGGAACCAGAAGAGACCACGAATAGCCAGAGGAATATTGAGAAAGAAAAGCAAAGCTGGCGGCATCACAATTCTGGACTTCCAGCTCTATGACAAAGCTGTCATCATCAAGACAGTATGGTACTGGCACAAAAACAGATACATAGATCCATGGAACAGAATCGAGAGCCCAGAAATGGACCCTCAACTCTATGGTCAACTTATCTTTGACAGAGCAGGAAAGAATGTCCAATGGCAAAAAGAGAGTCTCTTCAACAACTGGAGTTGTGGAAATTGGACAGCCCCATGCAGAAGAATGACACTGGACCATTTCCTGACACCACACACAAAAATAGACTCCAAATGTTTGAAAGACCTCAGTGTGAGACAGGACTCCATCAAAATCCTAAAGGAGAACACAGGTAGCAAGCTCTTCGACCTCAGCCGCAGCAACTTCTTCCTACAAACATCACCAAAGGCACGGGAAGCCAGGGCAAAAATGAACTATTGGGATTTCATCAAGATAAAAACCTTTGGCACAGCAAAAGAAACAGTCCACAAAACCAAAACACAACCGACAGAATGGGAGAAATTATTTACGAATGACATATCAGATAAAGGGCTACTATCCAATATGTATAAAAACGTATCAAACTCAACACCCAAAGAACAAATAATCCAATCAAAAAATAGGCAGAAGACATGAACAGACATTTTTCCAAAGAAGATATCCAAATGGCCCACAGGCACAGGAAAAAGTGCTCAACACGGCTCGGCATCAGGGAAATCCACATCAAAACCTCAATGAGATACCCCCTCACCCCCTTCAGAATGGCTCAAATGAACAAGTCAGGGAACGACAGAGGTTGGCGGGGATGTGGAGAAAGGGGAACCCTCCTACACTGGTGGTGGGAATGCAAGCTGGTGCAACCCCTCTGGAAAACAGGATGGAGGTTCCTCAAATAGTTGAAATTAGAGCTACCATCCGATCCAGCAATTGCACTCCTGGGTATTTACCCCAAAGATACAAATGTAGGGACCCGAAGCGGTACGTGCACCCCATTGTTTATAGCAGCAATGTCCACAATAGCCAAACTGTTGAAAGAGCCAAGATGTCCATCGACAGAAGAGTGGATAAAGAAGAAGTGGTATATATATACACAATGGAATATTACGCAGCCATCAAAAGGAATGAGATGTTGCCATGGACAACGACGTGGATGGAAGTGGAGGGTCCGATGATTAGTGAAATAAGTCAATCAGAGAAAGACATGTATCATATGACCTCACTGATATGAGGAATTCTTAATCTCAGGAACAGAGTGAGGCTTGCTGGAGTGGTCGGGGGTGGGAGGGATGGGCTGGCTGGGTGATAGACATTGGGGAGGGTATGAGCTACGGTGAGCGCTGTGAATTGTGTAAGACTGTTGAATCACAGATCTCTACTTCTGAAACAAATAACGCAACATATTTTAAGAATAAAGGAAAAGAAGGAGATAGCAGGAGAGGAAGAATGAAGGGGAGTTAGTGAGAGGGGGAGACAGACCAGGAGAGATGATGGATTCTGAAAAAAAATCCGAGGTTTCTAGAGGGGAGGTGGGTCGGGGGATTGGTTAGCCTGGTGATGGGTATTAAAGAGGGCACATTCTGCATGGAGCACTGTGTGTTCGGAACAAACAATGAATCATGGGACACTACACCAAAACAAATGATGTAGTACATGGTGATTAACAAAGCAATAAAAAACAAAGACTGTAATAAGAGATGAAGAAGGACACTATATCCTACTTAAAGGGTCTATCCAAGAAGAAGATCTAACAATTGTAAATGTCTATGCCCCGAACATGGGAGCATCCAATTATATAAGGCAATTTAGAAGAAAAGCAAAGAAAGACATTGACAACCATACAATCAGAGTGGGGGACTTTAACACCCCCCTGACTGAAATGGCCAGATCATCTAAGCAAAAGATCAACAAGGAAATAAAGACTTTAAATGACACACTGGACCAAATGGACTTCACAGACATATTCAGAACGTTCCATCCCGAAGCAACGGAATACACATTCTTCTCTAGGGCCCATGGAACGTTCTCCAGAATGGATCACATCCTAGGTCACAAATCAGGTCTCAACCGGTACCCAAAGATTGGGATCATTCCCTGCACATTTTCAGACCACAATGCTTTGAAACTAGAACTCAATCACAAGAGGAAAGTCGGAAAGAACTCAAATATATGGAGGCTAAAGAGCATCCTACGAAAGAATGAATGGGTCAACCAGGAAATTAAAGAAGAATTTAAAAATTCATGGAAACCAATGAAAATGAAAACACAACTGTCCAAAATCTTTGGGATACAGCCAAGGCAGTCCTGCGAGGAAAGTATATAGCAATACAAGCCTTTCTCAAGAAACATGAAAGGTCTCAAATACACACCCTAACCCTACACCTAAAGGAGCTGGAGAAAGAACGGCCAATAAAGCCTAAACCCAGCAGGAGAAGAGAAATCATGCAGATCAGAGCAGAAATCAATGAAATAGAACCCAAAAGAACAGTAGAACAGATCAACGGAACTAGGAGCTGGTTCTTTGAAAGAATTCACAAGATTGATACACCCCTGTCCAGGCTGATCAAAAAGAAAAGAGAAATGACCCAAATCAACAAAATCATGAATGAAGGAGGAGAGATCACAACCAACACCAAAGAAATACAAACGATTATAAGAACGTAATCTGAGCAACCCTATGGCAGCATATTCCATATCCTGGAAGAAATGGGTGCATTCCTAGAGATGTGTCAACTACCAAAACTGACCCAGGAAGAAAGAGAAAACCTGAACAGTCCTATAACCACGAAGGCAATTGAAGTAGTCATCAAAAACCTCCCAAGAAACCAAAGCCCAGGGCCAGATGGATTCCCAGGGGAATTCTATCCGACATTTAAAGAAGAATTAATACCTATTCTCCTGAAACTGTTCCAAACAATAGAAATGGAAGGAAAACTTCCAATCTCATTTTATGAGGCCACCATTACCTTGATCCCAAAACCAGACAAAGATCCCATCAAAAAGGAGTATTAGAGACCAATATCCTTGATGAACATCGATGCAAAAATTCTCACCAAAATACTAGCCAAGAGGACCCAACAGTACATGAAAAGGAGTATTCACCATGACCAAGTGGGATTTATCCCTGGGCTGCAAGGCTGGTTGAACATCCGCAAATCAATCAACGTGATAAAACACATTAACCAAAGAAAGAACAAGAATCATATGATCCTCTCAATAGATGCAGAAAAACCATTTGACAAAGTAAAGCACACTTTCTGGATCAAAACTCTTCAGAGTACAGGGACACCGGGTACATACCTCAATATCATAAAAGCCATCTACGAACAACCTACAGCGAATATCATTCTCAATGGGGAAAAGCTGAGATCTTTTCCCCTAAGGTCAGGAACGCGGCAGGGATAGCCACTCTCACCACTGCTATTCAACATAGTATTAGAAGTCCTAGCCACAGCACTCAGACAACAAAAAGAAATCCAAGGCATCCAAATCGGCAGAGAGGAAGTCAAACTCTCACTCTTTGCAGATGATATGATACTTTATGTGGAAAACCCAAAAGACTCCACCCCAAAACTGCTACAACTCACACAGCAATTCCGTCAAGTAGCAGGCTATAAAATCAATGCACAGACATCAGTGGCATTCCTATACACCAACAACAAGACAGAAGAGAGACAAATCAAGGAGTCGATCCCATTCACAACTGCACCCAAAACCAGAAGAGACCTAGGAATAAATTGAACCCAAGAGGCAAAGGATCTGTACCCAGAAAACTACCAAATACTCAGGAAAGATATTGAAGAAGACACAAAGAAACGGAAAAACGTTCCATGCTCATGGATTGGGAGAACCAACATTGTGAAGAGGTCAATGCTACCTAGAGCAATCTACACATGCAATGCAATCCCCGTCAAAATACCATCCACTTTTTTCCAAGAAATGGAACAAATAATCCTAAGATTTGAATGGAACCAGAAGAGACCACGAATAGCCAGAGGAATATTGAGAAAGAAAAGCAAAGCTGGCGGCATCACAATTCTGGACTTCCAGCTCTATGACAAAGCTGTCATCATCAAGACAGTATGGTACTGGCACAAAAACAGATACATAGATCCATGGAACAGAATCGAGAGCCCAGAAATGGACCCTCAACTCTATGGTCAACTTATCTTTGACAGAGCAGGAAAGAATGTCCAATGGCAAAAAGAGAGTCTCTTCAACAACTGGAGTTGTGGAAATTGGACAGCCCCATGCAGAAGAATGACACTGGACCATTTCCTGACACCACACACAAAAATAGACTCCAAATGTTTGAAAGACCTCAGTGTGAGACAGGACTCCATCAAAATCCTAAAGGAGAACACAGGTAGCAAGCTCTTCGACCTCAGCCGCAGCAACTTCTTCCTACAAACATCACCAAAGGCACGGGAAGCCAGGGCAAAAATGAACTATTGGGATTTCATCAAGATAAAAACCTTTGGCACAGCAAAAGAAACAGTCCACAAAACCAAAACACAACCGACAGAATGGGAGAAATTATTTACGAATGACATATCAGATAAAGGGCTACTATCCAATATGTATAAAAACGTATCAAACTCAACACCCAAAGAACAAATAATCCAATCAAAAAATAGGCAGAAGACATGAACAGACATTTTTCCAAAGAAGATATCCAAATGGCCCACAGGCACAGGAAAAAGTGCTCAACACGGCTCGGCATCAGGGAAATCCACATCAAAACCTCAATGAGATACCCCCTCACACCCGTCAGAATGGCTCAAATGAACAAGTCAGGGAACGACAGAGGTTGGCGGGGATGTGGAGAAAGGGGAACCCTCCTACACTGGTGGTGGGAATGCAAGCTGGTGCAACCCCTCTGGAAAACAGGATGGAGGTTCCTCAAATAGTTGAAATTAGAGCTACCATCCGATCCAGCAATTGCACTCCTGGGTATTTATCCCAAAGATACAAATGTAGGGACCCGAAGCGGTACGTGCACCCCATTGTTTATAGCAGCAATGTCCACAATAGCCAAACTGTTGAAAGAGCCAAGATGTCCATCGACAGAAGAGTGGATAAAGAAGAAGTGGTATATATATACACAATGGAATATTACGCAGCCATCAAAAGGAATGAGATGTTGTCATGGACAACGACGTGGATGGAAGTGGAGGGTCCGATGATTAGTGAAATAAGTCAATCAGAGAAAGACATGTATCATATGACCTCACTGATATGAGGAATTCTTAATCTCAGGAACAGAGTGAGGCTTGCTGGAGTGGTCGGGGGTGGGAGGGATGGGCTGGCTGGGTGATAGACATTGGGGAGGGTATGAGCTACGGTGAGCGCTGTGAATTGTGTAAGACTGTTGAATCACAGATCTCTACTTCTGAAACAAATAACGCAACATATTTTAAGAATAAAGGAAAAGAAGGAGATAGCAGGAGAGGAAGAATGAAGGGGAGTTAGTGAGAGGGGGAGACAGACCAGGAGAGATGATGGATTCTGAAAAAAAATCCGAGGTTTCTAGAGGGGAGGTGGGTCGGGGGATTGGTTAGCCTGGTGATGGGTATTAAAGAGGGCACATTCTGCATGGAGCACTGTGTGTTCGGAACAAACAATGAATCATGGGACACTACACCAAAACAAATGATGTAGTACATGGTGATTAACAAAGCAATAAAAAACAAAGACTGTAATAAGAGATGAAGAAGGACACTATATCCTACTTAAAGGGTCTATCCAAGAAGAAGATCTAACAATTGTAAATGTCTATGCCCCGAACATGGGAGCATCCAATTATATAAGGCAATTTAGAAGAAAAGCAAAGAAAGACATTGACAACCATACAATCATAGTGGGGGACTTTAACACCCCCCTGACTGAAATGGCCAGATCATCTAAGCAAAAGATCAACAAGGAAATAAAGACTTTAAATGACACACTGGACCAAATGGACTTCACAGACATATTCAGAACGTTCCATCCCGAAGCAACGGAATACACATTCTTCTCTAGGGCCCATGGAACGTTCTCCAGAATGGATCACATCCTAGGTCACAAATCAGGTCTCAACCGGTACCCAAAGATTGGGATCATTCCCTGCACATTTTCAGACCACAATGCTTTGAAACTAGAACTCAATCACAAGAGGAAAGTCGGAAAGAACTCAAATATATGGAGGCTAAAGAGCATCCTACGAAAGAATGAATGGGTCAACCAGGAAATTAAAGAAGAATTTAAAAATTCATGGAAACCAATGAAAATGAAAACACAACTGTCCAAAATCTTTGGGATACAGCCAAGGCAGTCCTGCGAGGAAAGTATATAGCAATACAAGCCTTTCTCAAGAAACATGAAAGGTCTCAAATACACACCCTAACCCTACACCTAAAGGAGCTGGAGAAAGAACGGCCAATAAAGCGTAAACCCAGCAGGAGAAGAGACATCATGCAGATCAGAGCAGAAATCAATGAAATAGAACCCAAAAGAACAGTAGAACAGATCAACGGAACTAGGAGCTGGTTCTTTGAAAGAATTCACAAGATTGATACACCCCTGTCCAGGCTGATCAAAAAGAAAAGAGAAATGACCCAAATCAACAAAATCATGAATGAAAGAGGAGAGATCACAACCAACACCAAAGAAATACAAGCGATTATAAGAACGTAATCTGAGCAACCCTATGGCAGCATATTCCATAACCTGGAAGAAATGGGTGCATTCCTAGAGATGTGTCAACTACCAAAACTGACCCAGGAAGAAAGAGAAAACCTGAACAGTCCTATAACCACGAAGGCAATTGAAGTAGTCATCAAAAACCTCCCAAGAAACCAAAGCCCAGGGCCAGATGGATTCCCAGGGGAATTCTATCCGACATTTAAAGAAGAATTAATACCTATTCTCCTGAAACTGTTCCAAACAATAGAAATGGAAGGAAAACTTCCAAACTCATTTTATGAGGCCACCATTACCTTGATCGCAAAACGAGACAAAGATCCCATCAAAAAGGAGTATTAGAGACCAATATCCTTGATGAACATCGATGCAAAAATTCTCACCAAAATACTAGCCAAGAGGACCCAACAGTACATGAAAAGGAGTATTCACCATGACCAAGTGGGATTTATCCCTGGGCTGCAAGGCTGGTTCAACATCCGCAAATCAATCAACGTGATAAAACACATTAACCAAAGAAAGAACAAGAATCATATGATCCTCTCAATAGATGCAGAAAAACCATTTGACAAAGTAAAGCACACTTTCTGGATCAAAACTCTTCAGAGTACAGGGACAGCGGGTACATACCTCAATATCATAAAAGCCATCTACGAACAACCTACAGCGAATATCATTCTCAATGGGGAAAAGCTGAGATCTTTTCCCCTAAGGTCAGGAACGCGGCAGGGATAGCCACTCTCACCACTGCTATTCAACATAGTATTAGAAGTCCTAGCCACAGCAATCAGACAACAAAAAGAAATCCAAGGCATCCAAATCGGCAGAGAGGAAGTCAAACTCTCACTCTTTGCAGATGATATGATACTTTATGTGGAAAACCCAAAAGACTCCACCCCAAAACTGCTACAACTCACACAGCAATTCCGTCAAGTAGCAGGCTATAAAATCAATGCACAGACATCAGTGGCATTCCTATACACCAACAACAAGACAGAAGAGAGACAAATCAAGGAGTCGATCCCATTCACAACTGCACCCAAAACCAGAAGAGACCTAGGAATAAATTGAACCCAAGAGGCAAAGGATCTGTAACCCGAAAACTACCAAATACTCAGGAAAGTAATTGAAGAAGACACAAAGAAACGGAAAAACGTTCCATGCTCATGGATTGGGAGAACCAACATTGTGAAGAGGTCAATGCTACCTAGAGCAATCTACACATGCAATGCAATCCCCGTCAAAATACCATCCACTTTTTTCCAAGAAATGGAACAAATAATCCTAAGATTTGAATGGAACCTGAAGAGACCACGAATAGCCAGAGGAATATTGAGAAAGAAAAGCAAAGCTGGCGGCATCACAATTCTGGACTTCCAGCTCTATGACAAAGCTGTCATCATCAAGACAGTATGGTACTGGCACAAAAACAGACACATAGATCCATGGAACAGAATCGAGAGCCCAGAAATGGACCCTCAACTCTATGGTCAACTTATCTTTGACAGAGCAGGAAAGAATGTCCAATGGCAAAAAGAGAGTCTCTTCAACAACTGGAGTTGTGGAAATGGGACAGCCCCATGCAGAAGAATGACACTGGACCATTTCCTGACACCACACACAAAAATAGACTCCAAATGTTTGAAAGACCTCAGGGTGAGACAGGACTCCATCAAAATCCTAAAGGAGAACACAGGTAGAAAGCTCTTCGACCTCAGCCGCAGCAACTTCTTCCTACAAACATCACCAAAGGCACGGGAAGCCAGGGCAAAAATGAACTATTGGGATTTCATCAAGATAAAAACCTTTGGCACAGCAAAAGAAACAGTCCACAAAACCAAAACACAACCGACAGAATGGGAGAAATTATTTACGAATGACATATCAGATAAAGGGCTACTATCCAATATGAATAAAAACGTATCAAACTCAACACCCAAAGAACAAATAATCCAATAAAAAAATAGGCAGAAGACATGAACAGACATTTTTCCAAAGAAGACATCCAAATGGCCAACAGGCACAGGAAAAAGTGCTCAACACGGCTCGGCATCAGGGAAATCCACATCAAAACCTCAATGAGATACCCTCTCACACCCGTCAGAATGGCTCAAATGAACAAGTAAGGGAACGACAGAGGTTGGCGGGGATGTGGAGAAAGGGGAACCCTCCTACACTGGTGGTGGGAATGCAAGCTGGGGCAACCCCTCTGGAAAACAGGATGGAGGTTCCTCAAATAGTTGAAATTAGAGCTACCATCCGATCCAGCAATTGCACTCCTGGGTATTTACCCCAAAGATACAAATGTAGGGACCCGAAGCGGTACGTTCACCCCATTGTTTATAGCAGCAATGTCCACAATAGCCAAACTGTTGAAAGTGCCAAGATGTCCATCGACAGATGAGTGGATAAAGAAGAAGTGGTATATATATACACAATGGAATATTACGCAGCCATCAAAAGGAATGAGATGTTGCCATGGACAACGACGTGGATGGAAGTGGAGGGTCCGATGATTAGTGAAATAAGTCAATCAGAGAAAGACATGTATCATATGACCTCACTGATATGAGGAATTCTTAATCTCAGGAACAGAGTGAGGCTTGCTGGAGTGGTCGGGGGTGGGAGGGATGGGCTGGCTGGGTGATAGACATTGGGGAGGGTATGAGCTACGGTGAGCGCTGTGAATTGTGTAAGACTGTTGAATCACAGATCTCTACTTCTGAAACAAATAACGCAACATATTTTAAGAATAAAGGAAAAGAAGGAGATAGCAGGAGAGGAAGAATGAAGGGGAGTTAGTGAGAGGGGGAGACAGACCAGGAGAGATGATGGATTCTGAAAAAAAATCCGAGGTTTCTAGAGGGGAGGTGGGTCGGGGGATTGGTTAGCCTGGTGATGGGTATTAAAGAGGGCACATTCTGCATGGAGCACTGTGTGTTCGGAACAAACAATGAATCATGGGACACTACACCAAAACAAATGATGTAGTACATGGTGATTAACAAAGCAATAAAAAACAAAGACTGTAATAAGAGATGAAGAAGGACACTATATCCTACTTAAAGGGTCTATCCAAGAAGAAGATCTAACAATTGTAAATGTCTATGCCCCGAACATGGGAGCATCCAATTATATAAGGCAATTTAGAAGAAAAGCAAAGAAAGACATTGACAACCATACAATCATAGTGGGGGACTTTAACACCCCCCTAACTGAAATGGCCAGATCATCTAAGCAAAAGATCAACAAGGAAATAAAGACTTTAAAAGACACACTGGACCAAATGGACTTCACAGACATATTCAGAACGTTCCATCCCGAAGCAACGGAATACACATTCTTCTCTAGGGCCCATGGAACGTTCTCCAGAATGGATCACATCCTAGGTCACAAATCAGGTCTCAACCGGTACCCAAAGATTGGGATCATTCCCTGCACATTTTCAGACCACAATGCTTTGAAACTAGAACTCAATCACAAGAGGAAAGTCGGAAAGAACTCAAATATATGGAGGCTAAAGAGCATCCTACGAAAGAATGAATGGGTCAACCAGGAAATTAAAGAAGAATTTAAAAATTCATGGAAACCAATGAAAATGAAAACACAACTGTCCAAAATCTTTGGGATACAGCCAAGGCAGTCCTGCGAGGAAAGTATATAGCAATACAAGCCTTTCTCAAGAAACATGAAAGGTCTCAAATACACACCCTAACCCTACACCTAAAGGAGCTGGAGAAAGAACGGCCAATAAAGCCTAAACCCAGCAGGAGAAGAGAAATCATGCAGATCAAAGCAGAAATCAATGAAATAGAACCCAAAAGAACAGTAGAACAGATCAACGGAACTAGGAGCTGGTTCTTTGAAAGAATTCACAAGATTGATACACCCCTGTCCAGGCTGATCAAAAAGAAAAGAGAAATGACCCAAATCAACAAAATCATGAATGAAGGAGGAGAGATCACAACCAACACCAAAGAAATACAAACGATTATAAGAACGTAATCTGAGCAACCCTATGGCAGCATATTCCATATCCTGGAAGAAATGGGTGCATTCCTAGAGATGTGTCAACTACCAAAACTGACCCAGGAAGAAAGAGAAAACCTGAACAGTCCTATAACCACGAAGGCAATTGAAGTAGTCATCAAAAACCTCCCAAGAAACCAAAGCCCAGGGCCAGATGGATTCCCAGGGGAATTCTATCAGACATTTAAAGAAGAATTAATACCTATTCTCCTGAAACTGTTCCAAACAATAGAAATGGAAGGAAAACTTCCAATCTCATTTTATGAGGCCACCATTACCTTGATCCCAAAACCAGACAAAGATCCCATCAAAAAGGAGTATTAGAGACCAATATCCTTGATGAACATCGATGCAAAAATTCTCACCAAAATACTAGCCAAGAGGACCCAACAGTACATGAAAAGGAGTATTCACCATGACCAAGTGGGATTTATCCCTGGGCTGCAAGGCTGGTTGAACATCCGCAAATCAATCAACGTGATAAAACACATTAACCAAAGAAAGAACAAGAATCATATGATCCTCTCAATAGATGCAGAAAAACCATTTGACAAAGTAAAGCACACTTTCTGGATCAAAACTCTTCAGAGTACAGGGACACCGGGTACATACCTCAATATCATAAAAGCCATCTACGAACAACCTACAGCGAATATCATTCTCAATGGGGAAAAGCTGAGATCTTTTCCCCTAAGGTCAGGAACGCGGCAGGGATAGCCACTCTCACCACTGCTATTCAACATAGTATTAGAAGTCCTAGCCACAGCAATCAGACAACAAAAAGAAATCCAAGGCATCCAAATCGGCAGAGAGGAAGTCAAACTCTCACTCTTTGCAGATGATATGATACTTTATGTGGAAAACCCAAAAGACTCCACCCCAAAACTGCTACAACTCACACAGCAATTCCGTCAAGTAGCAGGCTATAAAATCAATGCACAGACATCAGTGGCATTCCTATACACCAACAACAAGACAGAAGAGAGACAAATCAAGGAGTCGATCCCATTCACAACTGCACCCAAAACCAGAAGAGACCTAGGAATAAATTGAACCCAAGAGGCAAAGGATCTGTACCCCGAAAACTACCAAATACTCAGGAAAGTAATTGAAGAAGACACAAAGAAACGGAAAAACGTTCCATGCTCATGGATTGGGAGAACCAACATTGTGAAGAGGTCAATGCTACCTAGAGCAATCTACACATGCAATGCAATCCCCGTCAAAATACCATCCACTTTTTTCCAAGAAATGGAACAAATAATCCTAAGATTTGAATGGAACCAGAAGAGACCACGAATAGCCAGAGGAATATTGAGAAAGAAAAGCAAAGCTGGCGGCATCACAATTCTGGACTTCCAGCTCTATGACAAAGCTTAATCATCAAGACAGTATGGTACTGGCACAAAAACAGACACATAGATCCATGGAACAGAATCGAGAGCCCAGAAATGGACCCTCAACTCTATGGTCAACTTATCTTTGACAGAGCAGGAAAGAATGTCCAATGGCAAAAAGAGAGTCTCTTCAACAACTGGAGTTGTGGAAATGGGACAGCCCCATGCAGAAGAATGACACTGGACCATTTCCTGAAACCACACACAAAAATAGACTCCAAATGTTTGAAAGACCTCAGGGTGAGACAGGACTCCATCAAAATCCTAAAGGAGAACACAGGTAGCAAGCTCTTCGACCTCAGCCGCAGCAACTTCTTCCTACAAACATCACCAAAGGCACGGGAAGCCAGGGCAAAAATGAACTATTGGGATTTCATCAAGATAAAAACCTTTGGCACAGCAAAAGAAACAGTCCACAAAACCAAAACACAACCGACAGAATGGGAGAAATTATTTACGAATGACATATCAGATAAAGGGCTACTATCCAATATGTATAAAAACGTATCAAACTCAACACCCAAAGAACAAATAATCCAATCAAAAAATAGGCAGAAGACATGAACAGACATTTTTCCAAAGAAGATATCCAAATGGCCCACAGGCACAGGAAAAAGTGCTCAACACGGCTCGGCATCAGGGAAATCCACATCAAAACCTCAATGAGATACCCCCTCACACCCGTCAGAATGGCTCAAATGAACAAGTCAGGGAACGACAGAGGTTGGCGGGGATGTGGAGAAAGGGGAACCCTCCTACACTGGTGGTGGGAATGCAAGCTGGTGCAACCCCTCTGGAAAACAGGATGGAGGTTCCTCAAATAGTTGAAATTAGAGCTACCATCCGATCCAGCAATTGCACTCCTGGGTATTTATCCCAAAGATACAAATGTAGGGACCCGAAGCGGTACGTGCACCCCATTGTTTATAGCAGCAATGTCCACAATAGCCAAACTGTTGAAAGAGCCAAGATGTCCATCGACAGAAGAGTGGATAAAGAAGAAGTGGTATATATATACACAATGGAATATTACGCAGCCATCAAAAGGAATGAGATGTTGTCATGGACAACGACGTGGATGGAAGTGGAGGGTCCGATGATTAGTGAAATAAGTCAATCAGAGAAAGACATGTATCATATGACCTCACTGATATGAGGAATTCTTAATCTCAGGAACAGAGTGAGGCTTGCTGGAGTGGTCGGGGGTGGGAGGGATGGGCTGGCTGGGTGATAGACATTGGGGAGGGTATGAGCTACGGTGAGCGCTGTGAATTGTGTAAGACTGTTGAATCACAGATCTCTACTTCTGAAACAAATAACGCAACATATTTTAAGAATAAAGGAAAAGAAGGAGATAGCAGGAGAGGAAGAATGAAGGGGAGTTAGTGAGAGGGGGAGACAGACCAGGAGAGATGATGGATTCTGAAAAAAAATCCGAGGTTTCTAGAGGGGAGGTGGGTCGGGGGATTGGTTAGCCTGGTGATGGGTATTAAAGAGGGCACATTCTGCATGGAGCACTGTGTGTTCGGAACAAACAATGAATCATGGGACACTACACCAAAACAAATGATGTAGTACATGGTGATTAACAAAGCAATAAAAAACAAAGACTGTAATAAGAGATGAAGAAGGACACTATATCCTACTTAAAGGGTCTATCCAAGAAGAAGATCTAACAATTGTAAATGTCTATGCCCCGAACATGGGAGCATCCAATTATATAAGGCAATTTAGAAGAAAAGCAAAGAAAGACATTGACAACCATACAATCATAGTGGGGGACTTTAACACCCCCCTGACTGAAATGGCCAGATCATCTAAGCAAAAGATCAACAAGGAAATAAAGACTTTAAATGACACACTGGACCAAATGGACTTCACAGACATATTCAGAACGTTCCATCCCGAAGCAACGGAATACACATTCTTCTCTAGGGCCCATGGAACGTTCTCCAGAATGGATCACATCCTAGGTCACAAATCAGGTCTCAACCGGTACCCAAAGATTGGGATCATTCCCTGCACATTTTCAGACCACAATGCTTTGAAACTAGAACTCAATCACAAGAGGAAAGTCGGAAAGAACTCAAATATATGGAGGCTAAAGAGCATCCTACGAAAGAATGAATGGGTCAACCAGGAAATTAAAGAAGAATTTAAAAATTCATGGAAACCAATGAAAATGAAAACACAACTGTCCAAAATCTTTGGGATACAGCCAAGGCAGTCCTGCGAGGAAAGTATATAGCAATACAAGCCTTTCTCAAGAAACATGAAAGGTCTCAAATACACACCCTAACCCTACACCTAAAGGAGCTGGAGAAAGAACGGCCAATAAAGCGTAAACCCAGCAGGAGAAGAGACATCATGCAGATCAGAGCAGAAATCAATGAAATAGAACCCAAAAGAACAGTAGAACAGATCAACGGAACTAGGAGCTGGTTCTTTGAAAGAATTCACAAGATTGATACACCCCTGTCCAGGCTGATCAAAAAGAAAAGAGAAATGACCCAAATCAACAAAATCATGAATGAAAGAGGAGAGATCACAACCAACACCAAAGAAATACAAGCGATTATAAGAACGTAATCTGAGCAACCCTATGGCAGCATATTCCATAACCTGGAAGAAATGGGTGCATTCCTAGAGATGTGTCAACTACCAAAACTGACCCAGGAAGAAAGAGAAAACCTGAACAGTCCTATAACCACGAAGGCAATTGAAGTAGTCATCAAAAACCTCCCAAGAAACCAAAGCCCAGGGCCAGATGGATTCCCAGGGGAATTCTATCCGACATTTAAAGAAGAATTAATACCTATTCTCCTGAAACTGTTCCAAACAATAGAAATGGAAGGAAAACTTCCAAACTCATTTTATGAGGCCACCATTACCTTGATCGCAAAACGAGACAAAGATCCCATCAAAAAGGAGTATTAGAGACCAATATCCTTGATGAACATCGATGCAAAAATTCTCACCAAAATACTAGCCAAGAGGACCCAACAGTACATGAAAAGGAGTATTCACCATGACCAAGTGGGATTTATCCCTGGGCTGCAAGGCTGGTTCAACATCCGCAAATCAATCAACGTGATAAAACACATTAACCAAAGAAAGAACAAGAATCATATGATCCTCTCAATAGATGCAGAAAAACCATTTGACAAAGTAAAGCACACTTTCTGGATCAAAACTCTTCAGAGTACAGGGACAGCGGGTACATACCTCAATATCATAAAAGCCATCTACGAACAACCTACAGCGAATATCATTCTCAATGGGGAAAAGCTGAGATCTTTTCCCCTAAGGTCAGGAACGCGGCAGGGATAGCCACTCTCACCACTGCTATTCAACATAGTATTAGAAGTCCTAGCCACAGCAATCAGACAACAAAAAGAAATCCAAGGCATCCAAATCGGCAGAGAGGAAGTCAAACTCTCACTCTTTGCAGATGATATGATACTTTATGTGGAAAACCCAAAAGACTCCACCCCAAAACTGCTACAACTCACACAGCAATTCCGTCAAGTAGCAGGCTATAAAATCAATGCACAGACATCAGTGGCATTCCTATACACCAACAACAAGACAGAAGAGAGACAAATCAAGGAGTCGATCCCATTCACAACTGCACCCAAAACCAGAAGAGACCTAGGAATAAATTGAACCCAAGAGGCAAAGGATCTGTAACCCGAAAACTACCAAATACTCAGGAAAGTAATTGAAGAAGACACAAAGAAACGGAAAAACGTTCCATGCTCATGGATTGGGAGAACCAACATTGTGAAGAGGTCAATGCTACCTAGAGCAATCTACACATGCAATGCAATCCCCGTCAAAATACCATCCACTTTTTTCCAAGAAATGGAACAAATAATCCTAAGATTTGAATGGAACCTGAAGAGACCACGAATAGCCAGAGGAATATTGAGAAAGAAAAGCAAAGCTGGCGGCATCACAATTCTGGACTTCCAGCTCTATGACAAAGCTGTCATCATCAAGACAGTATGGTACTGGCACAAAAACAGACACATAGATCCATGGAACAGAATCGAGAGCCCAGAAATGGACCCTCAACTCTATGGTCAACTTATCTTTGACAGAGCAGGAAAGAATGTCCAATGGCAAAAAGAGAGTCTCTTCAACAACTGGAGTTGTGGAAATGGGACAGCCCCATGCAGAAGAATGACACTGGACCATTTCCTGACACCACACACAAAAATAGACTGCAAATGTTTGAAAGACCTCAGGGTGAGACAGGACTCCATCAAAATCCTAAAGGAGAACACAGGTAGAAAGCTCTTCGACCTCAGCCGCAGCAACTTCTTCCTACAAACATCACCAAAGGCACGGGAAGCCAGGGCAAAAATGAACTATTGGGATTTCATCAAGATAAAAACCTTTGGCACAGCAAAAGAAACAGTCCACAAAACCAAAACACAACCGACAGAATGGGAGAAATTATTTACGAATGACATATCAGATAAAGGGCTACTATCCAATATGAATAAAAACGTATCAAACTCAACACCCAAAGAACAAATAATCCAATAAAAAAATAGGCAGAAGACATGAACAGACATTTTTCCAAAGAAGACATCCAAATGGCCAACAGGCACAGGAAAAAGTGCTCAACACGGCTCGGCATCAGGGAAATCCACATCAAAACCTCAATGAGATACCCTCTCACACCCGTCAGAATGGCTCAAATGAACAAGTAAGGGAACGACAGAGGTTGGCGGGGATGTGGAGAAAGGGGAACCCTCCTACACTGGTGGTGGGAATGCAAGCTGGGGCAACCCCTCTGGAAAACAGGATGGAGGTTCCTCAAATAGTTGAAATTAGAGCTACCATCCGATCCAGCAATTGCACTCCTGGGTATTTACCCCAAAGATACAAATGTAGGGACCCGAAGCGGTACGTTCACCCCATTGTTTATAGCAGCAATGTCCACAATAGCCAAACTGTTGAAAGTGCCAAGATGTCCATCGACAGATGAGTGGATAAAGAAGAAGTGGTATATATATACACAATGGAATATTACGCAGCCATCAAAAGGAATGAGATGTTGCCATGGACAACGACGTGGATGGAAGTGGAGGGTCCGATGATTAGTGAAATAAGTCAATCAGAGAAAGACATGTATCATATGACCTCACTGATATGAGGAATTCTTAATCTCAGGAACAGAGTGAGGCTTGCTGGAGTGGTCGGGGGTGGGAGGGATGGGCTGGCTGGGTGATAGACATTGGGGAGGGTATGAGCTACGGTGAGCGCTGTGAATTGTGTAAGACTGTTGAATCACAGATCTCTACTTCTGAAACAAATAACGCAACATATTTTAAGAATAAAGGAAAAGAAGGAGATAGCAGGAGAGGAAGAATGAAGGGGAGTTAGTGAGAGGGGGAGACAGACCAGGAGAGATGATGGATTCTGAAAAAAAATCCGAGGTTTCTAGAGGGGAGGTGGGTCGGGGGATTGGTTAGCCTGGTGATGGGTATTAAAGAGGGCACATTCTGCATGGAGCACTGTGTGTTCGGAACAAACAATGAATCATGGGACACTACACCAAAACAAATGATGTAGTACATGGTGATTAACAAAGCAATAAAAAACAAAGACTGTAATAAGAGATGAAGAAGGACACTATATCCTACTTAAAGGGTCTATCCAAGAAGAAGATCTAACAATTGTAAATGTCTATGCCCCGAACATGGGAGCATCCAATTATATAAGGCAATTTAGAAGAAAAGCAAAGAAAGACATTGACAACCATACAATCATAGTGGGGGACTTTAACACCCCCCTAACTGAAATGGCCAGATCATCTAAGCAAAAGATCAACAAGGAAATAAAGACTTTAAAAGACACACTGGACCAAATGGACTTCACAGACATATTCAGAACGTTCCATCCCGAAGCAACGGAATACACATTCTTCTCTAGGGCCCATGGAACGTTCTCCAGAATGGATCACATCCTAGGTCACAAATCAGGTCTCAACCGGTACCCAAAGATTGGGATCATTCCCTGCACATTTTCAGACCACAATGCTTTGAAACTAGAACTCAATCACAAGAGGAAAGTCGGAAAGAACTCAAATATATGGAGGCTAAAGAGCATCCTACGAAAGAATGAATGGGTCAACCAGGAAATTAAAGAAGAATTTAAAAATTCATGGAAACCAATGAAAATGAAAACACAACTGTCCAAAATCTTTGGGATACAGCCAAGGCAGTCCTGCGAGGAAAGTATATAGCAATACAAGCCTTTCTCAAGAAACATGAAAGGTCTCAAATACACACCCTAACCCTACACCTAAAGGAGCTGGAGAAAGAACGGCCAATAAAGCCTAAACCCAGCAGGAGAAGAGAAATCATGCAGATCAAAGCAGAAATCAATGAAATAGAACCCAAAAGAACAGTAGAACAGATCAACGGAACTAGGAGCTGGTTCTTTGAAAGAATTCACAAGATTGATACACCCCTGTCCAGGCTGATCAAAAAGAAAAGAGAAATGACCCAAATCAACAAAATCATGAATGAAGGAGGAGAGATCACAACCAACACCAAAGAAATACAAACGATTATAAGAACGTAATCTGAGCAACCCTATGGCAGCATATTCCATATCCTGGAAGAAATGGGTGCATTCCTAGAGATGTGTCAACTACCAAAACTGACCCAGGAAGAAAGAGAAAACCTGAACAGTCCTATAACCACGAAGGCAATTGAAGTAGTCATCAAAAACCTCCCAAGAAACCAAAGCCCAGGGCCAGATGGATTCCCAGGGGAATTCTATCAGACATTTAAAGAAGAATTAATACCTATTCTCCTGAAACTGTTCCAAACAATAGAAATGGAAGGAAAACTTCCAATCTCATTTTATGAGGCCACCATTACCTTGATCCCAAAACCAGACAAAGATCCCATCAAAAAGGAGTATTAGAGACCAATATCCTTGATGAACATCGATGCAAAAATTCTCACCAAAATACTAGCCAAGAGGACCCAACAGTACATGAAAAGGAGTATTCACCATGACCAAGTGGGATTTATCCCTGGGCTGCAAGGCTGGTTGAACATCCGCAAATCAATCAACGTGATAAAACACATTAACCAAAGAAAGAACAAGAATCATATGATCCTCTCAATAGATGCAGAAAAACCATTTGACAAAGTAAAGCACACTTTCTGGATCAAAACTCTTCAGAGTACAGGGACACCGGGTACATACCTCAATATCATAAAAGCCATCTACGAACAACCTACAGCGAATATCATTCTCAATGGGGAAAAGCTGAGATCTTTTCCCCTAAGGTCAGGAACGCGGCAGGGATAGCCACTCTCACCACTGCTATTCAACATAGTATTAGAAGTCCTAGCCACAGCAATCAGACAACAAAAAGAAATCCAAGGCATCCAAATCGGCAGAGAGGAAGTCAAACTCTCACTCTTTGCAGATGATATGATACTTTATGTGGAAAACCCAAAAGACTCCACCCCAAAACTGCTACAACTCACACAGCAATTCCGTCAAGTAGCAGGCTATAAAATCAATGCACAGACATCAGTGGCATTCCTATACACCAACAACAAGACAGAAGAGAGACAAATCAAGGAGTCGATCCCATTCACAACTGCACCCAAAACCAGAAGAGACCTAGGAATAAATTGAACCCAAGAGGCAAAGGATCTGTACCCAGAAAACTACCAAATACTCAGGAAAGATATTGAAGAAGACACAAAGAAACGGAAAAACTTTCCATGCTCATGGATTGGGAGAACCAACATTGTGAAGAGGTCAATGCTACCTAGAGCAATCTACACATGCAATGCAATCCCCGTCAAAATACCATCCACTTTTTTCCAAGAAATGGAACAAATAAACCTAAGATTTGAATGGAACCAGAAGAGACCACGAATAGCCAGAGGAATATTGAGAAAGAAAAGCAAAGCTGGCGGCATCACAATTCTGGACTTCCAGCTCTATGACAAAGCTGTCATCATCAAGACAGTATGGTACTGGCACAAAAACAGATACATAGATCCATGGAACAGAATCGAGAGCCCAGAAATGGACCCTCAACTCTATGGTCAACTTATCTTTGACAGAGCAGGAAAGAATGTCCAATGGCAAAAAGAGAGTCTCTTCAACAACTGGAGTTGTGGAAATTGGACAGCCCCATGCAGAAGAATGACACTGGACCATTTCCTGACACCACACACAAAAATAGACTCCAAATGTTTGAAAGACCTCAGTGTGAGA
Source organism: Eumetopias jubatus (assembly GCF_037043125.1). Classification (NCBI taxonomy): domain Eukaryota; kingdom Metazoa; phylum Chordata; class Mammalia; order Carnivora; family Otariidae; genus Eumetopias; species Eumetopias jubatus. Next base: position 249,248 of record NW_028274839.1, on the reverse strand, counting down.
CAGGACTCCATCAAAATCCTAAAGGAGAACACAGGTAGCAAGCTCTTCGACCTCAGCCGCAGCAACTTCTTCCTACAAACATCACCAAAGGCACGGGAAGCCAGGGCAAAAAGGAACTATTGGGATTTCATCAAGATAAAAACCTTTGGCACAGCAAAAGAAACAGTCCACAAAACCAAAAGACAACCGACAGAATGGGAGAAATTATTTACGAATGACATATCAGATAAAGGGCTACTATCCAATATGTATAAAAACGTATCAAACTCAACACCCAAAGAACAAATAATCCAATCAAAAAATAGGCAGAAGACATGAACAGACATTTTTCCAAAGAAGATATCCAAATGGCCCACAGGCACAGGAAAAAGTGCTCAACACGGCTCGGCATCAGGGAAATCCACATCAAAACCTCAATGAGATACCCCCTCACACCCGTCAGAATGGCTCAAATGAACAAGTCAGGAAACGACAGAGGTTGGCGGGGATGTGGAGAAAGGGGAACCCTCCTACACTGGTGGTGGGAATGCAAGCTGGTGCAACCCCTCTGGAAAACAGGATGGAGGTTCCTCAAATAGTTGAAATTAGAGCTACCATCCGATCCAGCAATTGCACTCCTGGGTATTTACCCCAAAGATACAAATGCAGGGACCCGAAGCGGTACGTGCACCCCATTGTTTATAGCAGCAATGTCCACAATAGCCAAACTGTTGAAAGAGCCAAGATGTCCATCGACAGAAGAGTGGATAAAGAAGAAGTGATATATATATACACAATGGAATATTACGCAGCCATCAAAAGGAATGAGATGTTGCCATGGACAACGACGTGGATGGAACTGGAGGGTCCGATGATTAGTGAAATAAGTCAATCAGAGAAAGACATGTATCATATGACCTCACTGATATGAGGAATTCTTAATCTCAGGAACAGAGTGAGGCTTGCTGGAGTGGTCGGGGGTGGGAGGGATGGGCTGGCTGGGTGATAGACATTGGGGAGGGTATGAGCTACGGTGAGCGCTGTGAATTGTGTAAGACTGTTGAATCACAGATCTCTACTTCTGAAACAAATAACGCAACATATTTTAAGAATAAAGGAAAAGAAGGAGATAGCAGGAGAGGAAGAATGAAGGGGAGTTAGTGAGAGGGGGAGACAGACCAGGAGAGATGATGGATTCTGAAAAAAAATCCGAGGTTTCTAGAGGGGAGGTGGGTCGGGGGATTGGTTAGCCTGGTGATGGGTATTAAAGAGGGCACATTCTGCATGGAGCACTGTGTGTTCGGAACAAACAATGAATCATGGGACACTACACCAAAACAAATGATGTAGTACATGGTGATTAACAAAGCAATAAAAAACAAAGACTGTAATAAGAGATGAAGAAGGACACTATATCCTACTTAAAGGGTCTATCCAAGAAGAAGATCTAACAATTGTAAATGTCTATGCCCCGAACATGGGAGCATCCAATTATATAAGGCAATTTAGAAGAAAAGCAAAGAAAGACATTGACAACCATACAATCATAGTGGGGGACTTTAACACCCCCCTGACTGAAATGGCCAGATCATCTAAGCAAAAGATCAACAAGGAAATAAAGACTTTAAATGACACACTGGACCAAATGGACTTCACAGACATATTCAGAACGTTCCATCCCGAAGCAACGGAATACACATTCTTCTCTAGGGCCCATGGAACGTTCTCCAGAATGGATCACATCCTAGGTCACAAATCAGGACTCAACCGGTACCCAAAGATTGGGATCATTCCCTGCACATTTTCAGACCACAATGCTTTGAAACTAGAACTCAATTACAAGAGGAAAGTCGGAAAGAACTCAAATACATGGAGGCTAAAGAGCATCCTACGAAAGAATGAATGGGTCAACCAGGAAATTAAAGAAGAATTTAAAAATTCATGGAAACCAATGAAAATGAAAACACAACTGTCCAAAATCTTTGGGATACAGCCAAGGCAGTCCTGCGAGGAAAGTATATAGCAATACAAGCCTTTCTCAAGAAACATGAAAGGTCTCAAATACACACCCTAACCCTACACCTAAAGGAGCTGGAGAAAGAACGGCCAATAAAGCCTAAACCCAGCAGGAGAAGAGAAATCATGCAGATCAGAGCAGAAATCAATGAAATAGAACCCAAAAGAACAGTAGAACAGATCAACGGAACTAGGAGCTGGTTCTTTGAAAGAATTCACAAGATTGATACACCCCTGTCCAGGCTGATCAAAAAGAAAAGAGAAATGACCCAAATCAACAAAATCATGAATGAAAGAGGAGAGATCACAACCAACACCAAAGAAATACAAACGATTATAAAAACGTAATCTGAGCAACCCTATGGCAGCATATTCCATAACCTGGAAGAAATGGGTGCATTCCTAGAGATGTGTCAACTACCAAAACTGACCCAGGAAGAAAGAGAAAACCTGAACAGTCCTATAACCACGAAGGCAATTGAAGTAGTCATCAAAAACCTCCCAAGAAACCAAAGCTCAGGGCCAGATGGATTCCCAGGGGAATTCTATCAGACATTTAAAGAAGAATTAATACCTATTCTCCTGAAACTCTTCCAAACAATAGAAATGGAAGGAAAACTTCCAAACTCATTTTATGAGGCCACCATTACCTTGATCTCAAAACGAGACAAAGATCCCATCAAAAAGGAGTATTAGAGACCAATATCCTTGATGAACATCGATGCAAAAATTCTCACCAAAATACTAGCCAAGAGGATCCAACAGTACATGAAAAGGAGTATTCACCATGACCAAGTGGGATTTATCCCTGGGCTGCAAGGCTGGTTCAACATCCGCAAATCAATCAACGTGATAAAACACATTAACAAAAGAAAGAACAAGAATCATATGATCCTCTCAATAGATGCAGAAAAACCATTTGACAAAGTAAAGCACACTTTCTGGATCAAAACTCTTCAGAGTACAGGGACAGCGGGTACATACCTCAATATCATAAAAGCCATCTACGAACAACCTACAGCGAATATCATTCTAAATGGGGAAAAGCTGAGATCTTTTCCCCTAAGGTCAGGAACGCGGCAGGGATAGCCACTCTCACCACTGCTATTCAACATAGTATTAGAAGTCCTAGCCACAGCAATCAGACAACAAAAAGAAATCCAAGGCATCCAAATCGGCAGAGAGGAAGTCAAACTCACACTCTTTGCCGATGATATGATACTTTATGTGGAAAACCCAAAAGACTCCACCCCAAAACTGCTACAACTCACACAGCAATTCCGTCAAGTAGCAGGCTATAAAATCAATGCACAGACATCAGTGGCATTCCTATACACCAACAACAAGACAGAAGAGAGACAAATCAAGGAGTCGATCCCATTCACAACTGCACCCAAAACCAGAAGAGACCTAGGAATAAATTGAACCCAAGAGGCAAAGGATCTGTAACTCGAAAACTACCAAATACTCAGGAAAGAAATTGAAGAAGACACAAAGAAACGGAAAAACGTTCCATGCTCATGGATTGGGAGAACCAACATTGTGAAGAGGTCAATGCTACCTAGAGCAATCTACACATGCAATGCAATCCCCGTCAAAATACCATCCACTTTTTTCCAAGAAATGGAACAAATAATCCTAAGATTTGAATGGAACCAGAAGAGACCACGAATAGCCAGAGGAATATTGAGAAAGGAAAGCAAAGCTGGCGGCATCACAATTCTGGACTTCCAGCTCTATGACAAAGCTGTCATCATCAAGACAGTATGGTACTGGCACAAAAACAGACACATAGATCCATGGAACAGAATCGAGAGCCCAGAAATGGACCCTCAACTCTCTGGTCAACTTATCTTTGACAGAGCAGGAAAGAATGTCCAATGGCAAAAAGAGAGTCTCTTCAACAACTGGAGTTGTGGAAATGGGACAGCCCCATGCAGAAGAATGACACTGGACCATTTCCTGACACCACACACAAAAATAGACTCCAAATGTTTGAAAGACCTCAGTGTGAGACAGGACTCAATCAAAATCCTAAAGGAGAACACAGGTAGCAAGCTCTTCGACCTCAGCCGCAGCAACTTCTTCCTACAAACATCACCAAAGGCACGGGAAGCCAGGGCAAAAATGAACTATTGGGATTTCATCAAGATAAAAACCTTTGGCACAGCAAAAGAAACAGTCCACAAAACCAAAACACAACCGACAGAATGGGAGAAATTATTTACGAATGACATATCAGATAAAGGGCTACTATCCAATATGAATAAAAACGTATCAAACTCAACACCCAAAGAACAAATAATCCAATCAAAAAATAGGCAGAAGACATGAACAGACATTTTTCCAAAGAAGACATCCAAATGGCCCACAGGCACAGGAAAGAGTGCTCAACACGGCTCGGCATCAGGGAAATCCACATCAAAACCTCAATGAGATACCCTCTCACACCCGTCAGAATGGCTCAAATGAACAAGTCAGGGAACGACAGAGGTTGGCGGGGATGTGGAGAAAGGGGAACCCTCCTACACTGGTGGTGGGAATGCAAGCTGGGGCAACCCCTCTGGAAAACAGGATGGAGGTTCCTCAAATAGTTGAAATTAGAGCTACCATCTGATCCAGCAATTGCACTCCTGGGTATTTACCCCAAAGATACAAATGTAGGGACCCGAAGCGGTACGTGCACCCCATTGTTTATAGCAGCAATGTCCACAATAGCCAAACTGTTGAAAGAGCCAAGATGTCCATCGACAGATGAGTGGATAAAGAAGAGGTGGTATATATATACACAATGGAATATTACGCAGCCATCAAAAGGAATGAGATGTTGCCATGGACAACGACGTGGATGGAAGTGGAGGGTCCGATGATTAGTGAAATAAGTCAATCAGAGAAAGACATGTATCATATGACCTCACTGATATGAGGAATTCTTAATCTCAGGAACAGAGTGAGGCTTGCTGGAGTGGTCGGGGGTGGGAGGGATGGGCTGGCTGGGTGATAGACATTGGGGAGGGTATGGGCTACGGTGAGCGCTGAGAATTGTGTAAGACTGTTGAATCACAGATCTCTACTTCTGAAACAAATAACGCAACATATTTTAAGAATAAAGGAAAAGAAGGAGATAGCAGGAGAGGAAGAATGAAGGGGAGTTAGTGAGAGGGGGAGACAGACCAGGAGAGATGATGGATTCTGAAAAATAATCCGAGGTTTCTAGAGGGGAGGTGGGTCGGGGGATTGGTTAGCCTGGTGATGGGTATTAAAGAGGGCACATTCTGCATGGAGCACTGTGTGTTCGGAACAAACAATGAATCATGGGACACTACACCAAAACAAATGATGTAGTACATGGTGATTAACAAAGCAATAAAAAACAAAGACTGTAATAAGAGATGAAGAAGGACACTATATCCTACTTAAAGGGTCTATCCAAGAAGAAGATCTAACAATTGTAAATGTCTATGCCCCGAACATGGGAGCATCCAATTATATAAGGCAATTTAGAAGAAAAGCAAAGAAAGACATTGACAACCATACAATCATAGTGGGGGACTTTAACACCCCCCTGACTGAAATGGCCAGATCATCTAAGCAAAAGATCAACAAGGAATAAAGACTTTAAATGACACACTGGACCAAATGGACTTCACAGACATATTCAGAACGTTCCATCCCGAGGCAACGGAATACACATTCTTCTCTAGGGCCCATGGAAGGTTCTCCAGAATGGATCACATCCTAGGTCACAAATCAGGTCTCAACCGGTACCCAAAGATTGGGATCAGTCCCTGCACATTTTCAGACCACAATGCTTTGAAACTAGAACTCAATCACAAGAGGAAAGTCGGAAAGAACTCAAATACATGGAGGCTAAAGAGCATCCTACGAAAGAATGAATGGGTCAACCAGGAAATTAAAGAAGAATATAAAAATTCATGGAAACCAATGAAAATGAAAACACAACTGTCCAAAATCTTTGGGATACAGCCAAGGCAGTCCTGCGAGGAAAGTATATAGCAATACAAGCCTTTCTCAAGAAACATGAAAGGTCTCAAATACACACCCTAACCCTACACCTAAAGGAGCTGGAGAAAGAACGGCCAATAAAGCCTAAACCCAGCAGGAGAAGAGAAATCATGCAGATCAGAGCAGAAATCAATGAAATACAACCCAAAAGAACAGTAGAACAGATCAACGGAACTAGGAGCTGGTTCTTTGAAAGAATTCACAAGATTGATACACCCCTGTCCAGGCTGATCAAAAAGAAAAGAGAAATGACCCAAATCAACAAAATCATGAATGAAGGAGGAGAGATCACAACCAACACCAAAGAAATACAAACGATTATAAGAACGTAATCTGAGGAACACTATGGCAGCATATTCCATAACCTGGAAGAAATGGGTGCATTCCTAGAGATGTGTCAACTACCAAAACTGACCCAGAAAGAAAGAGAAAACCTGAACAGTCCTATAACCACGAAGGCAATTGAAGTAGTCATCAAAAACCTCCCAAGAAACCAAAGCCCAGGGCCAGATGGATTCCCAGGGGAATTCTATCAGACATTTAAAGAAGAATTAATACCTATTCTCCTGAAACTGTTCCAAACAATAGAAATGGAAGGAAAACTTCCAATCTCATTTTATGAGGCCACCATTACCTTGATCCCAAAACCAGACAAAGATCCCATCAAAAAGGAGTATTAGAGACCAATATCCTTGATGAACATCGATGCAAAAATTCTCACCAAAATACTAGCCAAGAGGACCCAACAGTACATGAAAAGGAGTATTCACCATGACCAAGTGGGATTTATCCCTGGGCTGCAAGGCTGGTTCAACATCCGCAAATCAATCAACGTGATAAAACACATTAACCAAAGAAAGAACAAGAATCATATGATCCTCTCAATAGATGCAGAAAAACCATTTGACAAAGTAAAGCACACTTTCTGGATCAAAACTCTTCAGAGTACAGGGACAGCGGGTACATACCTCAATATCATAAAAGCCATCTACGAACAACCTACAGCGAATATCATTCTCAATGGGGAAAAGCTGAGATCTTTTCCCCTAAGGTCAGGAACGCGGCAGGGATAGCCACTCTCACCACTGCTATTCAACATAGTATTAGAAGTCCTAGCCACAGCAATCAGACAACAAAAAGAAATCCAAGGCATCCAAATCGGCAGAGAGGAAGTCAAACTCTCACTCTTTGCAGATGATATGATACTTTATGTGGAAAACCCAAAAAACTCCACCCCAAAACTGCTACAACTCACACAGCAATTCCGTCAAGTAGCAGGCTATAAAATCAATGCACAGACATCAGTGGCATTCCTATACACCAACAACAAGACAGAAGAGAGACAAATCAAGGAGTCGATCCCATTCACAACTGCACCCAAAACCAGAAGAGACCTAGGAATAAATTGAACCCAAGTGGCAAAGGATCTGTACCCAGAAAACTACCAAATACTCAGGAAAGAAATTGAAGAAGACACAAAGAAACGGAAAAACGTTCCATGCTCATGGATTGGGAGAACCAACATTGTGAAGAGCTCAATGCTACCTAGAGCAATCTACACATGCAATGCAATCCCCGTCAAAATACCATCCACTTTTTTCCAAGAAATGGAACAAATAATCCTAAGATTTGAATGGAACCAGAAGAGACCACGAATAGCCAGAGGAATATTGAGAAAGAAAAGCAAAGCTGGCGGCATCACAATTCTGGACTTCCAGCTCTATGACAAAGCTGTCATCATCAAGACAGTATGGTACTGGCACAAAAACAGATACATAGATCCATGGAACAGAATCGAGAGCCCAGAAATGGACCCTCAACTCTATGGTCAACTTATCTTTGACAGAGCAGGAAAGAATGTCCAATGGCAAAAAGAGAGTCTCTTCAACAACTGGAGTTGTGGAAATGGGACAGCCCCATGCAGAAGAATGACACTGGACCATTTCCTGACACCACACACAAAAATAGACTCCAAATGTTTGAAAGACCTCAGTGTGAGACAGGACTCCATCAAAATCCTAAAGGAGAACACAGGTAGCAAGCTCTTCGACCTCAGCCGCAGCAACTTCTTCCTACAAACATCACCAAAGGCACGGGAAGCCAGGGCAAAAATGAACTATTGGGATTTCATCAAGATAAAAACCTTTGGCACAGCAAAAGAAACAGTCCACAAAACCAAAACACAACCGACAGAATGGGAGAAATTATTTACGAATGACATATCAGATAAAGGGCTACTATCCAATATGTATAAAAACGTATCAAACTCAACACCCAAAGAACAAATAATCCAATCAAAAAATAGGCAGAAGACATGAACAGACATTTTTCCAAAGAAGACATCCAAATGGCCCACAGGCACAGGAAAAAGTGCTCAACACGGCTCGGCATCAGGGAAATCCACATCAAAACCTCAATGAGATACCCTCTCACACCCGTCAGAATGGCTCAAATGAACAAGTCAGGGAACGACAGAGGTTGGCGGGGATGTGGAGAAAGGGGAACCCTCCTACACTGGTGGTGGGAATGCAAGCTGGGGCAACCCCTCTGGAAAACAGGATGGAGGTTCCTCAAATAGTTGAAATTAGAGCTACCATCCGATCCAGCAATTGCACTCCTGGGTATTTACCCCAAAGATTCAAATGTAGGGACCCGAAGCGGTACGTGCACCCCATTGTTTATAGCAGCAATGTCCACAGTAGCCAAACTTTTGAAAGAGCCAAGATGTCCATCGACAGATGAGTGGATAAAGAAGAGGTGGTATATATATACACAATGGAATATTACGCAGCCATCAAAAGGAATGAGATGTTGCCATGGACAACGACGTGGATGGAAGTGGAGGGTCCGATGATTAGTGAAATAAGTCAATCAGAGAAAGACATGTATCATATGACCTCACTGATATGAGGAATTCTTAATCTCAGGAACAGAGTGAGGCTTGCTGGAGTGGTCGGGGGTGGGAGGGATGGGCTGGCTGGGTGATAGACATTGGGGAGTGTATGAGCTACGGTGAGCGCTGTGAATTGTGTAAGACTGTTGAATCACAGATCTCTACTTCTGAAACAAATAACGCAACATATTTTAAGAATAAAGGAAAAGAAGGAGATAGCAGGAGAGGAAGAATGAAGGGGAGTTAGTGAGAGGGGGAGACAGACCAGGAGAGATGATGGATTCTGAAAAAAAATCCGAGGTTTCTAGAGGGGAGGTGGGTCGGGGGATTGGTTAGCCTGGTGATGGGTATTAAAGAGGGCACATTCTGCATGGAGCACTGTGTGTTCGGAACAAACAATGAATCATGGGACACTACACCAAAACAAATGATGTAGTACATGGTGATTAACAAAGCAATAAAAAACAAAGACTGTAATAAGAGATGAAGAAGGACACTATATCCTACTTAAAGGGTCTATCCAAGAAGAAGATCTAACAATTGTAAATGCCTATGCCCCGAACATGGGAGCATCCAATTATATAAGGCAATTTAGAAGAAAAGCAAAGAAAGACATTGACAACCATACAATCATAGTGGGGGACTTTAACACCCCCCTGACTGAAATGGCCAGATCATCTAAGCAAAAGATCAACAAGGAAATAAAGACTTTAAATGACACACTGGAACAAATGGACTTCACAGACATATTCAGAACGTTCCATCCCGAAGCAACGGAATACACATTCTTCTCTAGGGCCCATGGAACGTTCTCCAGAATGGATCACATCCTAGGTCACAAATCAGGTCTCAACCGGTACCCAAAGATTGGGATCATTCCCTGCACATTTTCAGACCACAATGCTTTGAAACTAGAACTCAATCACAAGAGGAAAGTCGGAAAGAACTCAAATACATGGAGGCTAAAGAGCATCCTACGAAAGAAAGAATGGGTCAACCAGGAAATTAAAGAAGAATTTAAAAATTCATGGAAACCAATGAAAATGAAAACACAACTGTCCAAAATCTTTGGGATACAGCCAAGGCAGTCCTGCGAGGAAAGTATATAGCAATACAAGCCTTTCTCAAGAAACATGAAAGGTCTCAAATACACACCCTAACCCTACACCTAAAGGAGCTGGAGAAAGAACGGCCAATAAAGCCTAAACCCAGCAGGAGAAGAGAAATCATGCAGATCAGAGCAGAAATCAATGAAATAGAACCCAAAAGAACAGTAGAACAGATCAACGGAACTAGGAGCTGGTTCTTTGAAAGAATTCACAAGATTGATACACCCCTGTCCAGGCTGATCAAAAAGAAAAGAGAAATGACCCAAATCAACAAAATCATGAATGAAGGAGGAGAGATCACAACCAACACCAAAGAAATACAAACGATTATAAGAACGTAATCTGAGGAACCCTATGGCAGCATATTCCATAACCTGGAAGAAATGGGTGCATTCCTAGAGATGTGTCAACTACCAAAACTGACCCAGGAAGAAAGAGAAAACCTGAACAGTCCTATAACCACGAAGGCAATTGAAGTAGTCATCAAAAACCTCCCAAGAAACCAAAGCCCAGGGCCAGATGGATTCCCAGGGGAATTCTATCAGACATTTAAAGAAGAATTAATACCTATTCTCCTGAAACTGTTCCAAACAATAGAAATGGAAGGAAAACTTCCAAACTCATTTTATGAGGCCACCATTACCTTGATCCCAAAACCAGACAAAGATCCCATCAAAAAGGAGTATTAGAGACCAATATCCTTGATGAACATCGATGCAAAAATTCTCACCAAAATACTAGCCAAGAGGACCCAACAGTACATGAAAAGGAGTATTCACCATGACCAAGTGGGATTTATCCCTGGGCTGCAAGGCTGGTTCAACATCCGCAAATCAATCAACGTGATAAAACACATTAACCAAAGAAAGAACAAGAATCATATGATCCTCTCAATAGATGCAGAAAAACCATTTGACAAAGTAAAGCACACTTTCTGGATCAAAACTCTTCAGAGTACAGGGACAGCGGGTACATACCTCAATATCATAAAAGCCATCTACGAACAACCTACAGCGAATATCATTCTCAATGGGGAAAAGCTGAGATCTTTTCCCCTAAGGTCAGGAACGCGGCAGGGATAGCCACTCTCACCACTGCTATTCAACATAGTATTAGAAGTCCTAGCCACAGCAATCAGACAACAAAAAGAAATCCAAGGCATCCAAATCGGCAGAGAGGAAGTCAAACTCTCACTCTTTGCAGATGATATGATACTTTATGTGGAAAACCCAAAAGACTCCACCCCAAAACTGCTACAACTCACACAGCAATTCCGTCAAGTAGCAGGCTATAAAATCAATGCACAGACATCAGTGGCATTCCTATACACCAACAACAAGACAGAAGAGAGACAAATCAAGGAGTCGATCCCATTCACAACTGCACCCAAAACCAGAAGAGACCTAGGAATAAATTGAACCCAAGAGGCAAAGGATCTGTACTCAGAAAACTACCAAATTCTCAGGAAAGAAATTGAAGAAGACACAAAGAAACGGAAAAACGTTCCATGCTCATGGATTGGGAGAACCAACATTGTGAAGAGGTCAATGCTACCTAGAGCAATCTACACATGCAATGCAATCCCCGTCAAAATACCATCCACTTTTTTCCAAGGAATGGAACAAATAATCCTAAGATTTGAATGGAACCAGAAGAGACCACGAATAGCCAGAGGAATATTGAGAAAGAAAAGCAAAGCTGGCGGCATCACAATTCTGGACTTCCAGCTCTATGACAAAGCTGTCATCATCAAGACAGTAGGGTACTGGCACAAAAACAGACACATAGATCCATGGAACAGAATCGAGAGCCCAGAAATGGACCCTCAACTCTATGGTCAACTTATCTTTGACAGAGCAGGAAAGAATGTCCAATGGCAAAAAGAGAGTCTCTTCAACAACTGGAGTTGTGGAAATTGGACAGCCCCATGCAGAAGAATGACACTGGACCATTTCCTGACACCACACACAAAAATAGACTCCAAATGTTTGAAAGACCTCAGTGTGAGACAGGACTCCATCAAAATCCTAAAGGAGAACACAGGTAGCAAGCTCTTCGACCTCAGCCGCAGCAACTTCTTCCTACAAACATCACCAAAGGCACGGGAATCCAGGGCAAAAAGGAACTATTGGGATTTCATCAAGATAAAAACCTTTGGCACAGCAAAAGAAACAGTCCACAAAACCAAAAGACAACCGAGAGAATGGGAGAAATTATTTACGAATGACATATCAGATAAAGGGCTACTATCCAATATGTATAAAAACGTATCAAACTCAACACCCAAAGAACAAATAATCCAATCAAAAAATAGGCAGAAGGCATGAACAGACATTTTTCCAAAGAAGACATCCAAATGGCCAACAGGCACATGAAAAAGTGCTCAACACGGCTCGGCATCAGGGAAATCCACATCAAAACCTCAATGAGATACCCCATCACACCCGTCAGAATGGCTCAAATGAACAAGTCAGGGAACGACAGAGGTTGGCGGGGATGTGGAGAAAGGGGAACCCTCCTACACTGGTGGTGGGAATGCAAGGTGGGGCAACCCCTCTGGAAAACAGGATGGAGGTTCCTCAAATAGTTGAAATTAGAGCTACCATCCGATCCAGCAATTGCACTCCTGGGTATTTACCCCAAAGATACAAATGTAGGGACCCGAAGCGGTACGTGCACCCCATTGTTTATAGCAGCAATGTCCACAATAGCCAAACTGTTGAAAGAGCCAAGATGTCCATCGACAGATGAGTGGATAAAGAAGAGGTGGTATATATATACACAATGGAATATTACGCAGCCATCAAAAGGAATGAGATGTTGCCATGGACAACGACGTGGATGGAAGTGGAGGGTCCGATGATTAGTGAAATAAGTCAATCAGAGAAAGACATGTATCATATGACCTCACTGATATGAGGAATTCTTAATCTCAGGAACAGAGTGAGGCTTGCTGGAGTGGTCGGGGGTGGGAGGGATGGGCTGGCTGGGTGATAGACATTGGGGAGGGTATGAGCTACGGTGAGCGCTGTGAATTGTGTAAGACTGTTGAATCACAGATCTCTACTTCTGAAACAAATAACGCAACATATTTTAAGAATAAAGGAAAAGAAGGAGATAGCAGGAGAGGAAGAATGAAGGGGAGTTAGTGAGAGGGGGAGACAGACCAGGAGAGATGATGGATTCTGAAAAAAAATCCGAGGTTTCTAGAGGGGAGGTGGGTCGGGGGATTGGTTAGCCTGGTGATGGGTATTAAAGAGGGCACATTCTGCATGGAGCACTGTGTGTTCGGAACAAACAATGAATGATGTGACACTACACCAAAACAAATGATGTAGTACATGGTGATTAACAAAGCAATAAAAAACAAAGACTGTAATAAGAGATGAAGAAGGACACTATATCCTACTTAAAGGGTCTATCCAAGAAGAAGATCTAACAATTGTAAATGTCTATGCCCCGAACATGGGAGCATCCAATTATATAAGGCAATTTAGAAGAAAAGCAAAGAAAGACATTGACAACCATACAATCAGAGTGGGGGACTTTAACACCCCCCTGACTGAAATGGCCAGATCATCTAAGCAAAAGATCAACAAGGAAATAAAGACTTTAAATGACACACTGGACCAAAAGGACTTCACAGACATATTCAGAACGTTCCATCCCGAAGCAACGGAATACACATTCTTCTCTAGGGCCCATGGAACGTTCTCCAGAATGGATCACATCCTAGGTCACAAATCAGGTCTCAACCGGTACCCAAAGATTGGGATCATTCCCTGCACATTTTCAGACCACAATGCTTTGAAACTAGAACTCAATCACAAGAGGAAAGTCGGAAAGAACTCAAATACATGGAGGCTAAAGAGCATCATACGAAAGAAAGAATGGGTCAACCAGGAAATTAAAGAAGAATTTAAAAATTCATGGAAACCAATGAAAATGAAAACACAACTGTCCAAAATCTTTGGGATACAGCCAAGGCAGTCCTGCGAGGAAAGCATATAGCAATACAAGCCTTTCTCAAGAAACATGAAAGGTCTCAAATACACACCCTAACCCTACACCTAAAGGAGCTGGAGAAAGAACGGCCAATAAAGCCTAAACCCAGCAGGAGAAGAGAAATCATGCAGATCAGAGCAGAAATCAATGAAATAGAACCCAAAAGAACAGTAGAACAGATCAACGGAACTAGGAGCTGGTTCTTTGAAAGAATTCACAAGATTGATACACCCCTGTCCAGGCTGATCAAAAAGAAAAGAGAAATGACCCAAATCAACAAAATCATGAATGAAGGAGGAGAGATCACAACCAACACCAAAGAAATACAAACGATTATAAGAACGTAATCTGAGGAACCCTATGGCAGCATATTCCATAACCTGGAAGAAATGGGTGCATTCCTAGAGATGTGTCAACTACCAAAACTGACCCAGGAAGAAAGAGAAAACCTGAACAGTCCTATAACCACGAAGGCAATTGAAGTAGTCATCAAAAACCTCCCAAGAAACCAAAGCTCAGGGCCAGATGGATTCCCAGGGGAATTCTATCAGACATTTAAAGAAGAATTAATACCTATTCTCCTGAAACTCTTCCAAACAATAGAAATGGAAGGAAAACTTCCAAACTCATTTTATGAGGCCACCATTACCTTGATCTCAAAACGAGACAAAGATCCCATCAAAAAGGAGTATTAGAGACCAATATCCTTGATGAACATCGATGCAAAAATTCTCACCAAAATACTAGCCAAGAGGATCCAACAGTACATGAAAAGGAGTATTCACCATGACCAAGTGGGATTTATCCCTGGGCTGCAAGGCTGGTTCAACATCCGCAAATCAATCAACGTGATAAAACACATTAACAAAAGAAAGAACAAGAATCATATGATCCTCTCAATAGATGCAGAAAAACCATTTGACAAAGTAAAGCACACTTTCTGGATCAAAACTCTTCAGAGTACAGGGACAGCGGGTACATACCTCAATATCATAAAAGCCATCTACGAACAACCTACAGCGAATATCATTCTAAATGGGGAAAAGCTGAGATCTTTTCCCCTAAGGTCAGGAACGCGGCAGGGATAGCCACTCTCACCACTGCTATTCAACATAGTATTAGAAGTCCTAGCCACAGCAATCAGACAACAAAAAGAAATCCAAGGCATCCAAATCGGCAGAGAGGAAGTCAAACTCACACTCTTTGCCGATGATATGATACTTTATGTGGAAAACCCAAAAGACTCCACCCCAAAACTGCTACAACTCACACAGCAATTCCGTCAAGTAGCAGGCTATAAAATCAATGCACAGACATCAGTGGCATTCCTATACACCAACAACAAGACAGAAGAGAGACAAATCAAGGAGTCGATCCCATTCACAACTGCACCCAAAACCAGAAGAGACCTAGGAATAAATTGAACCCAAGAGGCAAAGGATCTGTAACTCGAAAACTACCAAATACTCAGGAAAGAAATTGAAGAAGACACAAAGAAACGGAAAAACGTTCCATGCTCATGGATTGGGAGAACCAACATTGTGAAGAGGTCAATGCTACCTAGAGCAATCTACACATGCAATGCAATCCCCGTCAAAATACCATCCACTTTTTTCCAAGAAATGGAACAAATAATCCTAAGATTTGAATGGAACCAGAAGAGACCACGAATAGCCAGAGGAATATTGAGAAAGGAAAGCAAAGCTGGCGGCATCACAATTCTGGACTTCCAGCTCTATGACAAAGCTGTCATCATCAAGACAGTATGGTACTGGCACAAAAACAGACACATAGATCCATGGAACAGAATCGAGAGCCCAGAAATGGACCCTCAACTCTCTGGTCAACTTATCTTTGACAGAGCAGGAAAGAATGTCCAATGGCAAAAAGAGAGTCTCTTCAACAACTGGAGTTGTGGAAATGGGACAGCCCCATGCAGAAGAATGACACTGGACCATTTCCTGACACCACACACAAAAATAGACTCCAAATGTTTGAAAGACCTCAGTGTGAGACAGGACTCAATCAAAATCCTAAAGGAGAACACAGGTAGCAAGCTCTTCGACCTCAGCCGCAGCAACTTCTTCCTACAAACATCACCAAAGGCACGGGAAGCCAGGGCAAAAATGAACTATTGGGATTTCATCAAGATAAAAACCTTTGGCACAGCAAAAGAAACAGTCCACAAAACCAAAACACAACCGACAGAATGGGAGAAATTATTTACGAATGACATATCAGATAAAGGGCTACTATCCAATATGAATAAAAACGTATCAAACTCAACACCCAAAGAACAAATAATCCAATCAAAAAATAGGCAGAAGACATGAACAGACATTTTTCCAAAGAAGACATCCAAATGGCCCACAGGCACAGGAAAGAGTGCTCAACACGGCTCGGCATCAGGGAAATCCACATCAAAACCTCAATGAGATACCCTCTCACACCCGTCAGAATGGCTCAAATGAACAAGTCAGGGAACGACAGAGGTTGGCGGGGATGTGGAGAAAGGGGAACCCTCCTACACTGGTGGTGGGAATGCAAGCTGGGGCAACCCCTCTGGAAAACAGGATGGAGGTTCCTCAAATAGTTGAAATTAGAGCTACCATCTGATCCAGCAATTGCACTCCTGGGTATTTACCCCAAAGATACAAATGTAGGGACCCGAAGCGGTACGTGCACCCCATTGTTTATAGCAGCAATGTCCACAATAGCCAAACTGTTGAAAGAGCCAAGATGTCCATCGACAGATGAGTGGATAAAGAAGAGGTGGTATATATATACACAATGGAATATTACGCAGCCATCAAAAGGAATGAGATGTTGCCATGGACAACGACGTGGATGGAAGTGGAGGGTCCGATGATTAGTGAAATAAGTCAATCAGAGAAAGACATGTATCATATGACCTCACTGATATGAGGAATTCTTAATCTCAGGAACAGAGTGAGGCTTGCTGGAGTGGTCGGGGGTGGGAGGGATGGGCTGGCTGGGTGATAGACATTGGGGAGGGTATGGGCTACGGTGAGCGCTGAGAATTGTGTAAGACTGTTGAATCACAGATCTCTACTTCTGAAACAAATAACGCAACATATTTTAAGAATAAAGGAAAAGAAGGAGATAGCAGGAGAGGAAGAATGAAGGGGAGTTAGTGAGAGGGGGAGACAGACCAGGAGAGATGATGGATTCTGAAAAATAATCCGAGGTTTCTAGAGGGGAGGTGGGTCGGGGGATTGGTTAGCCTGGTGATGGGTATTAAAGAGGGCACATTCTGCATGGAGCACTGTGTGTTCGGAACAAACAATGAATCATGGGACACTACACCAAAACAAATGATGTAGTACATGGTGATTAACAAAGCAATAAAAAACAAAGACTGTAATAAGAGATGAAGAAGGACACTATATCCTACTTAAAGGGTCTATCCAAGAAGAAGATCTAACAATTGTAAATGTCTATGCCCCGAACATGGGAGCATCCAATTATATAAGGCAATTTAGAAGAAAAGCAAAGAAAGACATTGACAACCATACAATCATAGTGGGGGACTTTAACACCCCCCTGACTGAAATGGCCAGATCATCTAAGCAAAAGATCAACAAGGAATAAAGACTTTAAATGACACACTGGACCAAATGGACTTCACAGACATATTCAGAACGTTCCATCCCGAGGCAACGGAATACACATTCTTCTCTAGGGCCCATGGAACGTTCTCCAGAATGGATCACATCCTAGGTCACAAATCAGGTCTCAACCGGTACCCAAAGATTGGGATCAGTCCCTGCACATTTTCAGACCACAATGCTTTGAAACTAGAACTCAATCACAAGAGGAAAGTCGGAAAGAACTCAAATACATGGAGGCTAAAGAGCATCCTACGAAAGAATGAATGGGTCAACCAGGAAATTAAAGAAGAATATAAAAATTCATGGAAACCAATGAAAATGAAAACACAACTGTCCAAAATCTTTGGGATACAGCCAAGGCAGTCCTGCGAGGAAAGTATATAGCAATACAAGCCTTTCTCAAGAAACATGAAAGGTCTCAAATACACACCCTAACCCTACACCTAAAGGAGCTGGAGAAAGAACGGCCAATAAAGCCTAAACCCAGCAGGAGAAGAGAAATCATGCAGATCAGAGCAGAAATCAATGAAATACAACCCAAAAGAACAGTAGAACAGATCAACGGAACTAGGAGCTGGTTCTTTGAAAGAATTCACAAGATTGATACACCCCTGTCCAGGCTGATCAAAAAGAAAAGAGAAATGACCCAAATCAACAAAATCATGAATGAAGGAGGAGAGATCACAACCAACACCAAAGAAATACAAACGATTATAAGAACGTAATCTGAGGAACCCTATGGCAGCATATTCCATAACCTGGAAGAAATGGGTGCATTCCTAGAGATGTGTCAACTACCAAAACTGACCCAGAAAGAAAGAGAAAACCTGAACAGTCCTATAACCACGAAGGCAATTGAAGTAGTCATCAAAAACCTCCCAAGAAACCAAAGCCCAGGGCCAGATGGATTCCCAGGGGAATTCTATCAGACATTTAAAGAAGAATTAATACCTATTCTCCTGAAACTGTTCCAAACAATAGAAATGGAAGGAAAACTTCCAATCTCATTTTATGAGGCCACCATTACCTTGATCCCAAAACCAGACAAAGATCCCATCAAAAAGGAGTATTAGAGACCAATATCCTTGATGAACATCGATGCAAAAATTCTCACCAAAATACTAGCCAAGAGGACCCAACAGTACATGAAAAGGAGTATTCACCATGACCAAGTGGGATTTATCCCTGGGCTGCAAGGCTGGTTCAACATCCGCAAATCAATCAACGTGATAAAACACATTAACCAAAGAAAGAACAAGAATCATATGATCCTCTCAATAGATGCAGAAAAATCATTTGACAAAGTAAAGCACACTTTCTGGATCAAAACTCTTCAGAGTACAGGGACAGCGGGTACATACCTCAATATCATAAAAGCCATCTACGAACAACCTACAGCGAATATCATTCTCAATGGGGAAAAGCTGAGATCTTTTCCCCTAAGGTCAGGAACGCGGCAGGGATAGCCACTCTCACCACTGCTATTCAACATAGTATTAGAAGTCCTAGCCACAGCAATCAGACAACAAAAAGAAATCCAAGGCATCCAAATCGGCAGAGAGGAAGTCAAACTCTCACTCTTTGCAGATGATATGATACTTTATGTGGAAAACCCAAAAAACTCCACCCCAAAACTGCTACAACTCACACAGCAATTCCGTCAAGTAGCAGGCTATAAAATCAATGCACAGACATCAGTGGCATTCCTATACACCAACAACAAGACAGAAGAGAGACAAATCAAGGAGTCGATCCCATTCACAACTGCACCCAAAACCAGAAGAGACCTAGGAATAAATTGAACCCAAGTGGCAAAGGATCTGTACCCAGAAAACTACCAAATACTCAGGAAAGAAATTGAAGAAGACACAAAGAAACGGAAAAACGTTCCATGCTCATGGATTGGGAGAACCAACATTGTGAAGAGCTCAATGCTACCTAGAGCAATCTACACATGCAATGCAATCCCCGTCAAAATACCATCCACTTTTTTCCAAGAAATGGAACAAATAATCCTAAGATTTGAATGGAACCAGAAGAGACCACGAATAGCCAGAGGAATATTGAGAAAGAAAAGCAAAGCTGGCGGCATCACAATTCTGGACTTCCAGCTCTATGACAAAGCTGTCATCATCAAGACAGTATGGTACTCGCACAAAAACAGATACATAGATCCATGGAACAGAATCGAGAGCCCAGAAATGGACCCTCAACTCTATGGTCAACTTATCTTTGACAGAGCAGGAAAGAATGTCCAATGGCAAAAAGAGAGTCTCTTCAACAACTGGAGTTGTGGAAATGGGACAGCCCCATGCAGAAGAATGACACTGGACCATTTCCTGACACCACACACAAAAATAGACTCCAAATGTTTGAAAGACCTCAGTGTGAGACAGGACTCCATCAAAATCCTAAAGGAGAACACAGGTAGCAAGCTCTTCGACCTCAGCCGCAGCAACTTCTTCCTACAAACATCACCAAAGGCACGGGAAGCCAGGGCAAAAATGAACTATTGGGATTTCATCAAGATAAAAACCTTTGGCACAGCAAAAGAAACAGTCCACAAAACCAAAACACAACCGACAGAATGGGAGAAATTATTTACGAATGACATATCAGATAAAGGGCTACTATCCAATATGTATAAAAACGTATCAAACTCAACACCCAAAGAACAAATAATCCAATCAAAAAATAGGCAGAAGACATGAACAGACATTTTTCCAAAGAAGACATCCAAATGGCCCACAGGCACAGGAAAAAGTGCTCAACACGGCTCGGCATCAGGGAAATCCACATCAAAACCTCAATGAGATACCCTCTCACACCCGTCAGAATGGCTCAAATGAACAAGTCAGGGAACGACAGAGGTTGGCGGGGATGTGGAGAAAGGGGAACCCTCCTACACTGGTGGTGGGAATGCAAGCTGGGGCAACCCCTCTGGAAAACAGGATGGAGGTTCCTCAAATAGTTGAAATTAGAGCTACCATCCGATCCAGCAATTGCACTCCTGGGTATTTACCCCAAAGATACAAATGTAGGGACCCGAAGCGGTACGTGCACCCCATTGTTTATAGCAGCAATGTCCACAATAGCCAAACTGTTGAAAGAGCCAAGATGTCCATCGACAGATGAGTGGATAAAGAAGAGGTGGTATATATATACACAATGGAATATTACGCAGCCATCAAAAGGAATGAGATGTTGCCATGGACAACGACGTGGATGGAAGTGGAGGGTCCGATGATTAGTGAAATAAGTCAATCAGAGAAAGACATGTATCATATGACCTCACTGATATGAGGAATTCTTAATCTCAGGAACAGAGTGAGGCTTGCTGGAGTGGTCGGGGGTGGGAGGGATGGGCTGGCTGGGTGATAGACATTGGGGAGTGTATGAGCTACGGTGAGCGCTGTGAATTGTGTAAGACTGTTGAATCACAGATCTCTACTTCTGAAACAAATAACGCAACATATTTTAAGAATAAAGGAAAAGAAGGAGATAGCAGGAGAGGAAGAATGAAGGGGAGTTAGTGAGAGGGGGAGACAGACCAGGAGAGATGATGGATTCTGAAAAAAAATCCGAGGTTTCTAGAGGGGAGGTGGGTCGGGGGATTGGTTAGCCTGGTGATGGGTATTAAAGAGGGCACATTCTGCATGGAGCACTGTGTGTTCGGAACAAACAATGAATCATGGGACACTACACCAAAACAAATGATGTAGTACATGGTGATTAACAAAGCAATAAAAAACAAAGACTGTAATAAGAGATGAAGAAGGACACTATATCCTACTTAAAGGGTCTATCCAAGAAGAAGATCTAACAATTGTAAATGCCTATGCCCCGAACATGGGAGCATCCAATTATATAAGGCAATTTAGAAGAAAAGCAAAGAAAGACATTGACAACCATACAATCATAGTGGGGGACTTTAACACCCCCCTGACTGAAATGGCCAGATCATCTAAGCAAAAGATCAACAAGGAAATAAAGACTTTAAATGACACACTGGAACAAATGGACTTCACAGACATATTCAGAACGTTCCATCCCGAAGCAACGGAATACACATTCTTCTCTAGGGCCCATGGAACGTTCTCCAGAATGGATCACATCCTAGGTCACAAATCAGGTCTCAACCGGTACCCAAAGATTGGGATCATTCCCTGCACATTTTCAGACCACAATGCTTTGAAACTAGAACTCAATCACAAGAGGAAAGTCGGAAAGAACTCAAATACATGGAGGCTAAAGAGCATCCTACGAAAGAAAGAATGGGTCAACCAGGAAATTAAAGAAGAATTTAAAAATTCATGGAAACCAATGAAAATGAAAACACAACTGTCCAAAATCTTTGGGATACAGCCAAGGCAGTCCTGCGAGGAAAGTATATAGCAATACAAGCCTTTCTCAAGAAACATGAAAGGTCTCAAATACACACCCTAACCCTACACCTAAAGGAGCTGGAGAAAGAACGGCCAATAAAGCCTAAACCCAGCAGGAGAAGAGAAATCATGCAGATCAGAGCAGAAATCAATGAAATAGAACCCAAAAGAACAGTAGAACAGATCAACGGAACTAGGAGCTGGTTCTTTGAAAGAATTCACAAGATTGATACACCCCTGTCCAGGCTGATCAAAAAGAAAAGAGAAATGACCCAAATCAACAAAATCATGAATGAAGGAGGAGAGATCACAACCAACACCAAAGAAATACAAACGATTATAAGAACGTAATCTGAGGAACCCTATGGCAGCATATTCCATAACCTGGAAGAAATGGGTGCATTCCTAGAGATGTGTCAACTACCAAAACTGACCCAGGAAGAAAGAGAAAACCTGAACAGTCCTATAACCACGAAGGCAATTGAAGTAGTCATCAAAAACCTCCCAAGAAACCAAAGCCCAGGGCCAGATGGATTCCCAGGGGAATTCTATCAGACATTTAAAGAAGAATTAATACCTATTCTCCTGAAACTGTTCCAAACAATAGAAATGGAAGGAAAACTTCCAAACTCATTTTATGAGGCCACCATTACCTTGATCCCAAAACCAGACAAAGATCCCATCAAAAAGGAGTATTAGAGACCAATATCCTTGATGAACATCGATGCAAAAATTCTCACCAAAATACTAGCCAAGAGGACCCAACAGTACATGAAAAGGAGTATTCACCATGACCAAGTGGGATTTATCCCTGGGCTGCAAGGCTGGTTCAACATCCGCAAATCAATCAACGTGATAAAACACATTAACCAAAGAAAGAACAAGAATCATATGATCCTCTCAATAGATGCAGAAAAACCATTTGACAAAGTAAAGCACACTTTCTGGATCAAAACTCTTCAGAGTACAGGGACAGCGGGTACATACCTCAATATCATAAAAGCCATCTACGAACAACCTACAGCGAATATCATTCTCAATGGGGAAAAGCTGAGATCTTTTCCCCTAAGGTCAGGAACGCGGCAGGGATAGCCACTCTCACCACTGCTATTCAACATAGTATTAGAAGTCCTAGCCACAGCAATCAGACAACAAAAAGAAATCCAAGGCATCCAAATCGGCAGAGAGGAAGTCAAACTCTCACTCTTTGCAGATGATATGATACTTTATGTGGAAAACCCAAAAGACTCCACCCCAAAACTGCTACAACTCACACAGCAATTCCGTCAAGTAGCAGGCTATAAAATCAATGCACAGACATCAGTGGCATTCCTATACACCAACAACAAGACAGAAGAGAGACAAATCAAGGAGTCGATCCCATTCACAACTGCACCCAAAACCAGAAGAGACCTAGGAATAAATTGAACCCAAGAGGCAAAGGATCTGTACTCAGAAAACTACCAAATTCTCAGGAAAGAAATTGAAGAAGACACAAAGAAACGGAAAAACGTTCCATGCTCATGGATTGGGAGAACCAACATTGTGAAGAGGTCAATGCTACCTAGAGCAATCTACACATGCAATGCAATCCCCGTCAAAATACCATCCACTTTTTTCCAAGGAATGGAACAAATAATCCTAAGATTTGAATGGAACCAGAAGAGACCACGAATAGCCAGAGGAATATTGAGAAAGAAAAGCAAAGCTGGCGGCATCACAATTCTGGACTTCCAGCTCTATGACAAAGCTGTCATCATCAAGACAGTAGGGTACTGGCACAAAAACAGACACATAGATCCATGGAACAGAATCGAGAGCCCAGAAATGGACCCTCAACTCTATGGTCAACTTATCTTTGACAGAGCAGGAAAGAATGTCCAATGGCAAAAAGAGAGTCTCTTCAACAACTGGAGTTGTGGAAATTGGACAGCCCCATGCAGAAGAATGACACTGGACCATTTCCTGACACCACACACAAAAATAGACTCCAAATGTTTGAAAGACCTCAGTGTGAGACAGGACTCCATCAAAATCCTAAAGGAGAACACAGGTAGCAAGCTCTTCGACCTCAGCCGCAGCAACTTCTTCCTACAAACATCACCAAAGGCACGGGAATCCAGGGCAAAAAGGAACTATTGGGATTTCATCAAGATAAAAACCTTTGGCACAGCAAAAGAAACAGTCCACAAAACCAAAAGACAACCGAGAGAATGGGAGAAATTATTTACGAATGACATATCAGATAAAGGGCTACTATCCAATATGTATAAAAACGTATCAAACTCAACACCCAAAGAACAAATAATCCAATCAAAAAATAGGCAGAAGGCATGAACAGACATTTTTCCAAAGAAGACATCCAAATGGCCAACAGGCACATGAAAAAGTGCTCAACACGGCTCGGCATCAGGGAAATCCACATCAAAACCTCAATGAGATACCCCCTCACACCCGTCAGAATGGCTCAAATGAACAAGTCAGGGAACGACAGAGGTTGGCGGGGATGTGGAGAAAGGGGAACCCTCCTACACTGGTGGTGGGAATGCAAGCTGGTGCAACCCCTCTGGAAAACAGGATGGAGGTTCCTCAAATAGTTGAAATTAGAGCTACCATCCGATCCAGCAATTGCACTCCTGGGTATTTACCCCAAAGATACAAATGTAGGGACCCGAAGCGGTACGTGCACCCCATTGTTTATAGCAGCAATGTCCACAATAGCCAAACTGTTGAAAGAGCCAAGATGTCCATCGACAGATGAGTGGATAAAGAAGAGGTGGTATATATATACACAATGGAATATTACGCAGCCATCAAAAGGAATGAGATGTTGCCATGGACAACGACGTGGATGGAACTGGAGGGTCCGATGATTAGTGAAATAAGTCAATCAGAGAAAGACATGTATCATATGACCTCACTGATATGAGGAATTCTTAATCTCAGGAACAGAGTGAGGCTTGCTGGAGTGGTCGGGGGTGGGAGGGATGGGCTGGCTGGGTGATAGACATTGGGGAGGGTATGAGCTACGGTGAGCGCTGTGAATTGTGTAAGACTGTTGAATCACAGATCTCTACTTCTGAAACAAATAACGCAACATATTTTAAGAATAAAGGAAAAGAAGGAGATAGCAGGAGAGGAAGAATGAAGGGGAGTTAGTGAGAGGGGGAGACAGACCAGGAGAGATGATGGATTCTGAAAAAAAATCCGAGGTTTCTAGAGGGGAGGTGGGTCGGGGGATTGGTTAGCCTGGTGATGGGTATTAAAGAGGGCACATTCTGCATGCAGCACTGTGTGTTCGGAACAAACAATGAATCATGGGACACTACACCAAAACAAATGATGTAGTACATGGTGATTAACAAAGCAATAAAAAACAAAGACTGTAATAAGAGATGAAGAAGGACACTATATCCTACTTAAAGGGTCTATCCAAGAAGAAGATCTAACAATTGTAAATGTCTATGCCCCGAACATGGGAGCATCCAATTATATAAGGCAATTTAGAAGAAAAGCAAAGAAAGACATTGACAACCATACAATCATAGTGGGGGACTTTAACACCCCCCTGACTGAAATGGCCAGATCATCTAAGCAAAAGATCAACAAGGAAATAAAGACTTTAAATGACACACTGGACCAAATGGACTTCACAGACATATTCAGAACGTTCCATCCCGAAGCAACGGAATACACATTCTTCTCTAGGGCCCATGGAACGTTCTCCAGAATGGATCACATCCTAGGTCACAAATCAGGTCTCAACCGGTACCCAAAGATTGGGATCATTCCCTGCACATTTTCAGACCACAATGCTTTGAAACTAGAACTCAATCACAAGAGGAAAGTCGGAAAGAACTCAAATACATGGAGGGTAAAGAGCATCCTACGAAAGAATGAATGGGTCAACCAGGAAATTAAAGAAGAATTTAAAAATTCATGGAAACCAATGAAAATGAAAACACAACTGTCCAAAATCTTTGGGATACAGCCAAGGCAGTCCTTCGAGGAAAGTATATAGCAATACAAGCCTTTCTCAAGAAACATGAAAGGTCTCAAATACACACCCTAACCCTACACCTAAAGGAGCTGGAGAAAGAACGGCCAATAAAGCCTAAACCCAGCAGGAGAAGAGAAATCATGCAGATCAGAGCAGAAATCAATGAAATAGAACCCAAAAGAAGAGTAGAACAGATCAACGGAACTAGGAGCTGGTTCTTTGAAAGAATTCACAAGATTGATACACCCCTGTCCAGGCTGATCAAAAAGAAAAGAGAAATGACCCAAATCAACAAAATCATGAATGAAGGAGGAGAGATCACAACCAACACCAAAGAAATACAAACGATTATAAGAACGTAATCTGAGCAACCCTAGGGCAGCATATTCCATAACCTGGAAGAAATGGGTGCATTCCTAGAGATGTGTCAACTACCAAAACTGACCCAGGAAGAAAGAGAAAACCTGAACAGTCCTATAACCACGAAGGCAATTGAAGTAGTCATCAAAAACCTCCCAAGAAACCAAAGCCCAGGGCCAGATGGATTCCCAGGGGAATTCTATCCGACATTTCAAGAAGAATTAATACCTATTCTCCTGAAACTGTTCCAAACAATAGAAATGGAAGGAAAACTTCCAAACTCATTTTATGAGGCCACCATTACCTTGATCCCAAAACCAGACAAAGATCCCATCAAAAAGGAGTATTAGAGACCAATATCCTTGATGAACATCGATGCAAAAATTCTCACCAAAATACTAGCCAAGAGGATCCAACAGTACATGAAAAGGAGTATTCACCATGACCAAGTGGGATTTATTCCTGGGCTGCAAGGCTGGTTCAACATCCGCAAATCAATCAACGTGATAAAACACATTAACCAAAGAAAGAACAAGAATCATATGATCCTCTCAATAGATGCAGAAAAACCATTTGACAAAGTAAAGCACACTTTCTGGATCAAAACTCTTCAGAGTACAGGGACAGCGGGTACATACCTCAATATCATAAAAGCCATCTACGAACAACCTACAGCGAATATCATTCTCAATGGGGAAAAGCTGAGATCTTTTCCCCTAAGGTCAGGAACGCAGCAGGGATAGCCACTGTCACCACTGCTATTCAACATAGTATTAGAAGTCCTAGCCACAGCAATCAGACAACAAAAAGAAATCCAAGGCATCCAAATCGGCAGAGAGGAAGTCAAAATCTCACTCTTTGCAGATGATATGATACTTTATGTGGAAAACCCAAAAGACTCCACCCCAAAACTCCTACAACTCACACAGCAATTCCGTCAAGTAGCAGGCTATAAAATCAATGCACAGAAATCAGTGGCATTCCTATACACCAACAACAAGACAGAAGAGAGACCAATCAAGGAGTCGATCCCATTCACAACTGCACCCAAAACCAGAAGAGACCTAGGAATAAATTGAACCCAAGAGGCAAAGGATCTGTACCCCGAAAACTACCAAATACTCAGGAAAGAAATTGAAGAAGACACAAAGAAACGGAAAAACTTTCCATGCTCATGGACTGGGAGAACCAACATTGTGAAGAGGTCAATGCTACCTAGAGCAATCTACACATGCAATGCAATCCCCATCAAAATACCATCCACTTTTTTCCAAGAAATGGAACAAATAATCCTAAGATTTGAATGGAACCAGAAGAGACCACGAATAGCCAGAGGAATATTGAGAAAGAAAAGCAAAGCTGGCGGCATCACAATTCTGGACTTCCAGCTCTATGACAAAGCTGTCATCATCAAGACAGTATGGTACTGGCACAAAAACAGACACATAGATCCATGGAACAGAATCGAGAGCCCAGAAATGGACCCTCAACTCTATGGTCAACTTATCTTTGACAGAGCAGGAAAGAATGTCCAATGGCAAAAAGAGAGTCTCTTCCACAACTGGAGTTGTGGAAATTGGACAGCCCCATGCAGAAGAATGACACTGGACCATTTCCTGACACCACACGCAAAAATAGACTCCAAATGTTTGAAAGACCTCAGTGTGAGACAGGACTCCATCAAAATCCTAAAGGAGAACACAGGTAGCAAGCTCTTCGACCTCAGCCGCAGCAACTTCTTCCTACAAACATCACCAAAGGCACGGGAAGCCAGGGCAAAAATGAACTATTGGGATTTCATCAAGATAAAAACCTTTGGCACAGCAAAAGAAACAGTCCACAAAACCAAAAGACAACCGACAGAATGGGAGAAATTATTTACGAATGACATATCAGATAAAGGGCTACTATCCAATATGTATAAAAACGTATCAAACTCAACACCCAAAGAACAAATAATCCAATCAAAAAATAGGCAGAAGGCATGAACAGACATTTTTCCAAAGAACACATCCAAATGGCCAACAGGCACATGAAAAAGTGCTCAACACGGCTCGGCATCAGGGAAATCCACATCAAAACCTCAATGAGATACCCCCTCACACCCGTCAGAATGGCTCAAATGAACAAGTCAGGGAACGACAGAGGTTGGCGGGGATGTGGAGAAAGGGGAACCCTCCTACACTGGTGGTGGGAATGCAAGCTGGGGCAACCCCTCTGGAAAACAGGATGGAGGTTCCTCAAATAGTTGAAATTAGAGCTACCATCCGATCCAGCAATTGCACTCCTGGGTATTTACCCCAAAGATACAAATGTAGGGACCCGAAGCGGTACGTGCACCCCATTGTTTATAGCAGCAATGTCCACAATAGCCAAACTGTTGAAAGAGCCAAGATGTCCATCGACAGATGAGTGGATAAAGAAGAGGTGGTATATATATACACAATGGAATATTACGCAGCCATCAAAAGGAATGAGATGTTGCCATGGACAACGACGTGGATGGAACTGGAGGGTCCGATGATTAGTGAAATAAGTCAATCAGAGAAAGACATGTATCATATGACCTCACTGATATGAGGAATTCTTAATCTCAGGAACAGAGTGAGGCTTGCTGGAGTGGTCGGGGGTGGGAGGGATGGGCTGGCTGGGTGATAGACATTGGGGAGGGTATGAGCTACGGTGAGCGCTGTGAATTGTGTAAGACTGTTGAATCACAGATCTCTACTTCTGAAACAAATAACGCAACATATTTTAAGAATAAAGGAAAAGAAGGAGATAGCAGGAGAGGAAGAATGAAGGGGAGTTAGTGAGAGGGGGAGACAGACCAGGAGAGATGATGGATTCTGAAAAAAAATCCGAGGTTTCTAGAGGGGAGGTGGGTCGGGGGATTGGTTAGCCTGGTGATGGGTATTAAAGAGGGCACATTCTGCATGCAGCACTGTGTGTTCGGAACAAACAATGAATCATGGGACACTACACCAAAACAAATGATGTAGTACATGGTGATTAACAAAGCAATAAAAAACAAAGACTGTAATAAGAGATGAAGAAGGACACTATATCCTACTTAAAGGGTCTATCCAAGAAGAAGATCTAACAATTGTAAATGTCTATGCCCCGAACATGGGAGCATCCAATTATATAAGGCAATTTAGAAGAAAAGGAAAGAAAGACATTGACAACCATACAATCATAGTGGGGGACTTTAACACCCCCCTGACTGAAATGGCCAGATCATCTAAGCAAAAGATCAACAAGGAAATAAAGACTTTAAATGACACACTGGACCAAATGGACTTCACAGACATATTCAGAACGTTCCATCCCGAAGCAACGGAATACACATTCTTCTCTAGGGCCCATGGAACGTTCTCCAGAATGGATCACATCCTAGGTCACAAATCAGGTCTCAACCGGTACCCAAAGATTGGGATCATTCCCTGCACATTTTCAGACCACAATGCTTTGAAACTAGAACTCAATCACAAGAGGAAAGTCGGAAAGAACTCAAATACATGGAGGGTAAAGAGCATCCTACGAAAGAATGAATGGGTCAACCAGGAAATTAAAGAAGAATTTAAAAATTCATGGAAACCAATGAAAATGAAAACACAACTGTCCAAAATCTTTGGGATACAGCCAAGGCAGTCCTTCGAGGAAAGTATATAGCAATACAAGCCTTTCTCAAGAAACATGAAAGGTCTCAAATACACACCCTAACCCTACACCTAAAGGAGCTGGAGAAAGAACGGCCAATAAAGCCTAAACCCAGCAGGAGAAGAGAAATCATGCAGATCAGAGCAGAAATCAATGAAATAGAACCCAAAAGAAGAGTAGAACAGATCAACGGAACTAGGAGCTGGTTCTTTGAAAGAATTCACAAGATTGATACACCCCTGTCCAGGCTGATCAAAAAGAAAAGAGAAATGACCCAAATCAACAAAATCATGAATGAAGGAGGAGAGATCACAACCAACACCAAAGAAATACAAACGATTATAAGAACGTAATCTGAGCAACCCTAGGGCAGCATATTCCATAACCTGGAAGAAATGGGTGCATTCCTAGAGATGTGTCAACTACCAAAACTGACCCAGGAAGAAAGAGAAAACCTGAACAGTCCTATAACCACGAAGGCAATTGAAGTAGTCATCAAAAACCTCCCAAGAAACCAAAGCCCAGGGCCAGATGGATTCCCAGGGGAATTCTATCCGACATTTAAAGAAGAATTAATACCTATTCTCCTGAAACTGTTCCAAACAATAGAAATGGAAGGAAAACTTCCAAACTCATTTTATGAGGCCACCATTACCTTGATCCCAAAACCAGACAAAGATCCCATCAAAAAGGAGTATTAGAGACCAATATCCTTGATGAACATCGATGCAAAAATTCTCACCAAAATACTAGCCAAGAGGACCCAACAGTACATGAAAAGGAGTATTCACCATGACCAAGTGGGATTTATCCCTGGGCTGCAAGGCTGGTTCAACATCCGCAAATCAATCAACGTGATAAAACACATTAACCAAAGAAAGAACAAGAATCATATGATCCTCTCAATAGATGCAGAAAAACCATTTGACAAAGTAAAGCACACTTTCTGGATCAAAACTCTTCAGAGTACAGGGACAGCGGGTACATACCTCAATATCATAAAAGCCATCTACGAACAACCTACAGCGAATATCATTCTCAATGGGGAAAAGCTGAGATCTTTTCCCCTAAGGTCAGGAACGCGGCAGGGATAGCCACTCTCACCACTGCTATTCAACATAGTATTAGAAGTCCCAGCCACAGCAATCAGACAACAAAAAGAAATCAAAGGCATCCAAATCGGCAGAGAGGAAGTCAAACTCTCACTCTTTGCAGATGATATGATACTTTATGTGGAAAACCCAAAAGACTCCACCCCAAAACTGCTACAACTCACACAGCAATTCCGTCAAGTAGCAGGCTATAAAATCAATGCACAGACATCAGTGGCATTCCTATACACCAACAACAAGACAGAAGAGAGACAAATCAAGGAGTCGATCCCATTCACAACTGCACCCAAAACCAGAAGAGACCTAGGAATAAATTGAACCCAAGAGGCAAAGGATCTGTACCCCGAAAACTACCAAATACTCAGGAAAGAAATTGAAGAAGACACAAAGAAACGGAAAAACGTTCCATGGTCATGGACTGGGAGAACCAACATTGTGAAGAGGACAACGCTACCTAGAGCAATCTACACATGCAATGCAATCCCCATCAAAATACCATCCACTTTTTTCCAAGAAATGGAACAAATAATCCTAAGATTTGAATGGAACCAGAAGAGACCACGAATAGCCAGAGGAATATTGAGAAAGAAAAGCAAAGCTGGCGGCATCACAATTCTGGACTTCCAGCTCTATGACAAAGCTGTCATCATCAAGACAGTATGGTACTGGCACAAAAACAGACACATAGATCCATGGAACAGAATCTAGCGCCCAGAAATGGACCCTCAACTCTATGGTCAACTTATCTTTGACAGAGCAGGAAAGAATGTCCAATGGCAAAAAGAGAGTCTCTTCCACAACTGGAGTTGTGGAAATTGGACAGCCCCATGCAGAAGAATGACACTGGACCATTTCCTGACACCACACACAAAAATAGACTCCAAATGTTTGAAAGACCTCAGTGTGAGACAGGACTCCATCAAAATCCTAAAGGAGAACACAGGTAGCAAGCTCTTCGACCTCAGCCGCAGCAACTTCTTCCTACAAACATCACCAAAGGCACGGGAAGCCAGGGCAAAAATGAACTATTGGGATTTCATCAAGATAAAAACCTTTGGCACAGCAAAAGAAACAGTCCACAAAACCAAAAGACAACCGACAGAATGGGAGAAATTATTTACGAATGACATATCAGATAAAGGGCTACTATCCAATATGTATAAAAACGTATCAAACTCAACACCCAAAGAACAAATAATCCAATCAAAAAATAGGCAGAAGGCATGAACAGACATTTTTCCAAAGAACACATCCAAATGGCCAACAGGCACATGAAAAAGTGCTCAACACGGCTCGGCATCAGGGAAATCCACATCAAAACCTCAATGAGATACCCCCTCACACCCGTCAGAATGGCTCAAATGAACAAGTCAGGGAACGACAGAGGTTGGCGGGGATGTGGAGAAAGGGGAACCCTCCTACACTGGTGGTGGGAATGCAAGCTGGGGCAACCCCTCTGGAAAACAGGATGGAGGTTCCTCAAATAGTTGAAATTAGAGCTACCATCCGATCCAGCAATTGCACTCCTGGGTATTTACCCCAAAGATACAAATGTAGGGACCCGAAGCGGTACGTGCACCCCATTGTTTATAGCAGCAATGTCCACAATAGCCAAACTGTTGAAAGTGCCAAGATGTCCATCGACAGATGAGTGGATAAAGAAGAAGTGGTATATATATACACAATGGAATATTACGCAGCCATCAAAAGGAATGAGATGTTGCCATGGACAACGACGTGGATGGAAGTGGAGGGTCCGATGATTAGTGAAATAAGTCAATCAGAGAAAGACATGTATCATATGACCTCACTGATATGAGGAATTCTTAATCTCAGGAACAGAGTGAGGCTTGCTGGAGTGGTCGGGGGTGGGAGGGATGGGCTGGCTGGGTGATAGACATTGGGGAGGGTATGAGCTACGGTGAGCGCTGTGAATTGTGTAAGACTGTTGAATCACAGATCTCTACTTCTGAAACAAATAACGCAACATATTTTAAGAATAAAGGAAAAGAAGGAGATAGCAGGAGAGGAAGAATGAAGGGGAGTTAGTGAGAGGGGGAGACAGACCAGGAGAGATGATGGATTCTGAAAAAAAATCCGAGGTTTCTAGAGGGGAGGTGGGTCGGGGGATTGGTTAGCCTGGTGATGGGTATTAAAGAGGGCACATTCTGCATGGAGCACTGTGTGTTCGGAACAAACAATGAATGATGGGACACTACACCAAAAGAAATGATGTAGTACATGGTGATTAACAAAGGAATAAAAAACAAAGACTGTAATAAGAGATGAAGAAGAACACTATATCCTACTTAAAGGGTCTATCCAAGAAGAAGATCTAACAATTGTAAATGTCTATGCCCCGAACATGGGAGCATCCAATTATATAAGGCAATTTAGAAGAAAAGCAAAGAAAGACATTGACAACCATACAATCATAGTGGGGGACTTTAACACCCCCCTAACTGAAATGGCCAGATCATCTAAGCAAAAGATCAACAAGGAAATAAAGACTTTAAATGACACACTGGACCAAATGGACTTCACAGACATATTCAGAACGTTCCATCCCGAAGCAACGGAATACACATTCTTCTCTAGGGCCCATGGAACGTTCTCCAGAATGGATCACATCCTAGGTCACAAATCAGGTCTCAACCGGTACCCAAAGATTGGGATCATTCCCTGCACATTTTCAGACCACAATGCTTTGAAACTAGAACTCAATCACAAGAGGAAAGTCGGAAAGAACTCAAATATATGGAGGCTAAAGAGCATCCTACGAAAGAATGAATGGGTCAACCAGGAAATTAAAGAAGAATTTAAAAATTCATGGAAACCAATGAAAATGAAAACACAACTGTCCAAAATCTTTGGGATACAGCCAAGGCAGTCCTGCGAGGAAAGTATATAGCAATACAAGCCTTTCTCAAGAAACATGAAAGGTCTCAAATACACACCCTAACCCTACACCTAAAGGAGCTGGAGAAAGAACGGCCAATAAAGCCTAAACCCAGCAGGAGAAGAGAAATCATGCAGATCAGAGCAGAAATCAATGAAATAGAACCCAAAAGAACAGTAGAACAGATCAACGGAACTAGGAGCTGGTTCTTTGAAAGAATTCACAAGATTGATACACCCCTGTCCAGGCTGATCAAAAAGAAAAGAGAAATGACCCAAATCAACAAAATCATGAATGAAGGAGGAGAGATCACAACCAACACCAAAGAAATACAAACGATTATAAGAACGTAATCTGAGCAACCCTAGGGCAGCATATTCCATAACCTGGAAGAAATGGGTGCATTCCTAGAGATGTGTCAACTACCAAAACTGACCCAGGAAGAAAGAGAAAACCTGAACAGTCCTATAACCACGAAGGCAATTGAAGTAGTCATCAAAAACCTCCCAAGAAACCAAAGCCCAGGGCCAGATGGATTCCCAGGGGAATTCTATCCGACATTTAAAGAAGAATTAATACCTATTCTCCTGAAACTGTTCCAAACAATAGAAATGGAAGGAAAACTTCCAAACTCATTTTATGAGGCCACCATTACCTTGATCGCAAAACCAGACAAAGATCCCATCAAAAAGGAGTATTAGAGACCAATATCCTTGATGAACATCGATGCAAAAATTCTCACCAAAATACTAGCCAAGAGGATCCAACAGTACATGAAAAGGAGTATTCACCATGACCAAGTGGGATTTATCCCTGGGCTGCAAGGCTGGTTCAACATCCGCAAATCAATCAACGTGATAAAACACATTAACCAAAGAAAGAACAAGAATCATATGATCCTCTCAATAGATGCAGAAAAACCATTTGACAAAGTAAAGCACACTTTCTGGATCAAAACTCTTCAGAGTACAGGGACAGCGGGTACATACCTCAATATCATAAAAGCCATCTACGAACAACCTACAGCGAATATCATTCTCAATGGGGAAAAGCTGAGATCTTTTCCCCTAAGGTCAGGAACGCGGCAGGGATAGGCACTCTCACCACTGCTATTCAACATAGTATTAGAAGTCCTAGCCACAGCAATCAGACAACAAAAAGAAATCCAAGGCATCCAAATCGGCAGAGAGGAAGTCAAACTCTCACTCTTTACAGATGATATGATACTTTATGTGGAAAACCCAAAAGACTCCACCCCAAAACTGCTACAACTCACACAGCAATTCCGTCAAGTAGCAGGCTATAAAATCAATGCACAGACATCAGTGGCATTCCTATACACCAACAACAAGACAGAAGAGAGACAAATCAAGGAGTCGATCCCATTCACAACTGCACCCAAAACCAGAAGAGACCTAGGAATAAATTGAACCCAAGAGGCAAAGGATCTGTACCCCGAAAACTACCAAATACTCAGGAAAGAAATTGAAGAAGACACAAAGAAACGGAAAAAAGTTCCATGCTCATGGACTGGGAGAACCAACATTGTGAAGAGGTCAATGCTACCTAGAGCAATCTACACATGCAATGCAATCCCCATCAAAATACCATCCACTTTTTTCCAAGAAATGGAACAAATAATCCTAAGATTTGAATGGAACCAGAAGAGACCACGAATAGCCAGAGGAATATTGAGAAAGAAAAGCAAAGCTGGCGGCATCACAATTCTGGACTTCCAGCTCTATGACAAAGCTGTCATCATCAAGACAGTATGGTACTGGCACAAAAACAGACACATAGATCCATGGAACAGAATCGAGAGCCCAGAAATGGACCCTCAACTCTATGGTCAACTTATCTTTGACAGAGCAGGAAAGAATGTCCAATGGCAAAAAGAGAGTCTCTTCCACAACTGGAGTTGTGGAAATTGGACAGCCCCATGCAGAAGAATGACACTGGACCAT
This sequence comes from Eumetopias jubatus, assembly GCF_037043125.1. Classification (NCBI taxonomy): domain Eukaryota; kingdom Metazoa; phylum Chordata; class Mammalia; order Carnivora; family Otariidae; genus Eumetopias; species Eumetopias jubatus. Next base: position 213,208 of record NW_028274839.1, on the reverse strand, counting down.
TTCCTGACACCACACACAAAAATAGACTCCAAATGTTTGAAAGACCTCAGTGTGAGACAGGACTCCATCAAAATCCTAAAGGAGAACACAGGTAGCAAGCTCTTCGACCTCAGCCGCAGCAACTTCTTCCTACAAACATCACCAAAGGCACGGGAAGCCAGGGCAAAAAGGAACTATTGGGATTTCATCAAGATAAAAACCTTTGGCACAGCAAAAGAAACAGTCCACAAAACCAAAAGACAACCGACAGAATGGGAGAAATTATTTACGAATGACATATCAGATAAAGGGCTACTATCCAATATGTATAAAAACGTATCAAACTCAACACCCAAAGAACAAATAATCCAATCAAAAAATAGGCAGAAGGCATGAACAGACATTTTTCCAAAGAAGACATCCAAATGGCCAACAGGCACATGAAAAAGTGCTCAACACGGCTCGGCATCAGGGAAATCCACATCAAAACCTCAATGAGATACCCCCTCACACCCGTCAGAATGGCTCAAATGAACAAGTCAGGGAACGACAGAGGTTGGCGGGGATGTGGAGAAAGGGGAACCCTCCTACACTGGTGGTGGGAATGCAAGCTGGTGCAACCCCTCTGGAAAACAGGATGGAGGTTCCTCAAATAGTTGAAATTAGAGCTACCATCCGATCCAGCAATTGCACTCCTGGGTATTTACCCCAAAGATACAAATGTAGGGACCCGAAGCGGTACGTGCACCCCATTGTTTATAGCAGCAATGTCCACAATAGCCAAACTGTTGAAAGAGCCAAGATGTCCATCGACAGATGAGTGGATAAAGAAGAGGTGGTATATATATACACAATGGAATATTACGCAGCCATCAAAAGGAATGAGATGTTGCCATGGACAACGACGTGGATGGAACTGGAGGGTCCGATGATTAGTGAAATAAGTCAATCAGAGAAAGACATGTATCATATGACCTCACTGATATGAGGAATTCTTAATCTCAGGAACAGAGTGAGGCTTGCTGGAGTGGTCGGGGGTGGGAGGGATGGGCTGGCTGGGTGATAGACATTGGGGAGGGTATGAGCTACGGTGAGCGCTGTGAATTGTGTAAGACTGTTGAATCACAGATCTCTACTTCTGAAACAAATAACGCAACATATTTTAAGAATAAAGGAAAAGAAGGAGATAGCAGGAGAGGAAGAATGAAGGGGAGTTAGTGAGAGGGGGAGACAGACCAGGAGAGATGATGGATTCTGAAAAAAAATCCGAGGTTTCTAGAGGGGAGGTGGGTCGGGGGATTGGTTAGCCTGGTGATGGGTATTAAAGAGGGCACATTCTGCATGCAGCACTGTGTGTTCGGAACAAACAATGAATCATGGGACACTACACCAAAACAAATGATGTAGTACATGGTGATTAACAAAGCAATAAAAAACAAAGACTGTAATAAGAGATGAAGAAGGACACTATATCCTACTTAAAGGGTCTATCCACGAAGAAGATCTAACAATTGTAAATGTCTATGCCCCGAACATGGGAGCATCCAATTATATAAGGCAATTTAGAAGAAAAGGAAAGAAAGACATTGACAACCATACAATCATAGTGGGGGACTTTAACACCCCCCTGACTGAAATGGCCAGATCATCTAAGCAAAAGATCAACAAGGAAATAAAGACTTTAAATGACACACTGGACCAAATGGACTTCACAGACATATTCAGAACGTTCCATCCCGAAGCAACGGAATACACATTCTTCTCTAGGGCCCATGGAACGTTCTCCAGAATGGATCACATCCTAGGTCACAAATCAGGTCTCAACCGGTACCCAAAGATTGGGATCATTCCCTGCACATTTTCAGACCACAATGCTTTGAAACTAGAACTCAATCACAAGAGGAAAGTCGGAAAGAACTCAAATATATGGAGGCTAAAGAGCATCCTACGAAAGAATGAATGGGTCAACCAGGAAATTAAAGAAGAATTTAAAAATTCATGGAAACCAATGAAAATGAAAACACAACTGTCCAAAATCTTTGGGATACAGCCAAGGCAGTCCTGCGAGGAAAGTATATAGCAATACAAGCCTTTCTCAAGAAACATGAAAGGTCTCAAATACACACCCTAACCCTACACCTAAAGGAGCTGGAGAAAGAACGGCCAATAAAGCCTAAACCCAGCAGGAGAAGAGAAATCATGCAGATCAGAGCAGAAATCAATGAAATAGAACCCAAAAGAACAGTAGAACAGATCAACGGAACTAGGAGCTGGTTCTTTGAAAGAATTCACAAGATTGATACACCCCTGTCCAGGCTGATCAAAAAGAAAAGAGAAATGACCCAAATCAACAAAATCATGAATGAAGGAGGAGAGATCACAACCAACACCAAAGAAATACAAACGATTATAAGAACGTAATCTGAGCAACCCTAGGGCAGCATATTCCATAACCTGGAAGAAATGGGTGCATTCCTAGAGATGTGTCAACTACCAAAACTGACCCAGGAAGAAAGAGAAAACCTGAACAGTCCTATAACCACGAAGGCAATTGAAGTAGTCATCAAAAACCTCCCAAGAAACCAAAGCCCAGGGCCAGATGGATTCCCAGGGGAATTCTATCCGACATTTAAAGAAGAATTAATACCTATTCTCCTGAAACTGTTCCAAACAATAGAAATGGAAGGAAAACTTCCAAACTCATTTTATGAGGCCACCATTACCTTGATCGCAAAACCAGACAAAGATCCCATCAAAAAGGAGTATTAGAGACCAATATCCTTGATGAACATCGATGCAAAAATTCTCACCAAAATACTAGCCAAGAGGATCCAACAGTACATGAAAAGGAGTATTCACCATGACCAAGTGGGATTTATCCCTGGGCTGCAAGGCTGGTTCAACATCCGCAAATCAATCAACGTGATAAAACACATTAACCAAAGAAAGAACAAGAATCATATGATCCTCTCAATAGATGCAGAAAAACCATTTGACAAAGTAAAGCACACTTTTTGGATCAAAACTCTTCAGAGTACAGGGACAGCGGGTACATACCTCAATATCATAAAAGCCATCTACGAACAACCTACAGCGAATATCATTCTCAATGGGGAAAAGCTGAGATCTTTTCCCCTAAGGTCAGGAACGCGGCAGGGATAGCCACTCTCACCACTGCTATTCAACATAGTATTAGAAGTCCTAGCCACAGCAATCAGACAACAAAAAGAAATCCAAGGCATCCAAATCGGCAGAGAGGAAGTCAAACTCTCACTCTTTACAGATGATATGATACTTTATGTGGAAAACCCAAAAGACTCCACCCCAAAACTGCTACAACTCACACAGCAATTCCGTCAAGTAGCAGGCTATAAAATCAATGCACAGACATCAGTGGCATTCCTATACACCAACAACAAGACAGAAGAGAGACAAATCAAGGAGTCGATCCCATTCACAACTGCACCCAAAACCAGAAGAGACCTAGGAATAAATTGAACCCAAGAGGCAAAGGATCTGTACCCCGAAAACTACCAAATACTCAGGAAAGAAATTGAAGAAGACACAAAGAAACGGAAAAAAGTTCCATGCTCATGGACTGGGAGAACCAACATTGTGAAGAGGTCAATGCTACCTAGAGCAATCTACACATGCAATGCAATCCCCATCAAAATACCATCCACTTTTTTCCAAGAAATGGAACAAATAATCCTAAGATTTGAATGGAACCAGAAGAGACCACGAATAGCCAGAGGAATATTGAGAAAGAAAAGCAAAGCTGGCGGCATCACAATTCTGGACTTCCAGCTCTATGACAAAGCTGTCATCATCAAGACAGTATGGTACTGGCACAAAAACAGACACATAGATCCATGGAACAGAATCGAGAGCCCAGAAATGGACCCTCAACTCTATGGTCAACTTATCTTTGACAGAGCAGGAAAGAATGTCCAATGGCAAAAAGAGAGTCTCTTCCACAACTGGAGTTGTGGAAATTGGACAGCCGCATGCAGAAGAATGACACTGGACCATTTCCTGACACCACACACAAAAATAGACTCCAAATGTTTGAAAGACCTCAGTGTGAGACAGGACTCCATCAAAATCCTAAAGGAGAACACAGGTAGCAAGCTCTTCGACCTCAGCCGCAGCAACTTCTTCCTACAAACATCACCAAAGGCACGGGAAGCCAGGGCAAAAAGGAACTATTGGGATTTCATCAAGATAAAAACCTTTGGCACAGCAAAAGAAACAGTCCACAAAACCAAAAGACAACCGACAGAATGGGAGAAATTATTTACGAATGACATATCAGATAAAGGGCTACTATCCAATATGTATAAAAACGTATCAAACTCAACACCCAAAGAACAAATAATCCAATCAAAAAATAGGCAGAAGGCATGAACAGACATTTTTCCAAAGAAGACATCCAAATGGCCAACAGGCACATGAAAAAGTGCTCAACACGGCTCGGCATCAGGGAAATCCACATCAAAACCTCAATGAGATACCCCCTCACACCCGTCAGAATGGCTCAAATGAACAAGTCAGGGAACGACAGAGGTTGGCGGGGATGTGGAGAAAGGGGAACCCTCCTACACTGGTGGTGGGAATGCAAGCTGGTGCAACCCCTCTGGAAAACAGGATGGAGGTTCCTCAAATAGTTGAAATTAGAGCTACCATCCGATCCAGCAATTGCACTCCTGGGTATTTACCCCAAAGATACAAATGTAGGGACCCGAAGCGGTACGTGCACCCCATTGTTTATAGCAGCAATGTCCACAATAGCCAAACTGTTGAAAGAGCCAAGATGTCCATCGACAGATGAGTGGATAAAGAAGAGGTGGTATATATATACACAATGGAATATTACGCAGCCATCAAAAGGAATGAGATGTTGCCATGGACAACGACGTGGATGGAACTGGAGGGTCCGATGATTAGTGAAATAAGTCAATCAGAGAAAGACATGTATCATATGACCTCACTGATATGAGGAATTCTTAATCTCAGGAACAGAGTGAGGCTTGCTGGAGTGGTCGGGGGTGGGAGGGATGGGCTGGCTGGGTGATAGACATTGGGGAGGGTATGAGCTACGGTGAGCGCTGTGAATTGTGTAAGACTGTTGAATCACAGATCTCTACTTCTGAAACAAATAACGCAACATATTTTAAGAATAAAGGAAAAGAAGGAGATAGCAGGAGAGGAAGAATGAAGGGGAGTTAGTGGGAGGGGGAGACAGACCAGGAGAGATGATGGATTCTGAAAAAAAATCCGAGGTTTCTAGAGGGGAGGTGGGTCGGGGGATTGGTTAGCCTGGTGATGGGTATTAAAGAGGGCACATTCTGCATGCAGCACTGTGTGTTCGGAACAAACAATGAATCATGGGACACTACACCAAAACAAATGATGTAGTACATGGTGATTAACAAAGCAATAAAAAACAAAGACTGTAATAAGAGATGAAGAAGGACACTATATCCTACTTAAAGGGTCTATCCACGAAGAAGATCTAACAATTGTAAATGTCTATGCCCCGAACATGGGAGCATCCAATTATATAAGGCAATTTAGAAGAAAAGGAAAGAAAGACATTGACAACCATACAATCATAGTGGGGGACTTTAACACCCCCCTGACTGAAATGGCCAGATCATCTAAGCAAAAGATCAACAAGGAAATAAAGACTTTAAATGACACACTGGACCAAATGGACTTCACAGACATATTCAGAACGTTCCATCCCGAAGCAACGGAATACACATTCTTCTCTAGGGCCCATGGAACGTTCTCCAGAATGGATCACATCCTAGGTCACAAATCAGGTCTCAACCGGTACCCAAAGATTGGGATCATTCCCTGCACATTTTCAGACCACAATGCTTTGAAACTAGAACTCAATCACAAGAGGAAAGTCGGAAAGAACTCAAATACATGGAGGGTAAAGAGCATCCTACGAAAGAATGAATGGGTCAACCAGGAAATTAAAGAAGAATTTAAAAATTCATGGAAACCAATGAAAATGAAAACACAACTGTCCAAAATCTTTGGGATACAGCCAAGGCAGTCCTGCGAGGAAAGTATATAGCAATACAAGCCTTTCTCAAGAAACATGAAAGGTCTCAAATACACACCCTAACCCTACACCTAAAGGAGCTGGAGAAAGAACGGCCAATAAAGGCTAAACCCAGCAGGAGAAGAGAAATCATGCAGATCAGAGCAGAAATCAATGAAATAGAAGCCAAAAGAACAGTACAACAGATCAACGGAACTAGGAGCTGGTTCTTTGAAAGAATTCACAAGATTGATACACCCCTGTCCAGGCTGATCAAAAAGAAAAGAGAAATGACCCAAATCAACAAAATCATGAATGAAAGAGGAGAGATCACAACCAACACCAAAGAAATACAAACGATTATAAGAACGTAATCTGAGCAACCCTAGGGCAGCATATTCCATAACCTGGAAGAAATGGGTGCATTCCTAGAGATGTGTCAACTACCAAAACTGACCCAGGAAGAAAGAGAAAACCTGAACAGTCCTATAACCACGAAGGCAATTGAAGTAGTCATCAAAAACCTCCCAAGAAACCAAAGCCCAGGGCCAGATGGATTCCCAGGGGAATTCTATCCGACATTTAAAGAAGAATTAATACCTATTCTCCTGAAACTGTTCCAAACAATAGAAATGGAAGGAAAACTTCCAAACTCATTTTATGAGGCCACCATTACCTTGATCCCAAAACCAGACAAAGATCCCATCAAAAAGGAGTATTAGAGACCAATATCCTTGATGAACATCGATGCAAAAATTCTCACCAAAATACTAGCCAAGAGGACCCAACAGTACATGAAAAGGAGTATTCACCATGACCAAGTGGGATTTATCCCTGGGCTGCAAGGCTGGTTCAACATCCGCAAATCAATCAACGTGATAAAACACATTAACCAAAGAAAGAACAAGAATCATATGATCCTCTCAATAGATGCAGAAAAACCATTTGACAAAGTAAAGCACACTTTCTGGATCAAAACTCTTCAGAGTACAGGGACAGCGGGTACATACCTCAATATCATAAAAGCCATCTACGAACAACCTACAGCGAATATCATTCTCAATGGGGAAAAGCTGAGATCTTTTCCCCTAAGGTCAGGAACGCGGCAGGGATAGCCACTCTCACCACTGCTATTCAACATAGTATTAGAAGTCCCAGCCACAGCAATCAGACAACAAAAAGAAATCAAAGGCATCCAAATCGGCAGAGAGGACGTCAAACTCTCACTCTTTGCAGATGATATGATACTTTATGTGGAAAACCCAAAAGACTCCACCCCAAAACTGCTACAACTCACACAGCAATTCCGTCAAGTAGCAGGCTATAAAATCAATGCACAGACATCAGTGGCATTCCTATACACCAACAACAAGACAGAAGAGAGACAAATCAAGGAGTCGATCCCATTCACAACTGCACCCAAAACCAGAAGAGACCTAGGAATAAATTGAACCCAAGAGGCAAAGGATCTGTACCCCGAAAACTACCAAATACTCAGGAAAGAAATTGAAGAAGACACAAAGAAACGGAAAAACGTTCCATGGTCATGGACTGGGAGAACCAACATTGTGAAGAGGACAACGCTACCTAGAGCAATCTACACATGCAATGCAATCCCCATCAAAATACCATCCACTTTTTTCCAAGAAATGGAACAAATAATCCTAAGATTTGAATGGAACCAGAAGAGACCACGAATAGCCAGAGGAATATTGAGAAAGAAAAGCAAAGCTGGCGGCATCACAATTCTGGACTTCCAGCTCTATGACAAAGCTGTCATCATCAAGACAGTATGGTACTGGCACAAAAACAGACACATAGATCCATGGAACAGAATCTAGCGCCCAGAAATGGACCCTCAACTCTATGGTCAACTTATCTTTGACAGAGCAGGAAAGAATGTCCAATGGCAAAAAGAGAGTCTCTTCCACAACTGGAGTTGTGGAAATTGGACAGCCCCATGCAGAAGAATGACACTGGACCATTTCCTGACACCACACACAAAAATAGACTCCAAATGTTTGAAAGACCTCAGTGTGAGACAGGACTCCATCAAAATCCTAAAGGAGAACACAGGTAGCAAGCTCTTCGACCTCAGCCGCAGCAACTTCTTCCTACAAACATCACCAAAGGCACGGGAAGCCAGGGCAAAAAGGAACTATTGGGATTTCATCAAGATAAAAACCTTTGGCACAGCAAAAGAAACAGTCCACAAAACCAAAAGACAACCGACAGAATGGGAGAAATTATTTACGAATGACATATCAGATAAAGGGCTACTATCCAATATGTATAAAAACGTATCAAACTCAACACCCAAAGAACAAATAATCCAATCAAAAAATAGGCAGAAGGCATGAACAGACATTTTTCCAAAGAACACATCCAAATGGCCAACAGGCACATGAAAAAGTGCTCAACACGGCTCGGCATCAGGGAAATCCACATCAAAACCTCAATGAGATACCCCCTCACACCCGTCAGAATGGCTCAAATGAACAAGTCAGGGAACGACAGAGGTTGGCGGGGATGTGGAGAAAGGGGAACCCTCCTACACTGGTGGTGGGAATGCAAGCTGGGGCAACCCCTCTGGAAAACAGGATGGAGGTTCCTCAAATAGTTGAAATTAGAGCTACCATCCGATCCAGCAATTGCACTCCTGGGTATTTACCCCAAAGATACAAATGTAGGGACCCGAAGCGGTACGTGCACCCCATTGTTTATAGCAGCAATGTCCACAATAGCCAAACTGTTGAAAGTGCCAAGATGTCCATCGACAGATGAGTGGATAAAGAAGAAGTGGTATATATATACACAATGGAATATTACGCAGCCATCAAAAGGAATGAGATGTTGCCATGGACAACGACGTGGATGGAAGTGGAGGGTCCGATGATTAGTGAAATAAGTCAATCAGAGAAAGACATGTATCATATGACCTCACTGATATGAGGAATTCTTAATCTCAGGAACAGAGTGAGGCTTGCTGGAGTGGTCGGGGGTGGGAGGGATGGGCTGGCTGGGTGATAGACATTGGGGAGGGTATGAGCTACGGTGAGCGCTGTGAATTGTGTAAGACTGTTGAATCACAGATCTCTACTTCTGAAACAAATAACGCAACATATTTTAAGAATAAAGGAAAAGAAGGAGATAGCAGGAGAGGAAGAATGAAGGGGAGTTAGTGAGAGGGGGAGACAGACCAGGAGAGATGATGGATTCTGAAAAAAAATCCGAGGTTTCTAGAGGGGAGGTGGGTCGGGGGATTGGTTAGCCTGGTGATGGGTATTAAAGAGGGCACATTCTGCATGGAGCACTGTGTGTTCGGAACAAACAATGAATCATGGGACACTACACCAAAAGAAATGATGTAGTACATGGTGATTAACAAAGGAATAAAAAACAAAGACTGTAATAAGAGATGAAGAAGAACACTATATCCTACTTAAAGGGTCTATCCAAGAAGAAGATCTAACAATTGTAAATGTCTATGCCCCGAACATGGGAGCATCCAATTATATAAGGCAATTTAGAAGAAAAGCAAAGAAAGACATTGACAACCATACAATCATAGTGGGGGACTTTAACACCCCCCTAACTGAAATGGCCAGATCATCTAAGCAAAAGATCAACAAGGAAATAAAGACTTTAAATGACACACTGGACCAAATGGACTTCACAGACATATTCAGAACGTTCCATCCCGAAGCAACGGAATACACATTCTTCTCTAGGGCCCATGGAACGTTCTCCAGAATGGATCACATCCTAGGTCACAAATCAGGTCTCAACCGGTACCCAAAGATTGGGATCATTCCCTGCACATTTTCAGACCACAATGCTTTGAAACTAGAACTCAATCACAAGAGGAAAGTCGGAAAGAACTCAAATATATGGAGGCTAAAGAGCATCCTACGAAAGAATGAATGGGTCAACCAGGAAATTAAAGAAGAATTTAAAAATTCATGGAAACCAATGAAAATGAAAACACAACTGTCCAAAATCTTTGGGATACAGCCAAGGCAGTCCTGCGAGGAAAGTATATAGCAATACAAGCCTTTCTCAAGAAACATGAAAGGTCTCAAATACACACCCTAACCCTACACCTAAAGGAGCTGGAGAAAGAACGGCCAATAAAGCCTAAACCCAGCAGGAGAAGAGAAATCATGCAGATCAGAGCAGAAATCAATGAAATAGAACCCAAAAGAACAGTAGAACAGATCAACGGAACTAGGAGCTGGTTCTTTGAAAGAATTCACAAGATTGATACACCCCTGTCCAGGCTGATCAAAAAGAAAAGAGAAATGACCCAAATCAACAAAATCATGAATGAAGGAGGAGAGATCACAACCAACACCAAAGAAATACAAACGATTATAAGAACGTAATCTGAGCAACCCTAGGGCAGCATATTCCATAACCTGGAAGAAATGGGTGCATTCCTAGAGATGTGTCAACTACCAAAACTGACCCAGGAAGAAAGAGAAAACCTGAACAGTCCTATAACCACGAAGGCAATTGAAGTAGTCATCAAAAACCTCCCAAGAAACCAAAGCCCAGGGCCAGATGGATTCCCAGGGGAATTCTATCCGACATTTAAAGAAGAATTAATACCTATTCTCCTGAAACTGTTCCAAACAATAGAAATGGAAGGAAAACTTCCAAACTCATTTTATGAGGCCACCATTACCTTGATCCCAAAACCAGACAAAGATCCCATCAAAAAGGAGTATTAGAGACCAATATCCTTGATGAACATCGATGCAAAAATTCTCACCAAAATACTAGCCAAGAGGATCCAACAGTACATGAAAAGGAGTATTCACCATGACCAAGTGGGATTTATCCCTGGGATGCAAGGCTGGTTCAACATCCGCAAATCAATCAACGTGATAAAACACATTAACCAAAGAAAGAACAAGAATCATATGATCCTCTCAATAGATGCAGAAAAACCATTTGACAAAGTAAAGCACACTTTCTGGATCAAAACTCTTCAGAGTACAGGGACAGCGGGTACATACCTCAATATCATAAAAGCCATCTACGAACAACCTACAGCGAATTTCATTCTCAATGGGGAAAAGCTGAGATCTTTTCCCCTAAGGTCAGGAACGCGGCAGGGATAGCCACTCTCACCACTGCTATTCAACATAGTATTAGAAGTCCTAGCCACAGCAATCAGACAACAAAAAGAAATCCAAGGCATCCAAATCGGCAGAGAGGAAGTCAAACTCTCACTCTTTACAGATGATATGATACTTTATGTGGAAAACCCAAAAGACTCCACCCCAAAACTGCTACAACTCACACAGCAATTCCGTCAAGTAGCAGGCTATAAAATCAATGCACAGACATCAGTGGCATTCCTATACACCAACAACAAGACAGAAGAGAGACAAATCAAGGAGTCGATCCCATTCACAACTGCACCCAAAACCAGAAGAGACCTAGGAATAAATTGAACCCAAGAGGCAAAGGATCTGTACCCCGAAAACTACCAAATACTCAGGAAAGAAATTGAAGAAGACACAAAGAAACGGAAAAAAGTTCCATGCTCATGGACTGGGAGAACCAACATTGTGAAGAGGTCAATGCTACCTAGAGCAATCTACACATGCAATGCAATCCCCATCAAAATACCATCCACTTTTTTCCAAGAAATGGAACAAATAATCCTAAGATTTGAATGGAACCAGAAGAGACCACGAATAGCCAGAGGAATATTGAGAAAGAAAAGCAAAGCTGGCGGCATCACAATTCTGGACTTCCAGCTCTATGACAAAGCTGTCATCATCAAGACAGTATGGTACTGGCACAAAAACAGACACATAGATCCATGGAACAGAATCTAGCGCCCAGAAATGGACCCTCAACTCTATGGTCAACTTATCTTTGACAGAGCAGGAAAGAATGTCCAATGGCAAAAAGAGAGTCTCTTCCACAACTGGAGTTGTGGAAATTGGACAGCCCCATGCAGAAGAATGACACTGGACCATTTCCTGACACCACACACAAAAATAGACTCCAAATGTTTGAAAGACCTCAGTGTGAGACAGGACTCCATCAAAATCCTAAAGGAGAACACAGGTAGCAAGCTCTTCGACCTCAGCCGCAGCAACTTCTTCCTACAAACATCACCAAAGGCACGGGAAGCCAGGGCAAAAAGGAACTATTGGGATTTCATCAAGATAAAAACCTTTGGCACAGCAAAAGAAACAGTCCACAAAACCAAAAGACAACCGACAGAATGGGAGAAATTATTTACGAATGACATATCAGATAAAGGGCTACTATCCAATATGTATAAAAACGTATCAAACTCAACACCCAAAGAACAAATAATCCAATCAAAAAATAGGCAGAAGGCATGAACAGACATTTTTCCAAAGAACACATCCAAATGGCCAACAGGCACATGAAAAAGTGCTCAACACGGCTCGGCATCAGGGAAATCCACATCAAAACCTCAATGAGATACCCCCTCACACCCGTCAGAATGGCTCAAATGAACAAGTCAGGGAACGACAGAGGTTGGCGGGGATGTGGAGAAAGGGGAACCCTCCTACACTGGTGGTGGGAATGCAAGCTGGGGCAACCCCTCTGGAAAACAGGATGGAGGTTCCTCAAATAGTTGAAATTAGAGCTACCATCCGATCCAGCAATTGCACTCCTGGGTATTTACCCCAAAGATACAAATGTAGGGACCCGAAGCGGTACGTGCACCCCATTGTTTATAGCAGCAATGTCCACAATAGCCAAACTGTTGAAAGTGCCAAGATGTCCATCGACAGATGAGTGGATAAAGAAGAAGTGGTATATATATACACAATGGAATATTACGCAGCCATCAAAAGGAATGAGATGTTGCCATGGACAACGACGTGGATGGAAGTGGAGGGTCCGATGATTAGTGAAATAAGTCAATCAGAGAAAGACATGTATCATATGACCTCACTGATATGAGGAATTCTTAATCTCAGGAACAGAGTGAGGCTTGCTGGAGTGGTCGGGGGTGGGAGGGATGGGCTGGCTGGGTGATAGACATTGGGGAGGGTATGAGCTACGGTGAGCGCTGTGAATTGTGTAAGACTGTTGAATCACAGATCTCTACTTCTGAAACAAATAACGCAACATATTTTAAGAATAAAGGAAAAGAAGGAGATAGCAGGAGAGGAAGAATGAAGGGGAGTTAGTGAGAGGGGGAGACAGACCAGGAGAGATGATGGATTCTGAAAAAAAATCCGAGGTTTCTAGAGGGGAGGTGGGTCGGGGGATTGGTTAGCCTGGTGATGGGTATTAAAGAGGGCACATTCTGCATGGAGCACTGTGTGTTCGGAACAAACAATGAATCATGGGACACTACACCAAAACAAATGATGTAGTACATGGTGATTAACAAAGGAATAAAAAACAAAGACTGTAATAAGAGATGAAGAAGAACACTATATCCTACTTAAAGGGTCTATCCAAGAAGAAGATCTAACAATTGTAAATGTCTATGCCCCGAACATGGGAGCATCCAATTATATAAGGCAATTTAGAAGAAAAGCAAAGAAAGACATTGACAACCATACAATCATAGTGGGGGACTTTAACACCCCCCTAACTGAAATGGCCAGATCATCTAAGCAAAAGATCAACAAGGAAATAAAGACTTTAAATGACACACTGGACCAAATGGACTTCACAGACATATTCAGAACGTTCCATCCCGAAGCAACGGAATACACATTCTTCTCTAGGGCCCATGGAACGTTCTCCAGAATGGATCACATCCTAGGTCACAAATCAGGTCTCAACCGGTACCCAAAGATTGGGATCATTCCCTGCACATTTTCAGACCACAATGCTTTGAAACTAGAACTCAATCACAAGAGGAAAGTTGGAAAGAACTCAAATATATGGAGGCTAAAGAGCATCCTACGAAAGAATGAATGGGTCAACCAGGAAATTAAAGAAGAATTTAAAAATTCATGGAAACCAATGAAAATGAAAACACAACTGTCCAAAATCTTTGGGATACAGCCAAGGCAGTCCTGCGAGGAAAGTATATAGCAATACAAGCCTTTCTCAAGAAACATGAAAGGTCTCAAATACACACCCTAACCCTACACCTAAAGGAGCTGGAGAAAGAACGGCCAATAAAGCCTAAACCCAGCAGGAGAAGAGAAATCATGCAGATCAGAGCAGAAATCAATGAAATAGAACCCAAAAGAACAGTAGAACAGATCAACGGAACTAGGAGCTGGTTCTTTGAAAGAATTCACAAGATTGATACACCCCTGTCCAGGCTGATCAAAAAGAAAAGAGAAATGACCCAAATCAACAAAATCATGAATGAAGGAGGAGAGATCACAACCAACACCAAAGAAATACAAACGATTATAAGAACGTAATCTGAGCAACCCTAGGGCAGCATATTCCATAACCTGGAAGAAATGGGTGCATTCCTAGAGATGTGTCAACTACCAAAACTGACCCAGGAAGAAAGAGAAAACCTGAAAGTCCTATAACCACGAAGGCAATTGAAGTAGTCATCAAAAACCTCCCAAGAAACCAAAGCCCAGGGCCAGATGGATTCCCAGGGGAATTCTATCCGACATTTAAAGAAGAATTAATACCTATTCTCCTGAAACTGTTCCAAACAAAAGAAATGGAAGGAAAACTTCCAAACTCATTTTATGAGGCCACCATTACCTTGATCCCAAAACCGGACAAAGATCCCATCAAAAAGGAGTATTAGAGACCAATATCCTTGATGAACATCGATGCAAAAATTCTCACCAAAATACTAGCCAAGAGGATCCAACAGTACATGAAAAGGAGTATTCACCATGACCAAGTGGGATTTATCCCTGGGCTGCAAGGCTGGTTCAACATCCGCAAATCAATCAACGTGATAAAACACATTAACCAAAGAAAGAACAAGAATCATATGATCCTCTCAATAGATGCAGAAAAACCATTTGACAAAGTAAAGCACACTTTCTGGATCAAAACTCTTCAGAGTACAGGGACAGCGGGTACATACCTCAATATCATAAAAGCCATCTACGAACAACCTACAGCGAATATCATTCTCAATGGGGAAAAGCTGAGATCTTTTCCCCTAAGGTCAGGAACGCGGCAGGGATAGCCACTCTCACCACTGCTATTCAACATAGTATTAGAAGTCCTAGCCACAGCAATCAGACAACAAAAAGAAATCCAAGGCATCCAAATCGGCAGAGAGGAAGTCAAACTCTCACTCTTTGCAGATGATATGATACTTTATGTGGAAAACCCAAAAAACTCCACCCCAAAACTGCTACAACTCACACAGCAATTCCGTCAAGTAGCAGGCTATAAAATCAATGCACAGACATCAGTGGCATTCCTATACACCAACAACAAGACAGAAGAGAGACAAATCAAGGAGTCGATCCCATTCACAACTGCACCCAAAAGCAGAAGAGACCTAGGAATAAATTGAACCCAAGAGGCAAAGGATCTGTACCCAGAAAACTACCAAATACTCAGGAAAGAAATTGAAGAAGACACAAAGAAACGGAAAAACGTTCCATGCTCATGGATTGGGAGAACCAACATTGTGAAGAGGTCAATGCTACCTAGAGCAATCTACACATGCAATGCAATCCCCGTCAAAATACCATCCACTTTTTTCCAAGAAATGGAACAAATAATCCTAAGATTTGAATGGAACCAGAAGAGACCACGAATAGCCAGAGGAATATTGAGAAAGAAAAGCAAAGCTGGCGGCATCACAATTCTGGACTTCCAGCTCTATGACAAAGCTGTCATCATCAAGACAGTATGGTACTGGCACAAAAACAGATACATAGATCCATGGAACAGAATCGAGAGCCCAGAAATGGACCCTCAACTCTATGGTCAACTTATCTTTGACAGAGCAGGAAAGAATGTCCAATGGCAAAAAGAGAGTCTCTTCAACAACTGGAGTTGTGGAAATTGGACAGCCCCATGCAGAAGAATGACACTGGACCATTTCCTGACACCACACACAAAAATAGACTCCAAATGTTTGAAAGACCTCAGTGTGAGACAGGACTCCATCAAAATCCTAAAGGAGAACACAGGTAGCAAGCTCTTCGACCTCAGCCGCAGCAACTTCTTCCTACAAACATCACCAAAGGCACGGGAAGCCAGGGCAAAAAGGAACTATTGGGATTTCATCAAGATAAAAACCTTTGGCACAGCAAAAGAAACAGTCCACAAAACCAAAACACAACCGACAGAATGGGAGAAATTATTTACGAATGACATATCAGATAAAGGGCTACTATCCAATATGTATAAAAACGTATCAAACGCAACACCCAAAGAACAAATAATCCAATCAAAAAATAGGCAGAAGACATGAACAGACATTTTTCCAAAGAAGATATCCAAATGGCCAACAGGCACAGGAAAGAGTGCTCAACACGGCTCGGCATCAGGGAAATCCACATCAAAACCTCAATGAGATACCCTCTCACACCCGTCAGAATGGCTCAAATGAACAAGTCAGGGAACGACAGAGGTTGGCGGGGATGTGGAGAAAGGGGAACCCTCCTACACTGGTGGTGGGAATGCTAGCTGGGGCAACCCCTCTGGAAAACAGGATGGAGGTTCCTCAAATAGTTGAAATTAGAGCTACCATCCGATCCAGCAATTGCACTCCTGGGTATTTACCCCAAAGATACAAATGTAGGGACCCGAAGCGGTACGTGCACCCCATTGTTTATAGCAGCAATGTCCACAATAGCCAAACTGTTGAAAGAGCCAAGATGTCCATCGACAGATGAGTGGATAAAGAAGAGGTGGTATATATATACACAATGGAATATTACGCAGCCATCAAAAGGAATGAGATGTTGCCATGGACAACGACGTGGAATGGAAGTGGAGGGTCCGATGATTAGTGAAATAAGTCAATCAGAGAAAGACATGTATCATATGACCTCACTGATATGAGGAATTCTTAATCTCAGGAACAGAGTGAGGCTTGCTGGAGTGGTCGGGGGTGGGAGGGATGGGCTGGCTGGGTGATAGACATTGGGGAGGGTATGAGCTACGGTGAGCGCTGTGAATTGTGTAAGACTGTTGAATCACAGATCTCTACTTCTGAAACAAATAACGCAACATATTTTAAGAATAAAGGAAAAGAAGGAGATAGCAGGAGAGGAAGAATGAAGGGGAGTTAGTGAGAGGGGGAGACAGACCAGGAGAGATGATGGATTCTGAAAAAAAATCCGAGGTTTCTAGAGGGGAGGTGGGTCGGGGGATTGGTTAGCCTGGTGATGGGTATTAAAGAGGGCACATTCTGCATGGAGCACTGTGTGTTCGGAACAAACAATGAATCATGGGACACTACACCAAAACAAATGATGTAGTACATGGTGATTAACAAAGCAATAAAAAACAAAGACTGTAATAAGAGATGAAGAAGGACACTATATCCTACTTAAAGGGTCTATCCAAGAAGAAGATCTAACAATTGTAAATGTCTATGCCCCGAACATGGGAGCATCCAATTATATAAGGCAATTTAGAAGAAAAGCAAAGAAAGACATTGACAACCATACAATCATAGTGGGGGACTTTAACACCCCCCTGACTGAAATGGCCAGATCATCTAAGCAAAAGATCAACAAGGAAATAAAGACTTTAAATGACACACTGGACCAAATGGACTTCACAGACATATTCAGAACGTTCCATCCCGAAGCAACGGAATACACATTCTTCTCTAGGGCCCATGGAACGTTCTCCAGAATGGATCACATCCTAGGTCACAAATCAGGTCTCAACCGGTACCCAAAGATTGGGATCATTCCCTGCACATTTTCAGACCACAATGCTTTGAAACTAGAACTCAATCACAAGAGGAAAGTCGGAAAGAACTCAAATATATGGAGGCTAAAGAGCATCCTACGAAAGAATGAATGGGTCAACCAGGAAATTAAAGAAGAATTTAAAAATTCATGGAAACCAATGAAAATGAAAACACAACTGTCCAAAATCTTTGGGATACAGCCAAGGCAGTCCTGCGAGGAAAGTATATAGCAATACAAGCCTTTCTCAAGAAACATGAAAGGTCTCAAATACACACCCTAACCCTACACCTAAAGGAGCTGGAGAAAGAACGGCCAATAAAGCCTAAACCCAGCAGGAGAAGAGAAATCATGCAGATCAGAGCAGAAATCAATGAAATAGAACCCAAAAGAACAGTAGAACAGATCAACGGAACTAGGAGCTGGTTCTTTGAAAGAATTCACAAGATTGATACACCCCTGTCCAGGCTGATCAAAAAGAAAAGAGAAATGACCCAAATCAACAAAATCATGAATGAAGGAGGAGAGATCACAACCAACACCAAAGAAATACAAACGATTATAAGAACGTAATCTGAGCAACCCTAGGGCAGCATATTCCATAACCTGGAAGAAATGGGTGCATTCCTAGAGATGTGTCAACTACCAAAACTGACCCAGGAAGAAAGAGAAAACCTGAAAGTCCTATAACCACGAAGGCAATTGAAGTAGTCATCAAAAACCTCCCAAGAAACCAAAGCCCAGGGCCAGATGGATTCCCAGGGGAATTCTATCCGACATTTAAAGAAGAATTAATACCTATTCTCCTGAAACTGTTCCAAACAAAAGAAATGGAAGGAAAACTTCCAAACTCATTTTATGAGGCCACCATTACCTTGATCCCAAAACCGGACAAAGATCCCATCAAAAAGGAGTATTAGAGACCAATATCCTTGATGAACATCGATGCAAAAATTCTCACCAAAATACTAGCCAAGAGGATCCAACAGTACATGAAAAGGAGTATTCACCATGACCAAGTGGGATTTATCCCTGGGCTGCAAGGCTGGTTCAACATCCGCAAATCAATCAACGTGATAAAACACATTAACCAAAGAAAGAACAAGAATCATATGATCCTCTCAATAGATGCAGAAAAACCATTTGACAAAGTAAAGCACACTTTCTGGATCAAAACTCTTCAGAGTACAGGGACAGCGGGTACATACCTCAATATCATAAAAGCCATCTACGAACAACCTACAGCGAATATCATTCTCAATGGGGAAAAGCTGAGATCTTTTCCCCTAAGGTCAGGAACGCGGCAGGGATAGCCACTCTCACCACTGCTATTCAACATAGTATTAGAAGTCCTAGCCACAGCAATCAGACAACAAAAAGAAATCCAAGGCATCCAAATCGGCAGAGAGGAAGTCAAACTCTCACTCTTTGCAGATGATATGATACTTTATGTGGAAAACCCAAAAAACTCCACCCCAAAACTGCTACAACTCACACAGCAATTCCGTCAAGTAGCAGGCTATAAAATCAATGCACAGACATCAGTGGCATTCCTATACACCAACAACAAGACAGAAGAGAGACAAATCAAGGAGTCGATCCCATTCACAACTGCACCCAAAAGCAGAAGAGACCTAGGAATAAATTGAACCCAAGAGGCAAAGGATCTGTACCCAGAAAACTACCAAATACTCAGGAAAGAAATTGAAGAAGACACAAAGAAACGGAAAAACGTTCCATGCTCATGGATTGGGAGAACCAACATTGTGAAGAGGTCAATGCTACCTAGAGCAATCTACACATGCAATGCAATCCCCGTCAAAATACCATCCACTTTTTTCCAAGAAATGGAACAAATAATCCTAAGATTTGAATGGAACCAGAAGAGACCACGAATAGCCAGAGGAATATTGAGAAAGAAAAGCAAAGCTGGCGGCATCACAATTCTGGACTTCCAGCTCTATGACAAAGCTGTCATCATCAAGACAGTATGGTACTGGCACAAAAACAGATACATAGATCCATGGAACAGAATCGAGAGCCCAGAAATGGACCCTCAACTCTATGGTCAACTTATCTTTGACAGAGCAGGAAAGAATGTCCAATGGCAAAAAGAGAGTCTCTTCCACAACTGGAGTTGTGGAAATTGGACAGCCCCATGCAGAAGAATGACACTGGACCATTTCCTGACACCACACACAAAAATAGACTCCAAATGTTTGAAAGACCTCAGTGTGAGACAGGACTCCATCAAAATCCTAAAGGAGAACACAGGTAGCAAGCTCTTCGACCTCAGCCGCAGCAACTTCTTCCTACAAACATCACCAAAGGCACGGGAAGCCAGGGCAAAAAGGAACTATTGGGATTTCATCAAGATAAAAACCTTTGGCACAGCAAAAGAAACAGTCCACAAAACCAAAAGACAACCGACAGAATGGGAGAAATTATTTACGAATGACATATCAGATAAAGGGCTACTATCCAATATGTATAAAAACGTATCAAACTCAACACCCAAAGAACAAATAATCCAATCAAAAAATAGGCAGAAGGCATGAACAGACATTTTTCCAAAGAAGACATCCAAATGGCCAACAGGCACATGAAAAAGTGCTCAACACGGCTCGGCATCAGGGAAATCCACATCAAAACCTCAATGAGATACCCCCTCACACCCGTCAGAATGGCTCAAATGAACAAGTCAGGGAACGACAGAGGTTGGCGGGGATGTGGAGAAAGGGGAACCCTCCTACACTGGTGGTGGGAATGCAAGCTGGTGCAACCCCTCTGGAAAACAGGATGGAGGTTCCTCAAATAGTTGAAATTAGAGCTACCATCCGATCCAGCAATTGCACTCCTGGGTATTTACC
Organism: Eumetopias jubatus; assembly: GCF_037043125.1. Lineage (NCBI taxonomy): Eukaryota > Metazoa > Chordata > Mammalia > Carnivora > Otariidae > Eumetopias > Eumetopias jubatus. The sequence continues at coordinate 192,467 of NW_028274839.1, read as the reverse complement.
CCAAAGATACAAATGTAGGGACCCGAAGCGGTACGTGCACCCCATTGTTTATAGCAGCAATGTCCACAATAGCCAAACTGTTGAAAGAGCCAAGATGTCCATCGACAGATGAGTGGATAAAGAAGAGGTGGTATATATATACACAATGGAATATTACGCAGCCATCAAAAGGAATGAGATGTTGCCATGGACAACGACGTGGATGGAACTGGAGGGTCCGATGATTAGTGAAATAAGTCAATCAGAGAAAGACATGTATCATATGACCTCACTGATATGAGGAATTCTTAATCTCAGGAACAGAGTGAGGCTTGCTGGAGTGGTCGGGGGTGGGAGGGATGGGCTGGCTGGGTGATAGACATTGGGGAGGGTATGAGCTACGGTGAGCGCTGTGAATTGTGTAAGACTGTTGAATCACAGATCTCTACTTCTGAAACAAATAACGCAACATATTTTAAGAATAAAGGAAAAGAAGGAGATAGCAGGAGAGGAAGAATGAAGGGGAGTTAGTGGGAGGGGGAGACAGACCAGGAGAGATGATGGATTCTGAAAAAAAATCCGAGGTTTCTAGAGGGGAGGTGGGTCGGGGGATTGGTTAGCCTGGTGATGGGTATTAAAGAGGGCACATTCTGCATGCAGCACTGTGTGTTCGGAACAAACAATGAATCATGGGACACTACACCAAAACAAATGATGTAGTACATGGTGATTAACAAAGCAATAAAAAACAAAGACTGTAATAAGAGATGAAGAAGGACACTATATCCTACTTAAAGGGTCTATCCAAGAAGAAGATCTAACAATTGTAAATGTCTATGCCCCGAACATGGGAGCATCCAATTATATAAGGCAATTTAGAAGAAAAGGAAAGAAAGACATTGACAACCATACAATCATAGTGGGGGACTTTAACACCCCCCTGACTGAAATGGCCAGATCATCTAAGCAAAAGATCAACAAGGAAATAAAGACTTTAAATGACACACTGGACCAAATGGACTTCACAGACATATTCAGAACGTTCCATCCCGAAGCAACGGAATACACATTCTTCTCTAGGGCCCATGGAACGTTCTCCAGAATGGATCACATCCTAGGTCACAAATCAGGTCTCAACCGGTACCCAAAGATTGGGATCATTCCCTGCACATTTTCAGACCACAATGCTTTGAAACTAGAACTCAATCACAAGAGGAAAGTCGGAAAGAACTCAAATACATGGAGGGTAAAGAGCATCCTACGAAAGAATGAATGGGTCAACCAGGAAATTAAAGAAGAATTTAAAAATTCATGGAAACCAATGAAAATGAAAACACAACTGTCCAAAATCTTTGGGATACAGCCAAGGCAGTCCTGCGAGGAAAGTATATAGCAATACAAGCCTTTCTCAAGAAACATGAAAGGTCTCAAATACACACCCTAACCCTACACCTAAAGGAGCTGGAGAAAGAACGGCCAATAAAGGCTAAACCCAGCAGGAGAAGAGAAATCATGCAGATCAGAGCAGAAATCAATGAAATAGAAGCCAAAAGAACAGTACAACAGATCAACGGAACTAGGAGCTGGTTCTTTGAAAGAATTCACAAGATTGATACACCCCTGTCCAGGCTGATCAAAAAGAAAAGAGAAATGACCCAAATCAACAAAATCATGAATGAAAGAGGAGAGATCACAACCAACACCAAAGAAATACAAACGATTATAAGAACGTAATCTGAGCAACCCTAGGGCAGCATATTCCATAACCTGGAAGAAATGGGTGCATTCCTAGAGATGTGTCAACTACCAAAACTGACCCAGGAAGAAAGAGAAAACCTGAACAGTCCTATAACCACGAAGGCAATTGAAGTAGTCATCAAAAACCTCCCAAGAAACCAAAGCCCAGGGCCAGATGGATTCCCAGGGGAATTCTATCCGACATTTAAAGAAGAATTAATACCTATTCTCCTGAAACTGTTCCAAACAATAGAAATGGAAGGAAAACTTCCAAACTCATTTTATGAGGCCACCATTACCTTGATCCCAAAACCAGACAAAGATCCCATCAAAAAGGAGTATTAGAGACCAATATCCTTGATGAACATCGATGCAAAAATTCTCACCAAAATACTAGCCAAGAGGACCCAACAGTACATGAAAAGGAGTATTCACCATGACCAAGTGGGATTTATCCCTGGGCTGCAAGGCTGGTTCAACATCCGCAAATCAATCAACGTGATAAAACACATTAACCAAAGAAAGAACAAGAATCATATGATCCTCTCAATAGATGCAGAAAAACCATTTGACAAAGTAAAGCACACTTTCTGGATCAAAACTCTTCAGAGTACAGGGACAGCGGGTACATACCTCAATATCATAAAAGCCATCTACGAACAACCTACAGCGAATATCATTCTCAATGGGGAAAAGCTGAGATCTTTTCCCCTAAGGTCAGGAACGCGGCAGGGATAGCCACTCTCACCACTGCTATTCAACATAGTATTAGAAGTCCCAGCCACAGCAATCAGACAACAAAAAGAAATCAAAGGCATCCAAATCGGCAGAGAGGACGTCAAACTCTCACTCTTTGCAGATGATATGATACTTTATGTGGAAAACCCAAAAGACTCCACCCCAAAACTGCTACAACTCACACAGCAATTCCGTCAAGTAGCAGGCTATAAAATCAATGCACAGACATCAGTGGCATTCCTATACACCAACAACAAGACAGAAGAGAGACAAATCAAGGAGTCGATCCCATTCACAACTGCACCCAAAACCAGAAGAGACCTAGGAATAAATTGAACCCAAGAGGCAAAGGATCTGTACCCCGAAAACTACCAAATACTCAGGAAAGAAATTGAAGAAGACACAAAGAAACGGAAAAACGTTCCATGGTCATGGACTGGGAGAACCAACATTGTGAAGAGGACAACGCTACCTAGAGCAATCTACACATGCAATGCAATCCCCATCAAAATACCATCCACTTTTTTCCAAGAAATGGAACAAATAATCCTAAGATTTGAATGGAACCAGAAGAGACCACGAATAGCCAGAGGAATATTGAGAAAGAAAAGCAAAGCTGGCGGCATCACAATTCTGGACTTCCAGCTCTATGACAAAGCTGTCATCATCAAGACAGTATGGTACTGGCACAAAAACAGACACATAGATCCATGGAACAGAATCTAGCGCCCAGAAATGGACCCTCAACTCTATGGTCAACTTATCTTTGACAGAGCAGGAAAGAATGTCCAATGGCAAAAAGAGAGTCTCTTCCACAACTGGAGTTGTGGAAATTGGACAGCCCCATGCAGAAGAATGACACTGGACCATTTCCTGACACCACACACAAAAATAGACTCCAAATGTTTGAAAGACCTCAGTGTGAGACAGGACTCCATCAAAATCCTAAAGGAGAACACAGGTAGCAAGCTCTTCGACCTCAGCCGCAGCAACTTCTTCCTACAAACATCACCAAAGGCACGGGAAGCCAGGGCAAAAAGGAACTATTGGGATTTCATCAAGATAAAAACCTTTGGCACAGCAAAAGAAACAGTCCACAAAACCAAAAGACAACCGACAGAATGGGAGAAATTATTTACGAATGACATATCAGATAAAGGGCTACTATCCAATATGTATAAAAACGTATCAAACTCAACACCCAAAGAACAAATAATCCAATCAAAAAATAGGCAGAAGGCATGAACAGACATTTTTCCAAAGAACACATCCAAATGGCCAACAGGCACATGAAAAAGTGCTCAACACGGCTCGGCATCAGGGAAATCCACATCAAAACCTCAATGAGATACCCCCTCACACCCGTCAGAATGGCTCAAATGAACAAGTCAGGGAACGACAGAGGTTGGCGGGGATGTGGAGAAAGGGGAACCCTCCTACACTGGTGGTGGGAATGCAAGCTGGGGCAACCCCTCTGGAAAACAGGATGGAGGTTCCTCAAATAGTTGAAATTAGAGCTACCATCCGATCCAGCAATTGCACTCCTGGGTATTTACCCCAAAGATACAAATGTAGGGACCCGAAGCGGTACGTGCACCCCATTGTTTATAGCAGCAATGTCCACAATAGCCAAACTGTTGAAAGTGCCAAGATGTCCATCGACAGATGAGTGGATAAAGAAGAAGTGGTATATATATACACAATGGAATATTACGCAGCCATCAAAAGGAATGAGATGTTGCCATGGACAACGACGTGGATGGAAGTGGAGGGTCCGATGATTAGTGAAATAAGTCAATCAGAGAAAGACATGTATCATATGACCTCACTGATATGAGGAATTCTTAATCTCAGGAACAGAGTGAGGCTTGCTGGAGTGGTCGGGGGTGGGAGGGATGGGCTGGCTGGGTGATAGACATTGGGGAGGGTATGAGCTACGGTGAGCGCTGTGAATTGTGTAAGACTGTTGAATCACAGATCTCTACTTCTGAAACAAATAACGCAACATATTTTAAGAATAAAGGAAAAGAAGGAGATAGCAGGAGAGGAAGAATGAAGGGGAGTTAGTGAGAGGGGGAGACAGACCAGGAGAGATGATGGATTCTGAAAAAAAATCCGAGGTTTCTAGAGGGGAGGTGGGTCGGGGGATTGGTTAGCCTGGTGATGGGTATTAAAGAGGGCACATTCTGCATGGAGCACTGTGTGTTCGGAACAAACAATGAATCATGGGACACTACACCAAAAGAAATGATGTAGTACATGGTGATTAACAAAGGAATAAAAAACAAAGACTGTAATAAGAGATGAAGAAGAACACTATATCCTACTTAAAGGGTCTATCCAAGAAGAAGATCTAACAATTGTAAATGTCTATGCCCCGAACATGGGAGCATCCAATTATATAAGGCAATTTAGAAGAAAAGCAAAGAAAGACATTGACAACCATACAATCATAGTGGGGGACTTTAACACCCCCCTAACTGAAATGGCCAGATCATCTAAGCAAAAGATCAACAAGGAAATAAAGACTTTAAATGACACACTGGACCAAATGGACTTCACAGACATATTCAGAACGTTCCATCCCGAAGCAACGGAATACACATTCTTCTCTAGGGCCCATGGAACGTTCTCCAGAATGGATCACATCCTAGGTCACAAATCAGGTCTCAACCGGTACCCAAAGATTGGGATCATTCCCTGCACATTTTCAGACCACAATGCTTTGAAACTAGAACTCAATCACAAGAGGAAAGTCGGAAAGAACTCAAATATATGGAGGCTAAAGAGCATCCTACGAAAGAATGAATGGGTCAACCAGGAAATTAAAGAAGAATTTAAAAATTCATGGAAACCAATGAAAATGAAAACACAACTGTCCAAAATCTTTGGGATACAGCCAAGGCAGTCCTGCGAGGAAAGTATATAGCAATACAAGCCTTTCTCAAGAAACATGAAAGGTCTCAAATACACACCCTAACCCTACACCTAAAGGAGCTGGAGAAAGAACGGCCAATAAAGCCTAAACCCAGCAGGAGAAGAGAAATCATGCAGATCAGAGCAGAAATCAATGAAATAGAACCCAAAAGAACAGTAGAACAGATCAACGGAACTAGGAGCTGGTTCTTTGAAAGAATTCACAAGATTGATACACCCCTGTCCAGGCTGATCAAAAAGAAAAGAGAAATGACCCAAATCAACAAAATCATGAATGAAGGAGGAGAGATCACAACCAACACCAAAGAAATACAAACGATTATAAGAACGTAATCTGAGCAACCCTAGGGCAGCATATTCCATAACCTGGAAGAAATGGGTGCATTCCTAGAGATGTGTCAACTACCAAAACTGACCCAGGAAGAAAGAGAAAACCTGAACAGTCCTATAACCACGAAGGCAATTGAAGTAGTCATCAAAAACCTCCCAAGAAACCAAAGCCCAGGGCCAGATGGATTCCCAGGGGAATTCTATCCGACATTTAAAGAAGAATTAATACCTATTCTCCTGAAACTGTTCCAAACAATAGAAATGGAAGGAAAACTTCCAAACTCATTTTATGAGGCCACCATTACCTTGATCCCAAAACCAGACAAAGATCCCATCAAAAAGGAGTATTAGAGACCAATATCCTTGATGAACATCGATGCAAAAATTCTCACCAAAATACTAGCCAAGAGGATCCAACAGTACATGAAAAGGAGTATTCACCATGACCAAGTGGGATTTATCCCTGGGATGCAAGGCTGGTTCAACATCCGCAAATCAATCAACGTGATAAAACACATTAACCAAAGAAAGAACAAGAATCATATGATCCTCTCAATAGATGCAGAAAAACCATTTGACAAAGTAAAGCACACTTTCTGGATCAAAACTCTTCAGAGTACAGGGACAGCGGGTACATACCTCAATATCATAAAAGCCATCTACGAACAACCTACAGCGAATTTCATTCTCAATGGGGAAAAGCTGAGATCTTTTCCCCTAAGGTCAGGAACGCGGCAGGGATAGCCACTCTCACCACTGCTATTCAACATAGTATTAGAAGTCCTAGCCACAGCAATCAGACAACAAAAAGAAATCCAAGGCATCCAAATCGGCAGAGAGGAAGTCAAACTCTCACTCTTTACAGATGATATGATACTTTATGTGGAAAACCCAAAAGACTCCACCCCAAAACTGCTACAACTCACACAGCAATTCCGTCAAGTAGCAGGCTATAAAATCAATGCACAGACATCAGTGGCATTCCTATACACCAACAACAAGACAGAAGAGAGACAAATCAAGGAGTCGATCCCATTCACAACTGCACCCAAAACCAGAAGAGACCTAGGAATAAATTGAACCCAAGAGGCAAAGGATCTGTACCCCGAAAACTACCAAATACTCAGGAAAGAAATTGAAGAAGACACAAAGAAACGGAAAAAAGTTCCATGCTCATGGACTGGGAGAACCAACATTGTGAAGAGGTCAATGCTACCTAGAGCAATCTACACATGCAATGCAATCCCCATCAAAATACCATCCACTTTTTTCCAAGAAATGGAACAAATAATCCTAAGATTTGAATGGAACCAGAAGAGACCACGAATAGCCAGAGGAATATTGAGAAAGAAAAGCAAAGCTGGCGGCATCACAATTCTGGACTTCCAGCTCTATGACAAAGCTGTCATCATCAAGACAGTATGGTACTGGCACAAAAACAGACACATAGATCCATGGAACAGAATCTAGCGCCCAGAAATGGACCCTCAACTCTATGGTCAACTTATCTTTGACAGAGCAGGAAAGAATGTCCAATGGCAAAAAGAGAGTCTCTTCCACAACTGGAGTTGTGGAAATTGGACAGCCCCATGCAGAAGAATGACACTGGACCATTTCCTGACACCACACACAAAAATAGACTCCAAATGTTTGAAAGACCTCAGTGTGAGACAGGACTCCATCAAAATCCTAAAGGAGAACACAGGTAGCAAGCTCTTCGACCTCAGCCGCAGCAACTTCTTCCTACAAACATCACCAAAGGCACGGGAAGCCAGGGCAAAAAGGAACTATTGGGATTTCATCAAGATAAAAACCTTTGGCACAGCAAAAGAAACAGTCCACAAAACCAAAAGACAACCGACAGAATGGGAGAAATTATTTACGAATGACATATCAGATAAAGGGCTACTATCCAATATGTATAAAAACGTATCAAACTCAACACCCAAAGAACAAATAATCCAATCAAAAAATAGGCAGAAGGCATGAACAGACATTTTTCCAAAGAACACATCCAAATGGCCAACAGGCACATGAAAAAGTGCTCAACACGGCTCGGCATCAGGGAAATCCACATCAAAACCTCAATGAGATACCCCCTCACACCCGTCAGAATGGCTCAAATGAACAAGTCAGGGAACGACAGAGGTTGGCGGGGATGTGGAGAAAGGGGAACCCTCCTACACTGGTGGTGGGAATGCAAGCTGGGGCAACCCCTCTGGAAAACAGGATGGAGGTTCCTCAAATAGTTGAAATTAGAGCTACCATCCGATCCAGCAATTGCACTCCTGGGTATTTACCCCAAAGATACAAATGTAGGGACCCGAAGCGGTACGTGCACCCCATTGTTTATAGCAGCAATGTCCACAATAGCCAAACTGTTGAAAGTGCCAAGATGTCCATCGACAGATGAGTGGATAAAGAAGAAGTGGTATATATATACACAATGGAATATTACGCAGCCATCAAAAGGAATGAGATGTTGCCATGGACAACGACGTGGATGGAAGTGGAGGGTCCGATGATTAGTGAAATAAGTCAATCAGAGAAAGACATGTATCATATGACCTCACTGATATGAGGAATTCTTAATCTCAGGAACAGAGTGAGGCTTGCTGGAGTGGTCGGGGGTGGGAGGGATGGGCTGGCTGGGTGATAGACATTGGGGAGGGTATGAGCTACGGTGAGCGCTGTGAATTGTGTAAGACTGTTGAATCACAGATCTCTACTTCTGAAACAAATAACGCAACATATTTTAAGAATAAAGGAAAAGAAGGAGATAGCAGGAGAGGAAGAATGAAGGGGAGTTAGTGAGAGGGGGAGACAGACCAGGAGAGATGATGGATTCTGAAAAAAAATCCGAGGTTTCTAGAGGGGAGGTGGGTCGGGGGATTGGTTAGCCTGGTGATGGGTATTAAAGAGGGCACATTCTGCATGGAGCACTGTGTGTTCGGAACAAACAATGAATCATGGGACACTACACCAAAACAAATGATGTAGTACATGGTGATTAACAAAGGAATAAAAAACAAAGACTGTAATAAGAGATGAAGAAGAACACTATATCCTACTTAAAGGGTCTATCCAAGAAGAAGATCTAACAATTGTAAATGTCTATGCCCCGAACATGGGAGCATCCAATTATATAAGGCAATTTAGAAGAAAAGCAAAGAAAGACATTGACAACCATACAATCATAGTGGGGGACTTTAACACCCCCCTAACTGAAATGGCCAGATCATCTAAGCAAAAGATCAACAAGGAAATAAAGACTTTAAATGACACACTGGACCAAATGGACTTCACAGACATATTCAGAACGTTCCATCCCGAAGCAACGGAATACACATTCTTCTCTAGGGCCCATGGAACGTTCTCCAGAATGGATCACATCCTAGGTCACAAATCAGGTCTCAACCGGTACCCAAAGATTGGGATCATTCCCTGCACATTTTCAGACCACAATGCTTTGAAACTAGAACTCAATCACAAGAGGAAAGTCGGAAAGAACTCAAATATATGGAGGCTAAAGAGCATCCTACGAAAGAATGAATGGGTCAACCAGGAAATTAAAGAAGAATTTAAAAATTCATGGAAACCAATGAAAATGAAAACACAACTGTCCAAAATCTTTGGGATACAGCCAAGGCAGTCCTGCGAGGAAAGTATATAGCAATACAAGCCTTTCTCAAGAAACATGAAAGGTCTCAAATACACACCCTAACCCTACACCTAAAGGAGCTGGAGAAAGAACGGCCAATAAAGCCTAAACCCAGCAGGAGAAGAGAAATCATGCAGATCAGAGCAGAAATCAATGAAATAGAACCCAAAAGAACAGTAGAACAGATCAACGGAACTAGGAGCTGGTTCTTTGAAAGAATTCACAAGATTGATACACCCCTGTCCAGGCTGATCAAAAAGAAAAGAGAAATGACCCAAATCAACAAAATCATGAATGAAGGAGGAGAGATCACAACCAACACCAAAGAAATACAAACGATTATAAGAACGTAATCTGAGCAACCCTAGGGCAGCATATTCCATAACCTGGAAGAAATGGGTGCATTCCTAGAGATGTGTCAACTACCAAAACTGACCCAGGAAGAAAGAGAAAACCTGAAAGTCCTATAACCACGAAGGCAATTGAAGTAGTCATCAAAAACCTCCCAAGAAACCAAAGCCCAGGGCCAGATGGATTCCCAGGGGAATTCTATCCGACATTTAAAGAAGAATTAATACCTATTCTCCTGAAACTGTTCCAAACAAAAGAAATGGAAGGAAAACTTCCAAACTCATTTTATGAGGCCACCATTACCTTGATCCCAAAACCGGACAAAGATCCCATCAAAAAGGAGTATTAGAGACCAATATCCTTGATGAACATCGATGCAAAAATTCTCACCAAAATACTAGCCAAGAGGATCCAACAGTACATGAAAAGGAGTATTCACCATGACCAAGTGGGATTTATCCCTGGGCTGCAAGGCTGGTTCAACATCCGCAAATCAATCAACGTGATAAAACACATTAACCAAAGAAAGAACAAGAATCATATGATCCTCTCAATAGATGCAGAAAAACCATTTGACAAAGTAAAGCACACTTTCTGGATCAAAACTCTTCAGAGTACAGGGACAGCGGGTACATACCTCAATATCATAAAAGCCATCTACGAACAACCTACAGCGAATATCATTCTCAATGGGGAAAAGCTGAGATCTTTTCCCCTAAGGTCAGGAACGCGGCAGGGATAGCCACTCTCACCACTGCTATTCAACATAGTATTAGAAGTCCTAGCCACAGCAATCAGACAACAAAAAGAAATCCAAGGCATCCAAATCGGCAGAGAGGAAGTCAAACTCTCACTCTTTGCAGATGATATGATACTTTATGTGGAAAACCCAAAAAACTCCACCCCAAAACTGCTACAACTCACACAGCAATTCCGTCAAGTAGCAGGCTATAAAATCAATGCACAGACATCAGTGGCATTCCTATACACCAACAACAAGACAGAAGAGAGACAAATCAAGGAGTCGATCCCATTCACAACTGCACCCAAAAGCAGAAGAGACCTAGGAATAAATTGAACCCAAGAGGCAAAGGATCTGTACCCAGAAAACTACCAAATACTCAGGAAAGAAATTGAAGAAGACACAAAGAAATGGAAAAACGTTCCATGCTCATGGATTGGGAGAACCAACATTGTGAAGAGGTCAATGCTACCTAGAGCAATCTACACATGCAATGCAATCCCCGTCAAAATACCATCCACTTTTTTCCAAGAAATGGAACAAATAATCCTAAGATTTGAATGGAACCAGAAGAGACCACGAATAGCCAGAGGAATATTGAGAAAGAAAAGCAAAGCTGGCGGCATCACAATTCTGGACTTCCAGCTCTATGACAAAGCTGTCATCATCAAGACAGTATGGTACTGGCACAAAAACAGATACATAGATCCATGGAACAGAATCGAGAGCCCAGAAATGGACCCTCAACTCTATGGTCAACTTATCTTTGACAGAGCAGGAAAGAATGTCCAATGGCAAAAAGAGAGTCTCTTCAACAACTGGAGTTGTGGAAATTGGACAGCCCCATGCAGAAGAATGACACTGGACCATTTCCTGACACCACACACAAAAATAGACTCCAAATGTTTGAAAGACCTCAGTGTGAGACAGGACTCCATCAAAATCCTAAAGGAGAACACAGGTAGCAAGCTCTTCGACCTCAGCCGCAGCAACTTCTTCCTACAAACATCACCAAAGGCACGGGAAGCCAGGGCAAAAAGGAACTATTGGGATTTCATCAAGATAAAAACCTTTGGCACAGCAAAAGAAACAGTCCACAAAACCAAAACACAACCGACAGAATGGGAGAAATTATTTACGAATGACATATCAGATAAAGGGCTACTATCCAATATGTATAAAAACGTATCAAACGCAACACCCAAAGAACAAATAATCCAATCAAAAAATAGGCAGAAGACATGAACAGACATTTTTCCAAAGAAGATATCCAAATGGCCAACAGGCACAGGAAAGAGTGCTCAACACGGCTCGGCATCAGGGAAATCCACATCAAAACCTCAATGAGATACCCTCTCACACCCGTCAGAATGGCTCAAATGAACAAGTCAGGGAACGACAGAGGTTGGCGGGGATGTGGAGAAAGGGGAACCCTCCTACACTGGTGGTGGGAATGCTAGCTGGGGCAACCCCTCTGGAAAACAGGATGGAGGTTCCTCAAATAGTTGAAATTAGAGCTACCATCCGATCCAGCAATTGCACTCCTGGGTATTTACCCCAAAGATACAAATGTAGGGACCCGAAGCGGTACGTGCACCCCATTGTTTATAGCAGCAATGTCCACAATAGCCAAACTGTTGAAAGAGCCAAGATGTCCATCGACAGATGAGTGGATAAAGAAGAGGTGGTATATATATACACAATGGAATATTACGCAGCCATCAAAAGGAATGAGATGTTGCCATGGACAACGACGTGGAATGGAAGTGGAGGGTCCGATGATTAGTGAAATAAGTCAATCAGAGAAAGACATGTATCATATGACCTCACTGATATGAGGAATTCTTAATCTCAGGAACAGAGTGAGGCTTGCTGGAGTGGTCGGGGGTGGGAGGGATGGGCTGGCTGGGTGATAGACATTGGGGAGGGTATGAGCTACGGTGAGCGCTGTGAATTGTGTAAGACTGTTGAATCACAGATCTCTACTTCTGAAACAAATAACGCAACATATTTTAAGAATAAAGGAAAAGAAGGAGATAGCAGGAGAGGAAGAATGAAGGGGAGTTAGTGAGAGGGGGAGACAGACCAGGAGAGATGATGGATTCTGAAAAAAAATCCGAGGTTTCTAGAGGGGAGGTGGGTCGGGGGATTGGTTAGCCTGGTGATGGGTATTAAAGAGGGCACATTCTGCATGGAGCACTGTGTGTTCGGAACAAACAATGAATCATGGGACACTACACCAAAACAAATGATGTAGTACATGGTGATTAACAAAGCAATAAAAAACAAAGACTGTAATAAGAGATGAAGAAGGACACTATATCCTACTTAAAGGGTCTATCCAAGAAGAAGATCTAACAATTGTAAATGTCTATGCCCCGAACATGGGAGCATCCAATTATATAAGGCAATTTAGAAGAAAAGCAAAGAAAGACATTGACAACCATACAATCATAGTGGGGGACTTTAACACCCCCCTGACTGAAATGGCCAGATCATCTAAGCAAAAGATCAACAAGGAAATAAAGACTTTAAATGACACACTGGACCAAATGGACTTCACAGACATATTCAGAACGTTCCATCCCGAAGCAACGGAATACACATTCTTCTCTAGGGCCCATGGAACGTTCTCCAGAATGGATCACATCCTAGGTCACAAATCAGGTCTCAACCGGTACCCAAAGATTGGGATCATTCCCTGCACATTTTCAGACCACAATGCTTTGAAACTAGAACTCAATCACAAGAGGAAAGTCGGAAAGAACTCAAATATATGGAGGCTAAAGAGCATCCTACGAAAGAATGAATGGGTCAACCAGGAAATTAAAGAAGAATTTAAAAATTCATGGAAACCAATGAAAATGAAAACACAACTGTCCAAAATCTTTGGGATACAGCCAAGGCAGTCCTGCGAGGAAAGTATATAGCAATACAAGCCTTTCTCAAGAAACATGAAAGGTCTCAAATACACACCCTAACCCTACACCTAAAGGAGCTGGAGAAAGAACGGCCAATAAAGCCTAAACCCAGCAGGAGAAGAGAAATCATGCAGATCAGAGCAGAAATCAATGAAATAGAACCCAAAAGAACAGTAGAACAGATCAACGGAACTAGGAGCTGGTTCTTTGAAAGAATTCACAAGATTGATACACCCCTGTCCAGGCTGATCAAAAAGAAAAGAGAAATGACCCAAATCAACAAAATCATGAATGAAGGAGGAGAGATCACAACCAACACCAAAGAAATACAAACGATTATAAGAACGTAATCTGAGCAACCCTAGGGCAGCATATTCCATAACCTGGAAGAAATGGGTGCATTCCTAGAGATGTGTCAACTACCAAAACTGACCCAGGAAGAAAGAGAAAACCTGAAAGTCCTATAACCACGAAGGCAATTGAAGTAGTCATCAAAAACCTCCCAAGAAACCAAAGCCCAGGGCCAGATGGATTCCCAGGGGAATTCTATCCGACATTTAAAGAAGAATTAATACCTATTCTCCTGAAACTGTTCCAAACAAAAGAAATGGAAGGAAAACTTCCAAACTCATTTTATGAGGCCACCATTACCTTGATCCCAAAACCGGACAAAGATCCCATCAAAAAGGAGTATTAGAGACCAATATCCTTGATGAACATCGATGCAAAAATTCTCACCAAAATACTAGCCAAGAGGATCCAACAGTACATGAAAAGGAGTATTCACCATGACCAAGTGGGATTTATCCCTGGGCTGCAAGGCTGGTTCAACATCCGCAAATCAATCAACGTGATAAAACACATTAACCAAAGAAAGAACAAGAATCATATGATCCTCTCAATAGATGCAGAAAAACCATTTGACAAAGTAAAGCACACTTTCTGGATCAAAACTCTTCAGAGTACAGGGACAGCGGGTACATACCTCAATATCATAAAAGCCATCTACGAACAACCTACAGCGAATATCATTCTCAATGGGGAAAAGCTGAGATCTTTTCCCCTAAGGTCAGGAACGCGGCAGGGATAGCCACTCTCACCACTGCTATTCAACATAGTATTAGAAGTCCTAGCCACAGCAATCAGACAACAAAAAGAAATCCAAGGCATCCAAATCGGCAGAGAGGAAGTCAAACTCTCACTCTTTGCAGATGATATGATACTTTATGTGGAAAACCCAAAAAACTCCACCCCAAAACTGCTACAACTCACACAGCAATTCCGTCAAGTAGCAGGCTATAAAATCAATGCACAGACATCAGTGGCATTCCTATACACCAACAACAAGACAGAAGAGAGACAAATCAAGGAGTCGATCCCATTCACAACTGCACCCAAAAGCAGAAGAGACCTAGGAATAAATTGAACCCAAGAGGCAAAGGATCTGTACCCAGAAAACTACCAAATACTCAGGAAAGAAATTGAAGAAGACACAAAGAAACGGAAAAACGTTCCATGCTCATGGATTGGGAGAACCAACATTGTGAAGAGGTCAATGCTACCTAGAGCAATCTACACATGCAATGCAATCCCCGTCAAAATACCATCCACTTTTTTCCAAGAAATGGAACAAATAATCCTAAGATTTGAATGGAACCAGAAGAGACCACGAATAGCCAGAGGAATATTGAGAAAGAAAAGCAAAGCTGGCGGCATCACAATTCTGGACTTCCAGCTCTATGACAAAGCTGTCATCATCAAGACAGTATGGTACTGGCACAAAAACAGATACATAGATCCATGGAACAGAATCGAGAGCCCAGAAATGGACCCTCAACTCTATGGTCAACTTATCTTTGACAGAGCAGGAAAGAATGTCCAATGGCAAAAAGAGAGTCTCTTCAACAACTGGAGTTGTGGAAATTGGACAGCCCCATGCAGAAGAATGACACTGGACCATTTCCTGACACCACACACAAAAATAGACTCCAAATGTTTGAAAGACCTCAGTGTGAGACAGGACTCCATCAAAATCCTAAAGGAGAACACAGGTAGCAAGCTCTTCGACCTCAGCCGCAGCAACTTCTTCCTACAAACATCACCAAAGGCACGGGAAGCCAGGGCAAAAAGGAACTATTGGGATTTCATCAAGATAAAAACCTTTGGCACAGCAAAAGAAACAGTCCACAAAACCAAAACACAACCGACAGAATGGGAGAAATTATTTACGAATGACATATCAGATAAAGGGCTACTATCCAATATGTATAAAAACGTATCAAACGCAACACCCAAAGAACAAATAATCCAATCAAAAAATAGGCAGAAGACATGAACAGACATTTTTCCAAAGAAGATATCCAAATGGCCAACAGGCACAGGAAAGAGTGCTCAACACGGCTCGGCATCAGGGAAATCCACATCAAAACCTCAATGAGATACCCTCTCACACCCGTCAGAATGGCTCAAATGAACAAGTCAGGGAACGACAGAGGTTGGCGGGGATGTGGAGAAAGGGGAACCCTCCTACACTGGTGGTGGGAATGCTAGCTGGGGCAACCCCTCTGGAAAACAGGATGGAGGTTCCTCAAATAGTTGAAATTAGAGCTACCATCCGATCCAGCAATTGCACTCCTGGGTATTTACCCCAAAGATACAAATGTAGGGACCCGAAGCGGTACGTGCACCCCATTGTTTATAGCAGCAATGTCCACAATAGCCAAACTGTTGAAAGAGCCAAGATGTCCATCGACAGATGAGTGGATAAAGAAGAGGTGGTATATATATACACAATGGAATATTACGCAGCCATCAAAAGGAATGAGATGTTGCCATGGACAACGACGTGGATGGAACTGGAGGGTCCGATGATTAGTGAAATAAGTCAATCAGAGAAAGACATGTATCATATGACCTCACTGATATGAGGAATTCTTAATCTCAGGAACAGAGTGAGGCTTGCTGGAGTGGTCGGGGGTGGGAGGGATGGGCTGGCTGGGTGATAGACATTGGGGAGTGTATGAGCTACGGTGAGCGCTGTGAATTGTGTAAGACTGTTGAATCACAGATCTCTACTTCTGAAACAAATAACGCAACATATTTTAAGAATAAAGGAAAAGAAGGAGATAGCAGGAGAGGAAGAATGAAGGGGAGTTAGTGAGAGGGGGAGACAGACCAGGAGAGATGATGGATTCTGAAAAAAAATCCGAGGTTTCTAGAGGGGAGGTGGGTCGGGGGATTGGTTAGCCTGGTGATGGGTATTAAAGAGGGCACATTCTGCATGGAGCACTGTGTGTTCGGAACAAACAATGAATCATGGGACACTACACCAAAACAAATGATGTAGTACATGGTGATTAACAAAGCAATAAAAAACAAAGACTGTAATAAGAGATGAAGAAGGACACTATATCCTACTTAAAGGGTCTATCCACGAAGAAGATCTAACAATTGTAAATGTCTATGCCCCGAACATGGGAGCATCCAATTATATAAGGCAATTTAGAAGAAAAGCAAAGAAAGACATTGACAACCATACAATCATAGTGGGGGACTTTAACACCCCCCTGACTGAAATGGCCAGATCATCTAAGCAAAAGATCAACAAGGAAATAAAGACTTTAAATGACACACTGGACCAAATGGACTTCACAGACATATTCAGAACGTTCCATCCCGAAGCAACGGAATACACATTCTTCTCTAGGGCCCATGGAACGTTCTCCAGAATGGATCACATCCTAGGTCACAAATCAGGTCTCAACCGGTACCCAAAGATTGGGATCATTCCCTGCACATTTTCAGACCACAATGCTTTGAAACTAGAACTCAATCACAAGAGGAAAGTCGGAAAGAACTCAAATACATGGAAGCTAAAGAGCATCCTACGAAAGAATGAACGGGTCAACCAGGAAATTAAAGAAGAATTTAAAAATTCATGGAAACCAATGAAAATGAAAACACAACTGTCCAAAATCTTTGGGATACAGCCAAGGCAGTCCTGCGAGGAAAGTATATAGCAATACAAGCCTTTCTCAAGAAACATGAAAGGTCTCAAATACACACCCTAACCCTACACCTAAAGGAGCTGGAGAAAGAACGGCCAATAAAGCCTAAACCCAGCAGGAGAAGAGACATCATGCAGATCAGAGCAGAAATCAATGAAATAGAACCCAAAAGAACAGTAGAACAGATCAACGGAACTAGGAGCTGGTTCTTTGAAAGAATTCACAAGATTGATACACCCCTGTCCAGGCTGATCAAAAAGAAAAGAGAAATGACCCAAATCAACAAAATCATGAATGAAAGAGGAGAGATCACAACCAACACCAAAGAAATACAAGCGATTATAAGAACGTAATCTGAGCAACCCTATGGCAGCATATTCCATAACCTGGAAGAAATGGGTGCATTCCTAGAGATGTGTCAACTACCAAAACTGACCCAGGAAGAAAGAGAAAACCTGAACAGTCCTATAACCACGAAGGCAATTGAAGTAGTCATCAAAAACCTCCCAAGAAACCAAAGCCCAGGGCCAGATGGATTCCCAGGGGAATTCTATCCGACATTTAAAGAAGAATTAATACCTATTCTCCTGAAACTGTTCCAAACAATAGAAATGGGAGGAAAACTTCCAAACTCATTTTATGAGGCCACCATTACCTTGATCCCAAAACCAGACAAAGATCCCATCAAAAAGGAGTATTAGAGACCAATATCCTTGATGAACATCGATGCAAAAATTCTCACCAAAATACTAGCCAAGAGGACCCAACAGTACATGAAAAGGAGTATTCACCATGACCAAGTGGGATTTATCCCTGGGCTGCAAGGCTGGTTCAACATCCGCAAATCAATCAACGTGATAAAACACATTAACCAAAGAAAGAACAAGAATCATATGATCCTCTCAATAGATGCAGAAAAACCATTTGACAAAGTAAAGCACACTTTCTGGATCAAAACTCTTCAGAGTACACGGACACCGGGTACATACCTCAATATCATAAAAGCCATCTACGAACAACCTACAGCGAATATCATTCTCAATGGGGAAAAGCTGAGATCTTTTCCCCTAAGGTCAGGAACGCGGCAGGGATAGCCACTCTCACCACTGCTATTCAACATAGTATTAGAAGTCCTAGCCACAGCAATCAGACAACAAAAAGAAATCCAAGGCATCCAAATCGGCAGAGAGGAAGTCAAACTCTCACTCTTTGCAGATGATATGATACTTTATGTGGAAAACCCAAAAGACTCCACCCCAAAACTGCTACAACTCACACAGCAATTCCGTCAAGTAGCAGGCTATAAAATCAATGCACAGACATCAGTGGCATTCCTATACACCAACAACAAGACAGAAGAGAGACAAATCAAGGAGTCGATCCCATTCACAACTGCACCCAAAACCAGGAGAGACCTAGGAATAAATTGAACCCAAGAGGCAAAGGATCTGTAACCCGAAAACTACCAAATACTCAGGAAAGTAATTGAAGAAGACACAAAGAAACGGAAAAACGTTCCATGCTCATGGATTGGGAGAACCAACATTGTGAAGAGGTCAATGCTACCTAGAGCAATCTACACATGCAATGCAATCCCCGTCAAAATACCATCCACTTTTTTCCAAGAAATGGAACAAATAATCCTAAGATTTGAATGGAACCTGAAGAGACCACGAATAGCCAGAGGAATATTGAGAAAGAAAAGCAAAGCTGGCGGCATCACAATTCTGGACTTCCAGCTCTATAACAAAGCTGTCATCATCAAGACAGTATGGTACTGGCACAAAAACAGACACATAGATCCATGGAACAGAATCGAGAGCCCAGAAATGGACCCTCAACTCTATGGTCAACTTATCTTTGACAGAGCAGGAAAGAATGTCCAATGGCAAAAAGAGAGTCTCTTCAACAACTGGAGTTGTGGAAATGGGACAGCCCCATGCAGAAGAATGACACTGGACCATTTCCTGACACCACACACAAAAATAGACTCCAAATGTTTGAAAGACCTCAGGGTGAGACAGGACTCCATCAAAATCCTAAAGGAGAACACAGGTAGAAAGCTCTTCGACCTCAGCCGCAGCAACTTCTTCCTACAAACATCACCAAAGGCACGGGAAGCCAGGGCAAAAATGAACTATTGGGATTTCATCAAGATAAAAACCTTTGGCACAGCAAAAGAAACAGTCCACAAAACCAAAACACAACCGACAGAATGGGAGAAATTATTTACGAATGACATATCAGATAAAGGGCTACTATCCAATATGAATAAAAACGTATCAAACTCAACACCCAAAGAACAAATAATCCAATAAAAAAATAGGCAGAAGACATGAACAGACATTTTTCCAAAGAAGACATCCAAATGGCCAACAGGCACAGGAAAAAGTGCTCAACACGGCTCGGCATCAGGGAAATCCACATCAAAACCTCAATGAGATACCCTCTCACACCCGTCAGAATGGCTCAAATGAACAAGTAAGGGAACGACAGAGGTTGGCGGGGATGTGGAGAAAGGGGAACCCTCCTACACTGGTGGTGGGAATGCAAGCTGGGGCAACCCCTCTGGAAAACAGGATGGAGGTTCCTCAAATAGTTGAAATTAGAGCTACCATCCGATCCAGCAATTGCACTCCTGGGTATTTACCCCAAAGATACAAATGTAGGGACCCGAAGCGGTACGTTCACCCCATTGTTTATAGCAGCAATGTCCACAATAGCCAAACTGTTGAAAGTGCCAAGATGTCCATCGACAGATGAGTGGATAAAGAAGAAGTGGTATATATATACACAATGGAATATTACGCAGCCATCAAAAGGAATGAGATGTTGCCATGGACAACGACGTGGATGGAAGTGGAGGGTCCGATGATTAGTGAAATAAGTCAATCAGAGAAAGACATGTATCATATGACCTCACTGATATGAGGAATTCTTAATCTCAGGAACAGAGTGAGGCTTGCTGGAGTGGTCGGGGGTGGGAGGGATGGGCTGGCTGGGTGATAGAAATTGGGGAGTGTATGAGCTACGGTGAGCGCTGTGAATTGTGTAAGACTGTTGAATCACAGATCTCTACTTCTGAAACAAATAACGCAACATATTTTAAGAATAAAGGAAAAGAAGGAGATAGCAGGAGAGGAAGAATGAAGGGGAGTTAGTGAGAGGGGGAGACAGACCAGGAGAGATGATGGATTCTGAAAAAAAATCCGAGGTTTCTAGAGGGGAGGTGGGTCGGGGGATTGGTTAGCCTGGTGATGGGTATTAAAGAGGGCACATTCTGCATGGAGCACTGTGTGTTCGGAACAAACAATGAATCATGGGACACTACACCAAAACAAATGATGTAGTACATGGTGATTAACAAAGCAATAAAAAACAAAGACTGTAATAAGAGATGAAGAAGGACACTATATCCTACTTAAAGGGTCTATCCAAGAAGAAGATCTAACAATTGTAAATGTCTATGCCCCGAACATGGGAGCATCCAATTATATAAGGTAATTTAGAAGAAAAGCAAAGAAAGACATTGACAACCATACAATCATAGTGGGGGACTTTAACACCCCCCTAACTGAAATGGCCAGATCATCTAAGCAAAAGATCAACAAGGAAATAAAGACTTTAAAAGACACACTGGACCAAATGGACTTCACAGACATATTCAGAACGTTCCATCCCGAAGCAACGGAATACACATTCTTCTCTAGGGCCCATGGAACGTTCTCCAGAATGGATCACATCCTAGGTCACAAATCAGGTCTCAACCGGTACCCAAAGATTGGGATCATTCCCTGCACATTTTCAGACCACAATGCTTTGAAACTAGAACTCAATCACAAGAGGAAAGTCGGAAAGAACTCAAATATATGGAGGCTAAAGAGCATCCTACGAAAGAATGAATGGGTCAACCAGGAAATTAAAGAAGAATTTAAAAATTCATGGAAACCAATGAAAATGAAAACACAACTGTCCAAAATCTTTGGGATACAGCCAAGGCAGTCCTGCGAGGAAAGTATATAGCAATACAAGCCTTTCTCAAGAAACATGAAAGGTCTCAAATACACACCCTAACCCTACACCTAAAGGAGCTGGAGAAAGAACGGCCAATAAAGGCTAAACCCAGCAGGAGAAGAGAAATCATGCAGATCAAAGCAGAAATCAATGAAATAGAACCCAAAAAACAGTAGAACAGATCAACGGAACTAGGAGCTGGTTCTTTGAAAGAATTCACAAGATTGATACACCCCTGTCCAGGCTGATCAAAAAGAAAAGAGAAATGACCCAAATCAACAAAATCATGAATGAAGGAGGAGAGATCACAACCAACACCAAAGAAATACAAACGATTATAAGAACGTAATCTGAGCAACCCTATGGCAGCATATTCCATATCCTGGAAGAAATGGGTGCATTCCTAGAGATGTGTCAACTACCAAAACTGACCCAGGAAGAAAGAGAAAACCTGAACAGTCCTATAACCACGAAGGCAATTGAAGTAGTCATCAAAAACCTCCCAAGAAACCAAAGCCCAGGGCCAGATGGATTCCCAGGGGAATTCTATCAGACATTTAAAGAAGAATTAATACCTATTCTCCTGAAACTGTTCCAAACAATAGAAATGGAAGGAAAACTTCCAATCTCATTTTATGAGGCCACCATTACCTTGATCCCAAAACCAGACAAAGATCCCATCAAAAAGGAGTATTAGAGACCAATATCCTTGATGAACATCGATGCAAAAATTCTCACCAAAATACTAGCCAAGAGGACCCAACAGTACATGAAAAGGAGTATTCACCATGACCAAGTGGGATTTATCCCTGGGCTGCAAGGCTGGTTGAACATCCGCAAATCAATCAACGTGATAAAACACATTAACCAAAGAAAGAACAAGAATCATATGATCCTCTCAATAGATGCAGAAAAACCATTTGACAAAGTAAAGCACACTTTCTGGATCAAAACTCTTCAGAGTACAGGGACACCGGGTACATACCTCAATATCATAAAAGCCATCTACGAACAACCTACAGCGAATATCATTCTCAATGGGGAAAAGCTGAGATCTTTTCCCCTAAGGTCAGGAACGCGGCAGGGATAGCCACTCTCACCACTGCTATTCAACATAGTATTAGAAGTCCTAGCCACAGCAATCAGACAACAAAAAGAAATCCAAGGCATCCAAATCGGCAGAGAGGAAGTCAAACTCTCACTCTTTGCAGATGATATGATACTTTATGTGGAAAACCCAAAAGACTCCACCCCAAAACTGCTACAACTCACACAGCAATTCCGTCAAGTAGCAGGCTATAAAATCAATGCACAGACATCAGTGGCATTCCTATACACCAACAACAAGACAGAAGAGAGACAAATCAAGGAGTCGATCCCATTCACAACTGCACCCAAAACCAGAAGAGACCTAGGAATAAATTGAACCCAAGAGGCAAAGGATCTGTACCCAGAAAACTACCAAATACTCAGGAAAGATATTGAAGAAGACACAAAGAAACGGAAAAACGTTCCATGCTCATGGATTGGGAGAACCAACATTGTGAAGAGGTCAATGCTACCTAGAGCAATCTACACATGCAATGCAATCCCCGTCAAAATACCATCCACTTTTTTCCAAGAAATGGAACAAATAATCCTAAGATTTGAATGGAACCAGAAGAGACCACGAATAGCCAGAGGAATATTGAGAAAGAAAAGCAAAGCTGGCGGCATCACAATTCTGGACTTCCAGCTCTATGACAAAGCTGTCATCATCAAGACAGTATGGTACTGGCACAAAAACAGATACATAGATCCATGGAACAGAATCGAGAGCCCAGAAATGGACCCTCAACTCTATGGTCAACTTATCTTTGACAGAGCAGGAAAGAATGTCCAATGGCAAAAAGAGAGTCTCTTCAACAACTGGAGTTGTGGAAATTGGACAGCCCCATGCAGAAGAATGACACTGGACCATTTCCTGACACCACACACAAAAATAGACTCCAAATGTTTGAAAGACCTCAGTGTGAGACAGGACTCCATCAAAATCCTAAAGGAGAACACAGGTAGCAAGCTCTTCGACCTCAGCCGCAGCAACATCTTCCTACAAACATCACCAAAGGCACGGGAAGCCAGGGCAAAAATGAACTATTGGGATTTCATCAAGATAAAAACCTTTGGCACAGCAAAAGAAACAGTCCACAAAACCAAAACACAACCGACAGAATGGGAGAAATTATTTACGAATGACATATCAGATAAAGGGCTACTATCCAATATGAATAAAAACGTATCAAACTCAACACCCAAAGAACAAATAATCCAATAAAAAAATAGGCAGAAGACATGAACAGACATTTTTCCAAAGAAGACATCCAAATGGCCAACAGGCACAGGAAAAAGTGCTCAACACGGCTCGGCATCAGGGAAATCCACATCAAAACCTCAATGAGATACCCTCTCACACCCGTCAGAATGGCTCAAATGAACAAGTAAGGGAACGACAGAGGTTGGCGGGGATGTGGAGAAAGGGGAACCCTCCTACACTGGTGGTGGGAATGCAAGCTGGGGCAACCCCTCTGGAAAACAGGATGGAGGTTCCTCAAATAGTTGAAATTAGAGCTACCATCCGATCCAGCAATTGCACTCCTGGGTATTTACCCCAAAGATACAAATGTAGGGACCCGAAGCGGTACGTTCACCCCATTGTTTATACCAGCAATGTCCACAATAGCCAAACTGTTGAAAGTGCCAAGATGTCCATCGACAGATGAGTGGATAAAGAAGAAGTGGTATATATATACACAATGGAATATTACGCAGCCATCAAAAGGAATGAGATGTTGCCATGGACAACGACGTGGATGGAAGTGGAGGGTCCGATGATTAGTGAAATAAGTCAATCAGAGAAAGACATGTATCATATGACCTCACTGATATGAGGAATTCTTAATCTCAGGAACAGAGTGAGGCTTGCTGGAGTGGTCGGGGGTGGGAGGGATGGGCTGGCTGGGTGATAGACATTGGGGAGGGTATGAGCTACGGTGAGCGCTGTGAATTGTGTAAGACTGTTGAATCACAGATCTCTACTTCTGAAACAAATAACGCAACATATTTTAAGAATAAAGGAAAAGAAGGAGATAGCAGGAGAGGAAGAATGAAGGGGAGTTAGTGAGAGGGGGAGACAGACCAGGAGAGATGATGGATTCTGAAAAAAAATCCGAGGTTTCTAGAGGGGAGGTGGGTCGGGGGATTGGTTAGCCTGGTGATGGGTATTAAAGAGGGCACATTCTGCATGGAGCACTGTGTGTTCGGAACAAACAATGAATCATGGGACACTACACCAAAACAAATGATGTAGTACATGGTGATTAACAAAGCAATAAAAAACAAAGACTGTAATAAGAGATGAAGAAGGACACTATATCCTACTTAAAGGGTCTATCCAAGAAGAAGATCTAACAATTGTAAATGTCTATGCCCCGAACATGGGAGCATCCAATTATATAAGGCAATTTAGAAGAAAAGCAAAGAAAGACATTGACAACCATACAATCATAGTGGGGGACTTTAACACCCCCCTAACTGAAATGGCCAGATCATCTAAGCAAAAGATCAACAAGGAAATAAAGACTTTAAAAGACACACTGGACCAAATGGACTTCACAGACATATTCAGAACGTTCCATCCCGAAGCAACGGAATACACATTCTTCTCTAGGGCCCATGGAACGTTCTCCAGAATGGATCACATCCTAGGTCACAAATCAGGTCTCAACCGGTACCCAAAGATTGGGATCATTCCCTGCACATTTTCAGACCACAATGCTTTGAAACTAGAACTCAATCACAAGAGGAAAGTCGGAAAGAACTCAAATATATGGAGGCTAAAGAGCATCCTACGAAAGAATGAATGGGTCAACCAGGAAATTAAAGAAGAATTTAAAAATTCATGGAAACCAATGAAAATGAAAACACAACTGTCCAAAATCTTTGGGATACAGCCAAGGCAGTCCTGCGAGGAAAGTATATAGCAATACAAGCCTTTCTCAAGAAACATGAAAGGTCTCAAATACACACCCTAACCCTACACCTAAAGGAGCTGGAGAAAGAACGGCCAATAAAGGCTAAACCCAGCAGGAGAAGAGAAATCATGCAGATCAAAGCAGAAATCAATGAAATAGAACCCAAAAAACAGTAGAACAGATCAACGGAACTAGGAGCTGGTTCTTTGAAAGAATTCACAAGATTGATACACCCCTGTCCAGGCTGATCAAAAAGAAAAGAGAAATGACCCAAATCAACAAAATCATGAATGAAGGAGGAGAGATCACAACCAACACCAAAGAAATACAAACGATTATAAGAACGTAATCTGAGCAACCCTATGGCAGCATATTCCATATCCTGGAAGAAATGGGTGCATTCCTAGAGATGTGTCAACTACCAAAACTGACCCAGGAAGAAAGAGAAAACCTGAACAGTCCTATAACCACGAAGGCAATTGAAGTAGTCATCAAAAACCTCCCAAGAAACCAAAGCCCAGGGCCAGATGGATTCCCAGGGGAATTCTATCAGACATTTAAAGAAGAATTAATACCTATTCTCCTGAAACTGTTCCAAACAATAGAAATGGAAGGAAAACTTCCAATCTCATTTTATGAGGCCACCATTACCTTGATCCCAAAACCAGACAAAGATCCCATCAAAAAGGAGTATTAGAGACCAATATCCTTGATGAACATCGATGCAAAAATTCTCACCAAAATACTAGCCAAGAGGACCCAACAGTACATGAAAAGGAGTATTCACCATGACCAAGTGGGATTTATCCCTGGGCTGCAAGGCTGGTTGAACATCCGCAAATCAATCAACGTGATAAAACACATTAACCAAAGAAAGAACAAGAATCATATGATCCTCTCAATAGATGCAGAAAAACCATTTGACAAAGTAAAGCACACTTTCTGGATCAAAACTCTTCAGAGTACAGGGACACCGGGTACATACCTCAATATCATAAAAGCCATCTACGAACAACCTACAGCGAATATCATTCTCAATGGGGAAAAGCTGAGATCTTTTCCCCTAAGGTCAGGAACGCGGCAGGGATAGCCACTCTCACCACTGCTATTCAACATAGTATTAGAAGTCCTAGCCACAGCAATCAGACAACAAAAAGAAATCCAAGGCATCCAAATCGGCAGAGAGGAAGTCAAACTCTCACTCTTTGCAGATGATATGATACTTTATGTGGAAAACCCTAAAGACTCCACCCCAAAACTGCTACAACTCACACAGCAATTCCGTCAAGTAGCAGGCTATAAAATCAATGCACAGACATCAGTGGCATTCCTATACACCAACAACAAGACAGAAGAGAGACAAATCAAGGAGTCGATCCCATTCACAACTGCACCCAAAACCAGAAGAGACCTAGGAATAAATTGAACCCAAGAGGCAAAGGATCTGTAACTCGAAAACTACCAAATACTCAGGAAAGAAATTGAAGAAGACACAAAGAAACGGAAAAACGTTCCATGCTCATGGATTGGGAGAACCAACATTGTGAAGAGGTCAATGCTACCTAGAGCAATCTACACATGCAATGCAATCCCCGTCAAAATACCATCCACTTTTTTCCAAGAAATGGAACAAATAATCCTAAGATTTGAATGGAACCAGAAGAGACCACGAATAGCCAGAGGAATATTGAGAAAGGAAAGCAAAGCTGGCGGCATCACAATTCTGGACTTCCAGCTCTATGACAAAGCTGTCATCATCAAGACAGTATGGTACTGGCACAAAAACAGACACATAGATCCATGGAACAGAATCGAGAGCCCAGAAATGGACCCTCAACTCTATGGTCAACTTATCTTTGACAGAGCAGGAAAGAATGTCCAATGGCAAAAAGAGAGTCTCTTCAACAACTGGAGTTGTGGAAATTGGACAGCCCCATGCAGAAGAATGACACTGGACCATTTCCTGACACCACACACAAAAATAGACTCCAAATGTTTGAAAGACCTCAGTGTGAGACAGGACTCAATCAAAATCCTAAAGGAGAACACAGGTAGCAAGCTCTTCGACCTCAGCCGCAGCAACTTCTTCCTACAAACATCACCAAAGGCACGGGAAGCCAGGGCAAAAATGAACTATTGGGAATTCATCAAGATAAAAACCTTTGGCACAGCAAAAGAAACAGTCCACAAAACCAAAACACAACCGACAGAATGGGAGAAATTATTTACGAATGACATATCAGATAAAGGGCTACTATCCAATATGAATAAAAACGTATCAAACTCAACACCCAAAGAACAAATAATCCAATCAAAAAATAGGCAGAAGACATGAACAGACATTTTTCCAAAGAAGACATCCAAATGGCCCACAGGCACAGGAAAGAGTGCTCAACACGGCTCGGCATCAGGGAAATCCACATCAAAACCTCAATGAGATACCCTCTCACACCCGTCAGAATGGCTCAAATGAACAAGTCAGGGAACGACAGAGGTTGGCGGGGATGTGGAGAAAGGGGAACCCTCCTACACTGGTGGTGGGAATGCAAGCTGGGGCAACCCCTCTGGAAAACAGGATGGAGGTTCCTCAAATAGTTGAAATTAGAGCTACCATCTGATCCAGCAATTGCACTCCTGGGTATTTACCCCAAAGATACAAATGTAGGGACCCGAAGCGGTACGTGCACCCCATTGTTTATAGCAGCAATGTCCACAATAGCCAAACTGTTGAAAGAGCCAAGATGTCCATCGACAGATGAGTGGATAAAGAAGAGGTGGTATATATATACACAATGGAATATTACGCAGCCATCAAAAGGAATGAGATGTTGCCATGGACAACGACGTGGATGGAAGTGGAGGGTCCGATGATTAGTGAAATAAGTCAATCAGAGAAAGACATGTATCATATGACCTCACTGATATGAGGAATTCTTAATCTCAGGAACAGAGTGAGGCTTGCTGGAGTGGTCGGGGGTGGGAGGGATGGGCTGGCTGGGTGATAGACATTGGGGAGGGTATGGGCTACGGTGAGCGCTGAGAATTGTGTAAGACTGTTGAATCACAGATCTCTACTTCTGAAACAAATAACGCAACATATTTTAAGAATAAAGGAAAAGAAGGAGATAGCAGGAGAGGAAGAATGAAGGGGAGTTAGTGAGAGGGGGAGACAGACCAGGAGAGATGATGGATTCTGAAAAATAATCCGAGGTTTCTAGAGGGGAGGTGGGTCGGGGGATTGGTTAGCCTGGTGATGGGTATTCAAGAGGGCACATTCTGCATGGAGCACTGTGTGTTCGGAACAAACAATGAATCATGGGACACTACACCAAAACAAATGATGTAGTACATGGTGATTAACAAAGCAATAAAAAACAAAGACTGTAATAAGAGATGAAGAAGGACACTATATCCTACTTAAAGGGTCTATCCAAGAAGAAGATCTAACAATTGTAAATGTCTATGCCCCGAACATGGGAGCATCCAATTATATAAGGCAATTTAGAAGAAAAGCAAAGAAAGACATTGACAACCATACAATCATAGTGGGGGACTTTAACACCCCCCTGACTGAAATGGCCAGATCATCTAAGCAAAAGATCAACAAGGAATAAAGACTTTAAATGACACACTGGACCAAATGGACTTCACAGACATATTCAGAACGTTCCATCCCGAGGCAACGGAATACACATTCTTCTCTAGGGCCCATGG
This sequence comes from Eumetopias jubatus, assembly GCF_037043125.1. Classification (NCBI taxonomy): domain Eukaryota; kingdom Metazoa; phylum Chordata; class Mammalia; order Carnivora; family Otariidae; genus Eumetopias; species Eumetopias jubatus. Next base: position 163,326 of record NW_028274839.1, on the reverse strand, counting down.
AACGTTCTCCAGAATGGATCACATCCTAGGTCACAAATCAGGTCTCAACCGGTACCCAAAGATTGGGATCAGTCCCTGCACATTTTCAGACCACAATGCTTTGAAACTAGAACTCAATCACAAGAGGAAAGTCGGAAAGAACTCAAATACATGGAGGCTAAAGAGCATCCTACGAAAGAATGAATGGGTCAACCAGGAAATTAAAGAAGAATATAAAAATTCATGGAAACCAATGAAAATGAAAACACAACTGTCCAAAATCTTTGGGATACAGCCAAGGCAGTCCTGCGAGGAAAGTATATAGCAATACAAGCCTTTCTCAAGAAACATGAAAGGTCTCAAATACACACCCTAACCCTACACCTAAAGGAGCTGGAGAAAGAACGGCCAATAAAGCCTAAACCCAGCAGGAGAAGAGAAATCATGCAGATCAGAGCAGAAATCAATGAAATACAACCCAAAAGAACAGTAGAACAGATCAACGGAACTAGGAGCTGGTTCTTTGAAAGAATTCACAAGATTGATACACCCCTGTCCAGGCTGATCAAAAAGAAAAGAGAAATGACCCAAATCAACAAAATCATGAATGAAGGAGGAGAGATCACAACCAACACCAAAGAAATACAAACGATTATAAGAACGTAATCTGAGGAACCCTATGGCAGCATATTCCATAACCTGGAAGAAATGGGTGCATTCCTAGAGATGTGTCAACTACCAAAACTGACCCAGAAAGAAAGAGAAAACCTGAACAGTCCTATAACCACGAAGGCAATTGAAGTAGTCATCAAAAACCTCCCAAGAAACCAAAGCCCAGGGCCAGATGGATTCCCAGGGGAATTCTATCAGACATTTAAAGAAGAATTAATACCTATTCTCCTGAAACTGTTCCAAACAATAGAAATGGAAGGAAAACTTCCAATCTCATTTTATGAGGCCACCATTACCTTGATCCCAAAACCAGACAAAGATCCCATCAAAAAGGAGTATTAGAGACCAATATCCTTGATGAACATCGATGCAAAAATTCTCACCAAAATACTAGCCAAGAGACCCAACAGTACATGAAAAGGAGTATTCACCATGACCAAGTGGGATTTATCCCTGGGCTGCAAGGCTGGTTCAACATCCGCAAATCAATCAACGTGATAAAACACATTAACCAAAGAAAGAACAAGAATCATATGATCCTCTCAATAGATGCAGAAAAACCATTTGACAAAGTAAAGCACACTTTCTGGATCAAAACTCTTCAGAGTACAGGGACAGCGGGTACATACCTCAATATCATAAAAGCCATCTACGAACAACCTACAGCGAATATCATTCTCAATGGGGAAAAGCTGAGATCTTTTCCCCTAAGGTCAGGAACGCGGCAGGGATAGCCACTCTCACCACTGCTATTCAACATAGTATTAGAAGTCCTAGCCACAGCAATCAGACAACAAAAAGAAATCCAAGGCATCCAAATCGGCAGAGAGGAAGTCAAACTCTCACTCTTTGCAGATGATATGATACTTTATGTGGAAAACCCAAAAAACTCCACCCCAAAACTGCTACAACTCACACAGCAATTCCGTCAAGTAGCAGGCTATAAAATCAATGCACAGACATCAGTGGCATTCCTATACACCAACAACAAGACAGAAGAGAGACAAATCAAGGAGTCGATCCCATTCACAACTGCACCCAAAACCAGAAGAGACCTAGGAATACATTGTACCCAAGAGGCAAAGGATTTTGTACCCCGAAAACTACCAAATACTCAGGAAAGAAATTGAAGAAGACACAAAGAAACGGAAAAACGTTCCATGCTCATGGATTGGGAGAACCAACATTGTGAAGAGGTCAATGCTACCTAGAGCAATCTACACATGCAATGCAATCCCCATCAAAATACCATCCACTTTTTTCCAAGAAATGGAACAAATAATCCTAAGATTTGAATGGAACCAGAAGAGACCACGAATAGCCAGAGGAATATTGAGAAAGAAAAGCAAAGCTGGCGGCATCACAATTCTGGACTTCCAGCTCTATGACAAAGCTGTCATCATCAAGACAGTATGGTACTGGCACAAAAACAGACACATAGATCCATGGAACAGAATCGAGAGCCCAGAAATGGACCCTCAACTCTATGGTCAACTTATCTTTGACAGAGCAGGAAAGAATGTCCAATGGCAAAAAGAGAGTCTCTTCAACAACTGGAGTTGTGGAAATGGGACAGCCCCATGCAGAAGAATGACACTGGACCATTTCCTGACACCACACACAAAAATAGACTCCAAATGTTTGAAAGACCTCAGTGTGAGACAGGACTCCATCAAAATCCTAAAGGAGAACACAGGTAGCAAGCTCTTCGACCTCAGCCGCAGCAACTTCTTCCTACAAACATCACCAAAGGCACGGGAAGCCAGGGCAAAAATGAACTATTGGGATTTCATCAAGATAAAAACCTTTGGCACAGCAAAAGAAACAGTCCACAAAACCAAAACACAACCGACAGAATGGGAGAAATTATTTACGAATGACATATCAGATAAAGGGCTACTATCCAATATGTATAAAAACGTATCAAACTCAACACCCAAAGAACAAATAATCCAATCAAAAAATAGGCAGAAGACATGAACAGACATTTTTCCAAAGAAGACATCCAAATGGCCCACAGGCACAGGAAAAAGTGCTCAACACGGCTCGGCATCAGGGAAATCCACATCAAAACCTCAATGAGATACCCTCTCACACCCGTCAGAATGGCTCAAATGAACAAGTCAGGGAACGACAGAGGTTGGCGGGGATGTGGAGAAAGGGGAACCCTCCTACACTGGTGGTGGGAATGCTAGCTGGGGCAACCCCTCTGGAAAACAGGATGGAGGTTCCTCAAATAGTTGAAATTAGAGCTACCATCCGATCCAGCAATTGCACTCCTGGGTATTTACCCCAAAGATACAAATGTAGGGACCCGAAGCGGTACGTGCACCCCATTGTTTATAGCAGCAATGTCCACAGTAGCCAAACTTTTGAAAGAGCCAAGATGTCCATCGACAGATGAGTGGATAAAGAAGAGGTGGTATATATATACACAATGGAATATTACGCAGCCATCAAAAGGAATGAGATGTTGCCATGGACAACGACGTGGATGGAAGTGGAGGGTCCGATGATTAGTGAAATAAGTCAATCAGAGAAAGACATGTATCATATGACCTCACTGATATGAGGAATTCTTAATCTCAGGAACAGAGTGAGGCTTGCTGGAGTGGTCGGGGGTGGGAGGGATGGGCTGGCTGGGTGATAGACATTGGGGAGTGTATGAGCTACGGTGAGCGCTGTGAATTGTGTAAGACTGTTGAATCACAGATCTCTACTTCTGAAACAAATAACGCAACATATTTTAAGAATAAAGGAAAAGAAGGAGATAGCAGGAGAGGAAGAATGAAGGGGAGTTAGTGAGAGGGGGAGACAGACCAGGAGAGATGATGGATTCTGAAAAAAAATCCGAGGTTTCTAGAGGGGAGGTGGGTCGGGGGATTGGTTAGCCTGGTGATGGGTATTAAAGAGGGCACATTCTGCATGGAGCACTGTGTGTTCGGAACAAACAATGAATCATGGGACACTACACCAAAACAAATGATGTAGTACATGGTGATTAACAAAGCAATAAAAAACAAAGACTGTAATAAGAGATGAAGAAGGACACTATATCCTACTTAAAGGGTCTATCCAAGAAGAAGATCTAACAATTGTAAATGCCTATGCCCCGAACATGGGAGCATCCAATTATATAAGGCAATTTAGAAGAAAAGCAAAGAAAGACATTGACAACCATACAATCATAGTGGGGGACTTTAACACCCCCCTGACTGAAATGGCCAGATCATCTAAGCAAAAGATCAACAAGGAAATAAAGACTTTAAATGACACACTGGAACAAATGGACTTCACAGACATATTCAGAACGTTCCATCCCGAAGCAACGGAATACACATTCTTCTCTAGGGCCCATGGAACGTTCTCCAGAATGGATCACATCCTAGGTCACAAATCAGGTCTCAACCGGTACCCAAAGATTGGGATCATTCCCTGCACATTTTCAGACCACAATGCTTTGAAACTAGAACTCAATCACAAGAGGAAAGTCGGAAAGAACTCAAATACATGGAGGCTAAAGAGCATCCTACGAAAGAAAGAATGGGTCAACCAGGAAATTAAAGAAGAATTTAAAAATTCATGGAAACCAATGAAAATGAAAACACAACTGTCCAAAATCTTTGGGATACAGCCAAGGCAGTCCTGCGAGGAAAGTATATAGCAATACAAGCCTTTCTCAAGAAACATGAAAGGTCTCAAATACACACCCTAACCCTACACCTAAAGGAGCTGGAGAAAGAACGGCCAATAAAGCCTAAACCCAGCAGGAGAAGAGAAATCATGCAGATCAGAGCAGAAATCAATGAAATAGAACCCAAAAGAACAGTAGAACAGATCAACGGAACTAGGAGCTGGTTCTTTGAAAGAATTCACAAGATTGATACACCCCTGTCCAGGCTGATCAAAAAGAAAAGAGAAATGACCCAAATCAACAAAATCATGAATGAAGGAGGAGAGATCACAACCAACACCAAAGAAATACAAACGATTATAAGAACGTAATCTGAGGAACCCTATGGCAGCATATTCCATAACCTGGAAGAAATGGGTGCATTCCTAGAGATGTGTCAACTACCAAAACTGACCCAGGAAGAAAGAGAAAACCTGAACAGTCCTATATCCACGAAGGCAATTGAAGTAGTCATCAAAAACCTCCCAAGAAACCAAAGCCCAGGGCCAGATGGATTCCCAGGGGAATTCTATCAGACATTTAAAGAAGAATTAATACCTATTCTCCTGAAACTGTTCCAAACAATAGAAATGGAAGGAAAACTTCCAAACTCATTTTATGAGGCCACCATTACCTTGATCCCAAAACCAGACAAAGATCCCATCAAAAAGGAGTATTAGAGACCAATATCCTTGATGAACATCGATGCAACAATTCTCACCAAAATACTAGCCAAGAGGACCCAACAGTACATGAAAAGGAGTATTCACCATGACCAAGTGGGATTTATCCCTGGGCTGCAAGGCTGGTTGAACATCCGCAAATCAATCAACGTGATAAAACACATTAACCAAAGAAAGAACAAGAATCATATGATCCTCTCAATAGATGCAGAAAAACCATTTGACAAAGTAAAGCACACTTTCTGGATCAAAACTCTTCAGAGTACAGGGACAGCGGGTACATACCTCAATATCATAAAAGCCATCTACGAACAACCTACAGCGAATATCATTCTCAATGGGGAAAAGCTGAGATCTTTTCCCCTAAGGTCAGGAACGCGGCAGGGATAGCCACTCTCACCACTGCTATTCAACATAGTATTAGAAGTCCTAGCCACAGCAATCAGACAACAAAAAGAAATCCAAGGCATCCAAATCGGCAGAGAGGAAGTCAAACTCTCACTCTTTGCAGATGATATGATACTTTATGTGGAAAACCCAAAAGACTCCACCCCAAAACTGCTACAACTCACACAGCAATTCCGTCAAGTAGCAGGCTATAAAATCAATGCACAGACATCAGTGGCATTCCTATACACCAACAACAAGACAGAAGAGAGACAAATCAAGGAGTCGATCCCATTCACAACTGCACCCAAAACCAGAAGAGACCTAGGAATAAATTGAACCCAAGAGGCAAAGGATCTGTAACTCGAAAACTACCAAATACTCAGGAAAGAAATTGAAGAAGACACAAAGAAACGGAAAAACGTTCCATGCTCATGGATTGGGAGAACCAACATTGTGAAGAGGTCAATGCTACCTAGAGCAATCTACACATGCAATGCAATCCCCGTCAAAATACCATCCACTTTTTTCCAAGAAATGGAACAAATAATCCTAAGATTTGAATGGAACCAGAAGAGACCACGAATAGCCAGAGGAATATTGAGAAAGGAAAGCAAAGCTGGCGGCATCACAATTCTGGACTTCCAGCTCTATGACAAAGCTGTCATCATCAAGACAGTATGGTACTGGCACAAAAACAGACACATAGATCCATGGAACAGAATCGAGAGCCCAGAAATGGACCCTCAACTCTCTGGTCAACTTATCTTTGACAGAGCAGGAAAGAATGTCCAATGGCAAAAAGAGAGTCTCTTCAACAACTGGAGTTGTGGAAATGGGACAGCCCCATGCAGAAGAATGACACTGGACCATTTCCTGACACCACACACAAAAATAGACTCCAAATGTTTGAAAGACCTCAGTGTGAGACAGGACTCAATCAAAATCCTAAAGGAGAACACAGGTAGCAAGCTCTTCGACCTCAGCCGCAGCAACTTCTTCCTACAAACATCACCAAAGGCACGGGAAGCCAGGGCAAAAATGAACTATTGGGATTTCATCAAGATAAAAACCTTTGGCACAGCAAAAGAAACAGTCCACAAAACCAAAACACAACCGACAGAATGGGAGAAATTATTTACGAATGACATATCAGATAAAGGGCTACTATCCAATATGAATAAAAACGTATCAAACTCAACACCCAAAGAACAAATAATCCAATCAAAAAATAGGCAGAAGACATGAACAGACATTTTTCCAAAGAAGACATCCAAATGGCCCACAGGCACAGGAAAGAGTGCTCAACACGGCTCGGCATCAGGGAAATCCACATCAAAACCTCAATGAGATACCCTCTCACACCCGTCAGAATGGCTCAAATGAACAAGTCAGGGAACGACAGAGGTTGGCGGGGATGTGGAGAAAGGGGAACCCTCCTACACTGGTGGTGGGAATGCAAGCTGGGGCAACCCCTCTGGAAAACAGGATGGAGGTTCCTCAAATAGTTGAAATTAGAGCTACCATCTGATCCAGCAATTGCACTCCTGGGTATTTACCCCAAAGATACAAATGTAGGGACCCGAAGCGGTACGTGCACCCCATTGTTTATAGCAGCAATGTCCACAATAGCCAAACTGTTGAAAGAGCCAAGATGTCCATCGACAGATGAGTGGATAAAGAAGAGGTGGTATATATATACACAATGGAATATTACGCAGCCATCAAAAGGAATGAGATGTTGCCATGGACAACGACGTGGATGGAAGTGGAGGGTCCGATGATTAGTGAAATAAGTCAATCAGAGAAAGACATGTATCATATGACCTCACTGATATGAGGAATTCTTAATCTCAGGAACAGAGTGAGGCTTGCTGGAGTGGTCGGGGGTGGGAGGGATGGGCTGGCTGGGTGATAGACATTGGGGAGGGTATGGGCTACGGTGAGCGCTGAGAATTGTGTAAGACTGTTGAATCACAGATCTCTACTTCTGAAACAAATAACGCAACATATTTTAAGAATAAAGGAAAAGAAGGAGATAGCAGGAGAGGAAGAATGAAGGGGAGTTAGTGAGAGGGGGAGACAGACCAGGAGAGATGATGGATTCTGAAAAAAAATCCGAGGTTTCTAGAGGGGAGGTGGGTCGGGGGATTGGTTAGCCTGGTGATGGGTATTAAAGAGGGCACATTCTGCATGGAGCACTGTGTGTTCGGAACAAACAATGAATCATGGGACACTACACCAAAACAAATGATGTAGTACATGGTGATTAACAAAGCAATAAAAAACAAAGACTGTAATAAGAGATGAAGAAGGACACTATATCCTACTTAAAGGGTCTATCCAAGAAGAAGATCTAACAATTGTAAATGTCTATGCCCCGAACATGGGAGCATCCAATTATATAAGGCAATTTAGAAGAAAAGCAAAGAAAGACATTGACAACCATACAATCATAGTGGGGGACTTTAACACCCCCCTGACTGAAATGGCCAGATCATCTAAGCAAAAGATCAACAAGGAATAAAGACTTTAAATGACACACTGGACCAAATGGACTTCACAGACATATTCAGAACGTTCCATCCCGAGGCAACGGAATACACATTCTTCTCTAGGGCCCATGGAACGTTCTCCAGAATGGATCACATCCTAGGTCACAAATCAGGTCTCAACCGGTACCCAAAGATTGGGATCAGTCCCTGCACATTTTCAGACCACAATGCTTTGAAACTAGAACTCAATCACAAGAGGAAAGTCGGAAAGAACTCAAATACATGGAGGCTAAAGAGCATCCTACGAAAGAATGAATGGGTCAACCAGGAAATTAAAGAAGAATATAAAAATTCATGGAAACCAATGAAAATGAAAACACAACTGTCCAAAATCTTTGGGATACAGCCAAGGCAGTCCTGCGAGGAAAGTATATAGCAATACAAGCCTTTCTCAAGAAACATGAAAGGTCTCAAATACACACCCTAACCCTACACCTAAAGGAGCTGGAGAAAGAACGGCCAATAAAGCCTAAACCCAGCAGGAGAAGAGAAATCATGCAGATCAGAGCAGAAATCAATGAAATACAACCCAAAAGAACAGTAGAACAGATCAACGGAACTAGGAGCTGGTTCTTTGAAAGAATTCACAAGATTGATACACCCCTGTCCAGGCTGATCAAAAAGAAAAGAGAAATGACCCAAATCAACAAAATCATGAATGAAGGAGGAGAGATCACAACCAACACCAAAGAAATACAAACGATTATAAGAACGTAATCTGAGGAACCCTATGGCAGCATATTCCATAACCTGGAAGAAATGGGTGCATTCCTAGAGATGTGTCAACTACCAAAACTGACCCAGAAAGAAAGAGAAAACCTGAACAGTCCTATAACCACGAAGGCAATTGAAGTAGTCATCAAAAACCTCCCAAGAAACCAAAGCCCAGGGCCAGATGGATTCCCAGGGGAATTCTATCAGACATTTAAAGAAGAATTAATACCTATTCTCCTGAAACTGTTCCAAACAATAGAAATGGAAGGAAAACTTCCAATCTCATTTTATGAGGCCACCATTACCTTGATCCCAAAACCAGACAAAGATCCCATCAAAAAGGAGTATTAGAGACCAATATCCTTGATGAACATCGATGCAAAAATTCTCACCAAAATACTAGCCAAGAGGACCCAACAGTACATGAAAAGGAGTATTCACCATGACCAAGTGGGATTTATCCCTGGGCTGCAAGGCTGGTTCAACATCCGCAAATCAATCAACGTGATAAAACACATTAACCAAAGAAAGAACAAGAATCATATGATCCTCTCAATAGATGCAGAAAAACCATTTGACAAAGTAAAGCACACTTTCTGGATCAAAACTCTTCAGAGTACAGGGACAGCGGGTACATACCTCAATATCATAAAAGCCATCTACGAACAACCTACAGCGAATATCATTCTCAATGGGGAAAAGCTGAGATCTTTTCCCCTAAGGTCAGGAACGCGGCAGGGATAGCCACTCTCACCACTGCTATTCAACATAGTATTAGAAGTCCTAGCCACAGCAATCAGACAACAAAAAGAAATCCAAGGCATCCAAATCGGCAGAGAGGAAGTCAAACTCTCACTCTTTGCAGATGATATGATACTTTATGTGGAAAACCCAAAAAACTCCACCCCAAAACTGCTACAACTCACACAGCAATTCCGTCAAGTAGCAGGCTATAAAATCAATGCACAGACATCAGTGGCATTCCTATACACCAACAACAAGACAGAAGAGAGACAAATCAAGGAGTCGATCCCATTCACAACTGCACCCAAAACCAGAAGAGACCTAGGAATAAATTGAACCCAAGTGGCAAAGGATCTGTACCCAGAAAACTACCAAATACTCAGGAAAGAAATTGAAGAAGACACAAAGAAACGGAAAAACGTTCCATGCTCATGGATTGGGAGAACCAACATTGTGAAGAGCTCAATGCTACCTAGAGCAATCTACACATGCAATGCAATCCCCGTCAAAATACCATCCACTTTTTTCCAAGAAATGGAACAAATAATCCTAAGATTTGAATGGAACCAGAAGAGACCACGAATAGCCAGAGGAATATTGAGAAAGAAAAGCAAAGCTGGCGGCATCACAATTCTGGACTTCCAGCTCTATGACAAAGCTGTCATCATCAAGACAGTATGGTACTGGCACAAAAACAGATACATAGATCCATGGAACAGAATCGAGAGCCCAGAAATGGACCCTCAACTCTCTGGTCAACTTATCTTTGACAGAGCAGGAAAGAATGTCCAATGGCAAAAAGAGAGTCTCTTCAACAACTGGAGTTGTGGAAATGGGACAGCCCCATGCAGAAGAATGACACTGGACCATTTCCTGACACCACACACAAAAATAGACTCCAAATGTTTGAAAGACCTCAGTGTGAGACAGGACTCCATCAAAATCCTAAAGGAGAACACAGGTAGCAAGCTCTTCGACCTCAGCCGCAGCAACTTCTTCCTACAAACATCACCAAAGGCACGGGAAGCCAGGGCAAAAATGAACTATTGGGATTTCATCAAGATAAAAACCTTTGGCACAGCAAAAGAAACAGTCCACAAAACCAAAACACAACCGACAGAATGGGAGAAATTATTTACGAATGACATATCAGATAAAGGTCTACTATCCAATATGTATAAAAACGTATCAAACTCAACACCCAAAGAACAAATAATCCAATCAAAAAATAGGCAGAAGACATGAACAGACATTTTTTCAAAGAAGACATCCAAATGGCCCACAGGCACAGGAAAAAGTGCTCAACACGGCTCGGCATCAGGGAAATCCACATCAAAACCTCAATGAGATACCCTCTCACACCCGTCAGAATGGCTCAAATGAACAAGTCAGGGAACGACAGAGGTTGGCGGGGATGTGGAGAAAGGGGAACCCTCCTACACTGGTGGTGGGAATGCAAGCTGGGGCAACCCCTCTGGAAAACAGGATGGAGGTTCCTCAAATAGTTGAAATTAGAGCTACCATCCGATCCAGCAATTGCACTCCTGGGTATTTACCCCAAAGATACAAATGTAGGGACCCGAAGCGGTACGTGCACCCCATTGTTTATAGCAGCAATGTCCACAGTAGCCAAACTTTTGAAAGAGCCAAGATGTCCATCGACAGATGAGTGGATAAAGAAGAGGTGGTATATATATACACAATGGAATATTACGCAGCCATCAAAAGGAATGAGATGTTGCCATGGACAACGACGTGGATGGAAGTGGAGGGTCCGATGATTAGTGAAATAAGTCAATCAGAGAAAGACATGTATCATATGACCTCACTGATATGAGGAATTCTTAATCTCAGGAACAGAGTGAGGCTTGCTGGAGTGGTCGGGGGTGGGAGGGATGGGCTGGCTGGGTGATAGACATTGGGGAGTGTATGAGCTACGGTGAGCGCTGTGAATTGTGTAAGACTGTTGAATCACAGATCTCTACTTCTGAAACAAATAACGCAACATATTTTAAGAATAAAGGAAAAGAAGGAGATAGCAGGAGAGGAAGAATGAAGGGGAGTTAGTGAGAGGGGGAGACAGACCAGGAGAGATGATGGATTCTGAAAAAAAATCCGAGGTTTCTAGAGGGGAGGTGGGTCGGGGGATTGGTTAGCCTGGTGATGGGTATTAAAGAGGGCACATTCTGCATGGAGCACTGTGTGTTCGGAACAAACAATGAATCATGGGACACTACACCAAAACAAATGATGTAGTACATGGTGATTAACAAAGCAATAAAAAACAAAGACTGTAATAAGAGATGAAGAAGGACACTATATCCTACTTAAAGGGTCTATCCAAGAAGAAGATCTAACAATTGTAAATGCCTATGCCCCGAACATGGGAGCATCCAATTATATAAGGCAATTTAGAAGAAAAGCAAAGAAAGACATTGACAACCATACAATCATAGTGGGGGACTTTAACACCCCCCTGACTGAAATGGCCAGATCATCTAAGCAAAAGATCAACAAGGAAATAAAGACTTTAAATGACACACTGGAACAAATGGACTTCACAGACATATTCAGAACGTTCCATCCCGAAGCAACGGAATACACATTCTTCTCTAGGGCCCATGGAACGTTCTCCAGAATGGATCACATCCTAGGTCACAAATCAGGTCTCAACCGGTACCCAAAGATTGGGATCATTCCCTGCACATTTTCAGACCACAATGCTTTGAAACTAGAACTCAATCACAAGAGGAAAGTCGGAAAGAACTCAAATACATGGAGGCTAAAGAGCATCCTACGAAAGAAAGAATGGGTCAACCAGGAAATTAAAGAAGAATTTAAAAATTCATGGAAACCAATGAAAATGAAAACACAACTGTCCAAAATCTTTGGGATACAGCCAAGGCAGTCCTGCGAGGAAAGTATATAGCAATACAAGCCTTTCTCAAGAAACATGAAAGGTCTCAAATACACACCCTAACCCTACACCTAAAGGAGCTGGAGAAAGAACGGCCAATAAAGCCTAAACCCAGCAGGAGAAGAGAAATCATGCAGATCAGAGCAGAAATCAATGAAATAGAACCCAAAAGAACAGTAGAACAGATCAACGGAACTAGGAGCTGGTTCTTTGAAAGAATTCACAAGATTGATACACCCCTGTCCAGGCTGATCAAAAAGAAAAGAGAAATGACCCAAATCAACAAAATCATGAATGAAGGAGGAGAGATCACAACCAACACCAAAGAAATACAAACGATTATAAGAACGTAATCTGAGGAACCGTATGGCAGCATATTCCATAACCTGGAAGAAATGGGTGCATTCCTAGAGATGTGTCAACTACCAAAACTGACCCAGGAAGAAAGAGAAAACCTGAACAGTCCTATAACCACGAAGGCAATTGAAGTAGTCATCAAAAACCTCCCAAGAAACCAAAGCCCAGGGCCAGATGGATTCCCAGGGGAATTCTATCAGACATTTAAAGAAGAATTAATACCTATTCTCCTGAAACTGTTCCAAACAATAGAAATGGAAGGAAAACTTCCAAACTCATTTTATGAGGCCACCATTACCTTGATCCCAAAACCAGACAAAGATCCCATCAAAAAGGAGTATTAGAGACCAATATCCTTGATGAACATCGATGCAACAATTCTCACCAAAATACTAGCCAAGAGGACCCAACAGTACATGAAAAGGAGTATTCACCATGACCAAGTGGGATTTATCCCTGGGCTGCAAGGCTGGTTGAACATCCGCAAATCAATCAACGTGATAAAACACATTAACCAAAGAAAGAACAAGAATCATATGATCCTCTCAATAGATGCAGAAAAACCATTTGACAAAGTAAAGCACACTTTCTGGATCAAAACTCTTCAGAGTACAGGGACAGCGGGTACATACCTCAATATCATAAAAGCCATCTACGAACAACCTACAGCGAATATCATTCTCAATGGGGAAAAGCTGAGATCTTTTCCCCTAAGGTCAGGAACGCGGCAGGGATAGCCACTCTCACCACTGCTATTCAACATAGTATTAGAAGTCCTAGCCACAGCAATCAGACAACAAAAAGAAATCCAAGGCATCCAAATCGGCAGAGAGGAAGTCAAACTCTCACTCTTTGCAGATGATATGATACTTTATGTGGAAAACCCAAAAGACTCCACCCCAAAACTGCTACAACTCACACAGCAATTCCGGCAAGTAGCAGGCTATAAAATCAATGCACAGACATCAGTGGCATTCCTATACACCAACAACAAGACAGAAGAGAGACAAATCAAGGAGTCGATCCCATTCACAACTGCACCCAAAACCAGAAGAGACCTAGGAATAAATTGAACCCAAGAGGCAAAGGATCTGTAACTCGAAAACTACCAAATACTCAGGAAAGAAATTGAAGAAGACACAAAGAAACGGAAAAACGTTCCATGCTCATGGATTGGGAGAACCAACATTGTGAAGAGGTCAATGCTACCTAGAGCAATCTACACATGCAATGCAATCCCCGTCAAAATACCATCCACTTTTTTCCAAGAAATGGAACAAATAATCCTAAGATTTGAATGGAACCAGAAGAGACCACGAATAGCCAGAGGAATATTGAGAAAGGAAAGCAAAGCTGGCGGCATCACAATTCTGGACTTCCAGCTCTATGACAAAGCTGTCATCATCAAGACAGTATGGTACTGGCACAAAAACAGACACATAGATCCATGGAACAGAATCGAGAGCCCAGAAATGGACCCTCAACTCTCTGGTCAACTTATCTTTGACAGAGCAGGAAAGAATGTCCAATGGCAAAAAGAGAGTCTCTTCAACAACTGGAGTTGTGGAAATGGGACAGCCCCATGCAGAAGAATGACACTGGACCATTTCCTGACACCACACACAAAAATAGACTCCAAATGTTTGAAAGACCTCAGTGTGAGACAGGACTCAATCAAAATCCTAAAGGAGAACACAGGTAGCAAGCTCTTCGACCTCAGCCGCAGCAACTTCTTCCTACAAACATCACCAAAGGCACGGGAAGCCAGGGCAAAAATGAACTATTGGGATTTCATCAAGATAAAAACCTTTGGCACAGCAAAAGAAACAGTCCACAAAACCAAAACACAACCGACAGAATGGGAGAAATTATTTACGAATGACATATCAGATAAAGGGCTACTATCCAATATGAATAAAAACGTATCAAACTCAACACCCAAAGAACAAATAATCCAATCAAAAAATAGGCAGAAGACATGAACAGACATTTTTCCAAAGAAGACATCCAAATGGCCCACAGGCACAGGAAAGAGTGCTCAACACGGCTCGGCATCAGGGAAATCCACATCAAAACCTCAATGAGATACCCTCTCACACCCGTCAGAATGGCTCAAATGAACAAGTCAGGGAACGACAGAGGTTGGCGGGGATGTGGAGAAAGGGGAACCCTCCTACACTGGTGGTGGGAATGCAAGCTGGGGCAACCCCTCTGGAAAACAGGATGGAGGTTCCTCAAATAGTTGAAATTAGAGCTACCATCTGATCCAGCAATTGCACTCCTGGGTATTTACCCCAAAGATACAAATGTAGGGACCCGAAGCGGTACGTGCACCCCATTGTTTATAGCAGCAATGTCCACAATAGCCAAACTGTTGAAAGAGCCAAGATGTCCATCGACAGATGAGTGGATAAAGAAGAGGTGGTATATATATACACAATGGAATATTACGCAGCCATCAAAAGGAATGAGATGTTGCCATGGACAACGACGTGGATGGAAGTGGAGGGTCCGATGATTAGTGAAATAAGTCAATCAGAGAAAGACATGTATCATATGACCTCACTGATATGAGGAATTCTTAATCTCAGGAACAGAGTGAGGCTTGCTGGAGTGGTCGGGGGTGGGAGGGATGGGCTGGCTGGGTGATAGACATTGGGGAGGGTATGGGCTACGGTGAGCGCTGAGAATTGTGTAAGACTGTTGAATCACAGATCTCTACTTCTGAAACAAATAACGCAACATATTTTAAGAATAAAGGAAAAGAAGGAGATAGCAGGAGAGGAAGAATGAAGGGGAGTTAGTGAGAGGGGGAGACAGACCAGGAGAGATGATGGATTCTGAAAAATAATCCGAGGTTTCTAGAGGGGAGGTGGGTCGGGGGATTGGTTAGCCTGGTGATGGGTATTAAAGAGGGCACATTCTGCATGGAGCACTGTGTGTTCGGAACAAACAATGAATCATGGGACACTACACCAAAACAAATGATGTAGTACATGGTGATTAACAAAGCAATAAAAAACAAAGACTGTAATAAGAGATGAAGAAGGACACTATATCCTACTTAAAGGGTCTATCCAAGAAGAAGATCTAACAATTGTAAATGTCTATGCCCCGAACATGGGAGCATCCAATTATATAAGGCAATTTAGAAGAAAAGCAAAGAAAGACATTGACAACCATACAATCATAGTGGGGGACTTTAACACCCCCCTGACTGAAATGGCCAGATCATCTAAGCAAAAGATCAACAAGGAATAAAGACTTTAAATGACACACTGGACCAAATGGACTTCACAGACATATTCAGAACGTTCCATCCCGAGGCAACGGAATACACATTCTTCTCTAGGGCCCATGGAACGTTCTCCAGAATGGATCACATCCTAGGTCACAAATCAGGTCTCAACCGGTACCCAAAGATTGGGATCAGTCCCTGCACATTTTCAGACCACAATGCTTTGAAACTAGAACTCAATCACAAGAGGAAAGTCGGAAAGAACTCAAATACATGGAGGCTAAAGAGCATCCTACGAAAGAATGAATGGGTCAACCAGGAAATTAAAGAAGAATATAAAAATTCATGGAAACCAATGAAAATGAAAACACAACTGTCCAAAATCTTTGGGATACAGCCAAGGCAGTCCTGCGAGGAAAGTATATAGCAATACAAGCCTTTCTCAAGAAACATGAAAGGTCTCAAATACACACCCTAACCCTACACCTAAAGGAGCTGGAGAAAGAACGGCCAATAAAGCCTAAACCCAGCAGGAGAAGAGAAATCATGCAGATCAGAGCAGAAATCAATGAAATACAACCCAAAAGAACAGTAGAACAGATCAACGGAACTAGGAGCTGGTTCTTTGAAAGAATTCACAAGATTGATACACCCCTGTCCAGGCTGATCAAAAAGAAAAGAGAAATGACCCAAATCAACAAAATCATGAATGAAGGAGGAGAGATCACAACCAACACCAAAGAAATACAAACGATTATAAGAACGTAATCTGAGGAACCCTATGGCAGCATATTCCATAACCTGGAAGAAATGGGTGCATTCCTAGAGATGTGTCAACTACCAAAACTGACCCAGAAAGAAAGAGAAAACCTGAACAGTCCTATAACCACGAAGGCAATTGAAGTAGTCATCAAAAACCTCCCAAGAAACCAAAGCCCAGGGCCAGATGGATTCCCAGGGGAATTCTATCAGACATTTAAAGAAGAATTAATACCTATTCTCCTGAAACTGTTCCAAACAATAGAAATGGAAGGAAAACTTCCAATCTCATTTTATGAGGCCACCATTACCTTGATCCCAAAACCAGACAAAGATCCCATCAAAAAGGAGTATTAGAGACCAATATCCTTGATGAACATCGATGCAAAAATTCTCACCAAAATACTAGCCAAGAGGACCCAACAGTACATGAAAAGGAGTATTCACCATGACCAAGTGGGATTTATCCCTGGGCTGCAAGGCTGGTTCAACATCCGCAAATCAATCAACGTGATAAAACACATTAACCAAAGAAAGAACAAGAATCATATGATCCTCTCAATAGATGCAGAAAAACCATTTGACAAAGTAAAGCACACTTTCTGGATCAAAACTCTTCAGAGTACAGGGACAGCGGGTACATACCTCAATATCATAAAAGCCATCTACGAACAACCTACAGCGAATATCATTCTCAATGGGGAAAAGCTGAGATCTTTTCCCCTAAGGTCAGGAACGCGGCAGGGATAGCCACTCTCACCACTGCTATTCAACATAGTATTAGAAGTCCTAGCCACAGCAATCAGACAACAAAAAGAAATCCAAGGCATCCAAATCGGCAGAGAGGAAGTCAAACTCTCACTCTTTGCAGATGATATGATACTTTATGTGGAAAACCCAAAAGACTCCACCCCAAAACTGCTACAACTCACACAGCAATTCCGTCAAGTAGCAGGCTATAAAATCAATGCACAGACATCAGTGGCATTCCTATACACCAACAACAAGACAGAAGAGAGACAAATCAAGGAGTCGATCCCATTCACAACTGCACCCAAAACCAGAAGAGACCTAGGAATAAATTGAACCCAAGAGGCAAAGGATCTGTAACTCGAAAACTACCAAATACTCAGGAAAGAAATTGAAGAAGACACAAAGAAACGGAAAAACGTTCCATGCTCATGGATTGGGAGAACCAACATTGTGAAGAGGTCAATGCTACCTAGAGCAATCTACACATGCACTGCAATCCCCGTCAAAATACCATCCACTTTTTTCCAAGAAATGGAACAAATAATCCTAAGATTTGAATGGAACCAGAAGAGACCACGAATAGCCAGAGGAATATTGAGAAAGGAAAGCAAAGCTGGCGGCATCACAATTCTGGACTTCCAGCTCTATGACAAAGCTGTCATCATCAAGACAGTATGGTACTGGCACAAAAACAGACACATAGATCCATGGAACAGAATCGAGAGCCCAGAAATGGACCCTCAACTCTCTGGTCAACTTATCTTTGACAGAGCAGGAAAGAATGTCCAATGGCAAAAAGAGAGTCTCTTCAACAACTGGAGTTGTGGAAATGGGACAGCCCCATGCAGAAGAATGACACTGGACCATTTCCTGACACCACACACAAAAATAGACTCCAAATGTTTGAAAGACCTCAGTGTGAGACAGGACTCAATCAAAATCCTAAAGGAGAACACAGGTAGCAAGCTCTTCGACCTCAGCCGCAGCAACTTCTTCCTACAAACATCACCAAAGGCACGGGAAGCCAGGGCAAAAATGAACTATTGGGATTTCATCAAGATAAAAACCTTTGGCACAGCAAAAGAAACAGTCCACAAAACCAAAACACAACCGACAGAATGGGAGAAATTATTTACGAATGACATATCAGATAAAGGGCTACTATCCAATATGTATAAAAACGTATCAAACTCAACACCCAAAGAACAAATAATCCAATCAAAAAATAGGCAGAAGACATGAACAGACATTTTTCCAAAGAAGACATCCAAATGGCCCACAGGCACAGGAAAAAGTGCTCAACACGGCTCGGCATCAGGGAAATCCACATCAAAACCTCAATGAGATACCCTCTCACACCCGTCAGAATGGCTCAAATGAACAAGTCAGGGAACGACAGAGGTTGGCGGGGATGTGGAGAAAGGGGAACCCTCCTACACTGGTGGTGGGAATGCAAGCTGGGGCAACCCCTCTGGAAAACAGGATGGAGGTTCCTCAAATAGTTGAAATTAGAGCTACCATCCGATCCAGCAATTGCACTCCTGGGTATTTACCCCAAAGATACAAATGTAGGGACCCGAAGCGGTACGTGCACCCCATTGTTTATAGCAGCAATGTCCACAGTAGCCAAACTTTTGAAAGAGCCAAGATGTCCATCGACAGATGAGTGGATAAAGAAGAGGTGGTATATATATACACAATGGAATATTACGCAGCCATCAAAAGGAATGAGATGTTGCCATGGACAACGACGTGGATGGAAGTGGAGGGTCCGATGATTAGTGAAATAAGTCAATCAGAGAAAGACATGTATCATATGACCTCACTGATATGAGGAATTCTTAATCTCAGGAACAGAGTGAGGCTTGCTGGAGTGGTCGGGGGTGGGAGGGATGGGCTGGCTGGGTGATAGACATTGGGGAGTGTATGAGCTACGGTGAGCGCTGTGAATTGTGTAAGACTGTTGAATCACAGATCTCTACTTCTGAAACAAATAACGCAACATATTTTAAGAATAAAGGAAAAGAAGGAGATAGCAGGAGAGGAAGAATGAAGGGGAGTTAGTGAGAGGGGGAGACAGACCAGGAGAGATGATGGATTCTGAAAAAAAATCCGAGGTTTCTAGAGGGGAGGTGGGTCGGGGGATTGGTTAGCCTGGTGATGGGTATTAAAGAGGGCACATTCTGCATGGAGCACTGTGTGTTCGGAACAAACAATGAATCATGGGACACTACACCAAAACAAATGATGTAGTACATGGTGATTAACAAAGCAATAAAAAACAAAGACTGTAATAAGAGATGAAGAAGGACACTATATGCTACTTAAAGGGTCTATCCAAGAAGAAGATCTAACAATTGTAAATGCCTATGCCCCGAACATGGGAGCATCCAATTATATAAGGCAATTTAGAAGAAAAGCAAAGAAAGACATTGACAACCATACAATCATAGTGGGGGACTTTAACACCCCCCTGACTGAAATGGCCAGATCATCTAAGCAAAAGATCAACAAGGAAATAAAGACTTTAAATGACACACTGGAACAAATGGACTTCACAGACATATTCAGAACGTTCCATCCCGAAGCAACGGAATACACATTCTTCTCTAGGGCCCATGGAACGTTCTCCAGAATGGATCACATCCTAGGTCACAAATCAGGTCTCAACCGGTACCCAAAGATTGGGATCATTCCCTGCACATTTTCAGACCACAATGCTTTGAAACTAGAACTCAATCACAAGAGGAAAGTCGGAAAGAACTCAAATACATGGAGGCTAAAGAGCATCCTACGAAAGAAAGAATGGGTCAACCAGGAAATTAAAGAAGAATTTAAAAATTCATGGAAACCAATGAAAATGAAAACACAACTGTCCAAAATCTTTGGGATACAGCCAAGGCAGTCCTGCGAGGAAAGTATATAGCAATACAAGCCTTTCTCAAGAAACATGAAAGGTCTCAAATACACACCCTAACCCTACACCTAAAGGAGCTGGAGAAAGAACGGCCAATAAAGCCTAAACCCAGCA
Source organism: Eumetopias jubatus (assembly GCF_037043125.1). Lineage (NCBI taxonomy): Eukaryota > Metazoa > Chordata > Mammalia > Carnivora > Otariidae > Eumetopias > Eumetopias jubatus. The sequence goes on along the minus strand of NW_028274839.1, from coordinate 142,864 downwards.
GGAGAAGAGAAATCATGCAGATCAGAGCAGAAATCAATGAAATAGAAACCAAAAGAACAGTAGAACAGATCAACGGAACTAGGAGCTGGTTCTTTGAAAGAATTCACAAGATTGATACACCCCTGTCCAGGCTGATCAAAAAGAAAAGAGAAATGACCCAAATCAACAAAATCATGAATGAAGGAGGAGAGATCACAACCAACACCAAAGAAATACAAACGATTATAAGAACGTAATCTGAGGAACCCTATGGCAGCATATTCCATAACCTGGAAGAAATGGGTGCATTCCTAGAGATGTGTCAACTACCAAAACTGACCCAGGAAGAAAGAGAAAACCTGAACAGTCCTATAACCACGAAGGCAATTGAAGTAGTCATCAAAAACCTCCCAAGAAACCAAAGCCCAGGGCCAGATGGATTCCCAGGGGAATTCTATCAGACATTTAAAGAAGAATTAATACCTATTCTCCTGAAACTGTTCCAAACAATAGAAATGGAAGGAAAACTTCCAATCTCATTTTATGAGGCCACCATTACCTTGATCCCAAAACCAGACAAAGATCCCATCAAAAAGGAGTATTAGAGACCAATATCCTTGATGAACATCGATGCAAAAATTCTCACCAAAATACTAGCCAAGAGGACCCAACAGTACATGAAAAGGAGTATTCACCATGACCAAGTGGGATTTATCCCTGGGCTGCAAGGCTGGTTCAACATCCGCAAATCAATCAACGTGATAAAACACATTAACCAAAGAAAGAACAAGAATCATATGATCCTCTCAATAGATGCAGAAAAACCATTTGACAAAGTAAAGCACACTTTCTGGATCAAAACTCTTCAGAGTACAGGGACAGCGGGTACATACCTCAATATCATAAAAGCCATCTACGAACAACCTACAGCGAATATCATTCTCAATGGGGAAAAGCTGAGATCTTTTCCCCTAAGGTCAGGAACGCGGCAGGGATAGCCACTCTCACCACTGCTATTCAACATAGTATTAGAAGTCCTAGCCACAGCAATCAGACAACAAAAAGAAATCCAAGGCATCCAAATCGGCAGAGAGGAAGTCAAACTCTCACTCTTTGCAGATGATATGATACTTTATGTGGAAAACCCAAAAGACTCCACCCCAAAACTGCTACAACTCACACAGCAATTCCGTCAAGTAGCAGGCTATAAAATCAATGCACAGACATCAGTGGCATTCCTATACACCAACAACAAGACAGAAGAGAGACAAATCAAGGAGTCGATCCCATTCACAACTGCACCCAAAACCAGAAGAGACCTAGGAATAAATTGAACCCAAGAGGCAAAGGATCTGTAACTCGAAAACTACCAAATACTCAGGAAAGAAATTGAAGAAGACACAAAGAAACGGAAAAACGTTCCATGCTCATGGATTGGGAGAACCAACATTGTGAAGAGGTCAATGCTACCTAGAGCAATCTACACATGCAATGCAATCCCCGTCAAAATACCATCCACTTTTTTCCAAGAAATGGAACAAATAATCCTAAGATTTGAATGGAACCAGAAGAGACCACGAATAGCCAGAGGAATATTGAGAAAGGAAAGCAAAGCTGGCGGCATCACAATTCTGGACTTCCAGCTCTATGACAAAGCTGTCATCATCAAGACAGTATGGTACTGGCACAAAAACAGACACATAGATCCATGGAACAGAATCGAGAGCCCAGAAATGGACCCTCAACTCTCTGGTCAACTTATCTTTGACAGAGCAGGAAAGAATGTCCAATGGCAAAAAGAGAGTCTCTTCAACAACTGGAGTTGTGGAAATGGGACAGCCCCATGCAGAAGAATGACACTGGACCATTTCCTGACACCACACACAAAAATAGACTCCAAATGTTTGAAAGACCTCAGTGTGAGACAGGACTCAATCAAAATCCTAAAGGAGAACACAGGTAGCAAGCTCTTCGACCTCAGCCGCAGCAACTTCTTCCTACAAACATCACCAAAGGCACGGGAAGCCAGGGCAAAAATGAACTATTGGGATTTCATCAAGATAAAAACCTTTGGCACAGCAAAAGAAACAGTCCACAAAACCAAAACACAACCGACAGAATGGGAGAAATTATTTACGAATGACATATCAGATAAAGGGCTACTATCCAATATGAATAAAAACGTATCAAACTCAACACCCAAAGAACAAATAATCCAATCAAAAAATAGGCAGAAGACATGAACAGACATTTTTCCAAAGAAGACATCCAAATGGCCCACAGGCACAGGAAAGAGTGCTCAACACGGCTCGGCATCAGGGAAATCCACATCAAAACCTCAATGAGATACCCTCTCACACCCGTCAGAATGGCTCAAATGAACAAGTCAGGGAACGACAGAGGTTGGCGGGGATGTGGAGAAAGGGGAACCCTCCTACACTGGTGGTGGGAATGCAAGCTGGGGCAACCCCTCTGGAAAACAGGATGGAGGTTCCTCAAATAGTTGAAATTAGAGCTACCATCTGATCCAGCAATTGCACTCCTGGGTATTTACCCCAAAGATACAAATGTAGGGACCCGAAGCGGTACGTGCACCCCATTGTTTATAGCAGCAATGTCCACAATAGCCAAACTGTTGAAAGAGCCAAGATGTCCATCGACAGATGAGTGGATAAAGAAGAGGTGGTATATATATACACAATGGAATATTACGCAGCCATCAAAAGGAATGAGATGTTGCCATGGACAACGACGTGGATGGAAGTGGAGGGTCCGATGATTAGTGAAATAAGTCAATCAGAGAAAGACATGTATCATATGACCTCACTGATATGAGGAATTCTTAATCTCAGGAACAGAGTGAGGCTTGCTGGAGTGGTCGGGGGTGGGAGGGATGGGCTGGCTGGGTGATAGACATTGGGGAGGGTATGGGCTACGGTGAGCGCTGAGAATTGTGTAAGACTGTTGAATCACAGATCTCTACTTCTGAAACAAATAACGCAACATATTTTAAGAATAAAGGAAAAGAAGGAGATAGCAGGAGAGGAAGAATGAAGGGGAGTTAGTGAGAGGGGGAGACAGACCAGGAGAGATGATGGATTCTGAAAAATAATCCGAGGTTTCTAGAGGGGAGGTGGGTCGGGGGATTGGTTAGCCTGGTGATGGGTATTAAAGAGGGCACATTCTGCATGGAGCACTGTGTGTTCGGAACAAACAATGAATCATGGGACACTACACCAAAACAAATGATGTAGTACATGGTGATTAACAAAGCAATAAAAAACAAAGACTGTAATAAGAGATGAAGAAGGACACTATATCCTACTTAAAGGGTCTATCCAAGAAGAAGATCTAACAATTGTAAATGTCTATGCCCCGAACATGGGAGCATCCAATTATATAAGGCAATTTAGAAGAAAAGCAAAGAAAGACATTGACAACCATACAATCATAGTGGGGGACTTTAACACCCCCCTGACTGAAATGGCCAGATCATCTAAGCAAAAGATCAACAAGGAATAAAGACTTTAAATGACACACTGGACCAAATGGACTTCACAGACATATTCAGAACGTTCCATCCCGAGGCAACGGAATACACATTCTTCTCTAGGGCCCATGGAACGTTCTCCAGAATGGATCACATCCTAGGTCACAAATCAGGTCTCAACCGGTACCCAAAGATTGGGATCAGTCCCTGCACATTTTCAGACCACAATGCTTTGAAACTAGAACTCAATCACAAGAGGAAAGTCGGAAAGAACTCAAATACATGGAGGCTAAAGAGCATCCTACGAAAGAATGAATGGGTCAACCAGGAAATTAAAGAAGAATATAAAAATTCATGGAAACCAATGAAAATGAAAACACAACTGTCCAAAATCTTTGGGATACAGCCAAGGCAGTCCTGCGAGGAAAGTATATAGCAATACAAGCCTTTCTCAAGAAACATGAAAGGTCTCAAATACACACCCTAACCCTACACCTAAAGGAGCTGGAGAAAGAACGGCCAATAAAGCCTAAACCCAGCAGGAGAAGAGAAATCATGCAGATCAGAGCAGAAATCAATGAAATACAACCCAAAAGAACAGTAGAACAGATCAACGGAACTAGGAGCTGGTTCTTTGAAAGAATTCACAAGATTGATACACCCCTGTCCAGGCTGATCAAAAAGAAAAGAGAAATGACCCAAATCAACAAAATCATGAATGAAGGAGGAGAGATCACAACCAACACCAAAGAAATACAAACGATTATAAGAACGTAATCTGAGGAACCCTATGGCAGCATATTCCATAACCTGGAAGAAATGGGTGCATTCCTAGAGATGTGTCAACTACCAAAACTGACCCAGAAAGAAAGAGAAAACCTGAACAGTCCTATAACCACGAAGGCAATTGAAGTAGTCATCAAAAACCTCCCAAGAAACCAAAGCCCAGGGCCAGATGGATTCCCAGGGGAATTCTATCAGACATTTAAAGAAGAATTAATACCTATTCTCCTGAAACTGTTCCAAACAATAGAAATGGAAGGAAAACTTCCAATCTCATTTTATGAGGCCACCATTACCTTGATCCCAAAACCAGACAAAGATCCCATCAAAAAGGAGTATTAGAGACCAATATCCTTGATGAACATCGATGCAAAAATTCTCACCAAAATACTAGCCAAGAGGACCCAACAGTACATGAAAAGGAGTATTCACCATGACCAAGTGGGATTTATCCCTGGGCTGCAAGGCTGGTTCAACATCCGCAAATCAATCAACGTGATAAAACACATTAACCAAAGAAAGAACAAGAATCATATGATCCTCTCAATAGATGCAGAAAAACCATTTGACAAAGTAAAGCACACTTTCTGGATCAAAACTCTTCAGAGTACAGGGACAGCGGGTACATACCTCAATATCATAAAAGCCATCTACGAACAACCTACAGCGAATATCATTCTCAATGGGGAAAAGCTGAGATCTTTTCCCCTAAGGTCAGGAACGCGGCAGGGATAGCCACTCTCACCACTGCTATTCAACATAGTATTAGAAGTCCTAGCCACAGCAATCAGACAACAAAAAGAAATCCAAGGCATCCAAATCGGCAGAGAGGAAGTCAAACTCTCACTCTTTGCAGATGATATGATACTTTATGTGGAAAACCCAAAAGACTCCACCCCAAAACTGCTACAACTCACACAGCAATTCCGTCAAGTAGCAGGCTATAAAATCAATGCACAGACATCAGTGGCATTCCTATACACCAACAACAAGACAGAAGAGAGACAAATCAAGGAGTCGATCCCATTCACAACTGCACCCAAAACCAGAAGAGACCTAGGAATACATTGTACCCAAGAGGCAAAGGATCTGTACCCCGAAAACTACCAAATACTCAGGAAAGAAATTGAAGAAGACACAAAGAAACGGAAAAACGTTCCATGCTCATGGATTGGGAGAACCAACATTGTGAAGAGGTCAATGCTACCTAGAGCAATCTACACATGCAATGCAATCCCCATCAAAATACCATCCACTTTTTTCCAAGAAATGGAACAAATAATCCTAAGATTTGAATGGAACCAGAAGAGACCACGAATAGCCAGAGGAATATTGAGAAAGAAAAGCAAAGCTGGCGGCATCACAATTCTGGACTTCCAGCTCTATGACAAAGCTGTCATCATCAAGACAGTATGGTACTGGCACAAAAACAGACACATAGATCCATGGAACAGAATCGAGAGCCCAGAAATGGACCCTCAACTCTATGGTCAACTTATCTTTGACAGAGCAGGAAAGAATGTCCAATGGCAAAAAGAGAGTCTCTTCAACAACTGGAGTTGTGGAAATGGGACAGCCCCATGCAGAAGAATGACACTGGACCATTTCCTGACACCACACACAAAAATAGACTCCAAATGTTTGAAAGACCTCAGTGTGAGACAGGACTCCATCAAAATCCTAAAGGAGAACACAGGTAGCAAGCTCTTCGACCTCAGCCGCAGCAACTTCTTCCTACAAACATAACCAAAGGCACGGGAAGCCAGGGCAAAAATGAACTATTGGGATTTCATCAAGATAAAAACCTTTGGCACAGCAAAAGAAACAGTCCACAAAACCAAAACACAACCGACAGAATGGGAGAAATTATTTACGAATGACATATCAGATAAAGGGCTACTATCCAATATGTATAAAAACGTATCAAACTCAACACCCAAAGAACAAATAATCCAATCAAAAAATAGGCAGAAGACATGAACAGACATTTTTCCAAAGAAGACATCCAAATGGCCCACAGGCACAGGAAAAAGTGCTCAACACGGCTCGGCATCAGGGAAATCCACATCAAAACCTCAATGAGATACCCTCTCACACCCGTCAGAATGGCTCAAATGAACAAGTCAGGGAACGACAGAGGTTGGCGGGGATGTGGAGAAAGGGGAACCCTCCTACACTGGTGGTGGGAATGCAAGCTGGGGCAACCCCTCTGGAAAACAGGATGGAGGTTCCTCAAATAGTTGAAATTAGAGCTACCATCCGATCCAGCAATTGCACTCCTGGGTATTTACCCCAAAGATACAAATGTAGGGACCCGAAGCGGTACGTGCACCCCATTGTTTATAGCAGCAATGTCCACAGTAGCCAAACTTTTGAAAGAGCCAAGATGTCCATCGACAGATGAGTGGATAAAGAAGAGGTGGTATATATATACACAATGGAATATTACGCAGCCATCAAAAGGAATGAGATGTTGCCATGGACAACGACGTGGATGGAAGTGGAGGGTCCGATGATTAGTGAAATAAGTCAATCAGAGAAAGACATGTATCATATGACCTCACTGATATGAGGAATTCTTAATCTCAGGAACAGAGTGAGGCTTGCTGGAGTGGTCGGGGGTGGGAGGGATGGGCTGGCTGGGTGATAGACATTGGGGAGTGTATGAGCTACGGTGAGCGCTGTGAATTGTGTAAGACTGTTGAATCACAGATCTCTACTTCTGAAACAAATAACGCAACATATTTTAAGAATAAAGGAAAAGAAGGAGATAGCAGGAGAGGAAGAATGAAGGGGAGTTAGTGAGAGGGGGAGACAGACCAGGAGAGATGATGGATTCTGAAAAAAAATCCGAGGTTTCTAGAGGGGAGGTGGGTCGGGGGATTGGTTAGCCTGGTGATGGGTATTAAAGAGGGCACATTCTGCATGGAGCACTGTGTGTTCGGAACAAACAATGAATCATGGGACACTACACCAAAACAAATGATGTAGTACATGGTGATTAACAAAGCAATAAAAAACAAAGACTGTAATAAGAGATGAAGAAGGACACTATATCCTACTTAAAGGGTCTATCCAAGAAGAAGATCTAACAATTGTAAATGCCTATGCCCCGAACATGGGAGCATCCAATTATATAAGGCAATTTAGAAGAAAAGCAAAGAAAGACATTGACAACCATACAATCATAGTGGGGGACTTTAACACCCCCCTGACTGAAATGGCCAGATCATCTAAGCAAAAGATCAACAAGGAAATAAAGACTTTAAATGACACACTGGAACAAATGGACTTCACAGACATATTCAGAACGTTCCATCCCGAAGCAACGGAATACACATTCTTCTCTAGGGCCCATGGAACGTTCTCCAGAATGGATCACATCCTAGGTCACAAATCAGGTCTCAACCGGTACCCAAAGATTGGGATCATTCCCTGCACATTTTCAGACCACAATGCTTTGAAACTAGAACTCAATCACAAGAGGAAAGTCGGAAAGAACTCAAATACATGGAGGCTAAAGAGCATCCTACGAAAGAAAGAATGGGTCAACCAGGAAATTAAAGAAGAATTTAAAAATTCATGGAAACCAATGAAAATGAAAACACAACTTTCCAAAATCTTTGGGATACAGCCAAGGCAGTCCTGCGAGGAAAGTATATAGCAATACAAGCCTTTCTCAAGAAACATGAAAGGTCTCAAATACACACCCTAACCCTACACCTAAAGGAGCTGGAGAAAGAACGGCCAATAAAGCCTAAACCCAGCAGGAGAAGAGAAATCATGCAGATCAGAGCAGAAATCAATGAAATAGAACCCAAAAGAACAGTAGAACAGATCAACGGAACTAGGAGCTGGTTCTTTGAAAGAATTCACAAGATTGATACACCCCTGTCCAGGCTGATCAAAAAGAAAAGAGAAATGACCCAAATCAACAAAATCATGAATGAAGGAGGAGAGATCACAACCAACACCAAAGAAATACAAACGATTATAAGAACGTAATCTGAGGAACCCTATGGCAGCATATTCCATAACCTGGAAGAAATGGGTGTATTCCTAGAGATGTGTCAACTACCAAAACTGACCCAGGAAGAAAGAGAAAACCTGAACAGTCCTATAACCACGAAGGCAATTGAAGTAGTCATCAAAAACCTCCCAAGAAACCAAAGCCCAGGGCCAGATGGATTCCCAGGGGAATTCTATCAGACATTTAAAGAAGAATTAATACCTATTCTCCTGAAACTGTTCCAAACAATAGAAATGGAAGGAAAACTTCCAAACTCATTTTATGAGGCCACCATTACCTTGATCCCAAAACCAGACAAAGATCCCATCAAAAAGGAGTATTAGAGACCAATATCCTTGATGAACATCGATGCAAAAATTCTCACCAAAATACTAGCCAAGAGGACCCAACAGTACATGAAAAGGAGTATTCACCATGACCAAGTGGGATTTATCCCTGGGCTGCAAGGCTGGTTCAACATCCGCAAATCAATCAACGTGATAAAACACATTAACCAAAGAAAGAACAAGAATCATATGATCCTCTCAATAGATGCAGAAAAACCATTTGACAAAGTAAAGCACACTTTCTGGATCAAAACTCTTCAGAGTACAGGGACAGCGGGTACATACCTCAATATCATAAAAGCCATCTACGAACAACCTACAGCGAATATCATTCTCAATGGGGAAAAGCTGAGATCTTTTCCCCTAAGGTCAGGAACGCGGCAGGGATAGCCACTCTCACCACTGCTATTCAACATAGTATTAGAAGTCCTAGCCACAGCAATCAGACAACAAAAAGAAATCCAAGGCATCCAAATCGGCAGAGAGGAAGTCAAACTCTCACTCTTTGCAGATGATATGATACTTTATGTGGAAAACCCAAAAGACTCCACCCCAAAACTGCTACAACTCACACAGCAATTCCGTCAAGTAGCAGGCTATAAAATCAATGCACAGACATCAGTGGCATTCCTATACACCAACAACAAGACAGAAGAGAGACAAATCAAGGAGTCGATCCCATTCACAACTGCACCCAAAACCAGAAGAGACCTAGGAATAAATTGAACCCAAGAGGCAAAGGATCTGTAACTCGAAAACTACCAAATACTCAGGAAAGAAATTGAAGAAGACACAAAGAAACGGAAAAACGTTCCATGCTCATGGATTGGGAGAACCAACATTGTGAAGAGGTCAATGCTACCTAGAGCAATCTACACATGCAATGCAATCCCCGTCAAAATACCATCCACTTTTTTCCAAGAAATGGAACAAATAATCCTAAGATTTGAATGGAACCAGAAGAGACCACGAATAGCCAGAGGAATATTGAGAAAGGAAAGCAAAGCTGGCGGCATCACAATTCTGGACTTCCAGCTCTATGACAAAGCTGTCATCATCAAGACAGTATGGTACTGGCACAAAAACAGACACATAGATCCATGGAACAGAATCGAGAGCCCAGAAATGGACCCTCAACTCTCTGGTCAACTTATCTTTGACAGAGCAGGAAAGAATGTCCAATGGCAAAAAGAGAGTCTCTTCAACAACTGGAGTTGTGGAAATGGGACAGCCCCATGCAGAAGAATGACACTGGACCATTTCCTGACACCACACACAAAAATAGACTCCAAATGTTTGAAAGACCTCAGTGTGAGACAGGACTCAATCAAAATCCTAAAGGAGAACACAGGTAGCAAGCTCTTCGACCTCAGCCGCAGCAACTTCTTCCTACAAACATCACCAAAGGCACGGGAAGCCAGGGCAAAAATGAACTATTGGGATTTCATCAAGATAAAAACCTTTGGCACAGCAAAAGAAACAGTCCACAAAACCAAAACACAACCGACAGAATGGGAGAAATTATTTACGAATGACATATCAGATAAAGGGCTACTATCCAATATGAATAAAAACGTATCAAACTCAACACCCAAAGAACAAATAATCCAATCAAAAAATAGGCAGAAGACATGAACAGACATTTTTCCAAAGAAGACATCCAAATGGCCCACAGGCACAGGAAAGAGTGCTCAACACGGCTCGGCATCAGGGAAATCCACATCAAAACCTCAATGAGATACCCTCTCACACCCGTCAGAATGGCTCAAATGAACAAGTCAGGGAACGACAGAGGTTGGCGGGGATGTGGAGAAAGGGGAACCCTCCTACACTGGTGGTGGGAATGCAAGCTGGGGCAACCCCTCTGGAAAACAGGATGGAGGTTCCTCAAATAGTTGAAATTAGAGCTACCATCTGATCCAGCAATTGCACTCCTGGGTATTTACCCCAAAGATACAAATGTAGGGACCCGAAGCGGTACGTGCACCCCATTGTTTATAGCAGCAATGTCCACAATAGCCAAACTGTTGAAAGAGCCAAGATGTCCATCGACAGATGAGTGGATAAAGAAGAGGTGGTATATATATACACAATGGAATATTACGCAGCCATCAAAAGGAATGAGATGTTGCCATGGACAACGACGTGGATGGAAGTGGAGGGTCCGATGATTAGTGAAATAAGTCAATCAGAGAAAGACATGTATCATATGACCTCACTGATATGAGGAATTCTTAATCTCAGGAACAGAGTGAGGCTTGCTGGAGTGGTCGGGGGTGGGAGGGATGGGCTGGCTGGGTGATAGACATTGGGGAGGGTATGGGCTACGGTGAGCGCTGAGAATTGTGTAAGACTGTTGAATCACAGATCTCTACTTCTGAAACAAATAACGCAACATATTTTAAGAATAAAGGAAAAGAAGGAGATAGCAGGAGAGGAAGAATGAAGGGGAGTTAGTGAGAGGGGGAGACAGACCAGGAGAGATGATGGATTCTGAAAAATAATCCGAGGTTTCTAGAGGGGAGGTGGGTCGGGGGATTGGTTAGCCTGGTGATGGGTATTAAAGAGGGCACATTCTGCATGGAGCACTGTGTGTTCGGAACAAACAATGAATCATGGGACACTACACCAAAACAAATGATGTAGTACATGGTGATTAACAAAGCAATAAAAAACAAAGACTGTAATAAGAGATGAAGAAGGACACTATATCCTACTTAAAGGGTCTATCCAAGAAGAAGATCTAACAATTGTAAATGTCTATGCCCCGAACATGGGAGCATCCAATTATATAAGGCAATTTAGAAGAAAAGCAAAGAAAGACATTGACAACCATACAATCATAGTGGGGGACTTTAACACCCCCCTGACTGAAATGGCCAGATCATCTAAGCAAAAGATCAACAAGGAATAAAGACTTTAAATGACACACTGGACCAAATGGACTTCACAGACATATTCAGAACGTTCCATCCCGAGGCAACGGAATACACATTCTTCTCTAGGGCCCATGGAACGTTCTCCAGAATGGATCACATCCTAGGTCACAAATCAGGTCTCAACCGGTACCCAAAGATTGGGATCAGTCCCTGCACATTTTCAGACCACAATGCTTTGAAACTAGAACTCAATCACAAGAGGAAAGTCGGAAAGAACTCAAATACATGGAGGCTAAAGAGCATCCTACGAAAGAATGAATGGGTCAACCAGGAAATTAAAGAAGAATATAAAAATTCATGGAAACCAATGAAAATGAAAACACAACTGTCCAAAATCTTTGGGATACAGCCAAGGCAGTCCTGCGAGGAAAGTATATAGCAATACAAGCCTTTCTCAAGAAACATGAAAGGTCTCAAATACACACCCTAACCCTACACCTAAAGGAGCTGGAGAAAGAACGGCCAATAAAGCCTAAACCCAGCAGGAGAAGAGAAATCATGCAGATCAGAGCAGAAATCAATGAAATACAACCCAAAAGAACAGTAGAACAGATCAACGGAACTAGGAGCTGGTTCTTTGAAAGAATTCACAAGATTGATACACCCCTGTCCAGGCTGATCAAAAAGAAAAGAGAAATGACCCAAATCAACAAAATCATGAATGAAGGAGGAGAGATCACAACCAACACCAAAGAAATACAAACGATTATAAGAACGTAATCTGAGGAACCCTATGGCAGCATATTCCATAACCTGGAAGAAATGGGTGCATTCCTAGAGATGTGTCAACTACCAAAACTGACCCAGAAAGAAAGAGAAAACCTGAACAGTCCTATAACCACGAAGGCAATTGAAGTAGTCATCAAAAACCTCCCAAGAAACCAAAGCCCAGGGCCAGATGGATTCCCAGGGGAATTCTATCAGACATTTAAAGAAGAATTAATACCTATTCTCCTGAAACTGTTCCAAACAATAGAAATGGAAGGAAAACTTCCAATCTCATTTTATGAGGCCACCATTACCTTGATCCCAAAACCAGACAAAGATCCCATCAAAAAGGAGTATTAGAGACCAATATCCTTGATGAACATCGATGCAAAAATTCTCACCAAAATACTAGCCAAGAGGACCCAACAGTACATGAAAAGGAGTATTCACCATGACCAAGTGGGATTTATCCCTGGGCTGCAAGGCTGGTTCAACATCCGCAAATCAATCAACGTGATAAAACACATTAACCAAAGAAAGAACAAGAATCATATGATCCTCTCAATAGATGCAGAAAAACCATTTGACAAAGTAAAGCACACTTTCTGGATCAAAACTCTTCAGAGTACAGGGACAGCGGGTACATACCTCAATATCATAAAAGCCATCTACGAACAACCTACAGCGAATATCATTCTCAATGGGGAAAAGCTGAGATCTTTTCCCCTAAGGTCAGGAACGCGGCAGGGATAGCCACTCTCACCACTGCTATTCAACATAGTATTAGAAGTCCTAGCCACAGCAATCAGACAACAAAAAGAAATCCAAGGCATCCAAATCGGCAGAGAGGAAGTCAAACTCTCACTCTTTGCAGATGATATGATACTTTATGTGGAAAACCCAAAAAACTCCACCCCAAAACTGCTACAACTCACACAGCAATTCCGTCAAGTAGCAGGCTATAAAATCAATGCACAGACATCAGTGGCATTCCTATACACCAACAACAAGACAGAAGAGAGACAAATCAAGGAGTCGATCCCATTCACAACTGCACCCAAAACCAGAAGAGACCTAGGAATAAATTGAACCCAAGTGGCAAAGGATCTGTACCCAGAAAACTACCAAATACTCAGGAAAGAAATTGAAGAAGACACAAAGAAACGGAAAAACGTTCCATGCTCATGGATTGGGAGAACCAACATTGTGAAGAGCTCAATGCTACCTAGAGCAATCTACACATGCAATGCAATCCCCGTCAAAATACCATCCACTTTTTTCCAAGAAATGGAACAAATAATCCTAAGATTTGAATGGAACCAGAAGAGACCACGAATAGCCAGAGGAATATTGAGAAAGAAAAGCAAAGCTGGCGGCATCACAATTCTGGACTTCCAGCTCTATGACAAAGCTGTCATCATCAAGACAGTATGGTACTGGCACAAAAACAGATACATAGATCCATGGAACAGAATCGAGAGCCCAGAAATGGACCCTCAACTCTCTGGTCAACTTATCTTTGACAGAGCAGGAAAGAATGTCCAATGGCAAAAAGAGAGTCTCTTCAACAACTGGAGTTGTGGAAATGGGACAGCCCCATGCAGAAGAATGACACTGGACCATTTCCTGACACCACACACAAAAATAGACTCCAAATGTTTGAAAGACCTCAGTGTGAGACAGGACTCCATCAAAATCCTAAAGGAGAACACAGGTAGCAAGCTCTTCGACCTCAGCCGCAGCAACTTCTTCCTACAAACATCACCAAAGGCACGGGAAGCCAGGGCAAAAATGAACTATTGGGATTTCATCAAGATAAAAACCTTTGGCACAGCAAAAGAAACAGTCCACAAAACCAAAACACAACCGACAGAATGGGAGAAATTATTTACGAATGACATATCAGATAAAGGGCTACTATCCAATATGTATAAAAACGTATCAAACTCAACACCCAAAGAACAAATAATCCAATCAAAAAATAGGCAGAAGACATGAACAGACATTTTTCCAAAGAAGACATCCAAATGGCCCACAGGCACAGGAAAAAGTGCTCAACACGGCTCGGCATCAGGGAAATCCACATCAAAACCTCAATGAGATACCCTCTCACACCCGTCAGAATGGCTCAAATGAACAAGTCAGGGAACGACAGAGGTTGGCGGGGATGTGGAGAAAGGGGAACCCTCCTACACTGGTGGTGGGAATGCAAGCTGGGGCAACCCCTCTGGAAAACAGGATGGAGGTTCCTCAAATAGTTGAAATTAGAGCTACCATCCGATCCAGCAATTGCACTCCTGGGTATTTACCCCAAAGATACAAATGTAGGGACCCGAAGCGGTACGTGCACCCCATTGTTTATAGCAGCAATGTCCACAGTAGCCAAACTTTTGAAAGAGCCAAGATGTCCATCGACAGATGAGTGGATAAAGAAGAGGTGGTATATATATACACAATGGAATATTACGCAGCCATCAAAAGGAATGAGATGTTGCCATGGACAACGACGTGGATGGAAGTGGAGGGTCCGATGATTAGTGAAATAAGTCAATCAGAGAAAGACATGTATCATATGACCTCACTGATATGAGGAATTCTTAATCTCAGGAACAGAGTGAGGCTTGCTGGAGTGGTCGGGGGTGGGAGGGATGGGCTGGCTGGGTGATAGACATTGGGGAGTGTATGAGCTACGGTGAGCGCTGTGAATTGTGTAAGACTGTTGAATCACAGATCTCTACTTCTGAAACAAATAACGCAACATATTTTAAGAATAAAGGAAAAGAAGGAGATAGCAGGAGAGGAAGAATGAAGGGGAGTTAGTGAGAGGGGGAGACAGACCAGGAGAGATGATGGATTCTGAAAAAAAATCCGAGGTTTCTAGAGGGGAGGTGGGTCGGGGGATTGGTTAGCCTGGTGATGGGTATTAAAGAGGGCACATTCTGCATGGAGCACTGTGTGTTCGGAACAAACAATGAATCATGGGACACTACACCAAAACAAATGATGTAGTACATGGTGATTAACAAAGCAATAAAAAACAAAGACTGTAATAAGAGATGAAGAAGGACACTATATCCTACTTAAAGGGTCTATCCAAGAAGAAGATCTAACAATTGTAAATGCCTATGCCCCGAACATGGGAGCATCCAATTATATAAGGCAATTTAGAAGAAAAGCAAAGAAAGACATTGACAACCATACAATCATAGTGGGGGACTTTAACACCCCCCTGACTGAAATGGCCAGATCATCTAAGCAAAAGATCAACAAGGAAATAAAGACTTTAAATGACACACTGGAACAAATGGACTTCACAGACATATTCAGAACGTTCCATCCCGAAGCAACGGAATACACATTCTTCTCTAGGGCCCATGGAACGTTCTCCAGAATGGATCATATCCTAGGTCACAAATCAGGTCTCAACCGGTACCCAAAGATTGGGATCATTCCCTGCACATTTTCAGACCACAATGCTTTGAAACTAGAACTCAATCACAAGAGGAAAGTCGGAAAGAACTCAAATACATGGAGGCTAAAGAGCATCCTACGAAAGAAAGAATGGGTCAACCAGGAAATTAAAGAAGAATTTAAAAATTCATGGAAACCAATGAAAATGAAAACACAACTGTCCAAAATCTTTGGGATACAGCCAAGGCAGTCCTGCGAGGAAAGTATATAGCAATACAAGCCTTTCTCAAGAAACATGAAAGGTCTCAAATACACACCCTAACCCTACACCTAAAGGAGCTGGAGAAAGAACGGCCAATAAAGCCTAAACCCAGCAGGAGAAGAGAAATCATGCAGATCAGAGCAGAAATCAATGAAATAGAACCCAAAAGAACAGTAGAACAGATCAACGGAACTAGGAGCTGGTTCTTTGAAAGAATTCACAAGATTGATACACCCCTGTCCAGGCTGATCAAAAAGAAAAGAGAAATGACCCAAATCAACAAAATCATGAATGAAGGAGGAGAGATCACAACCAACACCAAAGAAATACAAACGATTATAAGAACGTAATCTGAGGAACCCTATGGCAGCATATTCCATAACCTGGAAGAAATGGGTGCATTCCTAGAGATGTGTCAACTACCAAAACTGACCCAGGAAGAAAGAGAAAACCTGAACAGTCCTATAACCACGAAGGCAATTGAAGTAGTCATCAAAAACCTCCCAAGAAACCAAAGCCCAGGGCCAGATGGATTCCCAGGGGAATTCTATCAGACATTTAAAGAAGAATTAATACCTATTCTCCTGAAACTGTTCCAAACAATAGAAATGGAAGGAAAACTTCCAAACTCATTTTATGAGGCCACCATTACCTTGATCCCAAAACCAGACAAAGATCCCATCAAAAAGGAGTATTAGAGACCAATATCCTTGATGAACATCGATGCAAAAATTCTCACCAAAATACTAGCCAAGAGGACCCAACAGTACATGAAAAGGAGTATTCACCATGACCAAGTGGGATTTATCCCTGGGCTGCAAGGCTGGTTCAACATCCGCAAATCAATCAACGTGATAAAACACATTAACCAAAGAAAGAACAAGAATCATATGATCCTCTCAATAGATGCAGAAAAACCATTTGACAAAGTAAAGCACACTTTCTGGATCAAAACTCTTCAGAGTACAGGGACAGCGGGTACATACCTCAATATCATAAAAGCCATCTACGAACAACCTACAGCGAATATCATTCTCAATGGGGAAAAGCTGAGATCTTTTCCCCTAAGGTCAGGAACGCGGCAGGGATAGCCACTCTCACCACTGCTATTCAACATAGTATTAGAAGTCCTAGCCACAGCAATCAGACAACAAAAAGAAATCCAAGGCATCCAAATCGGCAGAGAGGAAGTCAAACTCTCACTCTTTGCAGATGATATGATACTTTATGTGGAAAACCCAAAAGACTCCACCCCAAAACTGCTACAACTCACACAGCAATTCCGTCAAGTAGCAGGCTATAAAATCAATGCACAGACATCAGTGGCATTCCTATACACCAACAACAAGACAGAAGAGAGACAAATCAAGGAGTCGATCCCATTCACAACTGCACCCAAAACCAGAAGAGACCTAGGAATAAATTGAACCCAAGAGGCAAAGGATCTGTACTCAGAAAACTACCAAATTCTCAGGAAAGAAATTGAAGAAGACACAAAGAAACGGAAAAACGTTCCATGCTCATGGATTGGGAGAACCAACATTGTGAAGAGGTCAATGCTACCTAGAGCAATCTACACATGCAATGCAATCCCCGTCAAAATACCATCCACTTTTTTCCAAGAAATGGAACAAATAATCCTAAGATTTGAATGGAACCAGAAGAGACCACGAATAGCCAGAGGAATATTGAGAAAGAAAAGCAAAGCTGGCGGCATCACAATTCTGGACTTCCAGCTCTATGACAAAGCTGTCATCATCAAGACAGTAGGGTACTGGCACAAAAACAGACACATAGATCCATGGAACAGAATCGAGAGCCCAGAAATGGACCCTCAACTCTATGGTCAACTTATCTTTGACAGAGCAGGAAAGAATGTCCAATGGCAAAAAGAGAGTCTCTTCAACAACTGGAGTTGTGGAAATTGGACAGCCCCATGCAGAAGAATGACACTGGACCATTTCCTGACACCACACACAAAAATAGACTCCAAATGTTTGAAAGACCTCAGTGTGAGACAGGACTCCATCAAAATCCTAAAGGAGAACACAGGTAGCAAGCTCTTCGACCTCAGCCGCAGCAACTTCTTCCTACAAACATCACCAAAGGCACGGGAATCCAGGGCAAAAAGGAACTATTGGGATTTCATCAAGATAAAAACCTTTGGCACAGCAAAAGAAACAGTCCACAAAACCAAAAGACAACCGACAGAATGGGAGAAATTATTTACGAATGACATATCAGATAAAGGGCTACTATCCAATATGTATAAAAACGTATCAAACTCAACACCCAAAGAACAAATAATCCAATCAAAAAATAGGCAGAAGGCATGAACAGACATTTTTCCAAAGAAGACATCCAAATGGCCAACAGGCACATGAAAAAGTGCTCAACACGGCTCGGCATCAGGGAAATCCACATCAAAACCTCAATGAGATACCCCATCACACCCGTCAGAATGGCTCAAATGAACAAGTCAGGGAACGACAGAGGTTGGCGGGGATGTGGAGAAAGGGGAACCCTCCTACACTGGTGGTGGGAATGCAAGGTGGGGCAACCCCTCTGGAAAACAGGATGGAGGTTCCTCAAATAGTTGAAATTAGAGCTACCATCCGATCCAGCAATTGCACTCCTGGGTATTTACCCCAAAGATACAAATGTAGGGACCCGAAGCGGTACGTGCACCCCATTGTTTATAGCAGCAATGTCCACAATAGCCAAACTGTTGAAAGAGCCAAGATGTCCATCGACAGATGAGTGGATAAAGAAGCGGTGGTATATATATACACAATGGAATATTACGCAGCCATCAAAAGGAATGAGATGTTGCCATGGACAACGACGTGGATGGAAGTGGAGGGTCCGATGATTAGTGAAATAAGTCAATCAGAGAAAGACATGTATCATATGACCTCACTGATATGAGGAATTCTTAATCTCAGGAACAGAGTGAGGCTTGCTGGAGTGGTCGGGGGTGGGAGGGATGGGCTGGCTGGGTGATAGACATTGGGGAGGGTATGAGCTACGGTGAGCGCTGTGAATTGTGTAAGACTGTTGAATCACAGATCTCTACTTCTGAAACAAATAACGCAACATATTTTAAGAATAAAGGAAAAGAAGGAGATAGCAGGAGAGGAAGAATGAAGGGGAGTTAGTGAGAGGGGGAGACAGACCAGGAGAGATGATGGATTCTGAAAAAAAATCCGAGGTTTCTAGAGGGGAGGTGGGTCGGGGGATTGGTTAGCCTGGTGATGGGTATTAAAGAGGGCACATTCTGCATGGAGCACTGTGTGTTCGGAACAAACAATGAATGATGTGACACTACACCAAAACAAATGATGTAGTACATGGTGATTAACAAAGCAATAAAAAACAAAGACTGTAATAAGAGATGAAGAAGGACACTATATCCTACTTAAAGGGTCTATCCAAGAAGAAGATCTAACAATTGTAAATGTCTATGCCCCGAACATGGGAGCATCCAATTATATAAGGCAATTTAGAAGAAAAGCAAAGAAAGACATTGACAACCATACAATCAGAGTGGGGGACTTTAACACCCCCCTGACTGAAATGGCCAGATCATCTAAGCAAAAGATCAACAAGGAAATAAAGACTTTAAATGACACACTGGACCAAAAGGACTTCACAGACATATTCAGAACGTTCCATCCCGAAGCAACGGAATACACATTCTTCTCTAGGGCCCATGGAACGTTCTCCAGAATGGATCACATCCTAGGTCACAAATCAGGTCTCAACCGGTACCCAAAGATTGGGATCATTCCCTGCACATTTTCAGACCACAATGCTTTGAAACTAGAACTCAATCACAAGAGGAAAGTCGGAAAGAACTCAAATACATGGAGGCTAAAGAGCATCCTACGAAAGAAAGAATGGGTCAACCAGGAAATTAAAGAAGAATTTAAAAATTCATGGAAACCAATGAAAATGAAAACACAACTGTCCAAAATCTTTGGGATACAGCCAAGGCAGTCCTGCGAGGAAAGCATATAGCAATACAAGCCTTTCTCAAGAAACATGAAAGGTCTCAAATACACACCCTAACCCTACACCTAAAGGAGCTGGAGAAAGAACGGCCAATAAAGCCTAAACCCAGCAGGAGAAGAGAAATCATGCAGATCAGAGCAGAAATCAATGAAATAGAACCCAAAAGAACAGTAGAACAGATCAACGGAACTAGGAGCTGGTTCTTTGAAAGAATTCACAAGATTGATACACCCCTGTCCAGGCTGATCAAAAAGAAAAGAGAAATGACCCAAATCAACAAAATCATGAATGAAGGAGGAGAGATCACAACCAACACCAAAGAAATACAAACGATTATAAGAACGTAATCTGAGGAACCCTATGGCAGCATATTCCATAACCTGGAAGAAATGGGTGCATTCCTAGAGATGTGTCAACTACCAAAACTGACCCAGGAAGAAAGAGAAAACCTGAACAGTCCTATAACCACGAAGGCAATTGAAGTAGTCATCAAAAACCTCCCAAGAAACCAAAGCCCAGGGCCAGATGGATTCCCAGGGGAATTCTATCCGACATTTCAAGAAGAATTAATACCTATTCTCCTGAAACTGTTCCAAACAATAGAAATGGAAGGAAAACTTCCAAACTCATTTTATGAGGCCACCATTACCTTGATCCCAAAACCAGACAAAGATCCCATCAAAAAGGAGTATTAGAGACCAATATCCTTGATGAACATCGATGCAAAAATTCTCACCAAAATACTAGCCAAGAGGACCCAACAGTACATGAAAAGGAGTATTCACCATGACCAAGTGGGATTTATCCCTGGGCTGCAAGGCTGGTTCAACATCCGCAAATCAATCAACGTGATAAAACACATTAACCAAAGAAAGAACAAGAATCATATGATCCTCTCAATAGATGCAGAAAAACCATTTGACAAAGTAAAGCACACTTTCTGGATCAAAACTCTTCAGAGTACAGGGACAGCGGGTACATACCTCAATATCATAAAAGCCATCTACGAACAACCTACAGCGAATATCATTCTCAATGGGGAAAAGCTGAGATCTTTTCCCCTAAGGTCAGGAACGCGGCAGGGATAGCCACTCTCACCACTGCTATTCAACATAGTATTAGAAGTCCTAGCCACAGCAATCAGACAACAAAAAGAAATCCAAGGCATCCAAATCGGCAGAGAGGAAGTCAAACTCTCACTCTTTGCAGATGATATGATACTTTATGTGGAAAACCCAAAAGACTCCACCCCAAAACTGCTACAACTCACACAGCAATTCCGTCAAGTAGCAGGCTATAAAATCAATGCACAGACATCAGTGGCATTCCTATACACCAACAACAAGACAGAAGAGAGACAAATCAAGGAGTCGATCCCATTCACAACTGCACCCAAAACCAGAAGAGACCTAGGAATAAATTGAACCCAAGAGGCAAAGGATCTGTAACTCGAAAACTACCAAATACTCAGGAAAGAAATTGAAGAAGACACAAAGAAACGGAAAAACGTTCCATGCTCATGGATTGGGAGAACCAACATTGTGAAGAGGTCAATGCTACCTAGAGCAATCTACACATGCACTGCAATCCCCGTCAAAATACCATCCACTTTTTTCCAAGAAATGGAACAAATAATCCTAAGATTTGAATGGAACCAGAAGAGACCACGAATAGCCAGAGGAATATTGAGAAAGGAAAGCAAAGCTGGCGGCATCACAATTCTGGACTTCCAGCTCTATGACAAAGCTGTCATCATCAAGACAGTATGGTACTGGCACAAAAACAGACACATAGATCCATGGAACAGAATCGAGAGCCCAGAAATGGACCCTCAACTCTCTGGTCAACTTATCTTTGACAGAGCAGGAAAGAATGTCCAATGGCAAAAAGAGAGTCTCTTCAACAACTGGAGTTGTGGAAATGGGACAGCCCCATGCAGAAGAATGACACTGGACCATTTCCTGACACCACACACAAAAATAGACTCCAAATGTTTGAAAGACCTCAGTGTGAGACAGGACTCAATCAAAATCCTAAAGGAGAACACAGGTAGCAAGCTCTTCGACCTCAGCCGCAGCAACTTCTTCCTACAAACATCACCAAAGGCACGGGAAGCCAGGGCAAAAATGAACTATTGGGATTTCATCAAGATAAAAACCTTTGGCACAGCAAAAGAAACAGTCCACAAAACCAAAACACAACCGACAGAATGGGAGAAATTATTTACGAATGACATATCAGATAAAGGGCTACTATCCAATATGAATAAAAACGTATCAAACTCAACACCCAAAGAACAAATAATCCAATCAAAAAATAGGCAGAAGACATGAACAGACATTTTTCCAAAGAAGACATCCAAATGGCCCACAGGCACAGGAAAGAGTGCTCAACACGGCTCGGCATCAGGGAAATCCACATCAAAACCTCAATGAGATACCCTCTCACACCCGTCAGAATGGCTCAAATGAACAAGTCAGGGAACGACAGAGGTTGGCGGGGATGTGGAGAAAGGGGAACCCTCCTACACTGGTGGTGGGAATGCAAGCTGGGGCAACCCCTCTGGAAAACAGGATGGAGGTTCCTCAAATAGTTGAAATTAGAGCTACCATCTGATCCAGCAATTGCACTCCTGGGTATTTACCCCAAAGATACAAATGTAGGGACCCGAAGCGGTACGTGCACCCCATTGTTTATAGCAGCAATGTCCACAATAGCCAAACTGTTGAAAGAGCCAAGATGTCCATCGACAGATGAGTGGATAAAGAAGAGGTGGTATATATATACACAATGGAATATTACGCAGCCATCAAAAGGAATGAGATGTTGCCATGGACAACGACGTGGATGGAAGTGGAGGGTCCGATGATTAGTGAAATAAGTCAATCAGAGAAAGACATGTATCATATGACCTCACTGATATGAGGAATTCTTAATCTCAGGAACAGAGTGAGGCTTGCTGGAGTGGTCGGGGGTGGGAGGGATGGGCTGGCTGGGTGATAGACATTGGGGAGGGTATGGGCTACGGTGAGCGCTGAGAATTGTGTAAGACTGTTGAATCACAGATCTCTACTTCTGAAACAAATAACGCAACATATTTTAAGAATAAAGGAAAAGAAGGAGATAGCAGGAGAGGAAGAATGAAGGGGAGTTAGTGAGAGGGGGAGACAGACCAGGAGAGATGATGGATTCTGAAAAATAATCCGAGGTTTCTAGAGGGGAGGTGGGTCGGGGGATTGGTTAGCCTGGTGATGGGTATTAAAGAGGGCACATTCTGCATGGAGCACTGTGTGTTCGGAACAAACAATGAATCATGGGACACTACACCAAAACAAATGATGTAGTACATGGTGATTAACAAAGCAATAAAAAACAAAGACTGTAATAAGAGATGAAGAAGGACACTATATCCTACTTAAAGGGTCTATCCAAGAAGAAGATCTAACAATTGTAAATGTCTATGCCCCGAACATGGGAGCATCCAATTATATAAGGCAATTTAGAAGAAAAGCAAAGAAAGACATTGACAACCATACAATCATAGTGGGGGACTTTAACACCCCCCTGACTGAAATGGCCAGATCATCTAAGCAAAAGATCAACAAGGAATAAAGACTTTAAATGACACACTGGACCAAATGGACTTCACAGACATATTCAGAACGTTCCATCCCGAGGCAACGGAATACACATTCTTCTCTAGGGCCCATGGAACGTTCTCCAGAATGGATCACATCCTAGGTCACAAATCAGGTCTCAACCGGTACCCAAAGATTGGGATCAGTCCCTGCACATTTTCAGACCACAATGCTTTGAAACTAGAACTCAATCACAAGAGGAAAGTCGGAAAGAACTCAAATACATGGAGGCTAAAGAGCATCCTACGAAAGAATGAATGGGTCAACCAGGAAATTAAAGAAGAATATAAAAATTCATGGAAACCAATGAAAATGAAAACACAACTGTCCAAAATCTTTGGGATACAGCCAAGGCAGTCCTGCGAGGAAAGTATATAGCAATACAAGCCTTTCTCAAGAAACATGAAAGGTCTCAAATACACACCCTAACCCTACACCTAAAGGAGCTGGAGAAAGAACGGCCAATAAAGCCTAAACCCAGCAGGAGAAGAGAAATCATGCAGATCAGAGCAGAAATCAATGAAATACAACCCAAAAGAACAGTAGAACAGATCAACGGAACTAGGAGCTGGTTCTTTGAAAGAATTCACAAGATTGATACACCCCTGTCCAGGCTGATCAAAAAGAAAAGAGAAATGACCCAAATCAACAAAATCATGAATGAAGGAGGAGAGATCACAACCAACACCAAAGAAATACAAACGATTATAAGAACGTAATCTGAGGAACCCTATGGCAGCATATTCCATAACCTGGAAGAAATGGGTGCATTCCTAGAGATGTGTCAACTACCAAAACTGACCCAGAAAGAAAGAGAAAACCTGAACAGTCCTATAACCACGAAGGCAATTGAAGTAGTCATCAAAAACCTCCCAAGAAACCAAAGCCCAGGGCCAGATGGATTCCCAGGGGAATTCTATCAGACATTTAAAGAAGAATTAATACCTATTCTCCTGAAACTGTTCCAAACAATAGAAATGGAAGGAAAACTTCCAATCTCATTTTATGAGGCCACCATTACCTTGATCCCAAAACCAGACAAAGATCCCATCAAAAAGGAGTATTAGAGACCAATATCCTTGATGAACATCGATGCAAAAATTCTCACCAAAATACTAGCCAAGAGGACCCAACAGTACATGAAAAGGAGTATTCACCATGACCAAGTGGGATTTATCCCTGGGCTGCAAGGCTGGTTCAACATCCGCAAATCAATCAACGTGATAAAACACATTAACCAAAGAAAGAACAAGAATCATATGATCCTCTCAATAGATGCAGAAAAACCATTTGACAAAGTAAAGCACACTTTCTGGATCAAAACTCTTCAGAGTACAGGGACAGCGGGTACATACCTCAATATCATAAAAGCCATCTACGAACAACCTACAGCGAATATCATTCTCAATGGGGAAAAGCTGAGATCTTTTCCCCTAAGGTCAGGAACGCGGCAGGGATAGCCACTCTCACCACTGCTATTCAACATAGTATTAGAAGTCCTAGCCACAGCAATCAGACAACAAAAAGAAATCCAAGGCATCCAAATCGGCAGAGAGGAAGTCAAACTCTCACTCTTTGCAGATGATATGATACTTTATGTGGAAAACCCAAAAAACTCCACCCCAAAACTGCTACAACTCACACAGCAATTCCGTCAAGTAGCAGGCTATAAAATCAATGCACAGACATCAGTGGCATTCCTATACACCAACAACAAGACAGAAGAGAGACAAATCAAGGAGTCGATCCCATTCACAACTGCACCCAAAACCAGAAGAGACCTAGGAATAAATTGAACCCAAGTGGCAAAGGATCTGTACCCAGAAAACTACCAAATACTCAGGAAAGAAATTGAAGAAGACACAAAGAAACGGAAAAACGTTCCATGCTCATGGATTGGGAGAACCAACATTGTGAAGAGCTCAATGCTACCTAGAGCAATCTACACATGCAATGCAATCCCCGTCAAAATACCATCCACTTTTTTCCAAGAAATGGAACAAATAATCCTAAGATTTGAATGGAACCAGAAGAGACCACGAATAGCCAGAGGAATATTGAGAAAGAAAAGCAAAGCTGGCGGCATCACAATTCTGGACTTCCAGCTCTATGACAAAGCTGTCATCATCAAGACAGTATGGTACTGGCACAAAAACAGATACATAGATCCATGGAACAGAATCGAGAGCCCAGAAATGGACCCTCAACTCTCTGGTCAACTTATCTTTGACAGAGCAGGAAAGAATGTCCAATGGCAAAAAGAGAGTCTCTTCAACAACTGGAGTTGTGGAAATGGGACAGCCCCATGCAGAAGAATGACACTGGACCATTTCCTGACACCACACACAAAAATAGACTCCAAATGTTTGAAAGACCTCAGTGTGAGACAGGACTCCATCAAAATCCTAAAGGAGAACACAGGTAGCAAGCTCTTCGACCTCAGCCGCAGCAACTTCTTCCTACAAACATCACCAAAGGCACGGGAAGCCAGGGCAAAAATGAACTATTGGGATTTCATCAAGATAAAAACCTTTGGCACAGCAAAAGAAACAGTCCACAAAACCAAAACACAACCGACAGAATGGGAGAAATTATTTACGAATGACATATCAGATAAAGGGCTACTATCCAATATGTATAAAAACGTATCAAACTCAACACCCAAAGAACAAATAATCCAATCAAAAAATAGGCAGAAGACATGAACAGACATTTTTCCAAAGAAGACATCCAAATGGCCCACAGGCACAGGAAAAAGTGCTCAACACGGCTCGGCATCAGGGAAATCCACATCAAAACCTCAATGAGATACCCTCTCACACCCGTCAGAATGGCTCAAATGAACAAGTCAGGGAACGACAGAGGTTGGCGGGGATGTGGAGAAAGGGGAACCCTCCTACACTGGTGGTGGGAATGCAAGCTGGGGCAACCCCTCTGGAAAACAGGATGGAGGTTCCTCAAATAGTTGAAATTAGAGCTACCATCCGATCCAGCAATTGCACTCCTGGGTATTTACCCCAAAGATACAAATGTAGGGACCCGAAGCGGTACGTGCACCCCATTGTTTATAGCAGCAATGTCCACAGTAGCCAAACTTTTGAAAGAGCCAAGATGTCCATCGACAGATGAGTGGATAAAGAAGAGGTGGTATATATATACACAATGGAATATTACGCAGCCATCAAAAGGAATGAGATGTTGCCATGGACAACGACGTGGATGGAAGTGGAGGGTCCGATGATTAGTGAAATAAGTCAATCAGAGAAAGACATGTATCATATGATCTCACTGATATGAGGAATTCTTAATCTCAGGAACAGAGTGAGGCTTGCTGGAGTGGTCGGGGGTGGGAGGGATGGGCTGGCTGGGTGATAGACATTGGGGAGTGTATGAGCTACGGTGAGCGCTGTGAATTGTGTAAGACTGTTGAATCACAGATCTCTACTTCTGAAACAAATAACGCAACATATTTTAAGAATAAAGGAAAAGAAGGAGATAGCAGGAGAGGAAGAATGAAGGGGAGTTAGTGAGAGGGGGAGACAGACCAGGAGAGATGATGGATTCTGAAAAAAAATCCGAGGTTTCTAGAGGGGAGGTGGGTCGGGGGATTGGTTAGCCTGGTGATGGGTATTAAAGAGGGCACATTCTGCATGGAGCACTGTGTGTTCGGAACAAACAATGAATCATGGGACACTACACCAAAACAAATGATGTAGTACATGGTGATTAACAAAGCAATAAAAAACAAAGACTGTAATAAGAGATGAAGAAGGACACTATATCCTACTTAAAGGGTCTATCCAAGAAGAAGATCTAACAATTGTAAATGCCTATGCCCCGAACATGGGAGCATCCAATTATATAAGGCAATTTAGAAGAAAAGCAAAGAAAGACATTGACAACCATACAATCATAGTGGGGGACTTTAACACCCCCCTGACTGAAATGGCCAGATCATCTAAGCAAAAGATCAACAAGGAAATAAAGACTTTAAATGACACACTGGAACAAATGGACTTCACAGACATATTCAGAACGTTCCATCCCGAAGCAACGGAATACACATTCTTCTCTAGGGCCCATGGAACGTTCTCCAGAATGGATCACATCCTAGGTCACAAATCAGGTCTCAACCGGTACCCAAAGATTGGGATCATTCCCTGCACATTTTCAGACCACAATGCTTTGAAACTAGAACTCAATCACAAGAGGAAAGTCGGAAAGAACTCAAATACATGGAGGCTAAAGAGCATCCTACGAAAGAAAGAATGGGTCAACCAGGAAATTAAAGAAGAATTTAAAAATTCATGGAAACCAATGAAAATGAAAACACAACTGTCCAAAATCTTTGGGATACAGCCAAGGCAGTCCTGCGAGGAAAGTATATAGCAATACAAGCCTTTCTCAAGAAACATGAAAGGTCTCAAATACACACCCTAACCCTACACCTAAAGGAGCTGGAGAAAGAACGGCCAATAAAGCCTAAACCCAGCAGGAGAAGAGAAATCATGCAGATCAGAGCAGAAATCAATGAAATAGAACCCAAAAGAACAGTAGAACAGATCAACGGAACTAGGAGCTGGTTCTTTGAAAGAATTCACAAGATTGATACACCCCTGTCCAGGCTGATCAAAAAGAAAAGAGAAATGACCCAAATCAACAAAATCATGAATGAAGGAGGAGAGATCACAACCAACACCAAAGAAATACAAACGATTATAAGAACGTAATCTGAGGAACCCTATGGCAGCATATTCCATAACCTGGAAGAAATGGGTGCATTCCTAGAGATGTGTCAACTACCAAAACTGACCCAGGAAGAAAGAGAAAACCTGAACAGTCCTATAACCACGAAGGCAATTGAAGTAGTCATCAAAAACCTCCCAAGAAACCAAAGCCCAGGGCCAGATGGATTCCCAGGGGAATTCTATCAGACATTTAAAGAAGAATTAATACCTATTCTCCTGAAACTGTTCCAAACAATAGAAATGGAAGGAAAACTTCCAAACTCATTTTATGAGGCCACCATTACCTTGATCCCAAAACCAGACAAAGATCCCATCAAAAAGGAGTATTAGAGACCAATATCCTTGATGAACATCGATGCAAAAATTCTCACCAAAATACTAGCCAAGAGGACCCAACAGTACATGAAAAGGAGTATTCACCATGACCAAGTGGGATTTATCCCTGGGCTGCAAGGCTGGTTCAACATCCGCAAATCAATCAACGTGATAAAACACATTAACCAAAGAAAGAACAAGAATCATATGATCCTCTCAATAGATGCAGAAAAACCATTTGACAAAGTAAAGCACACTTTCTGGATCAAAACTCTTCAGAGTACAGGGACAGCGGGTACATACCTCAATATCATAAAAGCCATCTACGAACAACCTACAGCGAATATCATTCTCAATGGGGAAAAGCTGAGATCTTTTCCCCTAAGGTCAGGAACGCGGCAGGGATAGCCACTCTCACCACTGCTATTCAACATAGTATTAGAAGTCCTAGCCACAGCAATCAGACAACAAAAAGAAATCCAAGGCATCCAAATCGGCAGAGAGGAAGTCAAACTCTCACTCTTTGCAGATGATATGATACTTTATGTGGAAAACCCAAAAGACTCCACCCCAAAACTGCTACAACTCACACAGCAATTCCGTCAAGTAGCAGGCTATAAAATCAATGCACAGACATCAGTGGCATTCCTATACACCAACAACAAGACAGAAGAGAGACAAATCAAGGAGTCGATCCCATTCACAACTGCACCCAAAACCAGAAGAGACCTAGGAATAAATTGAACCCAAGAGGCAAAGGATCTGTACTCAGAAAACTACCAAATTCTCAGGAAAGAAATTGAAGAAGACACAAAGAAACGGAAAAACGTTCCATGCTCATGGATTGGGAGAACCAACATTGTGAAGAGGTCAATGCTACCTAGAGCAATCTACACATGCAATGCAATCCCCGTCAAAATACCATCCACTTTTTTCCAAGAAATGGAACAAATAATCCTAAGATTTGAATGGAACCAGAAGAGACCACGAATAGCCAGAGGAATATTGAGAAAGAAAAGCAAAGCTGGCGGCATCACAATTCTGGACTTCCAGCTCTATGACAAAGCTGTCATCATCAAGACAGTAGGGTACTGGCACAAAAACAGACACATAGATCCATGGAACAGAATCGAGAGCCCAGAAATGGACCCTCAACTCTATGGTCAACTTATCTTTGACAGAGCAGGAAAGAATGTCCAATGGCAAAAAGAGAGTCTCTTCAACAACTGGAGTTGTGGAAATTGGACAGCCCCATGCAGAAGAATGACACTGGACCATTTCCTGACACCACACACAAAAATAGACTCCAAATGTTTGAAAGACCTCAGTGTGAGACAGGACTCCATCAAAATCCTAAAGGAGAACACAGGTAGCAAGCTCTTCGACCTCAGCCGCAGCAACTTCTTCCTACAAACATCACCAAAGGCACGGGAATCCAGGGCAAAAAGGAACTATTGGGATTTCATCAAGATAAAAACCTTTGGCACAGCAAAAGAAACAGTCCACAAAACCAAAAGACAACCGACAGAATGGGAGAAATTATTTACGAATGACATATCAGATAAAGGGCTACTATCCAATATGTATAAAAACGTATCAAACTCAACACCCAAAGAACAAATAATCCAATCAAAAAATAGGCAGAAGGCATGAACAGACATTTTTCCAAAGAAGACATCCAAATGGCCAACAGGCACATGAAAAAGTGCTCAACACGGCTCGGCATCAGGGAAATCCACATCAAAACCTCAATGAGATACCCCATCACACCCGTCAGAATGGCTCAAATGAACAAGTCAGGGAACGACAGAGGTTGGCGGGGATGTGGAGAAAGGGGAACCCTCCTACACTGGTGGTGGGAATGCAAGCTGGGGCAACCCCTCTGGAAAACAGGATGGAGGTTCCTCAAATAGTTGAAATTAGAGCTACCATCCGATCCAGCAATTGCACTCCTGGGTATTTACCCCAAAGATACAAATGTAGGGACCCGAAGCGGTACGTGCACCCCATTGTTTATAGCAGCAATGTCCACAGTAGCCAAACTTTTGAAAGAGCCAAGATGTCCATCGACAGATGAGTGGATAAAGAAGAGGTGGTATATATATACACAATGGAATATTACGCAGCCATCAAAAGGAATGAGATGTTGCCATGGACAACGACGTGGATGGAAGTGGAGGGTCCGATGATTAGTGAAATAAGTCAATCAGAGAAAGACATGTATCATATGATCTCACTGATATGAGGAATTCTTAATCTCAGGAACAGAGTGAGGCTTGCTGGAGTGGTCGGGGGTGGGAGGGATGGGCTGGCTGGGTGATAGACATTGGGGAGTGTATGAGCTACGGTGAGCGCTGTGAATTGTGTAAGACTGTTGAATCACAGATCTCTACTTCTGAAACAAATAACGCAACATATTTTAAGAATAAAGGAAAAGAAGGAGATAGCAGGAGAGGAAGAATGAAGGGGAGTTAGTGAGAGGGGGAGACAGACCAGGAGAGATGATGGATTCTGAAAAAAAATCCGAGGTTTCTAGAGGGGAGGTGGGTCGGGGGATTGGTTAGCCTGGTGATGGGTATTAAAGAGGGCACATTCTGCATGGAGCACTGTGTGTTCGGAACAAACAATGAATCATGGGACACTACACCAAAACAAATGATGTAGTACATGGTGATTAACAAAGCAATAAAAAACAAAGACTGTAATAAGAGATGAAGAAGGACACTATATCCTACTTAAAGGGTCTATCCAAGAAGAAGATCTAACAATTGTAAATGCCTATGCCCCGAACATGGGAGCATCCAATTATATAAGGCAATTTAGAAGAAAAGCAAAGAAAGACATTGACAACCATACAATCATAGTGGGGGACTTTAACACCCCCCTGACTGAAATGGCCAGATCATCTAAGCAAAAGATCAACAAGGAAATAAAGACTTTAAATGACACACTGGAACAAATGGACTTCACAGACATATTCAGAACGTTCCATCCCGAAGCAACGGAATACACATTCTTCTCTAGGGCCCATGGAACGTTCTCCAGAATGGATCACATCCTAGGTCACAAATCAGGTCTCAACCGGTACCCAAAGATTGGGATCATTCCCTGCACATTTTCAGACCACAATGCTTTGAAACTAGAACTCAATCACAAGAGGAAAGTCGGAAAGAACTCAAATACATGGAGGCTAAAGAGCATCCTACGAAAGAAAGAATGGGTCAACCAGGAAATTAAAGAAGAATTTAAAAATTCATGGAAACCAATGAAAATGAAAACACAACTGTCCAAAATCTTTGGGATACAGCCAAGGCAGTCCTGCGAGGAAAGTATATAGCAATACAAGCCTTTCTCAAGAAACATGAAAGGTCTCAAATACACACCCTAACCCTACACCTAAAGGAGCTGGAGAAAGAACGGCCAATAAAGCCTAAACCCAGCAGGAGAAGAGAAATCATGCAGATCAGAGCAGAAATCAATGAAATAGAACCCAAAAGAACAGTAGAACAGATCAACGGAACTAGGAGCTGGTTCTTTGAAAGAATTCACAAGATTGATACACCCCTGTCCAGGCTGATCAAAAAGAAAAGAGAAATGACCCAAATCAACAAAATCATGAATGAAGGAGGAGAGATCACAACCAACACCAAAGAAATACAAACGATTATAAGAACGTAATCTGAGGAACCCTATGGCAGCATATTCCATAACCTGGAAGAAATGGGTGCATTCCTAGAGATGTGTCAACTACCAAAACTGACCCAGGAAGAAAGAGAAAACCTGAACAGTCCTATAACCACGAAGGCAATTGAAGTAGTCATCAAAAACCTCCCAAGAAACCAAAGCCCAGGGCCAGATGGATTCCCAGGGGAATTCTATCAGACATTTAAAGAAGAATTAATACCTATTCTCCTGAAACTGTTCCAAACAATAGAAATGGAAGGAAAACTTCCAAACTCATTTTATGAGGCCACCATTACCTTGATCCCAAAACCAGACAAAGATCCCATCAAAAAGGAGTATTAGAGACCAATATCCTTGATGAACATCGATGCAAAAATTCTCACCAAAATACTAGCCAAGAGGACCCAACAGTACATGAAAAGGAGTATTCACCATGACCAAGTGGGATTTATCCCTGGGCTGCAAGGCTGGTTCAACATCCGCAAATCAATCAACGTGATAAAACACATTAACCAAAGAAAGAACAAGAATCATATGATCCTCTCAATAGATGCAGAAAAACCATTTGACAAAGTAAAGCACACTTTCTGGATCAAAACTCTTCAGAGTACAGGGACAGCGGGTACATACCTCAATATCATAAAAGCCATCTACGAACAACCTACAGCGAATATCATTCTCAATGGGGAAAAGCTGAGATCTTTTCCCCTAAGGTCAGGAACGCGGCAGGGATAGCCACTCTCACCACTGCTATTCAACATAGTATTAGAAGTCCTAGCCACAGCAATCAGACAACAAAAAGAAATCCAAGGCATCCAAATCGGCAGAGAGGAAGTCAAACTCTCACTCTTTGCAGATGATATGATACTTTATGTGGAAAACCCAAAAGACTCCACCCCAAAACTGCTACAACTCACACAGCAATTCCGTCAAGTAGCAGGCTATAAAATCAATGCACAGACATCAGTGGCATTCCTATACACCAACAACAAGACAGAAGAGAGACAAATCAAGGAGTCGATCCCATTCACAACTGCACCCAAAACCAGAAGAGACCTAGGAATAAATTGAACCCAAGAGGCAAAGGATCTGTACTCAGAAAACTACCAAATTCTCAGGAAAGAAATTGAAGAAGACACAAAGAAACGGAAAAACGTTCCATGCTCATGGATTGGGAGAACCAACATTGTGAAGAGGTCAATGCTACCTAGAGCAATCTACACATGCAATGCAATCCCCGTCAAAATACCATCCACTTTTTTCCAAGAAATGGAACAAATAATCCTAAGATTTGAATGGAACCAGAAGAGACCACGAATAGCCAGAGGAATATTGAGAAAGAAAAGCAAAGCTGGCGGCATCACAATTCTGGACTTCCAGCTCTATGACAAAGCTGTCATCATCAAGACAGTAGGGTACTGGCACAAAAACAGACACATAGATCCATGGAACAGAATCGAGAGCCCAGAAATGGACCCTCAACTCTATGGTCAACTTATCTTTGACAGAGCAGGAAAGAATGTCCAATGGCAAAAAGAGAGTCTCTTCAACAACTGGAGTTGTGGAAATTGGACAGCCCCATGCAGAAGAATGACACTGGACCATTTCCTGACACCACACACAAAAATAGACTCCAAATGTTTGAAAGACCTCAGTGTGAGACAGGACTCCATCAAAATCCTAAAGGAGAACACAGGTAGCAAGCTCTTCGACCTCAGCCGCAGCAACTTCTTCCTACAAACATCACCAAAGGCACGGGAATCCAGGGCAAAAAGGAACTATTGGGATTTCATCAAGATAAAAACCTTTGGCACAGCAAAAGAAACAGTCCACAAAACCAAAAGACAACCGACAGAATGGGAGAAATTATTTACGAATGACATATCAGATAAAGGGCTACTATCCAATATGTATAAAAACGTATCAAACTCAACACCCAAAGAACAAATAATCCAATCAAAAAATAGGCAGAAGGCATGAACAGACATTTTTCCAAAGAAGACATCCAAATGGCCAACAGGCACATGAAAAAGTGCTCAACACGGCTCGGCATCAGGGAAATCCACATCAAAACCTCAATGAGATACCCCATCACACCCGTCAGAATGGCTCAAATGAACAAGTCAGGGAACGACAGAGGTTGGCGGGGATGTGGAGAAAGGGGAACCCTCCTACACTGGTGGTGGGAATGCAAGGTGGGGCAACCCCTCTGGAAAACAGGATGGAGGTTCCTCAAATAGTTGAAATTAGAGCTACCATCCGATCCAGCAATTGCACTCCTGGGTATTTACCCCAAAGATACAAATGTAGGGACCCGAAGCGGTACGTGCACCCCATTGTTTATAGCAGCAATGTCCACAATAGCCAAACTGTTGAAAGAGCCAAGATGTCCATCGACAGATGAGTGGATAAAGAAGAGGTGGTATATATATACACAATGGAATATTACGCAGCCATCAAAAGGAATGAGATGTTGCCATGGACAACGACGTGGATGGAAGTGGAGGGTCCGATGATTAGTGAAATAAGTCAATCAGAGAAAGACATGTATCATATGACCTCACTGATATGAGGAATTCTTAATCTCAGGAACAGAGTGAGGCTTGCTGGAGTGGTCGGGGGTGGGAGGGATGGGCTGGCTGGGTGATAGACATTGGGGAGGGTATGAGCTACGGTGAGCGCTGTGAATTGTGTAAGACTGTTGAATCACAGATCTCTACTTCTGAAACAAATAACGCAACATATTTTAAGAATAAAGGAAAAGAAGGAGATAGCAGGAGAGGAAGAATGAAGGGGAGTTAGTGAGAGGGGGAGACAGACCAGGAGAGATGATGGATTCTGAAAAAAAATCCGAGGTTTCTAGAGGGGAGGTGGGTCGGGGGATTGGTTAGCCTGGTGATGGGTATTAAAGAGGGCACATTCTGCATGGAGCACTGTGTGTTCGGAACAAACAATGAATGATGTGACACTACACCAAAACAAATGATGTAGTACATGGTGATTAACAAAGCAATAAAAAACAAAGACTGTAATAAGAGATGAAGAAGGACACTATATCCTACTTAAAGGGTCTATCCAAGAAGAAGATCTAACAATTGTAAATGTCTATGCCCCGAACATGGGAGCATCCAATTATATAAGGCAATTTAGAAGAAAAGCAAAGAAAGACATTGACAACCATACAATCAGAGTGGGGGACTTTAACACCCCCCTGACTGAAATGGCCAGATCATCTAAGCAAAAGATCAACAAGGAAATAAAGACTTTAAATGACACACTGGACCAAAAGGACTTCACAGACATATTCAGAACGTTCCATCCCGAAGCAACGGAATACACATTCTTCTCTAGGGCCCATGGAACGTTCTCCAGAATGGATCACATCCTAGGTCACAAATCAGGTCTCAACCGGTACCCAAAGATTGGGATCATTCCCTGCACATTTTCAGACCACAATGCTTTGAAACTAGAACTCAATCACAAGAGGAAAGTCGGAAAGAACTCAAATACATGGAGGCTAAAGAGCATCCTACGAAAGAAAGAATGGGTCAACCAGGAAATTAAAGAAGAATTTAAAAATTCATGGAAACCAATGAAAATGAAAACACAACTGTCCAAAATCTTTGGGATACAGCCAAGGCAGTCCTGCGAGGAAAGCATATAGCAATACAAGCCTTTCTCAAGAAACATGAAAGGTCTCAAATACACACCCTAACCCTACACCTAAAGGAGCTGGAGAAAGAACGGCCAATAAAGCCTAAACCCAGCAGGAGAAGAGAAATCATGCAGATCAGAGCAGAAATCAATGAAATAGAACCCAAAAGAACAGTAGAACAGATCAACGGAACTAGGAGCTGGTTCTTTGAAAGAATTCACAAGATTGATACACCCCTGTCCAGGCTGATCAAAAAGAAAAGAGAAATGACCCAAATCAACAAAATCATGAATGAAGGAGGAGAGATCACAACCAACACCAAAGAAATACAAACGATTATAAGAACGTAATCTGAGGAACCCTATGGCAGCATATTCCATAACCTGGAAGAAATGGGTGCATTCCTAGAGATGTGTCAACTACCAAAACTGACCCAGGAAGAAAGAGAAAACCTGAACAGTCCTATAACCACGAAGGCAATTGAAGTAGTCATCAAAAACCTCCCAAGAAACCAAAGCCCAGGGCCAGATGGATTCCCAGGGGAATTCTATCCGACATTTCAAGAAGAATTAATACCTATTCTCCTGAAACTGTTCCAAACAATAGAAATGGAAGGAAAACTTCCAAACTCATTTTATGAGGCCACCATTACCTTGATCCCAAAACCAGACAAAGATCCCATCAAAAAGGAGTATTAGAGACCAATATCCTTGATGAACATCGATGCAAAAATTCTCACCAAAATACTAGCCAAGAGGATCCAACAGTACATGAAAAGGAGTATTCACCATGACCAAGTGGGATTTATCCCTGGGCTGCAAGGCTGGTTCAACATCCGCAAATCAATCAACGTGATAAAACACATTAACCAAAGAAAGAACAAGAATCATATGATCCTCTCAATAGATGCAGAAAAACCATTTGACAAAGTAAAGCACACTTTCTGGATCAAAACTCTTCAGAGTACAGGGACAGCGGGTACATACCTCAATATCATAAAAGCCATCTACGAACAACCTACAGCGAATATCATTCTCAATGGGGAAAAGCTGAGATCTTTTCCCCTAAGGTCAGGAACGCGGCAGGGATAGCCACTCTCACCACTGCTATTCAACATAGTATTAGAAGTCCTAGCCACAGCAATCAGACAACAAAAAGAAATCCAAGGCATCCAAATCGGCAGAGAGGAAGTCAAACTCTCACTCTTTGCAGATGATATGATACTTTATGTGGAAAACCCAAAAGACTCCACCCCAAAACTGCTACAACTCACACAGCAATTCCGTCAAGTAGCAGGCTATAAAATCAATGCACAGACATCAGTGGCATTCCTATACACCAACAACAAGACAGAAGAGAGACAAATCAAGGAGTCGATCCCATTCACAACTGCACCCAAAACCAGAAGAGACCTAGGAATAAATTGAACCCAAGAGGCAAAGGATCTGTACCCCGAAAACTACCAAATACTCAGGAAAGAAATTGAAGAAGACACAAAGAAACGGAAAAACGTTCCATGCTCATGGACTGGGAGAACCAACATTGTGAAGAGGTCAATGCTACCTAGAGCAATCTACACATGCAATGCAATCCCCGTCAAAATACCATCCACTTTTTTCCAAGAAATGGAACAAATAATCCTAAGATTTGAATGGAACCAGAAGAGACCACGAATAGCCAGAGGAATATTGAGAAAGAAAAGCAAAGCTGGCGGCATCACAATTCTGGACTTCCAGCTCTATGACAAAGCTGTCATCATCAAGACAGTATGGTACTGGCACAAAAACAGACACATAGATCCATGGAACAGAATCGAGAGCCCAGAAATGGACCCTCAACTCTATGGTCAACTTATCTTTGACAGAGCAGGAAAGAATGTCCAATGGCAAAAAGAGAGTCTCTTCCACAACTGGAGTTGTGGAAATTGGACAGCCCCATGCAGAAGAATGACACTGGACCATTTCCTGACACCACACACAAAAATAGACTCCAAATGTTTGAAAGACCTCAGTGTGAGACAGGACTCCATCAAAATCCTAAAGGAGAACACAGGTAGCAAGCTCTTCGACCTCAGCCGCAGCAACTTCTTCCTACAAACATCACCAAAGGCACGGGAAGCCAGGGCAAAAATGAACTATTGGGATTTCATCAAGATAAAAACCTTTGGCACAGCAAAAGAAACAGTCCACAAAACCAAAAGACAACCGACAGAATGGGAGAAATTATTTACGAATGACATATCAGATAAAGGGCTACTATCCAATATGTATAAAAACGTATCAAACTCAACACCCAAAGAACAAATAATCCAATCAAAAAATAGGCAGAATGCATGAACAGACATTTTTCCAAAGAACACATCCAAATGGCCAACAGGCACATGAAAAAGTGCTCAACACGGCTCGGCATCAGGGAAATCCACATCAAAACCTCAATGAGATACCCCCTCACACCCGTCAGAATGGCTCAAATGAACAAGTCAGGGAACGACAGAGGTTGGCGGGGATGTGGAGAAAGGGGAACCCTCCTACACTGGTGGTGGGAATGCAAGCTGGGGCAACCCCTCTGGAAAACAGGATGGAGGTTCCTCAAATAGTTGAAATTAGAGCTACCATCCGATCCAGCAATTGCACTCCTGGGTATTTACCCCAAAGATACAAATGTAGGGACCCGAAGCGGTACGTGCACCCCATTGTTTATAGCAGCAATGTCCACAATAGCCAAACTGTTGAAAGAGCCAAGATGTCCATCGACAGATGAGTGGATAAAGAAGAGGTGGTATATATATACACAATGGAATATTACGCAGCCATCAAAAGGAATGAGATGTTGCCATGGACAACGACGTGGATGGAACTGGAGGGTCCGATGATTAGTGAAATAAGTCAATCAGAGAAAGACATGTATCATATGACCTCACTGATATGAGGAATTCTTAATCTCAGGAACAGAGTGAGGCTTGCTGGAGTGGTCGGGGGTGGGAGGGATGGGCTGGCTGGGTGATAGACATTGGGGAGGGTATGAGCTACAGTGAGCGCTGTGAATTGTGTAAGACTGTTGAATCACAGATCTCTACTTCTGAAACAAATAACGCAACATATTTTAAGAATAAAGGAAAAGAAGGAGATAGCAGGAGAGGAAGAATGAAGGGGAGTTAGTGAGAGGGGGAGACAGACCAGGAGAGATGATGGATTCTGAAAAAAAATCCGAGGTTTCTAGAGGGGAGGTGGGTCGGGGGATTGGTTAGCCTGGTGATGGGTATTAAAGAGGGCACATTCTGCATGCAGCACTGTGTGTTCGGAACAAACAATGAATCATGGGACACTACACCAAAACAAATGATGTAGTACATGGTGATTAACAAAGCAATAAAAAACAAAGACTGTAATAAGAGATGAAGAAGGACACTATATCCTACTTAAAGGGTCTATCCAAGAAGAAGATCTAACAATTGTAAATGTCTATGCCCCGAACATGGGAGCATCCAATTATATAAGGCAATTTAGAAGAAAAGGAAAGAAAGACATTGACAACCATACAATCATAGTGGGGGACTTTAACACCCCCCTGACTGAAATGGCCAGATCATCTAAGCAAAAGATCAACAAGGAAATAAAGACTTTAAATGACACACTGGACCAAATGGACTTCACAGACATATTCAGAACGTTCCATCCCGAAGCAACGGAATACACATTCTTCTCTAGGGCCCATGGAACGTTCTCCAGAATGGATCACATCCTAGGTCACAAATCAGGTCTCAACCGGTACCCAAAGATTGGGATCATTCCCTGCACATTTTCAGACCACAATGCTTTGAAACTAGAACTCAATCACAAGAGGAAAGTCGGAAAGAACTCAAATACATGGAGGGTAAAGAGCATCCTACGAAAGAATGAATGGGTCAACCAGGAAATTAAAGAAGAATTTAAAAATTCATGGAAACCAATGAAAATGAAAACACAACTGTCCAAAATCTTTGGGATACAGCCAAGGCAGTCCTTCGAGGAAAGTATATAGCAATACAAGCCTTTCTCAAGAAACATGAAAGGTCTCAAATACACACCCTAACCCTACACCTAAAGGAGCTGGAGAAAGAACGGCCAATAAAGCCTAAACCCAGCAGGAGAAGAGAAATCATGCAGATCAGAGCAGAAATCAATGAAATAGAACCCAAAAGAAGAGTAGAACAGATCAACGGAACTAGGAGCTGGTTCTTTGAAAGAATTCACAAGATTGATACACCCCTGTCCAGGCTGATCAAAAAGAAAAGAGAAATGACCCAAATCAACAAAATCATGAATGAAGGAGGAGAGATCACAACCAACACCAAAGAAATACAAACGATTATAAGAACGTAATCTGAGCAACCCTAGGGCAGCATATTCCATAACCTGGAAGAAATGGGTGCATTCCTAGAGATGTGTCAACTACCAAAACTGACCCAGGAAGAAAGAGAAAACCTGAACAGTCCTATAACCACGAAGGCAATTGAAGTAGTCATCAAAAACCTCCCAAGAAACCAAAGCCCAGGGCCAGATGGATTCCCAGGGGAATTCTATCCGACATTTAAAGAAGAATTAATACCTATTCTCCTGAAACTGTTCCAAACAATAGAAATGGAAGGAAAACTTCCAAACTCATTTTATGAGGCCACCATTACCTTGATCCCAAAACCAGACAAAGATCCCATCAAAAAGGAGTATTAGAGACCAATATCCTTGATGAACATCGATGCAAAAATTCTCACCAAAATACTAGCCAAGAAGACCCAACAGTACATGAAAAGGAGTATTCACCATGACCAAGTGGGATTTATCCCTGGGCTGCAAGGCTGGTTCAACATCCGCAAATCAATCAACGTGATAAAACACATTAACCAAAGAAAGAACAAGAATCATATGATCCTCTCAATAGATGCAGAAAAACCATTTGACAAAGTAAAGCACACTTTCTGGATCAAAACTCTTCAGAGTACAGGGACAGCGGGTACATACCTCAATATCATAAAAGCCATCTACGAACAACCTACAGCGAATATCATTCTCAATGGGGAAAAGCTGAGATCTTTTCCCCTGAGGTCAGGAACGCGGCAGGGATAGCCACTCTCACCACTGCTATTCAACATAGTATTAGAAGTCCCAGCCACAGCAATCAGACAACAAAAAGAAATCAAAGGCATCCAAATCGGCAGAGAGGAAGTCAAACTCTCACTCTTTGCAGATGATATGATACTTTATGTGGAAAACCCAAAAGACTCCACCCCAAAACTGCTACAACTCACACAGCAATTCCGTCAATAGCAGGCTATAAAATCAATGCCCAGACATCAGTGGCATTCCTATACACCAACAACAAGACAGAAGAGAGACAAATCAAGGAGTCGATCCCATTCACAACTGCACCCAAAACCAGAAGAGACCTAGGAATAAATTGAACCCAAGAGGCAAAGGATCTGTACCCCGAAAACTACCAAATACTCAGGAAAGAAATTGAAGAAGACACAAAGAAACGGAAAAACGTTCCATGGTCATGGACTGGGAGAACCAACATTGTGAAGAGGACAACGCTACCTAGAGCAATCTACACATGCAATGCAATCCCCATCAAAATACCATCCACTTTTTTCCAAGAAATGGAACAAATAATCCTAAGATTTGAATGGAACCAGAAGAGACCACGAATAGCCAGAGGAATATTGAGAAAGAAAAGCAAAGCTGGCGGCATCACAATTCTGGACTTCCAGCTCTATGACAAAGCTGTCATCATCAAGACAGTATGGTACTGGCACAAAAACAGACACATAGATCCATGGAACAGAATCTAGCGCCCAGAAATGGACCCTCAACTCTATGGTCAACTTATCTTTGACAGAGCAGGAAAGAATGTCCAATGGCAAAAAGAGAGTCTCTTCCACAACTGGAGTTGTGGAAATTGGACAGCCCCATGCAGAAGAATGACACTGGACCATTTCCTGACACCACACACAAAAATAGACTCCAAATGTTTGAAAGACCTCAGTGTGAGACAGGACTCCATCAAAATCCTAAAGGAGAACACAGGTAGCAAGCTCTTCGACCTCAGCCGCAGCAACTTCTTCCTACAAACATCACCAAAGGCACGGGAAGCCAGGGCAAAAAGGAACTATTGGGATTTCATCAAGATAAAAACCTTTGGCACAGCAAAAGAAACAGTCCACAAAACCAAAAGACAACCGACAGAATGGGAGAAATTATTTACGAATGACATATCAGATAAAGGGCTACTATCCAATATGTATAAAAACGTATCAAACTCAACACCCAAAGAACAAATAATCCAATCAAAAAATAGGCAGAAGGCATGAACAGACATTTTTCCAAAGAACACATCCAAATGGCCAACAGGCACATGAAAAAGTGCTCAACACGGCTCGGCATCAGGGAAATCCACATCAAAACCTCAATGAGATACCCCCTCACACCCGTCAGAATGGCTCAAATGAACAAGTCAGGGAACGACAGAGGTTGGCGGGGATGTGGAGAAAGGGGAACCCTCCTACACTGGTGGTGGGAATGCAAGCTGGGGCAACCCCTCTGGAAAACAGGATGGAGGTTCCTCAAATAGTTGAAATTAGAGCTACCATCCGATCCAGCAATTGCACTCCTGGGTATTTACCCCAAAGATACAAATGTAGGGACCCGAAGCGGTACGTGCACCCCATTGTTTATAGCAGCAATGTCCACAATAGCCAAACTGTTGAAAGTGCCAAGATGTCCATCGACAGATGAGTGGATAAAGAAGAAGTGGTATATATATACACAATGGAATATTACGCAGCCATCAAAAGGAATGAGATGTTGCCATGGACAACGACGTGGATGGAAGTGGAGGGTCCGATGATTAGTGAAATAAGTCAATCAGAGAAAGACATGTATCATATGACCTCACTGATATGAGGAATTCTTAATCTCAGGAACAGAGTGAGGCTTGCTGGAGTGGTCGGGGGTGGGAGGGATGGGCTGGCTGGGTGATAGACATTGGGGAGGGTATGAGCTACGGTGAGCGCTGTGAATTGTGTAAGACTGTTGAATCACAGATCTCTACTTCTGAAACAAATAACGCAACATATTTTAAGAATAAAGGAAAAGAAGGAGATAGCAGGAGAGGAAGAATGAAGGGGAGTTAGTGAGAGGGGGAGACAGACCAGGAGAGATGATGGATTCTGAAAAAAAATCCGAGGTTTCTAGAGGGGAGGTGGGTCGGGGGATTGGTTAGCCTGGTGATGGGTATTAAAGAGGGCACATTCTGCATGGAGCACTGTGTGTTCGGAACAAACAATGAATGATGGGACACTACACCAAAAGAAATGATGTAGTACATGGTGATTAACAAAGGAATAAAAAACAAAGACTGTAATAAGAGATGAAGAAGAACACTATATCCTACTTAAAGGGTCTATCCAAGAAGAAGATCTAACAATTGTAAATGTCTATGCCCCGAACATGGGAGCATCGAATTATATAAGGCAATTTAGAAGAAAAGCAAAGAAAGACATTGACAACCATACAATCATAGTGGGGGACTTTAACACCCCCCTAACTGAAATGGCCAGATCATCTAAGCAAAAGATCAACAAGGAAATAAAGACTTTAAATGACACACTGGACCAAATGGACTTCACAGACATATTCAGAACGTTCCATCCCGAAGCAACGGAATACACATTCTTCTCTAGGGCCCATGGAACGTTCTCCAGAATGGATCACATCCTAGGTCACAAATCAGGTCTCAACCGGTACCCAAAGATTGGGATCATTCCCTGCACATTTTCAGACCACAATGCTTTGAAACTAGAACTCAATCACAAGAGGAAAGTCGGAAAGAACTCAAATATATGGGGGCTAAAGAGCATCCTACGAAAGAATGAATGGGTCAACCAGGAAATTAAAGAAGAATTTAAAAATTCATGGAAACCAATGAAAATGAAAACACAACTGTCCAAAATCTTTGGGATACAGCCAAGGCAGTCCTGCGAGGAAAGTATATAGCAATACAAGCCTTTCTCAAGAAACATGAAAGGTCTCAAATACACACCCTAACCCTACACCTAAAGGAGCTGGAGAAAGAACGGCCAATAAAGCCTAAACCCAGCAGGAGAAGAGAAATCATGCAGATCAGAGCAGAAATCAATGAAATAGAACCCAAAAGAACAGTAGAACAGATCAACGGAACTAGGAGCTGGTTCTTTGAAAGAATTCACAAGATTGATACACCCCTGTCCAGGCTGATCAAAAAGAAAAGAGAAAT
This sequence comes from Eumetopias jubatus, assembly GCF_037043125.1. Taxonomy (NCBI): domain Eukaryota; kingdom Metazoa; phylum Chordata; class Mammalia; order Carnivora; family Otariidae; genus Eumetopias; species Eumetopias jubatus. Next base: position 98,593 of record NW_028274839.1, on the reverse strand, counting down.
GACCCAAATCAACAAAATCATGAATGAAGGAGGAGAGATCACAACCAACACCAAAGAAATACAAACGATTATAAGAACGTAATCTGAGCAACCCTAGGGCAGCATATTCCATAACCTGGAAGAAATGGGTGCATTCCTAGAGATGTGTCAACTACCAAAACTGACCCAGGAAGAAAGAGAAAACCTGAAAGTCCTATAACCACGAAGGCAATTGAAGTAGTCATCAAAAACCTCCCAAGAAACCAAAGCCCAGGGCCAGATGGATTCCCAGGGGAATTCTATCCGACATTTAAAGAAGAATTAATACCTATTCTCCTGAAACTGTTCCAAACAATAGAAATGGAAGGAAAACTTCCAAACTCATTTTATGAGGCCACCATTACCTTGATCCCAAAACCAGACAAAGATCCCATCAAAAAGGAGTATTAGAGACCAATATCCTTGATGAACATCGATGCAAAAATTCTCACCAAAATACTAGCCAAGAGGATCCAACAGTACATGAAAAGGAGTATTCACCATGACCAAGTGGGATTTATTCCTGGGCTGCAAGGCTGGTTCAACATCCGCAAATCAATCAACGTGATAAAACACATTAACCAAAGAAAGAACAAGAATCATATGATCCTCTCAATAGATGCAGAAAAACCATTTGACAAAGTAAAGCACACTTTCTGGATCAAAACTCTTCAGAGTACAGGGACAGCGGGTACATACCTCAATATCATAAAAGCCATCTACGAACAACCTACAGCGAATATCATTCTCAATGGGGAAAAGCTGAGATCTTTTCCCCTAAGGTCAGGAACGCGGCAGGGATAGCCACTCTCACCACTGCTATTCAACATAGTATTAGAAGTCCTAGCCACAGCAATCAGACAACAAAAAGAAATCCAAGGCATCCAAATCGGCAGAGAGGAAGTCAAAATCTCACTCTTTGCAGATGATATGATACTTTATGTGGAAAACCCAAAAGACTCCACCCCAAAACTCCTACAACTCACACAGCAATTCCGTCAAGTAGCAGGCTATAAAATCAATGCACAGAAATCAGTGGCATTCCTATACACCAACAACAAGACAGAAGAGAGACCAATCAAGGAGTCGATCCCATTCACAACTGCACCCAAAACCAGAAGAGACCTAGGAATAAATTGAACCCAAGAGGCAAAGGATCTGTACCCCGAAAACTACCAAATACTCAGGAAAGAAATTGAAGAAGACACAAAGAAACGGAAAAACGTTCCATGCTCATGGACTGGGAGAACCAACATTGTGAAGAGGTCAATGCTACCTAGAGCAATCTACACATGCAATGCAATCCCCATCAAAATACCATCCACTTTTTTCCAAGAAATGGAACAAATAATCCTAAGATTTGAATGGAACCAGAAGAGACCACGAATAGCCAGAGGAATATTGAGAAAGAAAAGCAAAGCTGGCGGCATCACAATTCTGGACTTCCAGCTCTATGACAAAGCTGTCATCATCAAGACAGTATGGTACTGGCACAAAAACAGACACATAGATCCATCGAACAGAATCGAGAGCCCAGAAATGGACCCTCAACTCTATGGTCAACTTATCTTTGACAGAGCAGGAAAGAATGTCCAATGGCAAAAAGAGAGTCTCTTCCACAACTGGAGTTGTGGAAATTGGACAGCCCCATGCAGAAGAATGACACTGGACCATTTCCTGACACCACACACAAAAATAGACTCCAAATGTTTGAAAGACCTCAGTGTGAGACAGGACTCCATCAAAATCCTAAAGGAGAACACAGGTAGCAAGCTCTTCGACCTCAGCCGCAGCAACTTCTTCCTACAAACATCACCAAAGGCACGGGAAGCCAGGGCAAAAATGAACTATTGGGATTTCATCAAGATAAAAACCTTTGGCACAGCAAAAGAAACAGTCCACAAAACCAAAAGACAACCGACAGAATGGGAGAAATTATTTACGAATGACATATCAGATAAAGGGCTACTATCCAATATGTATAAAAACGTATCAAACTCAACACCCAAAGAACAAATAATCCAATCAAAAAATAGGCAGAAGGCATGAACAGACATTTTTCCAAAGAACACATCCAAATGGCCAACAGGCACATGAAAAAGTGCTCAACACGGCTCGGCATCAGGGAAATCCACATCAAAACCTCAATGAGATACCCCCTCACACCCGTCAGAATGGCTCAAATGAACAAGTCAGGGAACGACAGAGGTTGGCGGGGATGTGGAGAAAGGGGAACCCTCCTACACTGGTGGTGGGAATGCAAGCTGGTGCAACCCCTCTGGAAAACAGGATGGAGGTTCCTCAAATAGTTGAAATTAGAGCTACCATCCGATCCAGCAATTGCACTCCTGGGTATTTACCCCAAAGATACAAATGTAGGGACCCGAAGCGGTACGTGCACCCCATTGTTTATAGCAGCAATGTCCACAATAGCCAAACTGTTGAAAGAGCCAAGATGTCCATCGACAGATGAGTGGATAAAGAAGAGGTGGTATATATATACACAATGGAATATTACGCAGCCATCAAAAGGAATGAGATGTTGCCATGGACAACGACGTGGATGGAAGTGGAGGGTCCGATGATTAGTGAAATAAGTCAATCAGAGAAAGACATGTATCATATGACCTCACTGATATGAGGAATTCTTAATCTCAGGAACAGAGTGAGGCTTGCTGGAGTGGTCGGGGGTGGGACGGATGGGCTGGCTGGGTGATAGACATTGGGGAGTGTATGAGCTACGGTGAGCGCTGTGAATTGTGTAAGACTGTTGAATCACAGATCTCTACTTCTGAAACAAATAACGCAACATATTTTAAGAATAAAGGAAAAGAAGGAGATAGCAGGAGAGGAAGAATGAAGGGGAGTTAGTGAGAGGGGGAGACAGACCAGGAGAGATGATGGATTCTGAAAAAAAATCCGAGGTTTCTAGAGGGGAGGTGGGTCGGGGGATTGGTTAGCCTGGTGATGGGTATTAAAGAGGGCACATTCTGCATGGAGCACTGTGTGTTCGGAACAAACAATGAATCATGGGACACTACACCAAAACAAATGATGTAGTACATGGTGATTAACAAAGCAATAAAAAACAAAGACTGTAATAAGAGATGAAGAAGGACACTATATCCTACTTAAAGGGTCTATCCAAGAAGAAGATCTAACAATTGTAAATGCCTATGCCCCGAACATGGGAGCATCCAATTATATAAGGCAATTTAGAAGAAAAGCAAAGAAAGACATTGACAACCATACAATCATAGTGGGGGACTTTAACACCCCCCTGACTGAAATGGCCAGATCATCTAAGCAAAAGATCAACAAGGAAATAAAGACTTTAAATGACACACTGGAACAAATGGACTTCACAGACATATTCAGAACGTTCCATCCCGAAGCAACGGAATACACATTCTTCTCTAGGGCCCATGGAACGTTCTCCAGAATGGATCACATCCTAGGTCACAAATCAGGTCTCAACCGGTACCCAAAGATTGGGATCATTCCCTGCACATTTTCAGACCACAATGCTTTGAAACTAGAACTCAATCACAAGAGGAAAGTCGGAAAGAACTCAAATACATGGAGCCTAAAGAGCATCCTACGAAAGAAAGAATGGGTCAACCAGGAAATTAAAGAAGAATTTAAAAATTCATGGAAACCAATGAAAATGAAAACACAACTGTCCAAAATCTTTGGGATACAGCCAAGGCAGTCCTGCGAGGAAAGTATATAGCAATACAAGCCTTTCTCAAGAAACATGAAAGGTCTCAAATACACACCCTAACCCTACACCTAAAGGAGCTGGAGAAAGAACGGCCAATAAAGCCTAAACCCAGCAGGAGAAGAGAAATCATGCAGATCAGAGCAGAAATCAATGAAATAGAACCCAAAAGAACAGTAGAACAGATCAACGGAACTAGGAGCTGGTTCTTTGAAAGAATTCACAAGATTGATACACCCCTGTCCAGGCTGATCAAAAAGAAAAGAGAAATGACCCAAATCAACAAAATCATGAATGAAGGAGGAGAGATCACAACCAACACCAAAGAAATACAAACGATTATAAGAACGTAATCTGAGGAACCCTATGGCAGCATATTCCATAACCTGGAAGAAATGGGTGCATTCCTAGAGATGTGTCAACTACCAAAACTGACCCAGGAAGAAAGAGAAAACCTGAACAGTCCTATAACCACGAAGGCAATTGAAGTAGTCATCAAAAACCTCCCAAGAAACCAAAGCCCAGGGCCAGATGGATTCCCAGGGGAATTCTATCAGACATTTAAAGAAGAATTAATACCTATTCTCCTGAAACTGTTCCAAACAATAGAAATGGAAGGAAAACTTCCAAACTCATTTTATGAGGCCACCATTACCTTGATCCCAAAACCAGACAAAGATCCCATCAAAAAGGAGTATTAGAGACCAATATCCTTGATGAACATCGATGCAAAAATTCTCACCAAAATACTAGCCAAGAGGATCCAACAGTACATGAAAAGGAGTATTCACCATGACCAAGTGGGATTTATCCCTGGGCTGCAAGGCTGGTTCAACATCCGCAAATCAATCAACGTGATAAAACACATTAACCAAAGAAAGAACAAGAATCATATGATCCTCTCAATAGATGCAGAAAAACCATTTGACAAAGTAAAGCACACTTTCTGGATCAAAACTCTTCAGAGTACAGGGACAGCGGGTACATACCTCAATATCATAAAAGCCATCTAAGAACAACCTACAGCGAATATCATTCTCAATGGGGAAAAGCTGAGATCTTTTCCCCTAAGGTCAGGAACGCGGCAGGGATAGCCACTCTCACCACTGCTATTCAACATAGTATTAGAAGTCCTAGCCACAGCAATCAGACAACAAAAAGAAATCCAAGGCATCCAAATCGGCAGAGAGGAAGTCAAACTCTCACTCTTTACAGATGATATGATACTTTATGTGGAAAACCCAAAAGACTCCACCCCAAAACTGCTACAACTCACACAGCAATTCCGTCAAGTAGCAGGCTATAAAATCAATGCACAGACATCAGTGGCATTCCTATACACCAACAACAAGACAGAAGAGAGACAAATCAAGGAGTCGATCCCATTCACAACTGCACCCAAAACCAGAAGAGACCTAGGAATAAATTGAACCCAAGAGGCAAAGGATCTGTACCCCGAAAACTACCAAATACTCAGGAAAGAAATTGAAGAAGACACAAAGAAACGGAAAAACGTTCCATGCTCATGGACTGGGAGAACCAACATTGTGAAGAGGTCAATGCTACCTAGAGCAATCTACACATGCAATGCAATCCCCATCAAAATACCATCCACTTTTTTCCAAGAAATGGAACAAATAATCCTAAGATTTGAATGGAACCAGAAGAGACCACGAATAGCCAGAGGAATATTGAGAAAGAAAAGCAAAGCTGGCGGCATCACAATTCTGGACTTCCAGCTCTATGACAAAGCTGTCATCATCAAGACAGTATGGTACTGGCACAAAAACAGACACATAGATCCATGGAACAGAATCTAGCGCCCAGAAATGGACCCTCAACTCTATGGTCAACTTATCTTTGACAGAGCAGGAAAGAATGTCCAATGGCAAAAAGAGAGTCTCTTCCACAACTGGAGTTGTGGAAATTGGACAGCCCCATGCAGAAGAATGACACTGGACCATTTCCTGACACCACACACAAAAATAGACTCCAAATGTTTGAAAGACCTCAGTGTGAGACAGGACTCCATCAAAATCCTAAAGGAGAACACAGGTAGCAAGCTCTTCGACCTCAGCCGCAGCAACTTCTTCCTACAAACATCACCAAAGGCACGGGAAGCCAGGGCAAAAAGGAACTATTGGGATTTCATCAAGATAAAAACCTTTGGCACAGCAAAAGAAACAGTCCACAAAACCAAAAGACAACCGACAGAATGGGAGAAATTATTTACGAATGACATATCAGATAAAGGGCTACTATCCAATATGTATAAAAACGTATCAAACTCAACACCCAAAGAACAAATAATCCAATCAAAAAATAGGCAGAAGGCATGAACAGACATTTTTCCAAAGAACACATCCAAATGGCCAACAGGCACATGAAAAAGTGCTCAACACGGCTCGGCATCAGGGAAATCCACATCAAAACCTCAATGAGATACCCCCTCACACCCGTCAGAATGGCTCAAATGAACAAGTCAGGGAACGACAGAGGTTGGCGGGGATGTGGAGAAAGGGGAACCCTCCTACACTGGTGGTGGGAATGCAAGCTGGGGCAACCCCTCTGGAAAACAGGATGGAGGTTCCTCAAATAGTTGAAATTAGAGCTACCATCCGATCCAGCAATTGCACTCCTGGGTATTTACCCCAAAGATACAAATGTAGGGACCCGAAGCGGTACGTGCACCCCATTGTTTATAGCAGCAATGTCCACAATAGCCAAACTGTTGAAAGTGCCAAGATGTCCATCGACAGATGAGTGGATAAAGAAGAAGTGGTATATATATACACAATGGAATATTACGCAGCCATCAAAAGGAATGAGATGTTGCCATGGACAACGACGTGGATGGAAGTGGAGGGTCCGATGATTAGTGAAATAAGTCAATCAGAGAAAGACATGTATCATATGACCTCACTGATATGAGGAATTCTTAATCTCAGGAACAGAGTGAGGCTTGCTGGAGTGGTCGGGGGTGGGAGGGATGGGCTGGCTGGGTGATAGACATTGGGGAGGGTATGAGCTACGGTGAGCGCTGTGAATTGTGTAAGACTGTTGAATCACAGATCTCTACTTCTGAAACAAATAACGCAACATATTTTAAGAATAAAGGAAAAGAAGGAGATAGCAGGAGAGGAAGAATGAAGGGGAGTTAGTGAGAGGGGGAGACAGACCAGGAGAGATGATGGATTCTGAAAAAAAATCCGAGGTTTCTAGAGGGGAGGTGGGTCGGGGGATTGGTTAGCCTGGTGATGGGTATTAAAGAGGGCACATTCTGCATGGAGCACTGTGTGTTCGGAACAAACAATGAATGATGGGACACTACACCAAAAGAAATGATGTAGTACATGGTGATTAACAAAGGAATAAAAAACAAAGACTGTAATAAGAGATGAAGAAGAACACTATATCCTACTTAAAGGGTCTATCCAAGAAGAAGATCTAACAATTGTAAATGTCTATGCCCCGAACATGGGAGCATCCAATTATATAAGGCAATTTAGAAGAAAAGCAAAGAAAGACATTGACAACCATACAATCATAGTGGGGGACTTTAACACCCCCCTAACTGAAATGGCCAGATCATCTAAGCAAAAGATCAACAAGGAAATAAAGACTTTAAATGACACACTGGACCAAATGGACTTCACAGACATATTCAGAACGTTCCATCCCGAAGCAACGGAATACACATTCTTCTCTAGGGCCCATGGAACGTTCTCCAGAATGGATCACATCCTAGGTCACAAATCAGGTCTCAACCGGTACCCAAAGATTGGGATCATTCCCTGCACATTTTCAGACCACAATGCTTTGAAACTAGAACTCAATCACAAGAGGAAAGTCGGAAAGAACTCAAATATATGGAGGCTAAAGAGCATCCTACGAAAGAATGAATGGGTCAACCAGGAAATTAAAGAAGAATTTAAAAATTCATGGAAACCAATGAAAATGAAAACACAACTGTCCAAAATCTTTGGGATACAGCCAAGGCAGTCCTGCGAGGAAAGTATATAGCAATACAAGCCTTTCTCAAGAAACATGAAAGGTCTCAAATACACACCCTAACCCTACACCTAAAGGAGCTGGAGAAAGAACGGCCAATAAAGCCTAAACCCAGCAGGAGAAGAGAAATCATGCAGATCAGAGCAGAAATCAATGAAATAGAACCCAAAAGAACAGTAGAACAGATCAACGGAACTAGGAGCTGGTTCTTTGAAAGAATTCACAAGATTGATACACCCCTGTCCAGGCTGATCAAAAAGAAAAGAGAAATGACCCAAATCAACAAAATCATGAATGAAGGAGGAGAGATCACAACCAACACCAAAGAAATACAAACGATTATAAGAACGTAATCTGAGCAACCCTAGGGCAGCATATTCCATAACCTGGAAGAAATGGGTGCATTCCTAGAGATGTGTCAACTACCAAAACTGACCCAGGAAGAAAGAGAAAACCTGAAAGTCCTATAACCACGAAGGCAATTGAAGTAGTCATCAAAAACCTCCCAAGAAACCAAAGCCCAGGGCCAGATGGATTCCCAGGGGAATTCTATCCGACATTTAAAGAAGAATTAATACCTATTCTCCTGAAACTGTTCCAAACAATAGAAATGGAAGGAAAACTTCCAAACTCATTTTATGAGGCCACCATTACCTTGATCCCAAAACCAGACAAAGATCCCATCAAAAAGGAGTATTAGAGACCAATATCCTTGATGAACATCGATGCAAAAATTCTCACCAAAATACTAGCCAAGAGGATCCAACAGTACATGAAAAGGAGTATTCACCATGACCAAGTGGGATTTATTCCTGGGCTGCAAGGCTGGTTCAACATCCGCAAATCAATCAACGTGATAAAACACATTAACCAAAGAAAGAACAAGAATCATATGATCCTCTCAATAGATGCAGAAAAACCATTTGACAAAGTAAAGCACACTTTCTGGATCAAAACTCTTCAGAGTACAGGGACAGCGGGTACATACCTCAATATCATAAAAGCCATCTACGAACAACCTACAGCGAATATCATTCTCAATGGGGAAAAGCTGAGATCTTTTCCCCTAAGGTCAGGAACGCGGCAGGGATAGCCACTCTCACCACTGCTATTCAACATAGTATTAGAAGTCCTAGCCACAGCAATCAGACAACAAAAAGAAATCCAAGGCATCCAAATCGGCAGAGAGGAAGTCAAAATCTCACTCTTTGCAGATGATATGATACTTTATGTGGAAAACCCAAAAGACTCCACCCCAAAACTCCTACAACTCACACAGCAATACCGTCAAGTAGCAGGCTATAAAATCAATGCACAGAAATCAGTGGCATTCCTATACACCAACAACAAGACAGAAGAGAGACCAATCAAGGAGTCGATCCCATTCACAACTGCACCCAAAACCAGAAGAGACCTAGGAATAAATTGAACCCAAGAGGCAAAGGATCTGTACCCCGAAAACTACCAAATACTCAGGAAAGAAATTGAAGAAGACACAAAGAAACGGAAAAACGTTCCATGCTCATGGACTGGGAGAACCAACATTGTGAAGAGGTCAATGCTACCTAGAGCAATCTACACATGCAATGCAATCCCCATCAAAATACCATCCACTTTTTTCCAAGAAATGGAACAAATAATCCTAAGATTTGAATGGAACCAGAAGAGACCACGAATAGCCAGAGGAATATTGAGAAAGAAAAGCAAAGCTGGCGGCATCACAATTCTGGACTTCCAGCTCTATGACAAAGCTGTCATCATCAAGACAGTATGGTACTGGCACAAAAACAGACACATAGATCCATGGAACAGAATCTAGCGCCCAGAAATGGACCCTCAACTCTATGGTCAACTTATCTTTGACAGAGCAGGAAAGAATGTCCAATGGCAAAAAGAGAGTCTCTTCCACAACTGGAGTTGTGGAAATTGGACAGCCCCATGCAGAAGAATGACACTGGACCATTTCCTGACACCACACACAAAAATAGACTCCAAATGTTTGAAAGACCTCAGTGTGAGACAGGACTCCATCAAAATCCTAAAGGAGAACACAGGTAGCAAGCTCTTCGACCTCAGCCGCAGCAACTTCTTCCTACAAACATCACCAAAGGCACGGGAAGCCAGGGCAAAAAGGAACTATTGGGATTTCATCAAGATAAAAACCTTTGGCACAGCAAAAGAAACAGTCCACAAAACCAAAAGACAACCGACAGAATGGGAGAAATTATTTACGAATGACATATCAGATAAAGGGCTACTATCCAATATGTATAAAAACGTATCAAACTCAACACCCAAAGAACAAATAATCCAATCAAAAAATAGGCAGAAGGCATGAACAGACATTTTTCCAAAGAACACATCCAAATGGCCAACAGGCACATGAAAAAGTGCTCAACACGGCTCGGCATCAGGGAAATCCACATCAAAACCTCAATGAGATACCCCCTCACACCCGTCAGAATGGCTCAAATGAACAAGTCAGGGAACGACAGAGGTTGGCGGGGATGTGGAGAAAGGGGAACCCTCCTACACTGGTGGTGGGAATGCAAGCTGGTGCAACCCCTCTGGAAAACAGGATGGAGGTTCCTCAAATAGTTGAAATTAGAGCTACCATCCGATCCAGCAATTGCACTCCTGGGTATTTACCCCAAAGATACAAATGTAGGGACCCGAAGCGGTACGTGCACCCCATTGTTTATAGCAGCAATGTCCACAATAGCCAAACTGTTGAAAGAGCCAAGATGTCCATCGACAGATGAGTGGATAAAGAAGAGGTGGTATATATATACACAATGGAATATTACGCAGCCATCAAAAGGAATGAGATGTTGCCATGGACAACGACGTGGATGGAAGTGGAGGGTCCGATGATTAGTGAAATAAGTCAATCAGAGAAAGACATGTATCATATGACCTCACTGATATGAGGAATTCTTAATCTCAGGAACAGAGTGAGGCTTGCTGGAGTGGTCGGGGGTGGGACGGATGGGCTGGCTGGGTGATAGACATTGGGGAGTGTATGAGCTACGGTGAGCGCTGTGAATTGTGTAAGACTGTTGAATCACAGATCTCTACTTCTGAAACAAATAACGCAACATATTTTAAGAATAAAGGAAAAGAAGGAGATAGCAGGAGAGGAAGAATGAAGGGGAGTTAGTGAGAGGGGGAGACAGACCAGGAGAGATGATGGATTCTGAAAAAAAATCCGAGGTTTCTAGAGGGGAGGTGGGTCGGGGGATTGGTTAGCCTGGTGATGGGTATTAAAGAGGGCACATTCTGCATGGAGCACTGTGTGTTCGGAACAAACAATGAATCATGGGACACTACACCAAAACAAATGATGTAGTACATGGTGATTAACAAAGCAATAAAAAACAAAGACTGTAATAAGAGATGAAGAAGGACACTATATCCTACTTAAAGGGTCTATCCAAGAAGAAGATCTAACAATTGTAAATGCCTATGCCCCGAACATGGGAGCATCCAATTATATAAGGCAATTTAGAAGAAAAGCAAAGAAAGACATTGACAACCATACAATCATAGTGGGGGACTTTAACACCCCCCTGACTGAAATGGCCAGATCATCTAAGCAAAAGATCAACAAGGAAATAAAGACTTTAAATGACACACTGGAACAAATGGACTTCACAGACATATTCAGAACGTTCCATCCCGAAGCAACGGAATACACATTCTTCTCTAGGGCCCATGGAACGTTCTCCAGAATGGATCACATCCTAGGTCACAAATCAGGTCTCAACCGGTACCCAAAGATTGGGATCATTCCCTGCACATTTTCAGACCACAATGCTTTGAAACTAGAACTCAATCACAAGAGGAAAGTCGGAAAGAACTCAAATACATGGAGCCTAAAGAGCATCCTACGAAAGAAAGAATGGGTCAACCAGGAAATTAAAGAAGAATTTAAAAATTCATGGAAACCAATGAAAATGAAAACACAACTGTCCAAAATCTTTGGGATACAGCCAAGGCAGTCCTGCGAGGAAAGTATATAGCAATACAAGCCTTTCTCAAGAAACATGAAAGGTCTCAAATACACACCCTAACCCTACACCTAAAGGAGCTGGAGAAAGAACGGCCAATAAAGCCTAAACCCAGCAGGAGAAGAGAAATCATGCAGATCAGAGCAGAAATCAATGAAATAGAACCCAAAAGAACAGTAGAACAGATCAACGGAACTAGGAGCTGGTTCTTTGAAAGAATTCACAAGATTGATACACCCCTGTCCAGGCTGATCAAAAAGAAAAGAGAAATGACCCAAATCAACAAAATCATGAATGAAGGAGGAGAGATCACAACCAACACCAAAGAAATACAAACGATTATAAGAACGTAATCTGAGGAACCCTATGGCAGCATATTCCATAACCTGGAAGAAATGGGTGCATTCCTAGAGATGTGTCAACTACCAAAACTGACCCAGGAAGAAAGAGAAAACCTGAACAGTCCTATAACCACGAAGGCAATTGAAGTAGTCATCAAAAACCTCCCAAGAAACCAAAGCCCAGGGCCAGATGGATTCCCAGGGGAATTCTATCAGACATTTAAAGAAGAATTAATACCTATTCTCCTGAAACTGTTCCAAACAATAGAAATGGAAGGAAAACTTCCAAACTCATTTTATGAGGCCACCATTACCTTGATCCCAAAACCAGACAAAGATCCCATCAAAAAGGAGTATTAGAGACCAATATCCTTGATGAACATCGATGCAAAAATTCTCACCAAAATACTAGCCAAGAGGACCCAACAGTACATGAAAACGAGTATTCACCATGACCAAGTGGGATTTATCCCTGGGCTGCAAGGCTGGTTCAACATCCGCAAATCAATCAACGTGATAAAACACATTAACCAAAGAAAGAACAAGAATCATATGATCCTCTCAATAGATGCAGAAAAACCATTTGACAAAGTAAAGCACACTTTCTGGATCAAAACTCTTCAGAGTACAGGGACAGCGGGTACATACCTCAATATCATAAAAGCCATCTACGAACAACCTACAGCGAATATCATTCTCAATGGGGAAAAGCTGAGATCTTTTCCCCTAAGGTCAGGAACGCGGCAGGGATAGCCACTCTCACCACTGCTATTCAACATAGTATTAGAAGTCCTAGCCACAGCAATCAGACAACAAAAAGAAATCCAAGGCATCCAAATCGGCAGAGAGGAAGTCAAACTCTCACTCTTTGCAGATGATATGATACTTTATGTGGAAAACCCAAAAGACTCCACCCCAAAACTGCTACAACTCACACAGCAATTCCGTCAAGTAGCAGGCTATAAAATCAATGCACAGACATCAGTGGCATTCCTATACACCAACAACAAGACAGAAGAGAGACAAATCAAGGAGTCGATCCCATTCACAACTGCACCCAAAACCAGAAGAGACCTTGGAATAAATTGAACCCAAGAGGCAAAGGATCTGTAACTCGAAAACTACCAAATACTCAGGAAAGAAATTGAAGAAGACACAAAGAAACGGAAAAACGTTCCATGCTCATGGATTGGGAGAACCAACATTGTGAAGAGGTCAATGCTACCTAGAGCAATCTACACATGCAATGCAATCCCCGTCAAAATACCATCCACTTTTTTCCAAGAAATGGAACAAATAATCCTAAGATTTGAATGGAACCAGAAGAGACCACGAATAGCCAGAGGAATATTGAGAAAGGAAAGCAAAGCTGGCGGCATCACAATTCTGGACTTCCAGCTCTATGACAAAGCTGTCATCATCAAGACAGTATGGTACTGGCACAAAAACAGACACATAGATCCATGGAACAGAATCGAGAGCCCAGAAATGGACCCTCAACTCTCTGGTCAACTTATCTTTGACAGAGCAGGAAAGAATGTCCAATGGCAAAAAGAGAGTCTCTTCAACAACTGGAGTTGTGGAAATGGGACAGCCCCATGCAGAAGAATGACACTGGACCATTTCCTGACACCACACACAAAAATAGACTCCAAATGTTTGAAAGACCTCAGTGTGAGACAGGACTCAATCAAAATCCTAAAGGAGAACACAGGTAGCAAGCTCTTCGACCTCAGCCGCAGCAACTTCTTCCTACAAACATCACCAAAGGCACGGGAAGCCAGGGCAAAAATGAACTATTGGGATTTCATCAAGATAAAAACCTTTGGCACAGCAAAAGAAACAGTCCACAAAACCAAAAGACAACCGACAGAATGGGAGAAATTATTTACGAATGACATATCAGATAAAGGGCTACTATCCAATATGAATAAAAACGTATCAAACTCAACACCCAAAGAACAAATAATCCAATCAAAAAATAGGCAGAAGACATGAACAGACATTTTTCCAAAGAAGACATCCAAATGGCCCACAGGCACAGGAAAGAGTGCTCAACACGGCTCGGCATCAGGGAAATCCACATCAAAACCTCAATGAGATACCCTCTCACACCCGTCAGAATGGCTCAAATGAACAAGTCAGGGAACGACAGAGGTTGGCGGGGATGTGGAGAAAGGGGAACCCTCCTACACTGGTGGTGGGAATGCAAGCTGGGGCAACCCCTCTGGAAAACAGGATGGAGGTTCCTCAAATAGTTGAAATTAGAGCTACCATCTGATCCAGCAATTGCACTCCTGGGTATTTACCCCAAAGATACAAATGTAGGGACCCGAAGCGGTACGTGCACCCCATTGTTTATAGCAGCAATGTCCACAATAGCCAAACTGTTGAAAGAGCCAAGATGTCCATCGACAGATGAGTGGATAAAGAAGAGGTGGTATATATATACACAATGGAATATTACGCAGCCATCAAAAGGAATGAGATGTTGCCATGGACAACGACGTGGATGGAAGTGGAGGGTCCGATGATTAGTGAAATAAGTCAATCAGAGAAAGACATGTATCATATGACCTCACTGATATGAGGAATTCTTAATCTCAGGAACAGAGTGAGGCTTGCTGGAGTGGTCGGGGGTGGGAGGGATGGGCTGGCTGGGTGATAGACATTGGGGAGGGTATGGGCTACGGTGAGCGCTGAGAATTGTGTAAGACTGTTGAATCACAGATCTCTACTTCTGAAACAAATAACGCAACATATTTTAAGAATAAAGGAAAAGAAGGAGATAGCAGGAGAGGAAGAATGAAGGGGAGTTAGTGAGAGGGGGAGACAGACCAGGAGAGATGATGGATTCTGAAAAATAATCCGAGGTTTCTAGAGGGGAGGTGGGTCGGGGGATTGGTTAGCCTGGTGATGGGTATTAAAGAGGGCACATTCTGCATGGAGCACTGTGTGTTCGGAACAAACAATGAATCATGGGACACTACACCAAAACAAATGATGTAGTACATGGTGATTAACAAAGCAATAAAAAACAAAGACTGTAATAAGAGATGAAGAAGGACACTATATCCTACTTAAAGGGTCTATCCAAGAAGAAGATCTAACAATTGTAAATGTCTATGCCCCGAACATGGGAGCATCCAATTATATAAGGCAATTTAGAAGAAAAGCAAAGAAAGACATTGACAACCATACAATCATAGTGGGGGACTTTAACACCCCCCTGACTGAAATGGCCAGATCATCTAAGCAAAAGATCAACAAGGAATAAAGACTTTAAATGACACACTGGACCAAATGGACTTCACAGACATATTCAGAACGTTCCATCCCGAGGCAACGGAATACACATTCTTCTCTAGGGCCCATGGAACGTTCTCCAGAATGGATCACATCCTAGGTCACAAATCAGGTCTCAACCGGTACCCAAAGATTGGGATCAGTCCCTGCACATTTTCAGACCACAATGCTTTGAAACTAGAACTCAATCACAAGAGGAAAGTCGGAAAGAACTCAAATACATGGAGGCTAAAGAGCATCCTACGAAAGAATGAATGGGTCAACCAGGAAATTAAAGAAGAATATAAAAATTCATGGAAACCAATGAAAATGAAAACACAACTGTCCAAAATCTTTGGGATACAGCCAAGGCAGTCCTGCGAGGAAAGTATATAGCAATACAAGACTTTCTCAAGAAACATGAAAGGTCTCAAATACACACCCTAACCCTACACCTAAAGGAGCTGGAGAAAGAACGGCCAATAAAGCCTAAACCCAGCAGGAGAAGAGAAATCATGCAGATCAGAGCAGAAATCAATGAAATAGAACCCAAAAGAACAGTAGAACAGATCAACGGAACTAGGAGCTGGTTCTTTGAAAGAATTCACAAGATTGATACACCCCTGTCCAGGCTGATCAAAAAGAAAAGAGAAATGACCCAAATCAACAAAATCATGAATGAAGGAGGAGAGATCACAACCAACACCAAAGAAATACAAACGATTATAAGAACGTAATCTGAGGAACCCTATGGCAGCATATTCCATAACCTGGAAGAAATGGGTGCATTCCTAGAGATGTGTCAACTACCAAAACTGACCCAGAAAGAAAGAGAAAACCTGAACAGTCCTATAACCACGAAGGCAATTGAAGTAGTCATCAAAAACCTCCCAAGAAACCAAAGCCCAGGGCCAGATGGATTCCCAGGGGAATTCTATCAGACATTTAAAGAAGAATTAATACCTATTCTCCTGAAACTGTTCCAAACAATAGAAATGGAAGGAAAACTTCCAATCTCATTTTATGAGGCCACCATTACCTTGATCCCAAAACCAGACAAATATCCCATCAAAAAGGAGTATTAGAGACCAATATCCTTGATGAACATCGATGCAAAAATTCTCACCAAAATACTAGCCAAGAGGACCCAACAGTACATGAAAAGGAGTATTCACCATGACCAAGTGGGATTTATCCCTGGGCTGCAAGGCTGGTTCAACATCCGCAAATCAATCAACGTGATAAAACACATTAACCAAAGAAAGAACAAGAATCATATGATCCTCTCAATAGATGCAGAAAAACCATTTGACAAAGTAAAGCACACTTTCTGGATCAAAACTCTTCAGAGTACAGGGACAGCGGGTACATACCTCAATATCATAAAAGCCATCTACGAACAACCTACAGCGAATATCATTCTCAATGGGGAAAAGCTGAGATCTTTTCCCCTAAGGTCAGGAACGCGGCAGGGATAGCCACTCTCACCACTGCTATTCAACATAGTATTAGAAGTCCTAGCCACAGCAATCAGACAACAAAAAGAAATCCAAGGCATCCAAATCGGCAGAGAGGAAGTCAAACTCTCACTCTTTGCAGATGATATGATACTTTATGTGGAAAACCCAAAAAACTCCACCCCAAAACTGCTACAACTCACACAGCAATTCCGTCAAGTAGCAGGCTATAAAATCAATGCACAGACATCAGTGGCATTCCTATACACCAACAAGAAGACAGAAGAGAGACAAATCAAGGAGTCGATCCCATTCACAACTGCACCCAAAACCAGAAGAGACCTAGGAATAAATTGAACCCAAGTGGCAAAGGATCTGTACCCAGAAAACTACCAAATACTCAGGAAAGAAATTGAAGAAGACACAAAGAAACGGAAAAACGTTCCATGCTCATGGATTGGGAGAACCAACATTGTGAAGAGCTCAATGCTACCTAGAGCAATCTACACATGCAATGCAATCCCCGTCAAAATACCATCCACTTTTTTCCAAGAAATGGAACAAATAATCCTAAGATTTGAATGGAACCAGAAGAGACCACGAATAGCCAGAGGAATATTGAGAAAGAAAAGCAAAGCTGGCGGCATCACAATTCTGGACTTCCAGCTCTATGACAAAGCTGTCATCATCAAGACATTATGGTACTGGCACAAAAACAGATACATAGATCCATGGAACAGAATCGAGAGCCCAGAAATGGACCCTCAACTCTCTGGTCAACTTATCTTTGACAGAGCAGGAAAGAATGTCCAATGGCAAAAAGAGAGTCTCTTCAACAACTGGAGTTGTGGAAATGGGACAGCCCCATGCAGAAGAATGACACTGGACCATTTCCTGACACCACACACAAAAATAGACTCCAAATGTTTGAAAGACCTCAGTGTGAGACAGGACTCCATCAAAATCCTAAAGGAGAACACAGGTAGCAAGCTCTTCGACCTCAGCCGCAGCAACTTCTTCCTACAAACATCACCAAAGGCACGGGAATCCAGGGCAAAAAGGAACTATTGGGATTTCATCAAGATAAAAACCTTTGGCACAGCAAAAGAAACAGTCCACAAAACCAAAAGACAACCGACAGAATGGGAGAAATTATTTACGAATGACATATCAGATAAAGGGCTACTATCCAATATGTATAAAAACGTATCAAACTCAACACCCAAAGAACAAATAATCCAATCAAAAAATAGGCAGAAGGCATGAACAGACATTTTTCCAAAGAACACATCCAAATGGCCAACAGGCACATGAAAAAGTGCTCAACACGGCTCGGCATCAGGGAAATCCACATCAAAACCTCAATGAGATACCCCATCACACCCGTCAGAATGGCTCAAATGAACAAGTCAGGGAACGACAGAGGTTGGCGGGGATGTGGAGAAAGGGGAACCCTCCTACACTGGTGGTGGGAATGCAAGGTGGGGCAACCCCTCTGGAAAACAGGATGGAGGTTCCTCAAATAGTTGAAATTAGAGCTACCATCCGATCCAGCAATTGCACTCCTGGGTATTTAACCCAAAGATACAAATGTAGGGACCCGAAGCGGTACGTGCACCCCATTGTTTATAGCAGCAATGTCCACAATAGCCAAACTGTTGAAAGAGCCAAGATGTCCATCGACAGATGAGTGGATAAAGAAGAGGTGGTATATATATACACAATGGAATATTACGCAGCCATCAAAAGGAATGAGATGTTGCCATGGACAACGACGTGGATGGAAGTGGAGGGTCCGATGATTAGTGAAATAAGTCAATCAGAGAAAGACATGTATCATATGACCTCACTGATATGAGGAATTCTTAATCTCAGGAACAGAGTGAGGCTTGCTGGAGTGGTCGGGGGTGGGAGGGATGGGCTGGCTGGGTGATAGACATTGGGGAGGGTATGAGCTACGGTGAGCGCTGTGAATTGTGTAAGACTGTTGAATCACAGATCTCTACTTCTGAAACAAATAACGCAACATATTTTAAGAATAAAGGAAAAGAAGGAGATAGCAGGAGAGGAAGAATGAAGGGGAGTTAGTGAGAGGGGGAGACAGACCAGGAGAGATGATGGATTCTGAAAAAAAATCCGAGGTTTCTAGAGGGGAGGTGGGTCGGGGGATTGGTTAGCCTGGTGATGGGTATTAAAGAGGGCACATTCTGCATGCAGCACTGTGTGTTCGGAACAAACAATGAATCATGGGACACTACACCAAAACAAATGATGTAGTACATGGTGATTAACAAAGCAATAAAAAACAAAGACTGTAATAAGAGATGAAGAAGGACACTATATCCTACTTAAAGGGTCTATCCAAGAAGAAGATCTAACAATTGTAAATGTCTATGCCCCGAACATGGGAGCATCCAATTATATAAGGCAATTTAGAAGAAAAGCAAAGAAAGACATTGACAACCATACAATCAGAGTGGGGGACTTTAACACCCCCCTGACTGAAATGGCCAGATCATCTAAGCAAAAGATCAACAAGGAAATAAAGACTTTAAATGACACACTGGACCAAAAGGACTTCACAGACATATTCAGAACGTTCCATCCCGAAGCAACGGAATACACATTCTTCTCTAGGGCCCATGGAACGTTCTCCAGAATGGATCACATCCTAGGTCACAAATCAGGTCTCAACCGGTACCCAAAGATTGGGATCATTCCCTGCACATTTTCAGACCACAATGCTTTGAAACTAGAACTCAATCACAAGAGGAAAGTCGGAAAGAACTCAAATACATGGAGGCTAAAGAGCATCCTACGAAAGAAAGAATGGGTCAACCAGGAAATTAAAGAAGAATTTAAAAATTCATGGAAACCAATGAAAATGAAAACACAACTGTCCAAAATCTTTGGGATACAGCCAAGGCAGTCCTGCGAGGAAAGCATATAGCAATACAAGCCTTTCTCAAGAAACATGAAAGGTCTCAAATACACACCCTAACCCTACACCTAAAGGAGCTGGAGAAAGAACGGCCAATAAAGCCTAAACCCAGCAGGAGAAGAGAAATCATGCAGATCAGAGCAGAAATCAATGAAATAGAACCCAAAAGAACAGTAGAACAGATCAACGGAACTAGGAGCTGGTTCTTTGAAAGAATTCACAAGATTGATACACCCCTGTCCAGGCTGATCAAAAAGAAAAGAGAAATGACCCAAATCAACAAAATCATGAATGAAGGAGGAGAGATCACAACCAACACCAAAGAAATACAAACGATTATAAGAACGTAATCTGAGGAACCCTATGGCAGCATATTCCATAACCTGGAAGAATTGGGTGCATTCCTAGAGATGTGTCAACTACCAAAACTGACCCAGGAAGAAAGAGAAAACCTGAACAGTCCTATAACCACGAAGGCAATTGAAGTAGTCATCAAAAACCTCTCAAGAAACCAAAGCCCAGGGCCAGATGGATTCCCAGGGGAATTCTATCCGACATTTCAAGAAGAATTAATACCTATTCTCCTGAAACTGTTCCAAACAATAGAAATGGAAGGAAAACTTCCAAACTCATTTTATGAGGCCACCATTACCTTGATCCCAAAACCAGACAAAGATCCCATCAAAAAGGAGTATTAGAGACCAATATCCTTGATGAACATCGATGCAAAAATTCTCACCAAAATACTAGCCAAGAGGATCCAACAGTACATGAAAAGGAGTATTCACCATGACCAAGTGGGATTTATCCCTGGGCTGCAAGGCTGGTTCAACATCCGCAAATCAATCAACGTGATAAAACACATTAACCAAAGAAAGAACAAGAATCATATGATCCTCTCAATAGATGCAGAAAAACCATTTGACAAAGTAAAGCACACTTTCTGGATCAAAACTCTTCAGAGTACAGGGACAGCGGGTACATACCTCAATATCATAAAAGCCATCTACGAACAACCTACAGCGAATATCATTCTCAATGGGGAAAAGCTGAGATCTTTTCCCCTAAGGTCAGGAACGCGGCAGGGATAGCCACTCTCACCACTGCTATTCAACATAGTATTAGAAGTCCTAGCCACAGCAATCAGACAACAAAAAGAAATCCAAGGCATCCAAATCGGCAGAGAGGAAGTCAAACTCTCACTCTTTGCAGATGATATGATACTTTATGTGGAAAACCCAAAAGACTCCACCCCAAAACTGCTACAACTCACACAGCAATTCCGTCAAGTAGCAGGCTATAAAATCAATGCACAGACATCAGTGGCATTCCTATACACCAACAACAAGACAGAAGAGAGACAAATCAAGGAGTCGATCCCATTCACAACTGCACCCAAAACCAGAAGAGACCTAGGAATAAATTGAACCCAAGAGGCAAAGGATCTGTACCCCGAAAACTACCAAATACTCAGGAAAGAAATTGAAGAAGACACAAAGAAACGGAAAAACGTTCCATGCTCATGGACTGGGAGAACCAACATTGTGAAGAGGTCAATGCTACCTAGAGCAATCTACACATGCAATGCAATCCCCGTCAAAATACCATCCACTTTTTTCCAAGAAATGGAACAAATAATCCTAAGATTTGAATGGAACCAGAAGAGACCACGAATAGCCAGAGGAATATTGAGAAAGAAAAGCAAAGCTGGCGGCATCACAATTCTGGACTTCCAGCTCTATGACAAAGCTGTCATCATCAAGACAGTATGGTACTGGCACAAAAACAGACACATAGATCCATGGAACAGAATCGAGAGCCCAGAAATGGACCCTCAACTCTATGGTCAACTTATCTTTGACAGAGCAGGAAAGAATGTCCAATGGCAAAAAGAGAGTCTCTTCCACAACTGGAGTTGTGGAAATTGGACAGCCCCATGCAGAAGAATGACACTGGACCATTTCCTGACACCACACACAAAAATAGACTCCAAATGTTTGAAAGACCTCAGTGTGAGACAGGACTCCATCAAAATCCTAAAGGAGAACACAGGTAGCAAGCTCTTCGACCTCAGCCGCAGCAACTTCTTCCTACAAACATCACCAAAGGCACGGGAAGCCAGGGCAAAAATGAACTATTGGGATTTCATCAAGATAAAAACCTTTGGCACAGCAAAAGAAACAGTCCACAAAACCAAAAGACAACCGACAGAATGGGAGAAATTATTTACGAATGACATATCAGATAAAGGGCTACTATCCAATATGTATAAAAACGTATCAAACTCAACACCCAAAGAACAAATAATCCAATCAAAAAATAGGCAGAAGGCATGAACAGACATTTTTCCAAAGAACACATCCAAATGGCCAACAGGCACATGAAAAAGTGCTCAACACGGCTCGGCATCAGGGAAATCCACATCAAAACCTCAATGAGATACCCCCTCACACCCGTCAGAATGGCTCAAATGAACAAGTCAGGGAACGACAGAGGTTGGCGGGGATGTGGAGAAAGGGGAACCCTCCTACACTGGTGGTGGGAATGCAAGCTGGGGCAACCCCTCTGGAAAACAGGATGGAGGTTCCTCAAATAGTTGAAATTAGAGCTACCATCCGATCCAGCAATTGCACTCCTGGGTATTTACCCCAAAGATACAAATGTAGGGACCCGAAGCGGTACGTGCACCCCATTGTTTATAGCAGCAATGTCCACAATAGCCAAACTGTTGAAAGAGCCAAGATGTCCATCGACAGATGAGTGGATAAAGAAGAGGTGGTATATATATACACAATGGAATATTACGCAGCCATCAAAAGGAATGAGATGTTGCCATGGACAACGACGTGGATGGAACTGGAGGGTCCGATGATTAGTGAAATAAGTCAATCAGAGAAAGACATGTATCATATGACCTCACTGATATGAGGAATTCTTAATCTCAGGAACAGAGTGAGGCTTGCTGGAGTGGTCGGGGGTGGGAGGGATGGGCTGGCTGGGTGATAGACATTGGGGAGGGTATGAGCTACGGTGAGCGCTGTGAATTGTGTAAGACTGTTGAATCACAGATCTCTACTTCTGAAACAAATAACGCAACATATTTTAAGAATAAAGGAAAAGAAGGAGATAGCAGGAGAGGAAGAATGAAGGGGAGTTAGTGAGAGGGGGAGACAGACCAGGAGAGATGATGGATTCTGAAAAAAAATCCGAGGTTTCTAGAGGGGAGGTGGGTCGGGGGATTGGTTAGCCTGGTGATGGGTATTAAAGAGGGCACATTCTGCATGCAGCACTGTGTGTTCGGAACAAACAATGAATCATGGGACACTACACCAAAACAAATGATGTAGTACATGGTGATTAACAAAGCAATAAAAAACAAAGACTGTAATAAGAGATGAAGAAGGACACTATATCCTACTTAAAGGGTCTATCCAAGAAGAAGATCTAACAATTGTAAATGTCTATGCCCCGAACATGGGAGCATCCAATTATATAAGGCAATTTAGAAGAAAAGGAAAGAAAGACATTGACAACCATACAATCATAGTGGGGGACTTTAACACCCCCCTGACTGAAATGGCCAGATCATCTAAGCAAAAGATCAACAAGGAAATAAAGACTTTAAATGACACACTGGACCAAATGGACTTCACAGACATATTCAGAACGTTCCATCCCGAAGCAACGGAATACACATTCTTCTCTAGGGCCCATGGAACGTTCTCCAGAATGGATCACATCCTAGGTCACAAATCAGGTCTCAACCGGTACCCAAAGATTGGGATCATTCCCTGCACATTTTCAGACCACAATGCTTTGAAACTAGAACTCAATCACAAGAGGAAAGTCGGAAAGAACTCAAATACATGGAGGGTAAAGAGCATCCTACGAAAGAATGAATGGGTCAACCAGGAAATTAAAGAAGAATTTAAAAATTCATGGAAACCAATGAAAATGAAAACACAACTGTCCAAAATCTTTGGGATACAGCCAAGGCAGTCCTTCGAGGAAAGTATATAGCAATACAAGCCTTTCTCAAGAAACATGAAAGGTCTCAAATACACACCCTAACCCTACACCTAAAGGAGCTGGAGAAAGAACGGCCAATAAAGCCTAAACCCAGCAGGAGAAGAGAAATCATGCAGATCAGAGCAGAAATCAATGAAATAGAACCCAAAAGAAGAGTAGAACAGATCAACGGAACTAGGAGCTGGTTCTTTGAAAGAATTCACAAGATTGATACACCCCTGTCCAGGCTGATCAAAAAGAAAAGAGAAATGACCCAAATCAACAAAATCATGAATGAAGGAGGAGAGATCACAACCAACACCAAAGAAATACAAACGATTATAAGAACGTAATCTGAGCAACCCTAGGGCAGCATATTCCATAACCTGGAAGAAATGGGTGCATTCCTAGAGATGTGTCAACTACCAAAACTGACCCAGGAAGAAAGAGAAAACCTGAACAGTCCTATAACCACGAAGGCAATTGAAGTAGTCATCAAAAACCTCCCAAGAAACCAAAGCCCAGGGCCAGATGGATTCCCAGGGGAATTCTATCCGACATTTAAAGAAGAATTAATACCTATTCTCCTGAAACTGTTCCAAACAATAGAAATGGAAGGAAAACTTCCAAACTCATTTTATGAGGCCACCATTACCTTGATCCCAAAACCAGACAAAGATCCCATCAAAAAGGAGTATTAGAGACCAATATCCTTGATGAACATCGATGCAAAAATTCTCACCAAAATACTAGCCAAGAGGACCCAACAGTACATGAAAAGGAGTATTCACCATGACCAAGTGGGATTTATCCCTGGGCTGCAAGGCTGGTTCAACATCCGCAAATCAATCAACGTGATAAAACACATTAACCAAAGAAAGAACAAGAATCATATGATCCTCTCAATAGATGCAGAAAAACCATTTGACAAAGTAAAGCACACTTTCTGGATCAAAACTCTTCAGAGTACAGGGACAGCGGGTACATACCTCAATATCATAAAAGCCATCTACGAACAACCTACAGCGAATATCATTCTCAATGGGGAAAAGCTGAGATCTTTTCCCCTGAGGTCAGGAACGCGGCAGGGATAGCCACTCTCACCACTGCTATTCAACATAGTATTAGAAGTCCCAGCCACAGCAATCAGACAACAAAAAGAAATCAAAGGCATCCAAATCGGCAGAGAGGAAGTCAAACTCTCACTCTTTGCAGATGATATGATACTTTATGTGGAAAACCCAAAAGACTCCACCCCAAAACTGCTACAACTCACACAGCAATTCCGTCAAGTAGCAGGCTATAAAATCAATGCACAGACATCAGTGGCATTCCTATACACCAACAACAAGACAGAAGAGAGACAAATCAAGGAGTCGATCCCATTCACAACTGCACCCAAAACCAGAAGAGACCTAGGAATAAATTGAACCCAAGAGGCAAAGGATCTGTACCCCGAAAACTACCAAATACTCAGGAAAGAAATTGAAGAAGACACAAAGAAACGGAAAAACGTTCCATGGTCATGGACTGGGAGAACCAACATTGTGAAGAGGACAACGCTACCTAGAGCAATCTACACATGCAATGCAATCCCCATCAAAATACCATCCACTTTTTTCCAAGAAATGGAACAAATAATCCTAAGATTTGAATGGAACCAGAAGAGACCACGAATAGCCAGAGGAATATTGAGAAAGAAAAGCAAAGCTGGCGGCATCACAATTCTGGACTTCCAGCTCTATGACAAAGCTGTCATCATCAAGACAGTATGGTACTGGCACAAAAACAGACACATAGATCCATGGAACAGAATCTAGCGCCCAGAAATGGACCCTCAACTCTATGGTCAACTTATCTTTGACAGAGCAGGAAAGAATGTCCAATGGCAAAAAGAGAGTCTCTTCCACAACTGGAGTTGTGGAAATTGGACAGCCCCATGCAGAAGAATGACACTGGACCATTTCCTGACACCACACACAAAAATAGACTCCAAATGTTTGAAAGACCTCAGTGTGAGACAGGACTCCATCAAAATCCTAAAGGAGAACACAGGTAGCAAGCTCTTCGACCTCAGCCGCAGCAACTTCTTCCTACAAACATCACCAAAGGCACGGGAAGCCAGGGCAAAAAGGAACTATTGGGATTTCATCAAGATAAAAACCTTTGGCACAGCAAAAGAAACAGTCCACAAAACCAAAAGACAACCGACAGAATGGGAGAAATTATTTACGAATGACATATCAGATAAAGGGCTACTATCCAATATGTATAAAAACGTATCAAACTCAACACCCAAAGAACAAATAATCCAATCAAAAAATAGGCAGAAGGCATGAACAGACATTTTTCCAAAGAACACATCCAAATGGCCAACAGGCACATGAAAAAGGGCTCAACACGGCTCGGCATCAGGGAAATCCACATCAAAACCTCAATGAGATACCCCCTCACACCCGTCAGAATGGCTCAAATGAACAAGTCAGGGAACGACAGAGGTTGGCGGGGATGTGGAGAAAGGGGAACCCTCCTACACTGGTGGTGGGAATGCAAGCTGGGGCAACCCCTCTGGAAAACAGGATGGAGGTTCCTCAAATAGTTGAAATTAGAGCTACCATCCGATCCAGCAATTGCACTCCTGGGTATTTACCCCAAAGATACAAATGTAGGGACCCGAAGCGGTACGTGCACCCCATTGTTTATAGCAGCAATGTCCACAATAGCCAAACTGTTGAAAGTGCCAAGATGTCCATCGACAGATGAGTGGATAAAGAAGAAGTGGTATATATATACACAATGGAATATTACGCAGCCATCAAAAGGAATGAGATGTTGCCATGGACAACGACGTGGATGGAAGTGGAGGGTCCGATGATTAGTGAAATAAGTCAATCAGAGAAAGACATGTATCATATGACCTCACTGATATGAGGAATTCTTAATCTCAGGAACAGAGTGAGGCTTGCTGGAGTGGTCGGGGGTGGGAGGGATGGGCTGGCTGGGTGATAGACATTGGGGAGGGTATGAGCTACGGTGAGCGCTGTGAATTGTGTAAGACTGTTGAATCACAGATCTCTACTTCTGAAACAAATAACGCAACATATTTTAAGAATAAAGGAAAAGAAGGAGATAGCAGGAGAGGAAGAATGAAGGGGAGTTAGTGAGAGGGGGAGACAGACCAGGAGAGATGATGGATTCTGAAAAAAAATCCGAGGTTTCTAGAGGGGAGGTGGGTCGGGGGATTGGTTAGCCTGGTGATGGGTATTAAAGAGGGCACATTCTGCATGGAGCACTGTGTGTTCGGAACAAACAATGAATCATGGGACACTACACCAAAACAAATGATGTAGTACATGGTGATTAACAAAGGAATAAAAAACAAAGACTGTAATAAGAGATGAAGAAGAACACTATATCCTACTTAAAGGGTCTATCCAAGAAGAAGATCTAACAATTGTAAATGTCTATGCCCCGAACATGGGAGCATCCAATTATATAAGGCAATTTAGAAGAAAAGCAAAGAAAGACATTGACAACCATACAATCATAGTGGGGGACTTTAACACCCCCCTAACTGAAATGGCCAGATCATCTAAGCAAAAGATCAACAAGGAAATAAAGACTTTAAATGACACACTGGACCAAATGGACTTCACAGACATATTCAGAACGTTCCATCCCGAAGCAACGGAATACACATTCTTCTCTAGGGCCCATGGAACGTTCTCCAGAATGGATCACATCCTAGGTCACAAATCAGGTCTCAACCGGTACCCAAAGATTGGGATCATTCCCTGCACATTTTCAGACCACAATGCTTTGAAACTAGAACTCAATCACAAGAGGAAAGTCGGAAAGAACTCAAATATATGGAGGCTAAAGAGCATCCTACGAAAGAATGAATGGGTCAACCAGGAAATTAAAGAAGAATTTAAAAATTCATGGAAACCAATGAAAATGAAAACACAACTGTCCAAAATCTTTGGGATACAGCCAAGGCAGTCCTGCGAGGAAAGTATATAGCAATACAAGCCTTTCTCAAGAAACATGAAAGGTCTCAAATACACACCCTAACCCTACACCTAAAGGAGCTGGAGAAAGAACGGCCAATAAAGCCTAAACCCAGCAGGAGAAGAGAAATCATGCAGATCAGAGCAGAAATCAATGAAATAGAACCCAAAAGAACAGTAGAACAGATCAACGGAACTAGGAGCTGGTTCTTTGAAAGAATTCACAAGATTGATACACCCCTGTCCAGGCTGATCAAAAAGAAAAGAGAAATGACCCAAATCAACAAAATCATGAATGAAGGAGGAGAGATCACAACCAACACCAAAGAAATACAAACGATTATAAGAACGTAATCTGAGCAACCCTATGGCAGCATATTCCATAACCTGGAAGAAATGGGTGCATTCCTAGAGATGTGTCAACTACCAAAACTGACCCAGGAAGAAAGAGAAAACCTGAACAGTCCTATAACCACGAAGGCAATTGAAGTAGTCATCAAAAACCTCCCAAGAAACCAAAGCCCAGGGCCAGATGGATTCCCAGGGGAATTCTATCCGACATTTAAAGAAGAATTAATACCTATTCTCCTGAAACTGTTCCAAACAATAGAAATGGAAGGAAAACTTCCAAACTCATTTTATGAGGCCACCATTACCTTGATCCCAAAACCAGACAAAGATCCCATCAAAAAGGAGTATTAGAGACCAATATCCTTGATGAACATCGATGCAAAAATTCTCACCAAAATACTAGCCAAGAGGATCCAACAGTACATGAAAAGGAGTATTCACCATGACCAAGTGGGATTTATCCCTGGGCTGCAAGGCTGGTTCAACATCCGCAAATCAATCAACGTGATAAAACACATTAACCAAAGAAAGAACAAGAATCATATGATCCTCTCAATAGATGCAGAAAAACCATTTGACAAAGTAAAGCACACTTTCTGGATCAAAACTCTTCAGAGTACAGGGACAGCGGGTACATACCTCAATATCATAAAAGCCATCTACGAACAACCTACAGCGAATATCATTCTCAATGGGGAAAAGCTGAGATCTTTTCCCCTAAGGTCAGGAACGCGGCAGGGATAGCCACTCTCACCACTGCTATTCAACATAGTATTAGAAGTCCTAGCCACAGCAATCAGACAACAAAAAGAAATCCAAGGCATCCAAATCGGCAGAGAGGAAGTCAAACTCTCACTCTTTACAGATGATATGATACTTTATGTGGAAAACCCAAAAGACTCCACCCCAAAACTGCTACAACTCACACAGCAATTCCGTCAAGTAGCAGGCTATAAAATCAATGCACAGACATCAGTGGCATTCCTATACACCAACAACAAGACAGAAGAGAGACAAATCAAGGAGTCGATCCCATTCACAACTGCACCCAAAACCAGAAGAGACCTAGGAATAAATTGAACCCAAGAGGCAAAGGATCTGTACCCCGAAAACTACCAAATACTCAGGAAAGAAATTGAAGAAGACACAAAGAAACGGAAAAAAGTTCCATGCTCATGGACTGGGAGAACCAACATTGTGAAGAGGTCAATGCTACCTAGAGCAATCTACACATGCAATGCAATCCCCATCAAAATACCATCCACTTTTTTCCAAGAAATGGAACAAATAATCCTAAGATTTGATTGGAACCAGAAGAGACCACGAATAGCCAGAGGAATATTGAGAAAGAAAAGCAAAGCTGGCGGCATCACAATTCTGGACTTCCAGCTCTATGACAAAGCTGTCATCATCAAGACAGTATGGTACTGGCACAAAAACAGACACATAGATCCATGGAACAGAATCTAGCGCCCAGAAATGGACCCTCAACTCTATGGTCAACTTATCTTTGACAGAGCAGGAAAGAATGTCCAATGGCAAAAAGAGAGTCTCTTCCACAACTGGAGTTGTGGAAATTGGACAGCCCCATGCAGAAGAATGACACTGGACCATTTCCTGACACCACACACAAAAATAGACTCCAAATGTTTGAAAGACCTCAGTGTGAGACAGGACTCCATCAAAATCTTAAGGAGAACACAGGTAGCAAGCTCTTCGACCTCAGCCGCAGCAACTTCTTCCTACAAACATCACCAAAGGCACGGGAAGCCAGGGCAAAAAGGAACTATTGGGATTTCATCAAGATAAAAACCTTTGGCACAGCAAAAGAAACAGTCCACAAAACCAAAAGACAACCGACAGAATGGGAGAAATTATTTACGAATGACATATCAGATAAAGGGCTACTATCCAATATGTATAAAAACGTATCAAACTCAACACCCAAAGAACAAATAATCCAATCAAAAAATAGGCAGAAGGCATGAACAGACATTTTTCCAAAGAACACATCCAAATGGCCAACAGGCACATGAAAAAGTGCTCAACACGGCTCGGCATCAGGGAAATCCACATCAAAACCTCAATGAGATACCCCCTCACACCCGTCAGAATGGCTCAAATGAACAAGTCAGGGAACGACAGAGGTTGGCGGGGATGTGGAGAAAGGGGAACCCTCCTACACTGGTGGTGGGAATGCAAGCTGGGGCAACCCCTCTGGAAAACAGGATGGAGGTTCCTCAAATAGTTGAAATTAGAGCTACCATCCGATCCAGCAATTGCACTCCTGGGTATTTACCCCAAAGATACAAATGTAGGGACCCGAAGCGGTACGTGCACCCCATTGTTTATAGCAGCAATGTCCACAATAGCCAAACTGTTGAAAGTGCCAAGATGTCCATCGACAGATGAGTGGATAAAGAAGAAGTGGTATATATATACACAATGGAATATTACGCAGCCATCAAAAGGAATGAGATGTTGCCATGGACAACGACGTGGATGGAAGTGGAGGGTCCGATGATTAGTGAAATAAGTCAATCAGAGAAAGACATGTATCATATGACCTCACTGATATGAGGAATTCTTAATCTCAGGAACAGAGTGAGGCTTGCTGGAGTGGTCGGGGGTGGGAGGGATGGGCTGGCTGGGTGATAGACATTGGGGAGGGTATGAGCTACGGTGAGCGCTGTGAATTGTGTAAGACTGTTGAATCACAGATCTCTACTTCTGAAACAAATAACGCAACATATTTTAAGAATAAAGGAAAAGAAGGAGATAGCAGGAGAGGAAGAATGAAGGGGAGTTAGTGAGAGGGGGAGACAGACCAGGAGAGATGATGGATTCTGAAAAAAAATCCGAGGTTTCTAGAGGGGAGGTGGGTCGGGGGATTGGTTAGCCTGGTGATGGGTATTAAAGAGGGCACATTCTGCATGGAGCACTGTGTGTTCGGAACAAACAATGAATCATGGGACACTACACCAAAACAAATGATGTAGTACATGGTGATTAACAAAGGAATAAAAAACAAAGACTGTAATAAGAGATGAAGAAGAACACTATATCCTACTTAAAGGGTCTATCCAAGAAGAAGATCTAACAATTGTAAATGTCTATGCCCCGAACATGGGAGCATCCAATTATATAAGGCAATTTAGAAGAAAAGCAAAGAAAGACATTGACAACCATACAATCATAGTGGGGGACTTTAACACCCCCCTAACTGAAATGGCCAGATCATCTAAGCAAAAGATCAACAAGGAAATAAAGACTTTAAATGACACACTGGACCAAATGGACTTCACAGACATATTCAGAACGTTCCATCCCGAAGCAACGGAATACACATTCTTCTCTAGGGCCCATGGAACGTTCTCCAGAATGGATCACATCCTAGGTCACAAATCAGGTCTCAACCGGTACCCAAAGATTGGGATCATTCCCTGCACATTTTCAGACCACAATGCTTTGAAACTAGAACTCAATCACAAGAGGAAAGTCGGAAAGAACTCAAATATATGGAGGCTAAAGAGCATCCTACGAAAGAATGAATGGGTCAACCAGGAAATTAAAGAAGAATTTAAAAATTCATGGAAACCAATGAAAATGAAAACACAACTGTCCAAAATCTTTGGGATACAGCCAAGGCAGTCCTGCGAGGAAAGTATATAGCAATACAAGCCTTTCTCAAGAAACATGAAAGGTCTCAAATACACACCCTAACCCTACACCTAAAGGAGCTGGAGAAAGAACGGCCAATAAAGCCTAAACCCAGCAGGAGAAGAGAAATCATGCAGATCAGAGCAGAAATCAATGAAATAGAACCCAAAAGAACAGTAGAACAGATCAACGGAACTAGGAGCTGGTTCTTTGAAAGAATTCACAAGATTGATACACCCCTGTCCAGGCTGATCAAAAAGAAAAGAGAAATGACCCAAATCAACAAAATCATGAATGAAGGAGGAGAGATCACAACCAACACCAAAGAAAAACAAACGATTATAAGAACGTAATCTGAGCAACCCTATGGCAGCATATTCCATAACCTGGAAGAAATGGGTGCATTCCTAGAGATGTGTCAACTACCAAAACTGACCCAGGAAGAAAGAGAAAACCTGAACAGTCCTATAACCACGAAGGCAATTGAAGTAGTCATCAAAAACCTCCCAAGAAACCAAAGCCCAGGGCCAGATGGATTCCCAGGGGAATTCTATCCGACATTTCAAGAAGAATTAATACCTATTCTCCTGAAACTGTTCCAAACAATAGAAATGGAAGGAAAACTTCCAAACTCATTTTATGAGGCCACCATTACCTTGATCCCAAAACCAGACAAAGATCCCATCAAAAAGGAGTATTAGAGACCAATATCCTTGATGAACATCGATGCAAAAATTCTCACCAAAATACTAGCCAAGAGGATCCAACAGTACATGAAAAGGAGTATTCACCATGACCAAGTGGGATTTATCCCTGGGCTGCAAGGCTGGTTCAACATCCGCAAATCAATCAACGTGATAAAACACATTAACCAAAGAAAGAACAAGAATCATATGATCTTCTCAATAGATGCAGAAAAACCATTTGACAAAGTAAAGCACACTTTCTGGATCAAAACTCTTCAGAGTACAGGGACAGCGGGTACATACCTCAATATCATAAAAGCCATCTACGAACAACCTACAGCGAATATCATTCTCAATGGGGAAAAGCTGAGATCTTTTCCCCTAAGGTCAGGAACGCGGCAGGGATAGCCACTCTCACCACTGCTATTCAACATAGTATTAGAAGTCCCAGCCACAGCAATCAGACAACAAAAAGAAATCCAAGGCATCCAAATCGGCAGAGAGGAAGTCAAACTCTCACTCTTTGCAGATGATATGATACTTTATGCGGAAAACCCAAAAGACTCCACCCCAAAACTGCTACAACTCACACAGCAATTCCGTCAAGTAGCAGGCTATAAAATCAATGCACAGAAATCAGTGGCATTCCTATACACCAACAACAAGACAGAAGAGAGACAAATCAAGGAGTCGATCCCATTCACAACTGCACCCAAAACCAGAAGAGACCTAGGAATACATTGAACCCAAGAGGCAAAGGATCTGTACTCAGAAAACTACCAAATACTCAGGAAAGAAATTGAAGAAGACACAAAGAAACGGAAAAACGTTCCATGCTCATGGATTGGGAGAACCAACATTGTGAAGAGGTCAATGCTACCTAGAGCAATCTACACATGCAATGCAATCCCCATCAAAATACCATCCACTTTTTTCCAAGAAATGGAACAAATAATCCTAAGATTTGAATGGAACCAGAAGAGACCACGAATAGCCAGAGGAATATTGAGAAAGAAAAGCAAAGCTGGCGGCATCACAATTCTGGACTTCCAGCTCTATGACAAAGCTGTCATCATCAAGACAGTATGGTACTGGCACAAAAACAGACACATAGATCCATGGAACAGAATCGAGAGCCCAGAAATGGACCCTCAACTCTCTGGTCAACTTATCTTTGACAGAGCAGGAAAGAATGTCCAATGGCAAAAAGAGAGTCTCTTCCACAACTGGAGTTGTGGAAATTGGACAGCCCCATGCAGAAGAATGACACTGGACCATTTCCTGACACCACACACAAAAATAGACTCCAAATGTTTGAAAGACCTCAGTGTGAGACAGGACTCCATCAAAATCCTAAAGGAGAACACAGGTAGCAAGCTCTTCGACCTCAGCCGCAGCAACTTCTTCCTACAAACATCACCAAAGGCACGGGAAGCCAGGGCAAAAAGGAACTATTGGGATTTCATCAAGATAAAAACCTTTGGCACAGCAAAAGAAACAGTCCACAAAACCAAAAGACAACCGACAGAATGGGAGAAATTATTTACGAATGACATATCAGATAAAGGGCTACTATCCAATATGTATAAAAACGTATCAAACTCAACACCCAAAGAACAAATAATCCAATCAAAAAATAGGCAGAAGGCATGAACAGACATTTTTCCAAAGAACACATCCAAATGGCCAACAGGCACATGAAAAAGTGCTCAACACGGCTCGGCATCAGGGAACTCCACATCAAAACCTCAATGAGATACCCCCTCACACCCGTCAGAATGGCTCAAATGAACAAGTCAGGGAACGACAGAGGTTGGCGGGGATGTGGAGAAAGGGGAACCCTCCTACACTGGTGGTGGGAATGCAAGCTGGTGCAACCCCTCTGGAAAACAGGATGGAGGTTCCTCAAATAGTTGAAATTAGAGCTACCATCCGATCCAGCAATTGCACTCCTGGGTATTTACCCCAAAGATACAAATGTAGGGACCCGAAGCGGTACGTGCACCCCATTGTTTATAGCAGCAATGTCCACAATAGCCAAACTGTTGAAAGAGCCAAGATGTCCATCGACAGATGAGTGGATAAAGAAGAGGTGGTATATATATACACAATGGAATATTACGCAGCCATCAAAAGGAATGAGATGTTGCCATGGACAACGACGTGGATGGAAGTGGAGGGTCCGATGATTAGTGAAATAAGTCAATCAGAGAAAGACATGTATCATATGACCTCACTGATATGAGGAATTCTTAATCTCAGGAACAGAGTGAGGCTTGCTGGAGTGGTCGGGGGTGGGAGGGATGGGCTGGCTGGGTGATAGACATTGGGGAGTGTATGAGCTACGGTGAGCGCTGTGAATTGTGTAAGACTGTTGAATCACAGATCTCTACTTCTGAAACAAATAACGCAACATATTTTAAGAATAAAGGAAAAGAAGGAGATAGCAGGAGAGGAAGAATGAAGGGGAGTTAGTGAGAGGGGGAGACAGACCAGGAGAGATGATGGATTCTGAAAAAAAATCCGAGGTTTCTAGAGGGGAGGTGGGTCGGGGGATTGGTTAGCCTGGTGATGGGTATTAAAGAGGGCACATTCTGCATGGAGCACTGTGTGTTCGGAACAAACAATGAATCATGGGACACTACACCAAAACAAATGATGTAGTACATGGTGATTAACAAAGCAATAAAAAACAAAGACTGTAATAAGAGATGAAGAAGGACACTATATCCTACTTAAAGGGTCTATCCAAGAAGAAGATCTAACAATTGTAAATGCCTATGCCCCGAACATGGGAGCATCCAATTATATAAGGCAATTTAGAAGAAAAGCAAAGAAAGACATTGACAACCATACAATCATAGTGGGGGACTTTAACACCCCCCTGACTGAAATGGCCAGATCATCTAAGCAAAAGATCAACAAGGAAATAAAGACTTTAAATGACACACTGGAACAAATGGACTTCACAGACATATTCAGAACGTTCCATCCCGAAGCAACGGAATACACATTCTTCTCTAGGGCCCATGGAACGTTCTCCAGAATGGATCACATCCTAGGTCACAAATCAGGTCTCAACCGGTACCCAAAGATTGGGATCATTCCCTGCACATTTTCAGACCACAATGCTTTGAAACTAGAACTCAATCACAAGAGGAAAGTCGGAAAGAACTCAAATACATGGAGGCTAAAGAGCATCCTACGAAAGAAAGAATGGGTCAACCAGGAAATTAAAGAAGAATTTAAATATTCATGGAAACCAATGAAAATGAAAACACAACTGTCCAAAATCTTTGGGATACAGCCAAGGCAGTCCTGCGAGGAAAGTATATAGCAATACAAGCCTTTCTCAAGAAACATGAAAGGTCTCAAATACACACCCTAACCCTACACCTAAAGGAGCTGGAGAAAGAACGGCCAATAAAGCCTAAACCCAGCAGGAGAAGAGAAATCATGCAGATCAGAGCAGAAATCAATGAAATAGAACCCAAAAGAACAGTAGAACAGATCAACGGAACTAGGAGCTGGTTCTTTGAAAGAATTCACAAGATTGATACACCCCTGTCCAGGCTGATCAAAAAGAAAAGAGAAATGACCCAAATCAACAAAATCATGAATGAAGGAGGAGAGATCACAACCAACACCAAAGAAATACAAAC
The DNA here is from genome assembly GCF_037043125.1 of Eumetopias jubatus. Lineage (NCBI taxonomy): Eukaryota > Metazoa > Chordata > Mammalia > Carnivora > Otariidae > Eumetopias > Eumetopias jubatus. The sequence continues at coordinate 62,432 of NW_028274839.1, read as the reverse complement.
GATTATAAGAACGTAATCTGAGGAACCCTATGGCAGCATATTCCATAACCTGGAAGAAATGGGTGCATTCCTAGAGATGTGTCAACTACCAAAACTGACCCAGGAAGAAAGAGAAAACCTGAACAGTCCTATAACCACGAAGGCAATTGAAGTAGTCATCAAAAACCTCCCAAGAAACCAAAGCCCAGGGCCAGATGGATTCCCAGGGGAATTCTATCAGACATTTAAAGAAGAATTAATACCTATTCTCCTGAAACTGTTCCAAACAATAGAAATGGAAGGAAAACTTCCAAACTCATTTTATGAGGCCACCATTACCTTGATCCCAAAACCAGACAAAGATCCCATCAAAAAGGAGTATTAGAGACCAATATCCTTGATGAACATCGATGCAAAAATTCTCACCAAAATACTAGCCAAGAGGACCCAACAGTACATGAAAAGGAGTATTCACCATGACCAAGTGGGATTTATCCCTGGGCTGCAAGGCTGGTTCAACATCCGCAAATCAATCAACGTGATAAAACACATTAACCAAAGAAAGAACAAGAATCATATGATCCTCTCAATAGATGCAGAAAAACCATTTGACAAAGTAAAGCACACTTTCTGGATCAAAACTCTTCAGAGTACAGGGACAGCGGGTACATACCTCAATATCATAAAAGCCATCTACGAACAACCTACAGCGAATATCATTCTCAATGGGGAAAAGCTGAGATCTTTTCCCCTAAGGTCAGGAACGCGGCAGGGATAGCCACTCTCACCACTGCTATTCAACATAGTATTAGAAGTCCTAGCCACAGCAATCAGACAACAAAAAGAAATCCAAGGCATCCAAATCGGCAGAGAGGAAGTCAAACTCTCACTCTTTGCAGATGATATGATACTTTATGTGGAAAACCCAAAAGACTCCACCCCAAAACTGCTACAACTCACACAGCAATTCCGTCAAGTAGCAGGCTATAAAATCAATGCACAGACATCAGTGGCATTCCTATACACCAACAACAAGACAGAAGAGAGACAAATCAAGGAGTCGATCCCATTCACAACTGCACCCAAAACCAGAAGAGACCTTGGAATAAATTGAACCCAAGAGGCAAAGGATCTGTAACTCGAAAACTACCAAATACTCAGGAAAGAAATTGAAGAAGACACAAAGAAACGGAAAAACGTTCCATGCTCATGGACTGGGAGAACCAACATTGTGAAGAGGTCAATGCTACCTAGAGCAATCTACACATGCAATGCAATCCCCGTCAAAATACCATCCACTTTTTTCCAAGAAATGGAACAAATAATCCTAAGATTTGAATGGAACCAGAAGAGACCACGAATAGCCAGAGGAATATTGAGAAAGGAAAGCAAAGCTGGCGGCATCACAATTCTGGACTTCCAGCTCTATGACAAAGCTGTCATCATCAAGACAGTATGGTACTGGCACAAAAACAGACACATAGATCCATGGAACAGAATCGAGAGCCCAGAAATGGACCCTCAACTCTCTGGTCAACTTATCTTTGACAGAGCAGGAAAGAATGTCCAATGGCAAAAAGAGAGTCTCTTCAACAACTGGAGTTGTGGAAATGGGACAGCCCCATGCAGAAGAATGACACTGGACCATTTCCTGACACCACACACAAAAATAGACTCCAAATGTTTGAAAGACCTCAGTGTGAGACAGGACTCAATCAAAATCCTAAAGGAGAACACAGGTAGCAAGCTCTTCGACCTCAGCCGCAGCAACTTCTTCCTACAAACATCACCAAAGGCACGGGAAGCCAGGGCAAAAATGAACTATTGGGATTTCATCAAGATAAAAACCTTTGGCACAGCAAAAGAAACAGTCCACAAAACCAAAAGACAACCGACAGAATGGGAGAAATTATTTACGAATGACATATCAGATAAAGGGCTACTATCCAATATGAATAAAAACGTATCAAACTCAACACCCAAAGAACAAATAATCCAATCAAAAAATAGGCAGAAGACATGAACAGACATTTTTCCAAAGAAGACATCCAAATGGCCCACAGGCACAGGAAAGAGTGCTCAACACGGCTCGGCATCAGGGAAATCCACATCAAAACCTCAATGAGATACCCTCTCACACCCGTCAGAATGGCTCAAATGAACAAGTCAGGGAACGACAGAGGTTGGCGGGGATGTGGAGAAAGGGGAACCCTCCTACACTGGTGGTGGGAATGCAAGCTGGGGCAACCCCTCTGGAAAACAGGATGGAGGTTCCTCAAATAGTTGAAATTAGAGCTACCATCTGATCCAGCAATTGCACTCCTGGGTATTTACCCCAAAGATACAAATGTAGGGACCCGAAGCGGTACGTGCACCCCATTGTTTATAGCAGCAATGTCCACAATAGCCAAACTGTTGAAAGAGCCAAGATGTCCATCGACAGATGAGTGGATAAAGAAGAGGTGGTATATATATACACAATGGAATATTACGCAGCCATCAAAAGGAATGAGATGTTGCCATGGACAACGACGTGGATGGAAGTGGAGGGTCCGATGATTAGTGAAATAAGTCAATCAGAGAAAGACATGTATCATATGACCTCACTGATATGAGGAATTCTTAATCTCAGGAACAGAGTGAGGCTTGCTGGAGTGGTCGGGGGTGGGAGGGATGGGCTGGCTGGGTGATAGACATTGGGGAGGGTATGGGCTACGGTGAGCGCTGAGAATTGTGTAAGACTGTTGAATCACAGATCTCTACTTCTGAAACAAATAACGCAACATATTTTAAGAATAAAGGAAAAGAAGGAGATAGCAGGAGAGGAAGAATGAAGGGGAGTTAGTGAGAGGGGGAGACAGACCAGGAGAGATGATGGATTCTGAAAAATAATCCGAGGTTTCTAGAGGGGAGGTGGGTCGGGGGATTGGTTAGCCTGGTGATGGGTATTAAAGAGGGCACATTCTGCATGGAGCACTGTGTGTTCGGAACAAACAATGAATCATGGGACACTACACCAAAACAAATGATGTAGTACATGGTGATTAACAAAGCAATAAAAAACAAAGACTGTAATAAGAGATGAAGAAGGACACTATATCCTACTTAAAGGGTCTATCCAAGAAGAAGATCTAACAATTGTAAATGTCTATGCCCCGAACATGGGAGCATCCAATTATATAAGGCAATTTAGAAGAAAAGCAAAGAAAGACATTGACAACCATACAATCATAGTGGGGGACTTTAACACCCCCCTGACTGAAATGGCCAGATCATCTAAGCAAAAGATCAACAAGGAATAAAGACTTTAAATGACACACTGGACCAAATGGACTTCACAGACATATTCAGAACGTTCCATCCCGAGGCAACGGAATACACATTCTTCTCTAGGGCCCATGGAACGTTCTCCAGAATGGATCACATCCTAGGTCACAAATCAGGTCTCAACCGGTACCCAAAGATTGGGATCAGTCCCTGCACATTTTCAGACCACAATGCTTTGAAACTAGAACTCAATCACAAGAGGAAAGTCGGAAAGAACTCAAATACATGGAGGCTAAAGAGCATCCTACGAAAGAATGAATGGGTCAACCAGGAAATTAAAGAAGAATATAAAAATTCATGGAAACCAATGAAAATGAAAACACAACTGTCCAAAATCTTTGGGATACAGCCAAGGCAGTCCTGCGAGGAAAGTATATAGCAATACAAGCCTTTCTCAAGAAACATGAAAGGTCTCAAATACACACCCTAACCCTACACCTAAAGGAGCTGGAGAAAGAACGGCCAATAAAGCCTAAACCCAGCAGGAGAAGAGAAATCATGCAGATCAGAGCAGAAATCAATGAAATAGAACCCAAAAGAACAGTAGAACAGATCAACGGAACTAGGAGCTGGTTCTTTGAAAGAATTCACAAGATTGATACACCCCTGTCCAGGCTGATCAAAAAGAAAAGAGAAATGACCCAAATCAACAAAATCATGAATGAAGGAGGAGAGATCACAACCAACACCAAAGAAATACAAACGATTATAAGAACGTAATCTGAGGAACCCTATGGCAGCATATTCCATAACCTGGAAGAAATGGGTGCATTCCTAGAGATGTGTCAACTACCAAAACTGACCCAGAAAGAAAGAGAAAACCTGAACAGTCCTATAACCACGAAGGCAATTGAAGTAGTCATCAAAAACCTCCCAAGAAACCAAAGCCCAGGGCCAGATGGATTCCCAGGGGAATTCTATCAGACATTTAAAGAAGAATTAATACCTATTCTCCTGAAACTGTTCCAAACAATAGAAATGGAAGGAAAACTTCCAATCTCATTTTATGAGGCCACCATTACCTTGATCCCAAAACCAGACAAATATCCCATCAAAAAGGAGTATTAGAGACCAATATCCTTGATGAACATCGATGCAAAAATTCTCACCAAAATACTAGCCAAGAGGACCCAACAGTACATGAAAAGGAGTATTCACCATGACCAAGTGGGATTTATCCCTGGGCTGCAAGGCTGGTTCAACATCCGCAAATCAATCAACGTGATAAAACACATTAACCAAAGAAAGAACAAGAATCATATGATCCTCTCAATAGATGCAGAAAAACCATTTGACAAAGTAAAGCACACTTTCTGGATCAAAACTCTTCAGAGTACAGGGACAGCGGGTACATACCTCAATATCATAAAAGCCATCTACGAACAACCTACAGCGAATATCATTCTCAATGGGGAAAAGCTGAGATCTTTTCCCCTAAGGTCAGGAACGCGGCAGGGATAGCCACTCTCACCACTGCTATTCAACATAGTATTAGAAGTCCTAGCCACAGCAATCAGACAACAAAAAGAAATCCAAGGCATCCAAATCGGCAGAGAGGAAGTCAAACTCTCACTCTTTGCAGATGATATGATACTTTATGTGGAAAACCCAAAAGACTCCACCCCAAAACTGCTACAACTCACACAGCAATTCCGTCAAGTAGCAGGCTATAAAATCAATGCACAGACATCAGTGGCATTCCTATACACCAACAACAAGACAGAAGAGAGACAAATCAAGGAGTCGATCCCATTCACAACTGCACCCAAAACCAGAAGAGACCTTGGAATAAATTGAACCCAAGAGGCAAAGGATCTGTAACTCGAAAACTACCAAATACTCAGGAAAGAAATTGAAGAAGACACAAAGAAACGGAAAAACGTTCCATGCTCATGGATTGGGAGAACCAACATTGTGAAGAGGTCAATGCTACCTAGAGCAATCTACACATGCAATGCAATCCCCGTCAAAATACCATCCACTTTTTTCCAAGAAATGGAACAAATAATCCTAAGATTTGAATGGAACCAGAAGAGACCACGAATAGCCAGAGGAATATTGAGAAAGGAAAGCAAAGCTGGCGGCATCACAATTCTGGACTTCCAGCTCTATGACAAAGCTGTCATCATCAAGACAGTATGGTACTGGCACAAAAACAGACACATAGATCCATGGAACAGAATCGAGAGCCCAGAAATGGACCCTCAACTCTCTGGTCAACTTATCTTTGACAGAGCAGGAAAGAATGTCCAATGGCAAAAAGAGAGTCTCTTCAACAACTGGAGTTGTGGAAATGGGACAGCCCCATGCAGAAGAATGACACTGGACCATTTCCTGACACCACACACAAAAATAGACTCCAAATGTTTGAAAGACCTCAGTGTGAGACAGGACTCAATCAAAATCCTAAAGGAGAACACAGGTAGCAAGCTCTTCGACCTCAGCCGCAGCAACTTCTTCCTACAAACATCACCAAAGGCACGGGAAGCCAGGGCAAAAATGAACTATTGGGATTTCATCAAGATAAAAACCTTTGGCACAGCAAAAGAAACAGTCCACAAAACCAAAAGACAACCGACAGAATGGGAGAAATTATTTACGAATGACATATCAGATAAAGGGCTACTATCCAATATGAATAAAAACGTATCAAACTCAACACCCAAAGAACAAATAATCCAATCAAAAAATAGGCAGAAGACATGAACAGACATTTTTCCAAAGAAGACATCCAAATGGCCCACAGGCACAGGAAAGAGTGCTCAACACGGCTCGGCATCAGGGAAATCCACATCAAAACCTCAATGAGATACCCTCTCACACCCGTCAGAATGGCTCAAATGAACAAGTCAGGGAACGACAGAGGTTGGCGGGGATGTGGAGAAAGGGGAACCCTCCTACACTGGTGGTGGGAATGCAAGCTGGGGCAACCCCTCTGGAAAACAGGATGGAGGTTCCTCAAATAGTTGAAATTAGAGCTACCATCTGATCCAGCAATTGCACTCCTGGGTATTTACCCCAAAGATACAAATGTAGGGACCCGAAGCGGTACGTGCACCCCATTGTTTATAGCAGCAATGTCCACAATAGCCAAACTGTTGAAAGAGCCAAGATGTCCATCGACAGATGAGTGGATAAAGAAGAGGTGGTATATATATACACAATGGAATATTACGCAGCCATCAAAAGGAATGAGATGTTGCCATGGACAACGACGTGGATGGAAGTGGAGGGTCCGATGATTAGTGAAATAAGTCAATCAGAGAAAGACATGTATCATATGACCTCACTGATATGAGGAATTCTTAATCTCAGGAACAGAGTGAGGCTTGCTGGAGTGGTCGGGGGTGGGAGGGATGGGCTGGCTGGGTGATAGACATTGGGGAGGGTATGGGCTACGGTGAGCGCTGAGAATTGTGTAAGACTGTTGAATCACAGATCTCTACTTCTGAAACAAATAACGCAACATATTTTAAGAATAAAGGAAAAGAAGGAGATAGCAGGAGAGGAAGAATGAAGGGGAGTTAGTGAGAGGGGGAGACAGACCAGGAGAGATGATGGATTCTGAAAAATAATCCGAGGTTTCTAGAGGGGAGGTGGGTCGGGGGATTGGTTAGCCTGGTGATGGGTATTAAAGAGGGCACATTCTGCATGGAGCACTGTGTGTTCGGAACAAACAATGAATCATGGGACACTACACCAAAACAAATGATGTAGTACATGGTGATTAACAAAGCAATAAAAAACAAAGACTGTAATAAGAGATGAAGAAGGACACTATATCCTACTTAAAGGGTCTATCCAAGAAGAAGATCTAACAATTGTAAATGTCTATGCCCCGAACATGGGAGCATCCAATTATATAAGGCAATTTAGAAGAAAAGCAAAGAAAGACATTGACAACCATACAATCATAGTGGGGGACTTTAACACCCCCCTGACTGAAATGGCCAGATCATCTAAGCAAAAGATCAACAAGGAATAAAGACTTTAAATGACACACTGGACCAAATGGACTTCACAGACATATTCAGAACGTTCCATCCCGAGGCAACGGAATACACATTCTTCTCTAGGGCCCATGGAACGTTCTCCAGAATGGATCACATCCTAGGTCACAAATCAGGTCTCAACCGGTACCCAAAGATTGGGATCAGTCCCTGCACATTTTCAGACCACAATGCTTTGAAACTAGAACTCAATCACAAGAGGAAAGTCGGAAAGAACTCAAATACATGGAGGCTAAAGAGCATCCTACGAAAGAATGAATGGGTCAACCAGGAAATTAAAGAAGAATATAAAAATTCATGGAAACCAATGAAAATGAAAACACAACTGTCCAAAATCTTTGGGATACAGCCAAGGCAGTCCTGCGAGGAAAGTATATAGCAATACAAGCCTTTCTCAAGAAACATGAAAGGTCTCAAATACACACCCTAACCCTACACCTAAAGGAGCTGGAGAAAGAACGGCCAATAAAGCCTAAACCCAGCAGGAGAAGAGAAATCATGCAGATCAGAGCAGAAATCAATGAAATAGAACCCAAAAGAACAGTAGAACAGATCAACGGAACTAGGAGCTGGTTCTTTGAAAGAATTCACAAGATTGATACACCCCTGTCCAGGCTGATCAAAAAGAAAAGAGAAATGACCCAAATCAACAAAATCATGAATGAAGGAGGAGAGATCACAACCAACACCAAAGAAATACAAACGATTATAAGAACGTAATCTGAGGAACCCTATGGCAGCATATTCCATAACCTGGAAGAAATGGGTGCATTCCTAGAGATGTGTCAACTACCAAAACTGACCCAGAAAGAAAGAGAAAACCTGAACAGTCCTATAACCACGAAGGCAATTGAAGTAGTCATCAAAAACCTCCCAAGAAACCAAAGCCCAGGGCCAGATGGATTCCCAGGGGAATTCTATCAGACATTTAAAGAAGAATTAATACCTATTCTCCTGAAACTGTTCCAAACAATAGAAATGGAAGGAAAACTTCCAATCTCATTTTATGAGGCCACCATTACCTTGATCCCAAAACCAGACAAATATCCCATCAAAAAGGAGTATTAGAGACCAATATCCTTGATGAACATCGATGCAAAAATTCTCACCAAAATACTAGCCAAGAGGACCCAACAGTACATGAAAAGGAGTATTCACCATGACCAAGTGGGATTTATCCCTGGGCTGCAAGGCTGGTTCAACATCCGCAAATCAATCAACGTGATAAAACACATTAACCAAAGAAAGAACAAGAATCATATGATCCTCTCAATAGATGCAGAAAAACCATTTGACAAAGTAAAGCACACTTTCTGGATCAAAACTCTTCAGAGTACAGGGACAGCGGGTACATACCTCAATATCATAAAAGCCATCTACGAACAACCTACAGCGAATATCATTCTCAATGGGGAAAAGCTGAGATCTTTTCCCCTAAGGTCAGGAACGCGGCAGGGATAGCCACTCTCACCACTGCTATTCAACATAGTATTAGAAGTCCTAGCCACAGCAATCAGACAACAAAAAGAAATCCAAGGCATCCAAATCGGCAGAGAGGAAGTCAAACTCTCACTCTTTGCAGATGATATGATACTTTATGTGGAAAACCCAAAAAACTCCACCCCAAAACTGCTACAACTCACACAGCAATTCCGTCAAGTAGCAGGCTATAAAATCAATGCACAGACATCAGTGGCATTCCTATACACCAACAAGAAGACAGAAGAGAGACAAATCAAGGAGTCGATCCCATTCACAACTGCACCCAAAACCAGAAGAGACCTAGGAATAAATTGAACCCAAGTGGCAAAGGATCTGTACCCAGAAAACTACCAAATACTCAGGAAAGAAATTGAAGAAGACACAAAGAAACGGAAAAACGTTCCATGCTCATGGATTGGGAGAACCAACATTGTGAAGAGCTCAATGCTACCTAGAGCAATCTACACATGCAATGCAATCCCCGTCAAAATACCATCCACTTTTTTCCAAGAAATGGAACAAATAATCCTAAGATTTGAATGGAACCAGAAGAGACCACGAATAGCCAGAGGAATATTGAGAAAGAAAAGCAAAGCTGGCGGCATCACAATTCTGGACTTCCAGCTCTATGACAAAGCTGTCATCATCAAGACATTATGGTACTGGCACAAAAACAGATACATAGATCCATGGAACAGAATCGAGAGCCCAGAAATGGACCCTCAACTCTCTGGTCAACTTATCTTTGACAGAGCAGGAAAGAATGTCCAATGGCAAAAAGAGAGTCTCTTCAACAACTGGAGTTGTGGAAATGGGACAGCCCCATGCAGAAGAATGACACTGGACCATTTCCTGACACCACACACAAAAATAGACTCCAAATGTTTGAAAGACCTCAGTGTGAGACAGGACTCCATCAAAATCCTAAAGGAGAACACAGGTAGCAAGCTCTTCGACCTCAGCCGCAGCAACTTCTTCCTACAAACATCACCAAAGGCACGGGAATCCAGGGCAAAAAGGAACTATTGGGATTTCATCAAGATAAAAACCTTTGGCACAGCAAAAGAAACAGTCCACAAAACCAAAAGACAACCGACAGAATGGGAGAAATTATTTACGAATGACATATCAGATAAAGGGCTACTATCCAATATGTATAAAAACGTATCAAACTCAACACCCAAAGAACAAATAATCCAATCAAAAAATAGGCAGAAGGCATGAACAGACATTTTTCCAAAGAAGACATCCAAATGGCCAACAGGCACATGAAAAAGTGCTCAACACGGCTCGGCATCAGGGAAATCCACATCAAAACCTCAATGAGATACCCCATCACACCCGTCAGAATGGCTCAAATGAACAAGTCAGGGAACGACAGAGGTTGGCGGGGATGTGGAGAAAGGGGAACCCTCCTACACTGGTGGTGGGAATGCAAGGTGGGGCAACCCCTCTGGAAAACAGGATGGAGGTTCCTCAAATAGTTGAAATTAGAGCTACCATCCGATCCAGCAATTGCACTCCTGGGTATTTAACCCAAAGATACAAATGTAGGGACCCGAAGCGGTACGTGCACCCCATTGTTTATAGCAGCAATGTCCACAATAGCCAAACTGTTGAAAGAGCCAAGATGTCCATCGACAGATGAGTGGATAAAGAAGAGGTGGTATATATATACACAATGGAATATTACGCAGCCATCAAAAGGAATGAGATGTTGCCATGGACAACGACGTGGATGGAAGTGGAGGGTCCGATGATTAGTGAAATAAGTCAATCAGAGAAAGACATGTATCATATGACCTCACTGATATGAGGAATTCTTAATCTCAGGAACAGAGTGAGGCTTGCTGGAGTGGTCGGGGGTGGGAGGGATGGGCTGGCTGGGTGATAGACATTGGGGAGGGTATGAGCTACGGTGAGCGCTGTGAATTGTGTAAGACTGTTGAATCACAGATCTCTACTTCTGAAACAAATAACGCAACATATTTTAAGAATAAAGGAAAAGAAGGAGATAGCAGGAGAGGAAGAATGAAGGGGAGTTAGTGAGAGGGGGAGACAGACCAGGAGAGATGATGGATTCTGAAAAAAAATCCGAGGTTTCTAGAGGGGAGGTGGGTCGGGGGATTGGTTAGCCTGGTGATGGGTATTAAAGAGGGCACATTCTGCATGCAGCACTGTGTGTTCGGAACAAACAATGAATCATGGGACACTACACCAAAACAAATGATGTAGTACATGGTGATTAACAAAGCAATAAAAAACAAAGACTGTAATAAGAGATGAAGAAGGACACTATATCCTACTTAAAGGGTCTATCCAAGAAGAAGATCTAACAATTGTAAATGTCTATGCCCCGAACATGGGAGCATCCAATTATATAAGGCAATTTAGAAGAAAAGCAAAGAAAGACATTGACAACCATACAATCAGAGTGGGGGACTTTAACACCCCCCTGACTGAAATGGCCAGATCATCTAAGCAAAAGATCAACAAGGAAATAAAGACTTTAAATGACACACTGGACCAAAAGGACTTCACAGACATATTCAGAACGTTCCATCCCGAAGCAACGGAATACACATTCTTCTCTAGGGCCCATGGAACGTTCTCCAGAATGGATCACATCCTAGGTCACAAATCAGGTCTCAACCGGTACCCAAAGATTGGGATCATTCCCTGCACATTTTCAGACCACAATGCTTTGAAACTAGAACTCAATCACAAGAGGAAAGTCGGAAAGAACTCAAATACATGGAGGCTAAAGAGCATCCTACGAAAGAAAGAATGGGTCAACCAGGAAATTAAAGAAGAATTTAAAAATTCATGGAAACCAATGAAAATGAAAACACAACTGTCCAAAATCTTTGGGATACAGCCAAGGCAGTCCTGCGAGGAAAGCATATAGCAATACAAGCCTTTCTCAAGAAACATGAAAGGTCTCAAATACACACCCTAACCCTACACCTAAAGGAGCTGGAGAAAGAACGGCCAATAAAGCCTAAACCCAGCAGGAGAAGAGAAATCATGCAGATCAGAGCAGAAATCAATGAAATAGAACCCAAAAGAACAGTAGAACAGATCAACGGAACTAGGAGCTGGTTCTTTGAAAGAATTCACAAGATTGATACACCCCTGTCCAGGCTGATCAAAAAGAAAAGAGAAATGACCCAAATCAACAAAATCATGAATGAAGGAGGAGAGATCACAACCAACACCAAAGAAATACAAACGATTATAAGAACGTAATCTGAGGAACCCTATGGCAGCATATTCCATAACCTGGAAGAATTGGGTGCATTCCTAGAGATGTGTCAACTACCAAAACTGACCCAGGAAGAAAGAGAAAACCTGAACAGTCCTATAACCACGAAGGCAATTGAAGTAGTCATCAAAAACCTCCCAAGAAACCAAAGCCCAGGGCCAGATGGATTCCCAGGGGAATTCTATCCGACATTTCAAGAAGAATTAATACCTATTCTCCTGAAACTGTTCCAAACAATAGAAATGGAAGGAAAACTTCCAAACTCATTTTATGAGGCCACCATTACCTTGATCCCAAAACCAGACAAAGATCCCATCAAAAAGGAGTATTAGAGACCAATATCCTTGATGAACATCGATGCAAAAATTCTCACCAAAATACTAGCCAAGAGGATCCAACAGTACATGAAAAGGAGTATTCACCATGACCAAGTGGGATTTATCCCTGGGCTGCAAGGCTGGTTCAACATCCGCAAATCAATCAACGTGATAAAACACATTAACCAAAGAAAGAACAAGAATCATATGATCCTCTCAATAGATGCAGAAAAACCATTTGACAAAGTAAAGCACACTTTCTGGATCAAAACTCTTCAGAGTACAGGGACAGCGGGTACATACCTCAATATCATAAAAGCCATCTACGAACAACCTACAGCGAATATCATTCTCAATGGGGAAAAGCTGAGATCTTTTCCCCTAAGGTCAGGAACGCGGCAGGGATAGCCACTCTCACCACTGCTATTCAACATAGTATTAGAAGTCCTAGCCACAGCAATCAGACAACAAAAAGAAATCCAAGGCATCCAAATCGGCAGAGAGGAAGTCAAACTCTCACTCTTTGCAGATGATATGATACTTTATGTGGAAAACCCAAAAGACTCCACCCCAAAACTGCTACAACTCACACAGCAATTCCGTCAAGTAGCAGGCTATAAAATCAATGCACAGACATCAGTGGCATTCCTATACACCAACAACAAGACAGAAGAGAGACAAATCAAGGAGTCGATCCCATTCACAACTGCACCCAAAACCAGAAGAGACCTAGGAATAAATTGAACCCAAGAGGCAAAGGATCTGTACCCCGAAAACTACCAAATACTCAGGAAAGAAATTGAAGAAGACACAAAGAAACGGAAAAACGTTCCATGCTCATGGACTGGGAGAACCAACATTGTGAAGAGGTCAATGCTACCTAGAGCAATCTACACATGCAATGCAATCCCCGTCAAAATACCATCCACTTTTTTCCAAGAAATGGAACAAATAATCCTAAGATTTGAATGGAACCAGAAGAGACCACGAATAGCCAGAGGAATATTGAGAAAGAAAAGCAAAGCTGGCGGCATCACAATTCTGGACTTCCAGCTCTATGACAAAGCTGTCATCATCAAGACAGTATGGTACTGGCACAAAAACAGACACATAGATCCATGGAACAGAATCGAGAGCCCAGAAATGGACCCTCAACTCTATGGTCAACTTATCTTTGACAGAGCAGGAAAGAATGTCCAATGGCAAAAAGAGAGTCTCTTCCACAACTGGAGTTGTGGAAATTGGACAGCCCCATGCAGAAGAATGACACTGGACCATTTCCTGACACCACACACAAAAATAGACTCCAAATGTTTGAAAGACCTCAGTGTGAGACAGGACTCCATCAAAATCCTAAAGGAGAACACAGGTAGCAAGCTCTTCGACCTCAGCCGCAGCAACTTCTTCCTACAAACATCACCAAAGGCACGGGAAGCCAGGGCAAAAATGAACTATTGGGATTTCATCAAGATAAAAACCTTTGGCACAGCAAAAGAAACAGTCCACAAAACCAAAAGACAACCGACAGAATGGGAGAAATTATTTACGAATGACATATCAGATAAAGGGCTACTATCCAATATGTATAAAAACGTATCAAACTCAACACCCAAAGAACAAATAATCCAATCAAAAAATAGGCAGAAGGCATGAACAGACATTTTTCCAAAGAACACATCCAAATGGCCAACAGGCACATGAAAAAGTGCTCAACACGGCTCGGCATCAGGGAAATCCACATCAAAACCTCAATGAGATACCCCCTCACACCCGTCAGAATGGCTCAAATGAACAAGTCAGGGAACGACAGAGGTTGGCGGGGATGTGGAGAAAGGGGAACCCTCCTACACTGGTGGTGGGAATGCAAGCTGGGGCAACCCCTCTGGAAAACAGGATGGAGGTTCCTCAAATAGTTGAAATTAGAGCTACCATCCGATCCAGCAATTGCACTCCTGGGTATTTACCCCAAAGATACAAATGTAGGGACCCGAAGCGGTACGTGCACCCCATTGTTTATAGCAGCAATGTCCACAATAGCCAAACTGTTGAAAGAGCCAAGATGTCCATCGACAGATGAGTGGATAAAGAAGAGGTGGTATATATATACACAATGGAATATTACGCAGCCATCAAAAGGAATGAGATGTTGCCATGGACAACGACGTGGATGGAACTGGAGGGTCCGATGATTAGTGAAATAAGTCAATCAGAGAAAGACATGTATCATATGACCTCACTGATATGAGGAATTCTTAATCTCAGGAACAGAGTGAGGCTTGCTGGAGTGGTCGGGGGTGGGAGGGATGGGCTGGCTGGGTGATAGACATTGGGGAGGGTATGAGCTACGGTGAGCGCTGTGAATTGTGTAAGACTGTTGAATCACAGATCTCTACTTCTGAAACAAATAACGCAACATATTTTAAGAATAAAGGAAAAGAAGGAGATAGCAGGAGAGGAAGAATGAAGGGGAGTTAGTGAGAGGGGGAGACAGACCAGGAGAGATGATGGATTCTGAAAAAAAATCCGAGGTTTCTAGAGGGGAGGTGGGTCGGGGGATTGGTTAGCCTGGTGATGGGTATTAAAGAGGGCACATTCTGCATGCAGCACTGTGTGTTCGGAACAAACAATGAATCATGGGACACTACACCAAAACAAATGATGTAGTACATGGTGATTAACAAAGCAATAAAAAACAAAGACTGTAATAAGAGATGAAGAAGGACACTATATCCTACTTAAAGGGTCTATCCAAGAAGAAGATCTAACAATTGTAAATGTCTATGCCCCGAACATGGGAGCATCCAATTATATAAGGCAATTTAGAAGAAAAGGAAAGAAAGACATTGACAACCATACAATCATAGTGGGGGACTTTAACACCCCCCTGACTGAAATGGCCAGATCATCTAAGCAAAAGATCAACAAGGAAATAAAGACTTTAAATGACACACTGGACCAAATGGACTTCACAGACATATTCAGAACGTTCCATCCCGAAGCAACGGAATACACATTCTTCTCTAGGGCCCATGGAACGTTCTCCAGAATGGATCACATCCTAGGTCACAAATCAGGTCTCAACCGGTACCCAAAGATTGGGATCATTCCCTGCACATTTTCAGACCACAATGCTTTGAAACTAGAACTCAATCACAAGAGGAAAGTCGGAAAGAACTCAAATACATGGAGGGTAAAGAGCATCCTACGAAAGAATGAATGGGTCAACCAGGAAATTAAAGAAGAATTTAAAAATTCATGGAAACCAATGAAAATGAAAACACAACTGTCCAAAATCTTTGGGATACAGCCAAGGCAGTCCTTCGAGGAAAGTATATAGCAATACAAGCCTTTCTCAAGAAACATGAAAGGTCTCAAATACACACCCTAACCCTACACCTAAAGGAGCTGGAGAAAGAACGGCCAATAAAGCCTAAACCCAGCAGGAGAAGAGAAATCATGCAGATCAGAGCAGAAATCAATGAAATAGAACCCAAAAGAAGAGTAGAACAGATCAACGGAACTAGGAGCTGGTTCTTTGAAAGAATTCACAAGATTGATACACCCCTGTCCAGGCTGATCAAAAAGAAAAGAGAAATGACCCAAATCAACAAAATCATGAATGAAGGAGGAGAGATCACAACCAACACCAAAGAAATACAAACGATTATAAGAACGTAATCTGAGCAACCCTAGGGCAGCATATTCCATAACCTGGAAGAAATGGGTGCATTCCTAGAGATGTGTCAACTACCAAAACTGACCCAGGAAGAAAGAGAAAACCTGAACAGTCCTATAACCACGAAGGCAATTGAAGTAGTCATCAAAAACCTCCCAAGAAACCAAAGCCCAGGGCCAGATGGATTCCCAGGGGAATTCTATCCGACATTTAAAGAAGAATTAATACCTATTCTCCTGAAACTGTTCCAAACAATAGAAATGGAAGGAAAACTTCCAAACTCATTTTATGAGGCCACCATTACCTTGATCCCAAAACCAGACAAAGATCCCATCAAAAAGGAGTATTAGAGACCAATATCCTTGATGAACATCGATGCAAAAATTCTCACCAAAATACTAGCCAAGAGGACCCAACAGTACATGAAAAGGAGTATTCACCATGACCAAGTGGGATTTATCCCTGGGCTGCAAGGCTGGTTCAACATCCGCAAATCAATCAACGTGATAAAACACATTAACCAAAGAAAGAACAAGAATCATATGATCCTCTCAATAGATGCAGAAAAACCATTTGACAAAGTAAAGCACACTTTCTGGATCAAAACTCTTCAGAGTACAGGGACAGCGGGTACATACCTCAATATCATAAAAGCCATCTACGAACAACCTACAGCGAATATCATTCTCAATGGGGAAAAGCTGAGATCTTTTCCCCTGAGGTCAGGAACGCGGCAGGGATAGCCACTCTCACCACTGCTATTCAACATAGTATTAGAAGTCCCAGCCACAGCAATCAGACAACAAAAAGAAATCAAAGGCATCCAAATCGGCAGAGAGGAAGTCAAACTCTCACTCTTTGCAGATGATATGATACTTTATGTGGAAAACCCAAAAGACTCCACCCCAAAACTGCTACAACTCACACAGCAATTCCGTCAAGTAGCAGGCTATAAAATCAATGCACAGACATCAGTGGCATTCCTATACACCAACAACAAGACAGAAGAGAGACAAATCAAGGAGTCGATCCCATTCACAACTGCACCCAAAACCAGAAGAGACCTAGGAATAAATTGAACCCAAGAGGCAAAGGATCTGTACCCCGAAAACTACCAAATACTCAGGAAAGAAATTGAAGAAGACACAAAGAAACGGAAAAACGTTCCATGGTCATGGACTGGGAGAACCAACATTGTGAAGAGGACAACGCTACCTAGAGCAATCTACACATGCAATGCAATCCCCATCAAAATACCATCCACTTTTTTCCAAGAAATGGAACAAATAATCCTAAGATTTGAATGGAACCAGAAGAGACCACGAATAGCCAGAGGAATATTGAGAAAGAAAAGCAAAGCTGGCGGCATCACAATTCTGGACTTCCAGCTCTATGACAAAGCTGTCATCATCAAGACAGTATGGTACTGGCACAAAAACAGACACATAGATCCATGGAACAGAATCTAGCGCCCAGAAATGGACCCTCAACTCTATGGTCAACTTATCTTTGACAGAGCAGGAAAGAATGTCCAATGGCAAAAAGAGAGTCTCTTCCACAACTGGAGTTGTGGAAATTGGACAGCCCCATGCAGAAGAATGACACTGGACCATTTCCTGACACCACACACAAAAATAGACTCCAAATGTTTGAAAGACCTCAGTGTGAGACAGGACTCCATCAAAATCCTAAAGGAGAACACAGGTAGCAAGCTCTTCGACCTCAGCCGCAGCAACTTCTTCCTACAAACATCACCAAAGGCACGGGAAGCCAGGGCAAAAAGGAACTATTGGGATTTCATCAAGATAAAAACCTTTGGCACAGCAAAAGAAACAGTCCACAAAACCAAAAGACAACCGACAGAATGGGAGAAATTATTTACGAATGACATATCAGATAAAGGGCTACTATCCAATATGTATAAAAACGTATCAAACTCAACACCCAAAGAACAAATAATCCAATCAAAAAATAGGCAGAAGGCATGAACAGACATTTTTCCAAAGAACACATCCAAATGGCCAACAGGCACATGAAAAAGTGCTCAACACGGCTCGGCATCAGGGAAATCCACATCAAAACCTCAATGAGATACCCCCTCACACCCGTCAGAATGGCTCAAATGAACAAGTCAGGGAACGACAGAGGTTGGCGGGGATGTGGAGAAAGGGGAACCCTCCTACACTGGTGGTGGGAATGCAAGCTGGGGCAACCCCTCTGGAAAACAGGATGGAGGTTCCTCAAATAGTTGAAATTAGAGCTACCATCCGATCCAGCAATTGCACTCCTGGGTATTTACCCCAAAGATACAAATGTAGGGACCCGAAGCGGTACGTGCACCCCATTGTTTATAGCAGCAATGTCCACAATAGCCAAACTGTTGAAAGTGCCAAGATGTCCATCGACAGATGAGTGGATAAAGAAGAAGTGGTATATATATACACAATGGAATATTACGCAGCCATCAAAAGGAATGAGATGTTGCCATGGACAACGACGTGGATGGAAGTGGAGGGTCCGATGATTAGTGAAATAAGTCAATCAGAGAAAGACATGTATCATATGACCTCACTGATATGAGGAATTCTTAATCTCAGGAACAGAGTGAGGCTTGCTGGAGTGGTCGGGGGTGGGAGGGATGGGCTGGCTGGGTGATAGACATTGGGGAGGGTATGAGCTACGGTGAGCGCTGTGAATTGTGTAAGACTGTTGAATCACAGATCTCTACTTCTGAAACAAATAACGCAACATATTTTAAGAATAAAGGAAAAGAAGGAGATAGCAGGAGAGGAAGAATGAAGGGGAGTTAGTGAGAGGGGGAGACAGACCAGGAGAGATGATGGATTCTGAAAAAAAATCCGAGGTTTCTAGAGGGGAGGTGGGTCGGGGGATTGGTTAGCCTGGTGATGGGTATTAAAGAGGGCACATTCTGCATGGAGCACTGTGTGTTCGGAACAAACAATGAATCATGGGACACTACACCAAAACAAATGATGTAGTACATGGTGATTAACAAAGGAATAAAAAACAAAGACTGTAATAAGAGATGAAGAAGAACACTATATCCTACTTAAAGGGTCTATCCAAGAAGAAGATCTAACAATTGTAAATGTCTATGCCCCGAACATGGGAGCATCCAATTATATAAGGCAATTTAGAAGAAAAGCAAAGAAAGACATTGACAACCATACAATCATAGTGGGGGACTTTAACACCCCCCTAACTGAAATGGCCAGATCATCTAAGCAAAAGATCAACAAGGAAATAAAGACTTTAAATGACACACTGGACCAAATGGACTTCACAGACATATTCAGAACGTTCCATCCCGAAGCAACGGAATACACATTCTTCTCTAGGGCCCATGGAACGTTCTCCAGAATGGATCACATCCTAGGTCACAAATCAGGTCTCAACCGGTACCCAAAGATTGGGATCATTCCCTGCACATTTTCAGACCACAATGCTTTGAAACTAGAACTCAATCACAAGAGGAAAGTCGGAAAGAACTCAAATATATGGAGGCTAAAGAGCATCCTACGAAAGAATGAATGGGTCAACCAGGAAATTAAAGAAGAATTTAAAAATTCATGGAAACCAATGAAAATGAAAACACAACTGTCCAAAATCTTTGGGATACAGCCAAGGCAGTCCTGCGAGGAAAGTATATAGCAATACAAGCCTTTCTCAAGAAACATGAAAGGTCTCAAATACACACCCTAACCCTACACCTAAAGGAGCTGGAGAAAGAACGGCCAATAAAGCCTAAACCCAGCAGGAGAAGAGAAATCATGCAGATCAGAGCAGAAATCAATGAAATAGAACCCAAAAGAACAGTAGAACAGATCAACGGAACTAGGAGCTGGTTCTTTGAAAGAATTCACAAGATTGATACACCCCTGTCCAGGCTGATCAAAAAGAAAAGAGAAATGACCCAAATCAACAAAATCATGAATGAAGGAGGAGAGATCACAACCAACACCAAAGAAATACAAACGATTATAAGAACGTAATCTGAGCAACCCTATGGCAGCATATTCCATAACCTGGAAGAAATGGGTGCATTCCTAGAGATGTGTCAACTACCAAAACTGACCCAGGAAGAAAGAGAAAACCTGAACAGTCCTATAACCACGAAGGCAATTGAAGTAGTCATCAAAAACCTCCCAAGAAACCAAAGCCCAGGGCCAGATGGATTCCCAGGGGAATTCTATCCGACATTTAAAGAAGAATTAATACCTATTCTCCTGAAACTGTTCCAAACAATAGAAATGGAAGGAAAACTTCCAAACTCATTTTATGAGGCCACCATTACCTTGATCCCAAAACCAGACAAAGATCCCATCAAAAAGGAGTATTAGAGACCAATATCCTTGATGAACATCGATGCAAAAATTCTCACCAAAATACTAGCCAAGAGGATCCAACAGTACATGAAAAGGAGTATTCACCATGACCAAGTGGGATTTATCCCTGGGCTGCAAGGCTGGTTCAACATCCGCAAATCAATCAACGTGATAAAACACATTAACCAAAGAAAGAACAAGAATCATATGATCCTCTCAATAGATGCAGAAAAACCATTTGACAAAGTAAAGCACACTTTCTGGATCAAAACTCTTCAGAGTACAGGGACAGCGGGTACATACCTCAATATCATAAAAGCCATCTACGAACAACCTACAGCGAATATCATTCTCAATGGGGAAAAGCTGAGATCTTTTCCCCTAAGGTCAGGAACGCGGCAGGGATAGCCACTCTCACCACTGCTATTCAACATAGTATTAGAAGTCCTAGCCACAGCAATCAGACAACAAAAAGAAATCCAAGGCATCCAAATCGGCAGAGAGGAAGTCAAACTCTCACTCTTTACAGATGATATGATACTTTATGTGGAAAACCCAAAAGACTCCACCCCAAAACTGCTACAACTCACACAGCAATTCCGTCAAGTAGCAGGCTATAAAATCAATGCACAGACATCAGTGGCATTCCTATACACCAACAACAAGACAGAAGAGAGACAAATCAAGGAGTCGATCCCATTCACAACTGCACCCAAAACCAGAAGAGACCTAGGAATAAATTGAACCCAAGAGGCAAAGGATCTGTACCCCGAAAACTACCAAATACTCAGGAAAGAAATTGAAGAAGACACAAAGAAACGGAAAAAAGTTCCATGCTCATGGACTGGGAGAACCAACATTGTGAAGAGGTCAATGCTACCTAGAGCAATCTACACATGCAATGCAATCCCCATCAAAATACCATCCACTTTTTTCCAAGAAATGGAACAAATAATCCTAAGATTTGATTGGAACCAGAAGAGACCACGAATAGCCAGAGGAATATTGAGAAAGAAAAGCAAAGCTGGCGGCATCACAATTCTGGACTTCCAGCTCTATGACAAAGCTGTCATCATCAAGACAGTATGGTACTGGCACAAAAACAGACACATAGATCCATGGAACAGAATCTAGCGCCCAGAAATGGACCCTCAACTCTATGGTCAACTTATCTTTGACAGAGCAGGAAAGAATGTCCAATGGCAAAAAGAGAGTCTCTTCCACAACTGGAGTTGTGGAAATTGGACAGCCCCATGCAGAAGAATGACACTGGACCATTTCCTGACACCACACACAAAAATAGACTCCAAATGTTTGAAAGACCTCAGTGTGAGACAGGACTCCATCAAAATCTTAAGGAGAACACAGGTAGCAAGCTCTTCGACCTCAGCCGCAGCAACTTCTTCCTACAAACATCACCAAAGGCACGGGAAGCCAGGGCAAAAAGGAACTATTGGGATTTCATCAAGATAAAAACCTTTGGCACAGCAAAAGAAACAGTCCACAAAACCAAAAGACAACCGACAGAATGGGAGAAATTATTTACGAATGACATATCAGATAAAGGGCTACTATCCAATATGTATAAAAACGTATCAAACTCAACACCCAAAGAACAAATAATCCAATCAAAAAATAGGCAGAAGGCATGAACAGACATTTTTCCAAAGAACACATCCAAATGGCCAACAGGCACATGAAAAAGTGCTCAACACGGCTCGGCATCAGGGAAATCCACATCAAAACCTCAATGAGATACCCCCTCACACCCGTCAGAATGGCTCAAATGAACAAGTCAGGGAACGACAGAGGTTGGCGGGGATGTGGAGAAAGGGGAACCCTCCTACACTGGTGGTGGGAATGCAAGCTGGGGCAACCCCTCTGGAAAACAGGATGGAGGTTCCTCAAATAGTTGAAATTAGAGCTACCATCCGATCCAGCAATTGCACTCCTGGGTATTTACCCCAAAGATACAAATGTAGGGACCCGAAGCGGTACGTGCACCCCATTGTTTATAGCAGCAATGTCCACAATAGCCAAACTGTTGAAAGTGCCAAGATGTCCATCGACAGATGAGTGGATAAAGAAGAAGTGGTATATATATACACAATGGAATATTACGCAGCCATCAAAAGGAATGAGATGTTGCCATGGACAACGACGTGGATGGAAGTGGAGGGTCCGATGATTAGTGAAATAAGTCAATCAGAGAAAGACATGTATCATATGACCTCACTGATATGAGGAATTCTTAATCTCAGGAACAGAGTGAGGCTTGCTGGAGTGGTCGGGGGTGGGAGGGATGGGCTGGCTGGGTGATAGACATTGGGGAGGGTATGAGCTACGGTGAGCGCTGTGAATTGTGTAAGACTGTTGAATCACAGATCTCTACTTCTGAAACAAATAACGCAACATATTTTAAGAATAAAGGAAAAGAAGGAGATAGCAGGAGAGGAAGAATGAAGGGGAGTTAGTGAGAGGGGGAGACAGACCAGGAGAGATGATGGATTCTGAAAAAAAATCCGAGGTTTCTAGAGGGGAGGTGGGTCGGGGGATTGGTTAGCCTGGTGATGGGTATTAAAGAGGGCACATTCTGCATGGAGCACTGTGTGTTCGGAACAAACAATGAATCATGGGACACTACACCAAAACAAATGATGTAGTACATGGTGATTAACAAAGGAATAAAAAACAAAGACTGTAATAAGAGATGAAGAAGAACACTATATCCTACTTAAAGGGTCTATCCAAGAAGAAGATCTAACAATTGTAAATGTCTATGCCCCGAACATGGGAGCATCCAATTATATAAGGCAATTTAGAAGAAAAGCAAAGAAAGACATTGACAACCATACAATCATAGTGGGGGACTTTAACACCCCCCTAACTGAAATGGCCAGATCATCTAAGCAAAAGATCAACAAGGAAATAAAGACTTTAAATGACACACTGGACCAAATGGACTTCACAGACATATTCAGAACGTTCCATCCCGAAGCAACGGAATACACATTCTTCTCTAGGGCCCATGGAACGTTCTCCAGAATGGATCACATCCTAGGTCACAAATCAGGTCTCAACCGGTACCCAAAGATTGGGATCATTCCCTGCACATTTTCAGACCACAATGCTTTGAAACTAGAACTCAATCACAAGAGGAAAGTCGGAAAGAACTCAAATATATGGAGGCTAAAGAGCATCCTACGAAAGAATGAATGGGTCAACCAGGAAATTAAAGAAGAATTTAAAAATTCATGGAAACCAATGAAAATGAAAACACAACTGTCCAAAATCTTTGGGATACAGCCAAGGCAGTCCTGCGAGGAAAGTATATAGCAATACAAGCCTTTCTCAAGAAACATGAAAGGTCTCAAATACACACCCTAACCCTACACCTAAAGGAGCTGGAGAAAGAACGGCCAATAAAGCCTAAACCCAGCAGGAGAAGAGAAATCATGCAGATCAGAGCAGAAATCAATGAAATAGAACCCAAAAGAACAGTAGAACAGATCAACGGAACTAGGAGCTGGTTCTTTGAAAGAATTCACAAGATTGATACACCCCTGTCCAGGCTGATCAAAAAGAAAAGAGAAATGACCCAAATCAACAAAATCATGAATGAAGGAGGAGAGATCACAACCAACACCAAAGAAATACAAACGATTATAAGAACGTAATCTGAGCAACCCTATGGCAGCATATTCCATAACCTGGAAGAAATGGGTGCATTCCTAGAGATGTGTCAACTACCAAAACTGACCCAGGAAGAAAGAGAAAACCTGAACAGTCCTATAACCACGAAGGCAATTGAAGTAGTCATCAAAAACCTCCCAAGAAACCAAAGCCCAGGGCCAGATGGATTCCCAGGGGAATTCTATCCGACATTTAAAGAAGAATTAATACCTATTCTCCTGAAACTGTTCCAAACAATAGAAATGGAAGGAAAACTTCCAAACTCATTTTATGAGGCCACCATTACCTTGATCCCAAAACCAGACAAAGATCCCATCAAAAAGGAGTATTAGAGACCAATATCCTTGATGAACATCGATGCAAAAATTCTCACCAAAATACTAGCCAAGAGGATCCAACAGTACATGAAAAGGAGTATTCACCATGACCAAGTGGGATTTATCCCTGGGCTGCAAGGCTGGTTCAACATCCGCAAATCAATCAACGTGATAAAACACATTAACCAAAGAAAGAACAAGAATCATATGATCCTCTCAATAGATGCAGAAAAACCATTTGACAAAGTAAAGCACACTTTCTGGATCAAAACTCTTCAGAGTACAGGGACAGCGGGTACATACCTCAATATCATAAAAGCCATCTACGAACAACCTACAGCGAATATCATTCTCAATGGGGAAAAGCTGAGATCTTTTCCCCTAAGGTCAGGAACGCGGCAGGGATAGCCACTCTCACCACTGCTATTCAACATAGTATTAGAAGTCCTAGCCACAGCAATCAGACAACAAAAAGAAATCCAAGGCATCCAAATCGGCAGAGAGGAAGTCAAACTCTCACTCTTTACAGATGATATGATACTTTATGTGGAAAACCCAAAAGACTCCACCCCAAAACTGCTACAACTCACACAGCAATTCCGTCAAGTAGCAGGCTATAAAATCAATGCACAGACATCAGTGGCATTCCTATACACCAACAACAAGACAGAAGAGAGACAAATCAAGGAGTCGATCCCATTCACAACTGCACCCAAAACCAGAAGAGACCTAGGAATAAATTGAACCCAAGAGGCAAAGGATCTGTACCCCGAAAACTACCAAATACTCAGGAAAGAAATTGAAGAAGACACAAAGAAACGGAAAAAAGTTCCATGCTCATGGACTGGGAGAACCAACATTGTGAAGAGGTCAATGCTACCTAGAGCAATCTACACATGCAATGCAATCCCCATCAAAATACCATCCACTTTTTTCCAAGAAATGGAACAAATAATCCTAAGATTTGATTGGAACCAGAAGAGACCACGAATAGCCAGAGGAATATTGAGAAAGAAAAGCAAAGCTGGCGGCATCACAATTCTGGACTTCCAGCTCTATGACAAAGCTGTCATCATCAAGACAGTATGGTACTGGCACAAAAACAGACACATAGATCCATGGAACAGAATCTAGCGCCCAGAAATGGACCCTCAACTCTATGGTCAACTTATCTTTGACAGAGCAGGAAAGAATGTCCAATGGCAAAAAGAGAGTCTCTTCCACAACTGGAGTTGTGGAAATTGGACAGCCCCATGCAGAAGAATGACACTGGACCATTTCCTGACACCACACACAAAAATAGACTCCAAATGTTTGAAAGACCTCAGTGTGAGACAGGACTCCATCAAAATCTTAAGGAGAACACAGGTAGCAAGCTCTTCGACCTCAGCCGCAGCAACTTCTTCCTACAAACATCACCAAAGGCACGGGAAGCCAGGGCAAAAAGGAACTATTGGGATTTCATCAAGATAAAAACCTTTGGCACAGCAAAAGAAACAGTCCACAAAACCAAAAGACAACCGACAGAATGGGAGAAATTATTTACGAATGACATATCAGATAAAGGGCTACTATCCAATATGTATAAAAACGTATCAAACTCAACACCCAAAGAACAAATAATCCAATCAAAAAATAGGCAGAAGGCATGAACAGACATTTTTCCAAAGAACACATCCAAATGGCCAACAGGCACATGAAAAAGTGCTCAACACGGCTCGGCATCAGGGAAATCCACATCAAAACCTCAATGAGATACCCCCTCACACCCGTCAGAATGGCTCAAATGAACAAGTCAGGGAACGACAGAGGTTGGCGGGGATGTGGAGAAAGGGGAACCCTCCTACACTGGTGGTGGGAATGCAAGCTGGGGCAACCCCTCTGGAAAACAGGATGGAGGTTCCTCAAATAGTTGAAATTAGAGCTACCATCCGATCCAGCAATTGCACTCCTGGGTATTTACCCCAAAGATACAAATGTAGGGACCCGAAGCGGTACGTGCACCCCATTGTTTATAGCAGCAATGTCCACAATAGCCAAACTGTTGAAAGTGCCAAGATGTCCATCGACAGATGAGTGGATAAAGAAGAAGTGGTATATATATACACAATGGAATATTACGCAGCCATCAAAAGGAATGAGATGTTGCCATGGACAACGACGTGGATGGAAGTGGAGGGTCCGATGATTAGTGAAATAAGTCAATCAGAGAAAGACATGTATCATATGACCTCACTGATATGAGGAATTCTTAATCTCAGGAACAGAGTGAGGCTTGCTGGAGTGGTCGGGGGTGGGAGGGATGGGCTGGCTGGGTGATAGACATTGGGGAGGGTATGAGCTACGGTGAGCGCTGTGAATTGTGTAAGACTGTTGAATCACAGATCTCTACTTCTGAAACAAATAACGCAACATATTTTAAGAATAAAGGAAAAGAAGGAGATAGCAGGAGAGGAAGAATGAAGGGGAGTTAGTGAGAGGGGGAGACAGACCAGGAGAGATGATGGATTCTGAAAAAAAATCCGAGGTTTCTAGAGGGGAGGTGGGTCGGGGGATTGGTTAGCCTGGTGATGGGTATTAAAGAGGGCACATTCTGCATGGAGCACTGTGTGTTCGGAACAAACAATGAATCATGGGACACTACACCAAAACAAATGATGTAGTACATGGTGATTAACAAAGGAATAAAAAACAAAGACTGTAATAAGAGATGAAGAAGAACACTATATCCTACTTAAAGGGTCTATCCAAGAAGAAGATCTAACAATTGTAAATGTCTATGCCCCGAACATGGGAGCATCCAATTATATAAGGCAATTTAGAAGAAAAGCAAAGAAAGACATTGACAACCATACAATCATAGTGGGGGACTTTAACACCCCCCTAACTGAAATGGCCAGATCATCTAAGCAAAAGATCAACAAGGAAATAAAGACTTTAAATGACACACTGGACCAAATGGACTTCACAGACATATTCAGAACGTTCCATCCCGAAGCAACGGAATACACATTCTTCTCTAGGGCCCATGGAACGTTCTCCAGAATGGATCACATCCTAGGTCACAAATCAGGTCTCAACCGGTACCCAAAGATTGGGATCATTCCCTGCACATTTTCAGACCACAATGCTTTGAAACTAGAACTCAATCACAAGAGGAAAGTCGGAAAGAACTCAAATATATGGAGGCTAAAGAGCATCCTACGAAAGAATGAATGGGTCAACCAGGAAATTAAAGAAGAATTTAAAAATTCATGGAAACCAATGAAAATGAAAACACAACTGTCCAAAATCTTTGGGATACAGCCAAGGCAGTCCTGCGAGGAAAGTATATAGCAATACAAGCCTTTCTCAAGAAACATGAAAGGTCTCAAATACACACCCTAACCCTACACCTAAAGGAGCTGGAGAAAGAACGGCCAATAAAGCCTAAACCCAGCAGGAGAAGAGAAATCATGCAGATCAGAGCAGAAATCAATGAAATAGAACCCAAAAGAACAGTAGAACAGATCAACGGAACTAGGAGCTGGTTCTTTGAAAGAATTCACAAGATTGATACACCCCTGTCCAGGCTGATCAAAAAGAAAAGAGAAATGACCCAAATCAACAAAATCATGAATGAAGGAGGAGAGATCACAACCAACACCAAAGAAATACAAACGATTATAAGAACGTAATCTGAGCAACCCTATGGCAGCATATTCCATAACCTGGAAGAAATGGGTGCATTCCTAGAGATGTGTCAACTACCAAAACTGACCCAGGAAGAAAGAGAAAACCTGAACAGTCCTATAACCACGAAGGCAATTGAAGTAGTCATCAAAAACCTCCCAAGAAACCAAAGCCCAGGGCCAGATGGATTCCCAGGGGAATTCTATCCGACATTTAAAGAAGAATTAATACCTATTCTCCTGAAACTGTTCCAAACAATAGAAATGGAAGGAAAACTTCCAAACTCATTTTATGAGGCCACCATTACCTTGATCCCAAAACCAGACAAAGATCCCATCAAAAAGGAGTATTAGAGACCAATATCCTTGATGAACATCGATGCAAAAATTCTCACCAAAATACTAGCCAAGAGGATCCAACAGTACATGAAAAGGAGTATTCACCATGACCAAGTGGGATTTATCCCTGGGCTGCAAGGCTGGTTCAACATCCGCAAATCAATCAACGTGATAAAACACATTAACCAAAGAAAGAACAAGAATCATATGATCTTCTCAATAGATGCAGAAAAACCATTTGACAAAGTAAAGCACACTTTCTGGATCAAAACTCTTCAGAGTACAGGGACAGCGGGTACATACCTCAATATCATAAAAGCCATCTACGAACAACCTACAGCGAATATCATTCTCAATGGGGAAAAGCTGAGATCTTTTCCCCTAAGGTCAGGAACGCGGCAGGGATAGCCACTCTCACCACTGCTATTCAACATAGTATTAGAAGTCCCAGCCACAGCAATCAGACAACAAAAAGAAATCCAAGGCATCCAAATCGGCAGAGAGGAAGTCAAACTCTCACTCTTTGCAGATGATATGATACTTTATGCGGAAAACCCAAAAGACTCCACCCCAAAACTGCTACAACTCACACAGCAATTCCGTCAAGTAGCAGGCTATAAAATCAATGCACAGAAATCAGTGGCATTCCTATACACCAACAACAAGACAGAAGAGAGACAAATCAAGGAGTCGATCCCATTCACAACTGCACCCAAAACCAGAAGAGACCTAGGAATACATTGAACCCAAGAGGCAAAGGATCTGTACTCAGAAAACTACCAAATACTCAGGAAAGAAATTGAAGAAGACACAAAGAAACGGAAAAACGTTCCATGCTCATGGATTGGGAGAACCAACATTGTGAAGAGGTCAATGCTACCTAGAGCAATCTACACATGCAATGCAATCCCCATCAAAATACCATCCACTTTTTTCCAAGAAATGGAACAAATAATCCTAAGATTTGAATGGAACCAGAAGAGACCACGAATAGCCAGAGGAATATTGAGAAAGAAAAGCAAAGCTGGCGGCATCACAATTCTGGACTTCCAGCTCTATGACAAAGCTGTCATCATCAAGACAGTATGGTACTGGCACAAAAACAGACACATAGATCCATGGAACAGAATCGAGAGCCCAGAAATGGACCCTCAACTCTCTGGTCAACTTATCTTTGACAGAGCAGGAAAGAATGTCCAATGGCAAAAAGAGAGTCTCTTCCACAACTGGAGTTGTGGAAATTGGACAGCCCCATGCAGAAGAATGACACTGGACCATTTCCTGACACCACACACAAAAATAGACTCCAAATGTTTGAAAGACCTCAGTGTGAGACAGGACTCCATCAAAATCCTAAAGGAGAACACAGGTAGCAAGCTCTTCGACCTCAGCCGCAGCAACTTCTTCCTACAAACATCACCAAAGGCACGGGAAGCCAGGGCAAAAAGGAACTATTGGGATTTCATCAAGATAAAAACCTTTGGCACAGCAAAAGAAACAGTCCACAAAACCAAAAGACAACCGACAGAATGGGAGAAATTATTTACGAATGACATATCAGATAAAGGGCTACTATCCAATATGTATAAAAACGTATCAAACTCAACACCCAAAGAACAAATAATCCAATCAAAAAATAGGCAGAAGGCATGAACAGACATTTTTCCAAAGAACACATCCAAATGGCCAACAGGCACATGAAAAAGTGCTCAACACGGCTCGGCATCAGGGAACTCCACATCAAAACCTCAATGAGATACCCCCTCACACCCGTCAGAATGGCTCAAATGAACAAGTCAGGGAACGACAGAGGTTGGCGGGGATGTGGAGAAAGGGGAACCCTCCTACACTGGTGGTGGGAATGCAAGCTGGTGCAACCCCTCTGGAAAACAGGATGGAGGTTCCTCAAATAGTTGAAATTAGAGCTACCATCCGATCCAGCAATTGCACTCCTGGGTATTTACCCCAAAGATACAAATGTAGGGACCCGAAGCGGTACGTGCACCCCATTGTTTATAGCAGCAATGTCCACAATAGCCAAACTGTTGAAAGAGCCAAGATGTCCATCGACAGATGAGTGGATAAAGAAGAGGTGGTATATATATACACAATGGAATATTACGCAGCCATCAAAAGGAATGAGATGTTGCCATGGACAACGACGTGGATGGAAGTGGAGGGTCCGATGATTAGTGAAATAAGTCAATCAGAGAAAGACATGTATCATATGACCTCACTGATATGAGGAATTCTTAATCTCAGGAACAGAGTGAGGCTTGCTGGAGTGGTCGGGGGTGGGAGGGATGGGCTGGCTGGGTGATAGACATTGGGGAGTGTATGAGCTACGGTGAGCGCTGTGAATTGTGTAAGACTGTTGAATCACAGATCTCTACTTCTGAAACAAATAACGCAACATATTTTAAGAATAAAGGAAAAGAAGGAGATAGCAGGAGAGGAAGAATGAAGGGGAGTTAGTGAGAGGGGGAGACAGACCAGGAGAGATGATGGATTCTGAAAAAAAATCCGAGGTTTCTAGAGGGGAGGTGGGTCGGGGGATTGGTTAGCCTGGTGATGGGTATTAAAGAGGGCACATTCTGCATGGAGCACTGTGTGTTCGGAACAAACAATGAATCATGGGACACTACACCAAAACAAATGATGTAGTACATGGTGATTAACAAAGCAATAAAAAACAAAGACTGTAATAAGAGATGAAGAAGGACACTATATCCTACTTAAAGGGTCTATCCAAGAAGAAGATCTAACAATTGTAAATGCCTATGCCCCGAACATGGGAGCATCCAATTATATAAGGCAATTTAGAAGAAAAGCAAAGAAAGACATTGACAACCATACAATCATAGTGGGGGACTTTAACACCCCCCTGACTGAAATGGCCAGATCATCTAAGCAAAAGATCAACAAGGAAATAAAGACTTTAAATGACACACTGGAACAAATGGACTTCACAGACATATTCAGAACGTTCCATCCCGAAGCAACGGAATACACATTCTTCTCTAGGGCCCATGGAACGTTCTCCAGAATGGATCACATCCTAGGTCACAAATCAGGTCTCAACCGGTACCCAAAGATTGGGATCATTCCCTGCACATTTTCAGACCACAATGCTTTGAAACTAGAACTCAATCACAAGAGGAAAGTCGGAAAGAACTCAAATACATGGAGGCTAAAGAGCATCCTACGAAAGAAAGAATGGGTCAACCAGGAAATTAAAGAAGAATTTAAAAATTCATGGAAACCAATGAAAATGAAAACACAACTGTCCAAAATCTTTGGGATACAGCCAAGGCAGTCCTGCGAGGAAAGTATATAGCAATAGAAGCCTTTCTCAAGAAACATGAAAGGTCTCAAATACACACCCTAACCCTACACCTAAAGGAGCTGGAGAAAGAACGGCCAATAAAGCCTAAACCCAGCAGGAGAAGAGAAATCATGCAGATCAGAGCAGAAATCAATGAAATAGAACCCAAAAGAACAGTAGAACAGATCAACGGAACTAGGAGCTGGTTCTTTGAAAGAATTCACAAGATTGATACACCCCTGTCCAGGCTGATCAAAAAGAAAAGAGAAATGACCCAAATCAACAAAATCATGAATGAAGGAGGAGAGATCACAACCAACACCAAAGAAATACAAACGATTATAAGAACGTAATCTGAGGAACCCTATGGCAGCATATTCCATAACCTGGAAGAAATGGGTGCATTCCTAGAGATGTGTCAACTACCAAAACTGACCCAGGAAGAAAGAGAAAACCTGAACAGTCCTATAACCACGAAGGCAATTGAAGTAGTCATCAAAAACCTCCCAAGAAACCAAAGCCCAGGGCCAGATGGATTCCCAGGGGAATTCTATCAGACATTTAAAGAAGAATTAATACCTATTCTCCTGAAACTGTTCCAAACAATAGAAATGGAAGGAAAACTTCCAAACTCATTTTATGAGGCCACCATTACCTTGATCCCAAAACCAGACAAAGATCCCATCAAAAAGGAGTATTAGAGACCAATATCCTTGATGAACATCGATGCAAAAATTCTCACCAAAATACTAGCCAAGAGGACCCAACAGTACATGAAAAGGAGTATTCACCATGACCAAGTGGGATTTATCCCTGGGCTGCAAGGCTGGTTCAACATCCGCAAATCAATCAACGTGATAAAACACATTAACCAAAGAAAGAACAAGAATCATATGATCCTCTCAATAGATGCAGAAAAACCATTTGACAAAGTAAAGCACACTTTCTGGATCAAAACTCTTCAGAGTACAGGGACAGCGGGTACATACCTCAATATCATAAAAGCCATCTACGAACAACCTACAGCGAATATCATTCTCAATGGGGAAAAGCTGAGATCTTTTCCCCTAAGGTCAGGAACGCGGCAGGGATAGCCACTCTCACCACTGCTATTCAACATAGTATTAGAAGTCCTAGCCACAGCAATCAGACAACAAAAAGAAATCCAAGGCATCCAAATCGGCAGAGAGGAAGTCAAACTCTCACTCTTTACAGATGATATGATACTTTATGTGGAAAACCCAAAAGACTCCACCCCAAAACTGCTACAACTCACACAGCAATTCCGTCAAGTAGCAGGCTATAAAATCAATGCACAGACATCAGTGGCATTCCTATACACCAACAACAAGACAGAAGAGAGACAAATCAAGGAGTCGATCCCATTCACAACTGCACCCAAAACCAGAAGAGACCTAGGAATAAATTGAACCCAAGAGGCAAAGGATCTGTACCCCGAAAACTACCAAATACTCAGGAAAGAAATTGAAGAAGACACAAAGAAACGGAAAAAAGTTCCATGCTCATGGACTGGGAGAACCAACATTGTGAAGAGGTCAATGCTACCTAGAGCAATCTACACATGCAATGCAATCCCCATCAAAATACCATCCACTTTTTTCCAAGAAATGGAACAAATAATCCTAAGATTTGATTGGAACCAGAAGAGACCACGAATAGCCAGAGGAATATTGAGAAAGAAAAGCAAAGCTGGCGGCATCACAATTCTGGACTTCCAGCTCTATGACAAAGCTGTCATCATCAAGACAGTATGGTACTGGCACAAAAACAGACACATAGATCCATGGAACAGAATCTAGCGCCCAGAAATGGACCCTCAACTCTATGGTCAACTTATCTTTGACAGAGCAGGAAAGAATGTCCAATGGCAAAAAGAGAGTCTCTTCCACAACTGGAGTTGTGGAAATTGGACAGCCCCATGCAGAAGAATGACACTGGACCATTTCCTGACACCACACACAAAAATAGACTCCAAATGTTTGAAAGACCTCAGTGTGAGACAGGACTCCATCAAAATCCTAAAGGAGAACACAGGTAGCAAGCTCTTCGACCTCAGCCGCAGCAACTTCTTCCTACAAACATCACCAAAGGCACGGGAAGCCAGGGCAAAAAGGAACTATTGGGATTTCATCAAGATAAAAACCTTTGGCACAGCAAAAGAAACAGTCCACAAAACCAAAAGACAACCGACAGAATGGGAGAAATTATTTACGAATGACATATCAGATAAAGGGCTACTATCCAATATGTATAAAAACGTATCAAACTCAACACCCAAAGAACAAATAATCCAATCAAAAAATAGGCAGAAGGCATGAACAGACATTTTTCCAAAGAACACATCCAAATGGCCAACAGGCACATGAAAAAGTGCTCAACACGGCTCGGCATCAGGGAAATCCACATCAAAACCTCAATGAGATACCCCCTCACACCCGTCAGAATGGCTCAAATGAACAAGTCAGGGAACGACAGAGGTTGGCGGGGATGTGGAGAAAGGGGAACCCTCCTACACTGGTGGTGGGAATGCAAGCTGGGGCAACCCCTCTGGAAAACAGGATGGAGGTTCCTCAAATAGTTGAAATTAGAGCTACCATCCGATCCAGCAATTGCACTCCTGGGTATTTACCCCAAAGATACAAATGTAGGGACCCGAAGCGGTACGTGCACCCCATTGTTTATAGCAGCAATGTCCACAATAGCCAAACTGTTGAAAGTGCCAAGATGTCCATCGACAGATGAGTGGATAAAGAAGAAGTGGTATATATATACACAATGGAATATTACGCAGCCATCAAAAGGAATGAGATGTTGCCATGGACAACGACGTGGATGGAAGTGGAGGGTCCGATGATTAGTGAAATAAGTCAATCAGAGAAAGACATGTATCATATGACCTCACTGATATGAGGAATTCTTAATCTCAGGAACAGAGTGAGGCTTGCTGGAGTGGTCGGGGGTGGGAGGGATGGGCTGGCTGGGTGATAGACATTGGGGAGGGTATGAGCTACGGTGAGCGCTGTGAATTGTGTAAGACTGTTGAATCACAGATCTCTACTTCTGAAACAAATAACGCAACATATTTTAAGAATAAAGGAAAAGAAGGAGATAGCAGGAGAGGAAGAATGAAGGGGAGTTAGTGAGAGGGGGAGACAGACCAGGAGAGATGATGGATTCTGAAAAAAAATCCGAGGTTTCTAGAGGGGAGGTGGGTCGGGGGATTGGTTAGCCTGGTGATGGGTATTAAAGAGGGCACATTCTGCATGGAGCACTGTGTGTTCGGAACAAACAATGAATCATGGGACACTACACCAAAACAAATGATGTAGTACATGGTGATTAACAAAGGAATAAAAAACAAAGACTGTAATAAGAGATGAAGAAGAACACTATATCCTACTTAAAGGGTCTATCCAAGAAGAAGATCTAACAATTGTAAATGTCTATGCCCCGAACATGGGAGCATCCAATTATATAAGGCAATTTAGAAGAAAAGCAAAGAAAGACATTGACAACCATACAATCATAGTGGGGGACTTTAACACCCCCCTAACTGAAATGGCCAGATCATCTAAGCAAAAGATCAACAAGGAAATAAAGACTTTAAATGACACACTGGACCAAATGGACTTCACAGACATATTCAGAACGTTCCATCCCGAAGCAACGGAATACACATTCTTCTCTAGGGCCCATGGAACGTTCTCCAGAATGGATCACATCCTAGGTCACAAATCAGGTCTCAACCGGTACCCAAAGATTGGGATCATTCCCTGCACATTTTCAGACCACAATGCTTTGAAACTAGAACTCAATCACAAGAGGAAAGTCGGAAAGAACTCAAATATATGGAGGCTAAAGAGCATCCTACGAAAGAATGAATGGGTCAACCAGGAAATTAAAGAAGAATTTAAAAATTCATGGAAACCAATGAAAATGAAAACACAACTGTCCAAAATCTTTGGGATACAGCCAAGGCAGTCCTGCGAGGAAAGTATATAGCAATACAAGCCTTTCTCAAGAAACATGAAAGGTCTCAAATACACACCCTAACCCTACACCTAAAGGAGCTGGAGAAAGAACGGCCAATAAAGCCTAAACCCAGCAGGAGAAGAGAAATCATGCAGATCAGAGCAGAAATCAATGAAATAGAACCCAAAAGAACAGTAGAACAGATCAACGGAACTAGGAGCTGGTTCTTTGAAAGAATTCACAAGATTGATACACCCCTGTCCAGGCTGATCAAAAAGAAAAGAGAAATGACCCAAATCAACAAAATCATGAATGAAGGAGGAGAGATCACAACCAACACCAAAGAAATACAAACGATTATAAGAACGTAATCTGAGCAACCCTATGGCAGCATATTCCATAACCTGGAAGAAATGGGTGCATTCCTAGAGATGTGTCAACTACCAAAACTGACCCAGGAAGAAAGAGAAAACCTGAACAGTCCTATAACCACGAAGGCAATTGAAGTAGTCATCAAAAACCTCCCAAGAAACCAAAGCCCAGGGCCAGATGGATTCCCAGGGGAATTCTATCCGACATTTAAAGAAGAATTAATACCTATTCTCCTGAAACTGTTCCAAACAATAGAAATGGAAGGAAAACTTCCAAACTCATTTTATGAGGCCACCATTACCTTGATCCCAAAACCAGACAAAGATCCCATCAAAAAGGAGTATTAGAGACCAATATCCTTGATGAACATCGATGCAAAAATTCTCACCAAAATACTAGCCAAGAGGATCCAACAGTACATGAAAAGGAGTATTCACCATGACCAAGTGGGATTTATCCCTGGGCTGCAAGGCTGGTTCAACATCCGCAAATCAATCAACGTGATAAAACACATTAACCAAAGAAAGAACAAGAATCATATGATCTTCTCAATAGATGCAGAAAAACCATTTGACAAAGTAAAGCACACTTTCTGGATCAAAACTCTTCAGAGTACAGGGACAGCGGGTACATACCTCAATATCATAAAAGCCATCTACGAACAACCTACAGCGAATATCATTCTCAATGGGGAAAAGCTGAGATCTTTTCCCCTAAGGTCAGGAACGCGGCAGGGATAGCCACTCTCACCACTGCTATTCAACATAGTATTAGAAGTCCCAGCCACAGCAATCAGACAACAAAAAGAAATCCAAGGAATCCAAATCGGCAGAGAGGAAGTCAAACTCTCACTCTTTGCAGATGATATGATACTTTATGCGGAAAACCCAAAAGACTCCACCCCAAAACTGCTACAACTCACACAGCAATTCCGTAAAGTAGCAGGCTATAAAATCAATGCACAGAAATCAGTGGCATTCCTATACACCAACAACAAGACAGAAGAGAGACAAATCAAGGAGTCGATCCCATTCACAACTGCACCCAAAACCAGAAGAGACCTAGGAATACATTGAACCCAAGAGGCAAAGGATCTGTACTCAGAAAACTACCAAATACTCAGGAAAGAAATTGAAGAAGACACAAAGAAACGGAAAAACGTTCCATGCTCATGGATTGGGAGAACCAACATTGTGAAGAGGTCAATGCTACCTAGAGCAATCTACACATGCAATGCAATCCCCATCAAAATACCATCCACTTTTTTCCAAGAAATGGAACAAATAATCCTAAGATTTGAATGGAACCAGAAGAGACCACGAATAGCCAGAGGAATATTGAGAAAGAAAAGCAAAGCTGGCGGCATCACAATTCTGGACTTCCAGCTCTATGACAAAGCTGTCATCATCAAGACAGTATGGTACTGGCACAAAAACAGACACATAGATCCATGGAACAGAATCGAGAGCCCAGAAATGGACCCTCAACTCTCTGGTCAACTTATCTTTGACAGAGCAGGAAAGAATGTCCAATGGCAAAAAGAGAGTCTCTTCCACAACTGGAGTTGTGGAAATTGGACAGCCCCATGCAGAAGAATGACACTGGACCATTTCCTGACACCACACACAAAAATAGACTCCAAATGTTTGAAAGACCTCAGTGTGAGACAGGACTCCATCAAAATCCTAAAGGAGAACACAGGTAGCAAGCTCTTCGACCTCAGCCGCAGCAACTTCTTCCGACAAACATCACCAAAGGCACGGGAAGCCAGGGCAAAAAGGAACTATTGGGATTTCATCAAGATAAAAACCTTTGGCACAGCAAAAGAAACAGTCCACAAAACCAAAAGACAACCGACAGAATGGGAGAAATTATTTACGAATGACATATCAGATAAAGGGCTACTATCCAATATGTATAAAAACGTATCAAACTCAACACCCAAAGAACAAATAATCCAATCAAAAAATAGGCAGAAGGCATGAACAGACATTTTTCCAAAGAACACATCCAAATGGCCAACAGGCACATGAAAAAGTGCTCAACACGGCTCGGCATCAGGGAACTCCACATCAAAACCTCAATGAGATACCCCCTCACACCCGTCAGAATGGCTCAAATGAACAAGTCAGGGAACGACAGAGGTTGGCGGGGATGTGGAGAAAGGGGAACCCTCCTACACTGGTGGTGGGAATGCAAGCTGGTGCAACCCCTCTGGAAAACAGGATGGAGGTTCCTCAAATAGTTGAAATTAGAGCTACCATCCGATCCAGCAATTGCACTCCTGGGTATTTACCCCAAAGATACAAATGTAGGGACCCGAAGCGGTACGTGCACCCCATTGTTTATAGCAGCAATGTCCACAATAGCCAAACTGTTGAAAGAGCCAAGATGTCCATCGACAGATGAGTGGATAAAGAAGAGGTGGTATATATATACACAATGGAATATTACGCAGCCATCAAAAGGAATGAGATGTTGCCATGGACAACGACGTGGATGGAAGTGGAGGGTCCGATGATTAGTGAAATAAGTCAATCAGAGAAAGACATGTATCATATGACCTCACTGATATGAGGAATTCTTAATCTCAGGAACAGAGTGAGGCTTGCTGGAGTGGTCGGGGGTGGGAGGGATGGGCTGGCTGGGTGATAGACATTGGGGAGTGTATGAGCTACGGTGAGCGCTGTGAATTGTGTAAGACTGTTGAATCACAGATCTCTACTTCTGAAACAAATAACGCAACATATTTTAAGAATAAAGGAAAAGAAGGAGATAGCAGGAGAGGAAGAATGAAGGGGAGTTAGTGAGAGGGGGAGACAGACCAGGAGAGATGATGGATTCTGAAAAAAAATCCGAGGTTTCTAGAGGGGAGGTGGGTCGGGGGATTGGTTAGCCTGGTGATGGGTATTAAAGAGGGCACATTCTGCATGGAGCACTGTGTGTTCGGAACAAACAATGAATCATGGGACACTACACCAAAACAAATGATGTAGTACATGGTGATTAACAAAGCAATAAAAAACAAAGACTGTAATAAGAGATGAAGAAGGACACTATATCCTACTTAAAGGGTCTATCCAAGAAGAAGATCTAACAATTGTAAATGCCTATGCCCCGAACATGGGAGCATCCAATTATATAAGGCAATTTAGAAGAAAAGCAAAGAAAGACATTGACAACCATACAATCATAGTGGGGGACTTTAACACCCCCCTGACTGAAATGGCCAGATCATCTAAGCAAAAGATCAACAAGGAAATAAAGACTTTAAATGACACACTGGAACAAATGGACTTCACAGACATATTCAGAACGTTCCATCCCGAAGCAACGGAATACACATTCTTCTCTAGGGCCCATGGAACGTTCTCCAGAATGGATCACATCCTAGGTCACAAATCAGGTCTCAACCGGTACCCAAAGATTGGGATCATTCCCTGCACATTTTCAGACCACAATGCTTTGAAACTAGAACTCAATCACAAGAGGAAAGTCGGAAAGAACTCAAATACATGGAGGCTAAAGAGCATCCTACGAAAGAAAGAATGGGTCAACCAGGAAATTAAAGAAGAATTTAAATATTCATGGAAACCAATGAAAATGAAAACACAACTGTCCAAAATCTTTGGGATACAGCCAAGGCAGTCCTGCGAGGAAAGTATATAGCAATACAAGCCTTTCTCAAGAAACATGAAAGGTCTCAAATACACACCCTAACCCTACACCTAAAGGAGCTGGAGAAAGAACG
Organism: Eumetopias jubatus; assembly: GCF_037043125.1. Lineage (NCBI taxonomy): Eukaryota > Metazoa > Chordata > Mammalia > Carnivora > Otariidae > Eumetopias > Eumetopias jubatus. The sequence goes on along the minus strand of NW_028274839.1, from coordinate 22,569 downwards.
GCCAATAAAGCCTAAACCCAGCAGGAGAAGAGAAATCATGCAGATCAGAGCAGAAATCAATGAAATAGAACCCAAAAGAACAGTAGAACAGATCAACGGAACTAGGAGCTGGTTCTTTGAAAGAATTCACAAGATTGATACACCCCTGTCCAGGCTGATCAAAAAGAAAAGAGAAATGACCCAAATCAACAAAATCATGAATGAAGGAGGAGAGATCACAACCAACACCAAAGAAATACAAACGATTATAAGAACGTAATCTGAGGAACCCTATGGCAGCATATTCCATAACCTGGAAGAAATGGGTGCATTCCTAGAGATGTGTCAACTACCAAAACTGACCCAGGAAGAAAGAGAAAACCTGAACAGTCCTATAACCACGAAGGCAATTGAAGTAGTCATCAAAAACCTCCCAAGAAACCAAAGCCCAGGGCCAGATGGATTCCCAGGGGAATTCTATCAGACATTTAAAGAAGAATTAATACCTATTCTCCTGAAACTGTTCCAAACAATAGAAATGGAAGGAAAACTTCCAAACTCATTTTATGAGGCCACCATTACCTTGATCCCAAAACCAGACAAAGATCCCATCAAAAAGGAGTATTAGAGACCAATATCCTTGATGAACATCGATGCAAAAATTCTCACCAAAATACTAGCCAAGAGGACCCAACAGTACATGAAAAGGAGTATTCACCATGACCAAGTGGGATTTATCCCTGGGCTGCAAGGCTGGTTCAACATCCGCAAATCAATCAACGTGATAAAACACATTAACCAAAGAAAGAACAAGAATCATATGATCCTCTCAATAGATGCAGAAAAACCATTTGACAAAGTAAAGCACACTTTCTGGATCAAAACTCTTCAGAGTACAGGGACAGCGGGTACATACCTCAATATCATAAAAGCCATCTACGAACAACCTACAGCGAATATCATTCTCAATGGGGAAAAGCTGAGATCTTTTCCCCTAAGGTCAGGAACGCGGCAGGGATAGCCACTCTCACCACTGCTATTCAACATAGTATTAGAAGTCCTAGCCACAGCAATCAGACAACAAAAAGAAATCCAAGGCATCCAAATCGGCAGAGAGGAAGTCAAACTCTCACTCTTTGCAGATGATATGATACTTGATGTGGAAAACCCAAAAGACTCCACCCCAAAACTGCTACAACTCACACAGCAATTCCGTCAAGTAGCAGGCTATAAAATCAATGCACAGACATCAGTGGCATTCCTATACACCAACAACAAGACAGAAGAGAGACAAATCAAGGAGTCGATCCCATTCACAACTGCACCCAAAACCAGAAGAGACCTTGGAATAAATTGAACCCAAGAGGCAAAGGATCTGTAACTCGAAAACTACCAAATACTCAGGAAAGAAATTGAAGAAGACACAAAGAAACGGAAAAACGTTCCATGCTCATGGATTGGGAGAACCAACATTGTGAAGAGGTCAATGCTACCTAGAGCAATCTACACATGCAATGCAATCCCCGTCAAAATACCATCCACTTTTTTCCAAGAAATGGAACAAATAATCCTAAGATTTGAATGGAACCAGAAGAGACCACGAATAGCCAGAGGAATATTGAGAAAGGAAAGCAAAGCTGGCGGCATCACAATTCTGGACTTCCAGCTCTATGACAAAGCTGTCATCATCAAGACAGTATGGTACTGGCACAAAAACAGACACATAGATCCATGGAACAGAATCGAGAGCCCAGAAATGGACCCTCAACTCTCTGGTCAACTTATCTTTGACAGAGCAGGAAAGAATGTCCAATGGCAAAAAGAGAGTCTCTTCAACAACTGGAGTTGTGGAAATGGGACAGCCCCATGCAGAAGAATGACACTGGACCATTTCCTGACACCACACACAAAAATAGACTCCAAATGTTTGAAAGACCTCAGTGTGAGACAGGACTCAATCAAAATCCTAAAGGAGAACACAGGTAGCAAGCTCTTCGACCTCAGCCGCAGCAACTTCTTCCTACAAACATCACCAAAGGCACGGGAAGCCAGGGCAAAAATGAACTATTGGGATTTCATCAAGATAAAAACCTTTGGCACAGCAAAAGAAACAGTCCACAAAACCAAAACACAACCGACAGAATGGGAGAAATTATTTACGAATGACATATCAGATAAAGGGCTACTATCCAATATGAATAAAAACGTATCAAACTCAACACCCAAAGAACAAATAATCCAATCAAAAAATAGGCAGAAGACATGAACAGACATTTTTCCAAAGAAGACATCCAAATGGCCCACAGGCACAGGAAAGAGTGCTCAACACGGCTCGGCATCAGGGAAATCCACATCAAAACCTCAATGAGATACCCTCTCACACCCGTCAGAATGGCTCAAATGAACAAGTCAGGGAACGACAGAGGTTGGCGGGGATGTGGAGAAAGGGGAACCCTCCTACACTGGTGGTGGGAATGCAAGCTGGGGCAACCCCTCTGGAAAACAGGATGGAGGTTCCTCAAATAGTTGAAATTAGAGCTACCATCTGATCCAGCAATTGCACTCCTGGGTATTTACCCCAAAGATACAAATGTAGGGACCCGAAGCGGTACGTGCACCCCATTGTTTATAGCAGCAATGTCCACAATAGCCAAACTGTTGAAAGAGCCAAGATGTCCATCGACAGATGAGTGGATAAAGAAGAGGTGGTATATATATACACAATGGAATATTACGCAGCCATCAAAAGGAATGAGATGTTGCCATGGACAACGACGTGGATGGAAGTGGAGGGTCCGATGATTAGTGAAATAAGTCAATCAGAGAAAGACATGTATCATATAACCTCACTGATATGAGGAATTCTTAATCTCAGGAACAGAGTGAGGCTTGCTGGAGTGGTCGGGGGTGGGAGGGATGGGCTGGCTGGGTGATAGACATTGGGGAGGGTATGGGCTACGGTGAGCGCTGAGAATTGTGTAAGACTGTTGAATCACAGATCTCTACTTCTGAAACAAATAACGCAACATATTTTAAGAATAAAGGAAAAGAAGGAGATAGCAGGAGAGGAAGAATGAAGGGGAGTTAGTGAGAGGGGGAGACAGACCAGGAGAGATGATGGATTCTGAAAAATAATCCGAGGTTTCTAGAGGGGAGGTGGGTCGGGGGATTGGTTAGCCTGGTGATGGGTATTAAAGAGGGCACATTCTGCATGGAGCACTGTGTGTTCGGAACAAACAATGAATCATGGGACACTACACCAAAACAAATGATGTAGTACATGGTGATTAACAAAGCAATAAAAAACAAAGACTGTAATAAGAGATGAAGAAGGACACTATATCCTACTTAAAGGGTCTATCCAAGAAGAAGATCTAACAATTGTAAATGTCTATGCCCCGAACATGGGAGCATCCAATTATATAAGGCAATTTAGAAGAAAAGCAAAGAAAGACATTGACAACCATACAATCATAGTGGGGGACTTTAACACCCCCCTGACTGAAATGGCCAGATCATCTAAGCAAAAGATCAACAAGGAATAAAGACTTTAAATGACACACTGGACCAAATGGACTTCACAGACATATTCAGAACGTTCCATCCCGAGGCAACGGAATACACATTCTTCTCTAGGGCCCATGGAACGTTCTCCAGAATGGATCACATCCTAGGTCACAAATCAGGTCTCAACCGGTACCCAAAGATTGGGATCAGTCCCTGCACATTTTCAGACCACAATGCTTTGAAACTAGAACTCAATCACAAGAGGAAAGTCGGAAAGAACTCAAATACATGGAGGCTAAAGAGCATCCTACGAAAGAATGAATGGGTCAACCAGGAAATTAAAGAAGAATATAAAAATTCATGGAAACCAATGAAAATGAAAACACAACTGTCCAAAATCTTTGGGATACAGCCAAGGCAGTCCTGCGAGGAAAGTATATAGCAATACAAGCCTTTCTCAAGAAACATGAAAGGTCTCAAATACACACCCTAACCCTACACCTAAAGGAGCTGGAGAAAGAACGGCCAATAAAGCCTAAACCCAGCAGGAGAAGAGAAATCATGCAGATCAGAGCAGAAATCAATGAAATACAACCCAAAAGAACAGTAGAACAGATCAACGGAACTAGGAGCTGGTTCTTTGAAAGAATTCACAAGATTGATACACCCCTGTCCAGGCTGATCAAAAAGAAAAGAGAAATGACCCAAATCAACAAAATCATGAATGAAGGAGGAGAGATCACAACCAACACCAAAGAAATACAAACGATTATAAGAACGTAATCTGAGGAACCCTATGGCAGCATATTCCATAACCTGGAAGAAATGGGTGCATTCCTAGAGATGTGTCAACTACCAAAACTGACCCAGAAAGAAAGAGAAAACCTGAACAGTCCTATAACCACGAAGGCAATTGAAGTAGTCATCAAAAACCTCCCAAGAAACCAAAGCCCAGGGCCAGATGGATTCCCAGGGGAATTCTATCAGACATTTAAAGAAGAATTAATACCTATTCTCCTGAAACTGTTCCAAACAAGAGAAATGGAAGGAAAACTTCCAATCTCATTTTATGAGGCCACCATTACCTTGATCCCAAAACCAGACAAAGATCCCATCAAAAAGGAGTATTAGAGACCAATATCCTTGATGAACATCGATGCAAAAATTCTCACCAAAATACTAGCCAAGAGGACCCAACAGTACATGAAAAGGAGTATTCACCATGACCAAGTGGGATTTATCCCTGGGCTGCAAGGCTGGTTCAACATCCGCAAATCAATCAACGTGATAAAACACATTAACCAAAGAAAGAACAAGAATCATATGATCCTCTCAATAGATGCAGAAAAACCATTTGACAAAGTAAAGCACACTTTCTGGATCAAAACTCTTCAGAGTACAGGGACAGCGGGTACATACCTCAATATCATAAAAGCCATCTACGAACAACCTACAGCGAATATCATTCTCAATGGGGAAAAGCTGAGGTCTTTTCCCCTAAGGTCAGGAACGCGGCAGGGATAGCCACTCTCACCACTGCTATTCAACATAGTATTAGAAGTCCTAGCCACAGCAATCAGACAACAAAAAGAAATCCAAGGCATCCAAATCGGCAGAGAGGAAGTCAAACTCTCACTCTTTGCAGATGATATGATACTTTATGTGGAAAACCCAAAAAACTCCACCCCAAAACTGCTACAACTCACACAGCAATTCCGTCAAGTAGCAGGCTATAAAATCAATGCACAGACATCAGTGGCATTCCTATACACCAACAACAAGACAGAAGAGAGACAAATCAAGGAGTCGATCCCATTCACAACTGCACCCAAAACCAGAAGAGACCTAGGAATAAATTGAACCCAAGTGGCAAAGGATCTGTACCCAGAAAACTACCAAATACTCAGGAAAGAAATTGAAGAAGACACAAAGAAACGGAAAAACGTTCCATGCTCATGGATTGGGAGAACCAACATTGTGAAGAGCTCAATGCTACCTAGAGCAATCTACACATGCAATGCAATCCCCGTCAAAATACCATCCACTTTTTTCCAAGAAATGGAACAAATAATCCTAAGATTTGAATGGAACCAGAAGAGACCACGAATAGCCAGAGGAATATTGAGAAAGAAAAGCAAAGCTGGCGGCATCACAATTCTGGACTTCCAGCTCTATGACAAAGCTGTCATCATCAAGACAGTATGGTACTGGCACAAAAACAGATACATAGATCCATGGAACAGAATCGAGAGCCCAGAAATGGACCCTCAACTCTCTGGTCAACTTATCTTTGACAGAGCAGGAAAGAATGTCCAATGGCAAAAAGAGAGTCTCTTCAACAACTGGAGTTGTGGAAATGGGACAGCCCCATGCAGAAGAATGACACTGGACCATTTCCTGACACCACACACAAAAATAGACTCCAAATGTTTGAAAGACCTCAGTGTGAGACAGGACTCCATCAAAATCCTAAAGGAGAACACAGGTAGCAAGCTCTTCGACCTCAGCCGCAGCAACTTCTTCCTACAAACATCACCAAAGGCACGGGAAGCCAGGGCAAAAATGAACTATTGGGATTTCATCAAGATAAAAACCTTTGGCACAGCAAAAGAAACAGTCCACAAAACCAAAACACAACCGACAGAATGGGAGAAATTATTTACGAATGACATATCAGATAAAGGGCTACTATCCAATATGTATAAAAACGTATCAAACTCAACACCCAAAGAACAAATAATCCAATCAAAAAATAGGCAGAAGACATGAACAGACATTTTTCCAAAGAAGACATCCAAATGGCCCACAGGCACAGGAAAAAGTGCTCAACACGGCTCGGCATCAGGGAAATCCACATCAAAACCTCAATGAGATACCCTCTCACACCCGTCAGAATGGCTCAAATGAACAAGTCAGGGAACGACAGAGGTTGGCGGGGATGTGGAGAAAGGGGAACCCTCCTACACTGGTGGTGGGAATGCAAGCTGGGGCAACCCCTCTGGAAAACAGGATGGAGGTTCCTCAAATAGTTGAAATTAGAGCTACCATCCGATCCAGCAATTGCACTCCTGGGTATTTACCCCAAAGATACAAATGTAGGGACCCGAAGCGGTACGTGCACCCCATTGTTTATAGCAGCAATGTCCACAGTAGCCAAACTTTTGAAAGAGCCAAGATGTCCATCGACAGATGAGTGGATAAAGAAGAGGTGGTATATATATACACAATGGAATATTACGCAGCCATCAAAAGGAATGAGATGTTGCCATGGACAACGACGTGGATGGAAGTGGAGGGTCCGATGATTAGTGAAATAAGTCAATCAGAGAAAGACATGTATCATATGACCTCACTGATATGAGGAATTCTTAATCTCAGGAACAGAGTGAGGCTTGCTGGAGTGGTCGGGGGTGGGAGGGATGGGCTGGCTGGGTGATAGACATTGGGGAGTGTATGAGCTACGGTGAGCGCTGTGAATTGTGTAAGAGTGTTGAATCACAGATCTCTACTTCTGAAACAAATAACGCAACATATTTTAAGAATAAAGGAAAAGAAGGAGATAGCAGGAGAGGAAGAATGAAGGGGAGTTAGTGAGAGGGGGAGACAGACCAGGAGAGATGATGGATTCTGAAAAAAAATCCGAGGTTTCTAGAGGGGAGGTGGGTCGGGGGATTGGTTAGCCTGGTGATGGGTATTAAAGAGGGCACATTCTGCATGGAGCACTGTGTGTTCGGAACAAACAATGAATCATGGGACACTACACCAAAACAAATGATGTAGTACATGGTGATTAACAAAGCAATAAAAAACAAAGACTGTAATAAGAGATGAAGAAGGACACTATATCCTACTTAAAGGGTCTATCCAAGAAGAAGATCTAACAATTGTAAATGCCTATGCCCCGAACATGGGAGCATCCAATTATATAAGGCAATTTAGAAGAAAAGCAAAGAAAGACATTGACAACCATACAATCATAGTGGGGGACTTTAACACCCCCCTGACTGAAATGGCCAGATCATCTAAGCAAAAGATCAACAAGGAAATAAAGACTTTAAATGACACACTGGAACAAATGGACTTCACAGACATATTCAGAACGTTCCATCCCGAAGCAACGGAATACACATTCTTCTCTAGGGCCCATGGAACGTTCTCCAGAATGGATCACATCCTAGGTCACAAATCAGGTCTCAACCGGTACCCAAAGTTTGGGATCATTCCCTGCACATTTTCAGACCACAATGCTTTGAAACTAGAACTCAATCACAAGAGGAAAGTCGGAAAGAACTCAAATACATGGAGGCTAAAGAGCATCCTACGAAAGAAAGAATGGGTCAACCAGGAAATTAAAGAAGAATTTAAAAATTCATGGAAACCAATGAAAATGAAAACACAACTGTCCAAAATCTTTGGGATACAGCCAAGGCAGTCCTGCGAGGAAAGTATATAGCAATACAAGCCTTTCTCAAGAAACATGAAAGGTCTCAAATACACACCCTAACCCTACACCTAAAGGAGCTGGAGAAAGAACGGCCAATAAAGCCTAAACCCAGCAGGAGAAGAGAAATCATGCAGATCAGAGCAGAAATCAATGAAATAGAACCCAAAAGAACAGTAGAACAGATCAACGGAACTAGGAGCTGGTTCTTTGAAAGAATTCACAAGATTGATACACCCCTGTCCAGGCTGATCAAAAAGAAAAGAGAAATGACCCAAATCAACAAAATCATGAATGAAGGAGGAGAGATCACAACCAACACCAAAGAAATACAAACGATTATAAGAACGTAATCTGAGGAACCCTATGGCAGCATATTCCATAACCTGGAAGAAATGGGTGCATTCCTAGAGATGTGTCAACTACCAAAACTGACCCAGAAAGAAAGAGAAAACCTGAACAGTCCTATAACCACGAAGGCAATTGAAGTAGTCATCAAAAACCTCCCAAGAAACCAAAGCCCAGGGCCAGATGGATTCCCAGGGGAATTCTATCAGACATTTAAAGAAGAATTAATACCTATTCTCCTGAAACTGTTCCAAACAATAGAAATGGAAGGAAAACTTCCAATCTCATTTTATGAGGCCACCATTACCTTGATCCCAAAACCAGACAAAGATCCCATCAAAAAGGAGTATTAGAGACCAATATCCTTGATGAACATCGATGCAAAAATTCTCACCAAAATACTAGCCAAGAGGACCCAACAGTACATGAAAAGGAGTATTCACCATGACCAAGTGGGATTTATCCCTGGGCTGCAAGGCTGGTTCAACATCCGCAAATCAATCAACGTGATAAAACACATTAACCAAAGAAAGAACAAGAATCATATGATCCTCTCAATAGATGCAGAAAAACCATTTGACAAAGTAAAGCACACTTTCTGGATCAAAACTCTTCAGAGTACAGGGACAGCGGGTACATACCTCAATATCATAAAAGCCATCTACGAACAACCTACAGCGAATATCATTCTCAATGGGGAAAAGCTGAGGTCTTTTCCCCTAAGGTCAGGAACGCGGCAGGGATAGCCACTCTCACCACTGCTATTCAACATAGTATTAGAAGTCCTAGCCACAGCAATCAGACAACAAAAAGAAATCCAAGGCATTCAAATCGGCAGAGAGGAAGTCAAACTCTCACTCTTTGCAGATGATATGATACTTTATGTGGAAAACCCAAAAAACTCCACCCCAAAACTGCTACAACTCACACAGCAATTCCGTCAAGTAGCAGGCTATAAAATCAATGCACAGACATCAGTGGCATTCCTATACACCAACAACAAGACAGAAGAGAGACAAATCAAGGAGTCGATCCCATTCACAACTGCACCCAAAACCAGAAGAGACCTAGGAATAAATTGAACCCAAGTGGCAAAGGATCTGTACCCAGAAAACTACCAAATACTCAGGAAAGAAATTGAAGAAGACACAAAGAAACGGAAAAACGTTCCATGCTCATGGATTGGGAGAACCAACATTGTGAAGAGCTCAATGCTACCTAGAGCAATCTACACATGCAATGCAATCCCCGTCAAAATACCATCCACTTTTTTCCAAGAAATGGAACAAATAATCCTAAGATTTGAATGGAACCAGAAGAGACCACGAATAGCCAGAGGAATATTGAGAAAGAAAAGCAAAGCTGGCGGCATCACAATTCTGGACTTCCAGCTCTATGACAAAGCTGTCATCATCAAGACAGTATGGTACTGGCACAAAAACAGATACATAGATCCATGGAACAGAATCGAGAGCCCAGAAATGGACCCTCAACTCTCTGGTCAACTTATCTTTGACAGAGCAGGAAAGAATGTCCAATGGCAAAAAGAGAGTCTCTTCAACAACTGGAGTTGTGGAAATGGGACAGCCCCATGCAGAAGAATGACACTGGACCATTTCCTGACACCACACACAAAAATAGACTCCAAATGTTTGAAAGACCTCAGTGTGAGACAGGACTCCATCAAAATCCTAAAGGAGAACACAGGTAGCAAGCTCTTCGACCTCAGCCGCAGCAACTTCTTCCTACAAACATCACCAAAGGCACGGGAAGCCAGGGCAAAAATGAACTATTGGGATTTCATCAAGATAAAAACCTTTGGCACAGCAAAAGAAACAGTCCACAAAACCAAAACACAACCGACAGAATGGGAGAAATTATTTACGAATGACATATCAGATAAAGGGCTACTATCCAATATGTATAAAAACGTATCAAACTCAACACCCAAAGAACAAATAATCCAATCAAAAAATAGGCAGAAGACATGAACAGACATTTTTCCAAAGAAGACATCCAAATGGCCCACAGGCACAGGAAAAAGTGCTCAACACGGCTCGGCATCAGGGAAATCCACATCAAAACCTCAATGAGATACCCTCTCACACCCGTCAGAATGGCTCAAATGAACAAGTCAGGGAACGACAGAGGTTGGCGGGGATGTGGAGAAAGGGGAACCCTCCTACACTGGTGGTGGGAATGCAAGCTGGGGCAACCCCTCTGGAAAACAGGATGGAGGTTCCTCAAATAGTTGAAATTAGAGCTACCATCCGATCCAGCAATTGCACTCCTGGGTATTTACCCCAAAGATACAAATGTAGGGACCCGAAGCGGTACGTGCACCCCATTGTTTATAGCAGCAATGTCCACAGTAGCCAAACTTTTGAAAGAGCCAAGATGTCCATCGACAGATGAGTGGATAAAGAAGAGGTGGTATATATATACACAATGGAATATTACGCAGCCATCAAAAGGAATGAGATGTTGCCATGGACAACGACGTGGATGGAAGTGGAGGGTCCGATGATTAGTGAAATAAGTCAATCAGAGAAAGACATGTATCATATGACCTCACTGATATGAGGAATTCTTAATCTCAGGAACAGAGTGAGGCTTGCTGGAGTGGTCGGGGGTGGGAGGGATGGGCTGGCTGGGTGATAGACATTGGGGAGTGTATGAGCTACGGTGAGCGCTGTGAATTGTGTAAGAGTGTTGAATCACAGATCTCTACTTCTGAAACAAATAACGCAACATATTTTAAGAATAAAGGAAAAGAAGGAGATAGCAGGAGAGGAAGAATGAAGGGGAGTTAGTGAGAGGGGGAGACAGACCAGGAGAGATGATGGATTCTGAAAAAAAATCCGAGGTTTCTAGAGGGGAGGTGGGTCGGGGGATTGGTTAGCCTGGTGATGGGTATTAAAGAGGGCACATTCTGCATGGAGCACTGTGTGTTCGGAACAAACAATGAATCATGGGACACTACACCAAAACAAATGATGTAGTACATGGTGATTAACAAAGCAATAAAAAACAAAGACTGTAATAAGAGATGAAGAAGGACACTATATCCTACTTAAAGGGTCTATCCAAGAAGAAGATCTAACAATTGTAAATGCCTATGCCCCGAACATGGGAGCATCCAATTATATAAGGCAATTTAGAAGAAAAGCAAAGAAAGACATTGACAACCATACAATCATAGTGGGGGACTTTAACACCCCCCTGACTGAAATGGCCAGATCATCTAAGCAAAAGATCAACAAGGAAATAAAGACTTTAAATGACACACTGGAACAAATGGACTTCACAGACATATTCAGAACGTTCCATCCCGAAGCAACGGAATACACATTCTTCTCTAGGGCCCATGGAACGTTCTCCAGAATGGATCACATCCTAGGTCACAAATCAGGTCTCAACCGGTACCCAAAGTTTGGGATCATTCCCTGCACATTTTCAGACCACAATGCTTTGAAACTAGAACTCAATCACAAGAGGAAAGTCGGAAAGAACTCAAATACATGGAGGCTAAAGAGCATCCTACGAAAGAAAGAATGGGTCAACCAGGAAATTAAAGAAGAATTTAAAAATTCATGGAAACCAATGAAAATGAAAACACAACTGTCCAAAATCTTTGGGATACAGCCAAGGCAGTCCTGCGAGGAAAGTATATAGCAATACAAGCCTTTCTCAAGAAACATGAAAGGTCTCAAATACACACCCTAACCCTACACCTAAAGGAGCTGGAGAAAGAACGGCCAATAAAGCCTAAACCCAGCAGGAGAAGAGAAATCATGCAGATCAGAGCAGAAATCAATGAAATAGAACCCAAAAGAACAGTAGAACAGATCAACGGAACTAGGAGCTGGTTCTTTGAAAGAATTCACAAGATTGATACACCCCTGTCCAGGCTGATCAAAAAGAAAAGAGAAATGACCCAAATCAACAAAATCATGAATGAAGGAGGAGAGATCACAACCAACACCAAAGAAATACAAACGATTATAAGAACGTAATCTGAGGAACCCTATGGCAGCATATTCCATAACCTGGAAGAAATGGGTGCATTCCTAGAGATGTGTCAACTACCAAAACTGACCCAGAAAGAAAGAGAAAACCTGAACAGTCCTATAACCACGAAGGCAATTGAAGTAGTCATCAAAAACCTCCCAAGAAACCAAAGCCCAGGGCCAGATGGATTCCCAGGGGAATTCTATCAGACATTTAAAGAAGAATTAATACCTATTCTCCTGAAACTGTTCCAAACAATAGAAATGGAAGGAAAACTTCCAATCTCATTTTATGAGGCCACCATTACCTTGATCCCAAAACCAGACAAAGATCCCATCAAAAAGGAGTATTAGAGACCAATATCCTTGATGAACATCGATGCAAAAATTCTCACCAAAATACTAGCCAAGAGGACCCAACAGTACATGAAAAGGAGTATTCACCATGACCAAGTGGGATTTATCCCTGGGCTGCAAGGCTGGTTCAACATCCGCAAATCAATCAACGTGATAAAACACATTAACCAAAGAAAGAACAAGAATCATATGATCCTCTCAATAGATGCAGAAAAACCATTTGACAAAGTAAAGCACACTTTCTGGATCAAAACTCTTCAGAGTACAGGGACAGCGGGTACATACCTCAATATCATAAAAGCCATCTACGAACAACCTACAGCGAATATCATTCTCAATGGGGAAAAGCTGAGGTCTTTTCCCCTAAGGTCAGGAACGCGGCAGGGATAGCCACTCTCACCACTGCTATTCAACATAGTATTAGAAGTCCTAGCCACAGCAATCAGACAACAAAAAGAAATCCAAGGCATTCAAATCGGCAGAGAGGAAGTCAAACTCTCACTCTTTGCAGATGATATGATACTTTATGTGGAAAACCCAAAAAACTCCACCCCAAAACTGCTACAACTCACACAGCAATTCCGTCAAGTAGCAGGCTATAAAATCAATGCACAGACATCAGTGGCATTCCTATACACCAACAACAAGACAGAAGAGAGACAAATCAAGGAGTCGATCCCATTCACAACTGCACCCAAAACCAGAAGAGACCTAGGAATAAATTGAACCCAAGTGGCAAAGGATCTGTACCCAGAAAACTACCAAATACTCAGGAAAGAAATTGAAGAAGACACAAAGAAACGGAAAAACGTTCCATGCTCATGGATTGGGAGAACCAACATTGTGAAGAGCTCAATGCTACCTAGAGCAATCTACACATGCAATGCAATCCCCGTCAAAATACCATCCACTTTTTTCCAAGAAATGGAACAAATAATCCTAAGATTTGAATGGAACCAGAAGAGACCACGAATAGCCAGAGGAATATTGAGAAAGAAAAGCAAAGCTGGCGGCATCACAATTCTGGACTTCCAGCTCTATGACAAAGCTGTCATCATCAAGACAGTATGGTACTGGCACAAAAACAGATACATAGATCCATGGAACAGAATCGAGAGCCCAGAAATGGACCCTCAACTCTCTGGTCAACTTATCTTTGACAGAGCAGGAAAGAATGTCCAATGGCAAAAAGAGAGTCTCTTCAACAACTGGAGTTGTGGAAATGGGACAGCCCCATGCAGAAGAATGACACTGGACCATTTCCTGACACCACACACAAAAATAGACTCCAAATGTTTGAAAGACCTCAGTGTGAGACAGGACTCCATCAAAATCCTAAAGGAGAACACAGGTAGCAAGCTCTTCGACCTCAGCCGCAGCAACTTCTTCCTACAAACATCACCAAAGGCACGGGAAGCCAGGGCAAAAATGAACTATTGGGATTTCATCAAGATAAAAACCTTTGGCACAGCAAAAGAAACAGTCCACAAAACCAAAACACAACCGACAGAATGGGAGAAATTATTTACGAATGACATATCAGATAAAGGGCTACTATCCAATATGTATAAAAACGTATCAAACTCAACACCCAAAGAACAAATAATCCAATCAAAAAATAGGCAGAAGACATGAACAGACATTTTTCCAAAGAAGACATCCAAATGGCCCACAGGCACAGGAAAAAGTGCTCAACACGGCTCGGCATCAGGGAAATCCACATCAAAACCTCAATGAGATACCCTCTCACACCCGTCAGAATGGCTCAAATGAACAAGTCAGGGAACGACAGAGGTTGGCGGGGATGTGGAGAAAGGGGAACCCTCCTACACTGGTGGTGGGAATGCAAGCTGGGGCAACCCCTCTGGAAAACAGGATGGAGGTTCCTCAAATAGTTGAAATTAGAGCTACCATCCGATCCAGCAATTGCACTCCTGGGTATTTACCCCAAAGATACAAATGTAGGGACCCGAAGCGGTACGTGCACCCCATTGTTTATAGCAGCAATGTCCACAGTAGCCAAACTTTTGAAAGAGCCAAGATGTCCATCGACAGATGAGTGGATAAAGAAGAGGTGGTATATATATACACAATGGAATATTACGCAGCCATCAAAAGGAATGAGATGTTGCCATGGACAACGACGTGGATGGAAGTGGAGGGTCCGATGATTAGTGAAATAAGTCAATCAGAGAAAGACATGTATCATATGACCTCACTGATATGAGGAATTCTTAATCTCAGGAACAGAGTGAGGCTTGCTGGAGTGGTCGGGGGTGGGAGGGATGGGCTGGCTGGGTGATAGACATTGGGGAGTGTATGAGCTACGGTGAGCGCTGTGAATTGTGTAAGAGTGTTGAATCACAGATCTCTACTTCTGAAACAAATAACGCAACATATTTTAAGAATAAAGGAAAAGAAGGAGATAGCAGGAGAGGAAGAATGAAGGGGAGTTAGTGAGAGGGGGAGACAGACCAGGAGAGATGATGGATTCTGAAAAAAAATCCGAGGTTTCTAGAGGGGAGGTGGGTCGGGGGATTGGTTAGCCTGGTGATGGGTATTAAAGAGGGCACATTCTGCATGGAGCACTGTGTGTTCGGAACAAACAATGAATCATGGGACACTACACCAAAACAAATGATGTAGTACATGGTGATTAACAAAGCAATAAAAAACAAAGACTGTAATAAGAGATGAAGAAGGACACTATATCCTACTTAAAGGGTCTATCCAAGAAGAAGATCTAACAATTGTAAATGCCTATGCCCCGAACATGGGAGCATCCAATTATATAAGGCAATTTAGAAGAAAAGCAAAGAAAGACATTGACAACCATACAATCATAGTGGGGGACTTTAACACCCCCCTGACTGAAATGGCCAGATCATCTAAGCAAAAGATCAACAAGGAAATAAAGACTTTAAATGACACACTGGAACAAATGGACTTCACAGACATATTCAGAACGTTCCATCCCGAAGCAACGGAATACACATTCTTCTCTAGGGCCCATGGAACGTTCTCCAGAATGGATCACATCCTAGGTCACAAATCAGGTCTCAACCGGTACCCAAAGTTTGGGATCATTCCCTGCACATTTTCAGACCACAATGCTTTGAAACTAGAACTCAATCACAAGAGGAAAGTCGGAAAGAACTCAAATACATGGAGGCTAAAGAGCATCCTACGAAAGAAAGAATGGGTCAACCAGGAAATTAAAGAAGAATTTAAAAATTCATGGAAACCAATGAAAATGAAAACACAACTGTCCAAAATCTTTGGGATACAGCCAAGGCAGTCCTGCGAGGAAAGTATATAGCAATACAAGCCTTTCTCAAGAAACATGAAAGGTCTCAAATACACACCCTAACCCTACACCTAAAGGAGCTGGAGAAAGAACGGCCAATAAAGCCTAAACCCAGCAGGAGAAGAGAAATCATGCAGATCAGAGCAGAAATCAATGAAATAGAACCCAAAAGAACAGTAGAACAGATCAACGGAACTAGGAGCTGGTTCTTTGAAAGAATTCACAAGATTGATACACCCCTGTCCAGGCTGATCAAAAAGAAAAGAGAAATGACCCAAATCAACAAAATCATGAATGAAGGAGGAGAGATCACAACCAACACCAAAGAAATACAAACGATTATAAGAACGTAATCTGAGGAACCCTATGGCAGCATATTCCATAACCTGGAAGAAATGGGTGCATTCCTAGAGATGTGTCAACTACCAAAACTGACCCAGGAAGAAAGAGAAAACCTGAACAGTCCTATAACCACGAAGGCAATTGAAGTAGTCATCAAAAACCTCCCAAGAAACCAAAGCCCAGGGCCAGATGGATTCCCAGGGGAATTCTATCAGACATTTAAAGAAGAATTAATACCTATTCTCCTGAAACTGTTCCAAACAATAGAAATGGAAGGAAAACTTCCAATCTCATTTTATGAGGCCACCATTACCTTGATCCCAAAACCAGACAAAGATCCCATCAAAAAGGAGTATTAGAGACCAATATCCTTGATGAACATCGATGCAAAAATTCTCACCAAAATACTAGCCAAGAGGACCCAACAGTACATGAAAAGGAGTATTCACCATGACCAAGTGGGATTTATCCCTGGGCTGCAAGGCTGGTTCAACATCCGCAAATCAATCAACGTGATAAAACACATTAACCAAAGAAAGAACAAGAATCATATGATCCTCTCAATAGATGCAGAAAAACCATTTGACAAAGTAAAGCACACTTTCTGGATCAAAACTCTTCAGAGTACAGGGACAGCGGGTACATACCTCAATATCATAAAAGCCATCTACGAACAACCTACAGCGAATATCATTCTCAATGGGGAAAAGCTGAGGTCTTTTCCCCTAAGGTCAGGAACGCGGCAGGGATAGCCACTCTCACCACTGCTATTCAACATAGTATTAGAAGTCCTAGCCACAGCAATCAGACAACAAAAAGAAATCCAAGGCATTCAAATCGGCAGAGAGGAAGTCAAACTCTCACTCTTTGCAGATGATATGATACTTTATGTGGAAAACCCAAAAAACTCCACCCCAAAACTGCTACAACTCACACAGCAATTCCGTCAAGTAGCAGGCTATAAAATCAATGCACAGACATCAGTGGCATTCCTATACACCAACAACAAGACAGAAGAGAGACAAATCAAGGAGTCGATCCCATTCACAACTGCACCCAAAACCAGAAGAGACCTAGGAATAAATTGAACCCAAGTGGCAAAGGATCTGTACCCAGAAAACTACCAAATACTCAGGAAAGAAATTGAAGAAGACACAAAGAAACGGAAAAACGTTCCATGCTCATGGATTGGGAGAACCAACATTGTGAAGAGCTCAATGCTACCTAGAGCAATCTACACATGCAATGCAATCCCCGTCAAAATACCATCCACTTTTTTCCAAGAAATGGAACAAATAATCCTAAGATTTGAATGGAACCAGAAGAGACCACGAATAGCCAGAGGAATATTGAGAAAGAAAAGCAAAGCTGGCGGCATCACAATTCTGGACTTCCAGCTCTATGACAAAGCTGTCATCATCAAGACAGTATGGTACTGGCACAAAAACAGATACATAGATCCATGGAACAGAATCGAGAGCCCAGAAATGGACCCTCAACTCTCTGGTCAACTTATCTTTGACAGAGCAGGAAAGAATGTCCAATGGCAAAAAGAGAGTCTCTTCAACAACTGGAGTTGTGGAAATGGGACAGCCCCATGCAGAAGAATGACACTGGACCATTTCCTGACACCACACACAAAAATAGACTCCAAATGTTTGAAAGACCTCAGTGTGAGACAGGACTCCATCAAAATCCTAAAGGAGAACACAGGTAGCAAGCTCTTCGACCTCAGCCGCAGCAACTTCTTCCTACAAACATCACCAAAGGCACGGGAAGCCAGGGCAAAAATGAACTATTGGGATTTCATCAAGATAAAAACCTTTGGCACAGCAAAAGAAACAGTCCACAAAACCAAAACACAACCGACAGAATGGGAGAAATTATTTACGAATGACATATCAGATAAAGGGCTACTATCCAATATGTATAAAAACGTATCAAACTCAACACCCAAAGAACAAATAATCCAATCAAAAAATAGGCAGAAGACATGAACAGACATTTTTCCAAAGAAGACATCCAAATGGCCCACAGGCACAGGAAAAAGTGCTCAACACGGCTCGGCATCAGGGAAATCCACATCAAAACCTCAATGAGATACCCTCTCACACCCGTCAGAATGGCTCAAATGAACAAGTCAGGGAACGACAGAGGTTGGCGGGGATGTGGAGAAAGGGGAACCCTCCTACACTGGTGGTGGGAATGCAAGCTGGGGCAACCCCTCTGGAAAACAGGATGGAGGTTCCTCAAATAGTTGAAATTAGAGCTACCATCCGATCCAGCAATTGCACTCCTGGGTATTTACCCCAAAGATACAAATGTAGGGACCCGAAGCGGTACGTGCACCCCATTGTTTATAGCAGCAATGTCCACAGTAGCCAAACTTTTGAAAGAGCCAAGATGTCCATCGACAGATGAGTGGATAAAGAAGAGGTGGTATATATATACACAATGGAATATTACGCAGCCATCAAAAGGAATGAGATGTTGCCATGGACAACGACGTGGATGGAAGTGGAGGGTCCGATGATTAGTGAAATAAGTCAATCAGAGAAAGACATGTATCATATGACCTCACTGATATGAGGAATTCTTAATCTCAGGAACAGAGTGAGGCTTGCTGGAGTGGTCGGGGGTGGGAGGGATGGGCTGGCTGGGTGATAGACATTGGGGAGTGTATGAGCTACGGTGAGCGCTGTGAATTGTGTAAGAGTGTTGAATCACAGATCTCTACTTCTGAAACAAATAACGCAACATATTTTAAGAATAAAGGAAAAGAAGGAGATAGCAGGAGAGGAAGAATGAAGGGGAGTTAGTGAGAGGGGGAGACAGACCAGGAGAGATGATGGATTCTGAAAAAAAATCCGAGGTTTCTAGAGGGGAGGTGGGTCGGGGGATTGGTTAGCCTGGTGATGGGTATTAAAGAGGGCACATTCTGCATGGAGCACTGTGTGTTCGGAACAAACAATGAATCATGGGACACTACACCAAAACAAATGATGTAGTACATGGTGATTAACAAAGCAATAAAAAACAAAGACTGTAATAAGAGATGAAGAAGGACACTATATCCTACTTAAAGGGTCTATCCAAGAAGAAGATCTAACAATTGTAAATGCCTATGCCCCGAACATGGGAGCATCCAATTATATAAGGCAATTTAGAAGAAAAGCAAAGAAAGACATTGACAACCATACAATCATAGTGGGGGACTTTAACACCCCCCTGACTGAAATGGCCAGATCATCTAAGCAAAAGATCAACAAGGAAATAAAGACTTTAAATGACACACTGGAACAAATGGACTTCACAGACATATTCAGAACGTTCCATCCCGAAGCAACGGAATACACATTCTTCTCTAGGGCCCATGGAACGTTCTCCAGAATGGATCACATCCTAGGTCACAAATCAGGTCTCAACCGGTACCCAAAGTTTGGGATCATTCCCTGCACATTTTCAGACCACAATGCTTTGAAACTAGAACTCAATCACAAGAGGAAAGTCGGAAAGAACTCAAATACATGGAGGCTAAAGAGCATCCTACGAAAGAAAGAATGGGTCAACCAGGAAATTAAAGAAGAATTTAAAAATTCATGGAAACCAATGAAAATGAAAACACAACTGTCCAAAATCTTTGGGATACAGCCAAGGCAGTCCTGCGAGGAAAGTATATAGCAATACAAGCCTTTCTCAAGAAACATGAAAGGTCTCAAATACACACCCTAACCCTACACCTAAAGGAGCTGGAGAAAGAACGGCCAATAAAGCCTAAACCCAGCAGGAGAAGAGAAATCATGCAGATCAGAGCAGAAATCAATGAAATAGAACCCAAAAGAACAGTAGAACAGATCAACGGAACTAGGAGCTGGTTCTTTGAAAGAATTCACAAGATTGATACACCCCTGTCCAGGCTGATCAAAAAGAAAAGAGAAATGACCCAAATCAACAAAATCATGAATGAAGGAGGAGAGATCACAACCAACACCAAAGAAATACAAACGATTATAAGAACGTAATCTGAGGAACCCTATGGCAGCATATTCCATAACCTGGAAGAAATGGGTGCATTCCTAGAGATGTGTCAACTACCAAAACTGACCCAGAAAGAAAGAGAAAACCTGAACAGTCCTATAACCACGAAGGCAATTGAAGTAGTCATCAAAAACCTCCCAAGAAACCAAAGCCCAGGGCCAGATGGATTCCCAGGGGAATTCTATCAGACATTTAAAGAAGAATTAATACCTATTCTCCTGAAACTGTTCCAAACAATAGAAATGGAAGGAAAACTTCCAATCTCATTTTATGAGGCCACCATTACCTTGATCCCAAAACCAGACAAAGATCCCATCAAAAAGGAGTATTAGAGACCAATATCCTTGATGAACATCGATGCAAAAATTCTCACCAAAATACTAGCCAAGAGGACCCAACAGTACATGAAAAGGAGTATTCACCATGACCAAGTGGGATTTATCCCTGGGCTGCAAGGCTGGTTCAACATCCGCAAATCAATCAACGTGATAAAACACATTAACCAAAGAAAGAACAAGAATCATATGATCCTCTCAATAGATGCAGAAAAACCATTTGACAAAGTAAAGCACACTTTCTGGATCAAAACTCTTCAGAGTACAGGGACAGCGGGTACATACCTCAATATCATAAAAGCCATCTACGAACAACCTACAGCGAATATCATTCTCAATGGGGAAAAGCTGAGGTCTTTTCCCCTAAGGTCAGGAACGCGGCAGGGATAGCCACTCTCACCACTGCTATTCAACATAGTATTAGAAGTCCTAGCCACAGCAATCAGACAACAAAAAGAAATCCAAGGCATTCAAATCGGCAGAGAGGAAGTCAAACTCTCACTCTTTGCAGATGATATGATACTTTATGTGGAAAACCCAAAAAACTCCACCCCAAAACTGCTACAACTCACACAGCAATTCCGTCAAGTAGCAGGCTATAAAATCAATGCACAGACATCAGTGGCATTCCTATACACCAACAACAAGACAGAAGAGAGACAAATCAAGGAGTCGATCCCATTCACAACTGCACCCAAAACCAGAAGAGACCTAGGAATAAATTGAACCCAAGTGGCAAAGGATCTGTACCCAGAAAACTACCAAATACTCAGGAAAGAAATTGAAGAAGACACAAAGAAACGGAAAAACGTTCCATGCTCATGGATTGGGAGAACCAACATTGTGAAGAGCTCAATGCTACCTAGAGCAATCTACACATGCAATGCAATCCCCGTCAAAATACCATCCACTTTTTTCCAAGAAATGGAACAAATAATCCTAAGATTTGAATGGAACCAGAAGAGACCACGAATAGCCAGAGGAATATTGAGAAAGAAAAGCAAAGCTGGCGGCATCACAATTCTGGACTTCCAGCTCTATGACAAAGCTGTCATCATCAAGACAGTATGGTACTGGCACAAAAACAGATACATAGATCCATGGAACAGAATCGAGAGCCCAGAAATGGACCCTCAACTCTCTGGTCAACTTATCTTTGACAGAGCAGGAAAGAATGTCCAATGGCAAAAAGAGAGTCTCTTCAACAACTGGAGTTGTGGAAATGGGACAGCCCCATGCAGAAGAATGACACTGGACCATTTCCTGACACCACACACAAAAATAGACTCCAAATGTTTGAAAGACCTCAGTGTGAGACAGGACTCCATCAAAATCCTAAAGGAGAACACAGGTAGCAAGCTCTTCGACCTCAGCCGCAGCAACTTCTTCCTACAAACATCACCAAAGGCACGGGAAGCCAGGGCAAAAATGAACTATTGGGATTTCATCAAGATAAAAACCTTTGGCACAGCAAAAGAAACAGTCCACAAAACCAAAACACAACCGACAGAATGGGAGAAATTATTTACGAATGACATATCAGATAAAGGGCTACTATCCAATATGTATAAAAACGTATCAAACTCAACACCCAAAGAACAAATAATCCAATCAAAAAATAGGCAGAAGACATGAACAGACATTTTTCCAAAGAAGACATCCAAATGGCCCACAGGCACAGGAAAAAGTGCTCAACACGGCTCGGCATCAGGGAAATCCACATCAAAACCTCAATGAGATACCCTCTCACACCCGTCAGAATGGCTCAAATGAACAAGTCAGGGAACGACAGAGGTTGGCGGGGATGTGGAGAAAGGGGAACCCTCCTACACTGGTGGTGGGAATGCAAGCTGGGGCAACCCCTCTGGAAAACAGGATGGAGGTTCCTCAAATAGTTGAAATTAG